>NC_091800.1:16185000-16810000 GCF_041296235.1 Equus asinus | reverse complement strand
TACAATTTGGTTTCCATCCCCAGCCATCTCACAGGCTGGAGGGGACCAGGGAACGTGGCCTCCAGCTATGCAGTTGTAACATGGTATCCTGTATATTCCTCATCTACTCTTACAATATTTCAGTGGCAGATACACAGCAATGCTGGGGAATTCTCTGTTTTGTCATAAATATTCCCAAAACTCATGTTTCAGTATATTTTGGAGTACCGTTTAAGCTGTGACCAACGTGTGAATTACAATTAGAATAACCTTGGTTTAGGTACTTGCCATTATCAACACTTTACAGTAACCATTTTCTATTTTACAGGAAATACTTGCATTTGAACTATTGAAAACTTGGTAACTAAAAACAGTAATTATTTCTAGGAATCTCTTATCTAGTTCTTCTGTCATTTAACAATATTTACTGAAAACCTATTATGAGTGTCACTATGCCAGGAACCAGAGACTGAAGGTGGAAAGGAAGAGACTCACAATCCACTTCAGTGTTTCCTCAGAACAACAGTTCTAAGAACAATCACTGCTCTTCCACGAACAAAAGGTTCCATGGAAAAATACGTTTGAGAAACTGTGGGTGAAAGAAACGTCAAGAGATTTATTTGTGTAAGAGCTTACATGCAGAGTAAAAGTATATGCAGCATTTTCTAAAATTATTTTACTCTGGAGTTCCCTCATTTCTTCCCCACAGGACATCGTAGGGAACACTGTTGAATAAAAAACACTTGGGAATCATCCCAAGCAAAGAAACCGTCTTATTCAGGTTTTGTCTCTCCAGTGGCTAATCTGAAGGGGGCACCCAATCATTGTTAAGTGAATAAACAGAGACATTTACTAGACTACATGGTAGAAAGTAGTACGTGCCCTCACTGAGGCACAAATAAAACCCCATGGAAATTCAGAGAAGGGAGAGAATGTATTCAGTGGAGAGAAATCATATGAGATTTAATGGACCAGGTGACATTGGAAGGAACTTCTGAAGGATGGGCCATCTGGACACTGGGGAAGGGCCGCTGAGCAGACAGTCAGTGTGAGGCCCTGGGCGTCTCCCCAGGCTAGAAGCTATATAGGTGCTCTTTTTCACACTTTGAACATAGCTGCATTCCAACAAAGATTTTTGCCACTTAAGCTTTCATATTTTAAAATACTTATAACACCAGGAAAAACTGTTAGGAAAATTAAAAAGGCAGAATATATTTAAATGAATTCATAGTCTGATAGGACAATCCTAGACAAATACTTACTGCTATTCGGGTTGTCTCCTATGATATGGTGTCGCCCACTCCAGTACCAGAGAAGCAGGGTAGCATCTCGAGACCCAGACACGATGTAGCAGTCCCCACCGATGTATGACTCAGACCTGGCCAAGCACGTGACCACATCCCAGTGGCCAAATACAATCTGAGTTAATTTTCCTGAAATACAGAAACAGCAGGTTTAATTCATTTGCTATTTCTCTTCAAACAGTAATAAGCTTAACTTTATTTTACTACATTTGTGAAAAGTGAATCTACAGACCTACAAATTTATAAAGTAATTCAAATCTAGTTACAGATTTATTTTCCTGAATTGCTTCTGAAAAATGATACAAGAATGTCACTTGGGATTGTTAAGGACAGGACTTATAAAATAACACAATCATGATTCTTTTCTTCAGGGTTTGGGCCAGACTAAGAGGAGTTTTAACGTCTGTTACTGGATTTGATTTGGGGGAAGGAGATGATAGTCCCATTTGTCCTATGAACTCAGGGCTCATGTTAAAGCTCAGAATGGATGGAATTATAATTAGTTATTTACTTACAATGTGAACATTTAATTTGAATCTTGGATTTCAAGATGAAAACGCCTATATTATTAAGTATGATTTCACATTAAGCTTTAGGTGTCAGAATAGGGATTTTGAAGAGCATAAGGCATTTCATAATTAAGTTACCTGTTTCTGTAGAATAAACTCTGAAGCTCTTATCCCAGAATCCACAGATGAGAATATAGCGATTATCTGCTGTGACCACAAAACAATGCGCGTTGATCTGTATGCTCTGGTCCACGAGGTCTGTAATCTGCCGTTTGTTCACACCAGAGTTATTGGCTAAAAACAAACAGAAAAAAGAACTTAAAGAAAGATTCCACAAGAGTTTCACCAAGCACTGTAGAAGGAACACTTTTATGCTTCCTTTATCTAGAAATGGGTTTTTGAGGCTATAAGATTATTATGATTTTAACACTTCCCCATGAGGAATATAAATTTTTTTAGCAGCAGTGATTATTTATGAGCTATGTTACATTAAAATTTTTCATAAATTTAAGTTCTTCCTCCACCAAAAAATAAACACAATACGAGAAATTCAACATAATGAATTTAAAACAATGAAAATATTTAAATGCATTTGATTTTATAGATGTTCACTACGGACAAGTTCATTAGTGTCCAACAAGTTCAATAATAATGAGGAATAAATATTGTATGAAGTATTTTATATAAGGAAAAAATGTCAATATTTGCCCCAATCTGTCATTTTCTGATGGCATTTACAATTCATGTGAAGAGAACAGGGCAGAGATTTGAGCAAGGGATGTTGTTATGTGGGCAGCCCCACAGGCGGCTTTAGGTCAGCAGCTTTAAAGACCTGGACTGTCAACAAACAGAAGGCCCTCCAGAATGGGTTGGCAGGGGAGGAGAAGAATTAAAAAGAGGGCAGAGGAATCGGGAAGGAAAGAGACAGGCAAAGAATCAGTGGAGAGCTCTGGGATTGCATCTGAATAAAGTCAGGACTCAGAGACACTGATTTCCCTAGTGCCTGTCTGCAGGCCAGCCTGTCCCTTACTCGATGCCGTCCTTTCAGACTGAATCCCTGGGCTGAATTCTTAAACAGAAAATGCAGATGTACAGGACCACCATCACTCTCTAACCAATTAAATCTAAGTGCTATTCTTTGTGGACGCCTACTATCACTATTAATAATAATTACTAGAGAACATAAACAATAAAAAAATCACACAATAAACGGTAGCAAAGGAAAAGAAATCAAAGGTCCTGAGTCACTTAAAAACTACGCAATTTGTCCTTGATTAATTAGAATACTGCTATTAACTTTTCCATGGTTATTCTCTGGCTGTATGTGACACTGTCGATGTCAGAGGAATAGCCAGACTAGACTCGAAAAATATTCCTGGTCCTAAACCTTATCTCCTCCCAAAGACAGGAAAATGCTATTTTATGTACAGGGATAAGTAACTAACTGAAATGGCTCCCTCTCATCTTATTTCTGGGTCCAAAGATGAAGAGCGAATTAACCTTAAAAAAAAGCCATAACTTGTATATGGCTTAATAATTTTTCATACCATTTTCAATTTTTTTTCTAATTTAGTTCTCTATATGATCCCATGAGATAGGCAGAACAAACATTATTATAAACCATCTCACAGTTATGAAACTGAGGCCTAGAAAGATAATGGGCTTGTTCTGGATCATACGGTTAATAAATGTATATGTGATTATTTAAAAATATTTTTAATATCTACTGCAAAGAGTTACAGTTGATGAGTTTGCAATTCATAAGAAATCTTTACTTTAAAAAATGTTTTAGCCCCACCGAATGGAGATTTCTAGAAAAGATGTTCTTCAGTATTAGTTTTCTTTAATAATCTCTTTGAGTCATATATTTTAAATAATATAAAATTGTTAAAGAATAGCTTAGGCTGAAATAAAGGGCAGTTTGGAATTATTTGCCATGTTTAGAATCAAGTAAAGGCCTTCTGAAATATCAAGAAAATGCCACAAATAATTGCTTTAATACCAAAAAATTCTTAGATGGCATATTATGATTTGCACAGCTCCTTGATGGTAATCTGATGTTATCTGCACATTAATTTTGTGGAAGAAAAAATATTATTCAACTAACATTTATGATAAATAATCAAATAGGAATCTGTGCATAGTCAGCCACTTACGAAAATGTCTTTCTGTTGTGAACATACCAATTAGTGGGTCCATTTCAATTGGAAGATGATGGGCTTGATCCAAGGAGTACCCTGGAGCTCCTCTGAGGCCTAAAGATTAAATAAGAGAAAACACCATAAAATTCTCAGAAAGGAGGAATTTCCTAATAAGCAGTGTTCTATGATGATTATACAAAATATATATTTGCTTAAAAATTATTTGGTAAATTATTCTAAGAATGATTAAATCACACTACACGTCCCTGTAGATAGTCTTAAAAAAAATCACAACAGGGACTGCCAGTATCCGCTTAAGATGCAGAGAGATGGAAAGAATGTTGTTAACCTCACATAAGAAACAGCTGGATAAAATAGAAGATCATAACATTTCTTGAAGTATCTGAGAGCTAAGGTTGCCGGGCAACCAATGATCCTGAAATCTAAGAAAAGGCCATGCCTGCGAGCAGGGAGGGAGGTGAGTACAGGCTGCCCTGGGCCAGGGCAGAGGGGAAGATGGGGCTCCCATCCTAGGAGGCCTTCTTTCAATACATGACAAGTCAAGTCAAATTGAACCACACCTAAAATCTTAACCTCAGTAAAAGCTACTTTCAGAGGCTTAATATTTAGGGCTTGATTGAGTTCATTAGTCATAACTTTTTACAAGTGATTATGTAACATACTTAACAATTCTAAAGAAAAATTTAATTCTTTACAGTTTTCTCTCAAGGTAAACATTTCTAGAGGCTAAGACTCCTGTGATTAATAAAGTCATTTATATTTTTAAGATATGTGCTGCATAATTCTGATTGAATGGAAGTAGTTCTACCTCATGTTGATAATTTCACCAATAACCGTAAAATAGGTGCATTTGGAGACTCTTAGGAGATTAAGCTATGATATAAATCACTGTTTTTCAGAGCAATGCAGAAGTCAGTAGAATAGAAAGATTCAGGTTAATTCACCATGGCTCATCCATTCAGTTCTGGAGACAGTAGGAGTCCTGCGGGCTTCCAAGGAGATTTCAAGCAGCAAACTGGGCCAACTAAATCATTTGGTCACATCCACTTCTGTCTTGGTTAAATAAGTATCAATATGTATAATTTTTACAACAGAATTTTATCACTTCAAGATGTACTGGTGGGAACTTTCAGGAATGAGTCTGGAGAAAAGGCATGTGAAGTCACTGAACAATTCAGATGTTGTCTTTTCTCAAAGACTCTAAGCTCCACAAGAAGAGAGACGGTGTTTGTCCTGTTCACTGCTCTACTCCCAGTGCTCAGGACTACCTGACACATAGTGGCCGTTCAAATATTTGCTAAATAAATTAACGAAGTAGAAGAAAGAAGATTTGAAACCATCATCCAGAAAATCCAGATTCAAACTCACTTTTGTTTAACATGGGATAAAACTATGTTATTGTTTTTCTGGGGGGCAGTGGTAGAGTGGGAGGACCTGAATTATTTGTAGAACTGCTTCAATTTATCAAATATTCATTGAGTATTTAACCATTAGCCAAGCGTTCTGCAAGGCACTAAAATACAGCAGCAGTGAATAAGACAGAAAAGAATCATTTAGTTAAGTTTGGCAATTTTTCACTTTGCTGCTTTTTGTAGATAATTTGGCATCCTACCTAGCCCCCTTAACTTCCTAGCTTACCTTTGCTTAATGGCAGCTTTTAAGAACCCTTTAGTAAGTGACTTGCTTAGGCACACATACCTACTGTGTTGTGCCATCGATTCACTGCAAACAGCCTGCTGCAGGTCACGGTCACCACAGCGGGGATGGTCAGGTGGGGCAGCGTGTTGGCTGCCACATGGGTTACTGGAGAATTTGATGGAAACTTCAGCACCATGATCACATCCTGTTGCATCTGATCTTTAAACATGAGTGGACTCTGTGGAAGGAAACACTGTTGAATAGAAAAGGAAGAGAGCAGAAGAAAACAGAAGGAATAACACAGTTAGTGAGAGCTCTGGGGAGAGTGAGGTTAAAACAGAGGAGGCTAGCACGAGCGTATACAGAGCACACAGCAGTCTGAACTTTCACACTGTGAGGACGGCACAGAGCAAAGAGCAGGGCCTCTGTGTGGTCACTGATAGAGGACACCGAATTACTAAAGACCAGCCTCAAGTTAATTATCACCAGACTGCAATGTGAGAAGTTAGCTTACAGACATGCCCACATGATGTAGTCTAGTTATTCAGTGCAGTTAAAACATCATTTGGTGGAAAAATTAGTCAAGTCAGTTGCTGACATTGTTTCCAGGAAATATAAAGTGAATTGACTGATACTTTAATTTTTTACCTGGTTGATCTGGGGTCATGGCTACAGTCTAAATAATTAAAATATGCTAGGCCCCCTTGTCCGAGCTTTCACACATTTCTGCTGTAGCACTACTGACTGTTGATGGCTTGTGCCTCCTCCCCTCTTCCAGACTGTGAGCTTTCTGAGGCTAACCCTTCTCTTCTTTTTTAAATCTTTGTTTCGCAAACATCCAGCATATGACTTGATAGAAAGTAGATACTACAAGTGCCAGTATTAAGTAACATAAAACACTATAAATACTACTAAATAAAAGACACAAAATTGGGATGCTGGAAATAACCATTTGATAGCTTCATACATGTTTTGTAATGGTTTGCTGCATTTATGAATCTCTGTTACACGAACTTAGAAAGCTTTGATTTTCTTTATAAACAGTTCCATGCCAATTTAGTCTCTAAGAATTTCCCTTAGGAAAGTAATGAATTCCGACTGGGCATTTCTCCAGGATAAATATTTTTATTATTATTATTAAACAGAGGAAATTAACACGGGAATAAAACTCTTCTGCCGAAGCATTTCATAAAATAAAGTGTTAGAGAGATTCTCTTGGACAGTCTATTAAAAATGTTTCATCTCAAGGCTTGGGGCTCTGAGCCACATCTCCACGTCTACGCTGTGACTTGGTGTCTATATGGGAACAGCGTGCTTGGTGCAAACCTTTTCACTTTGTCACACACAAGGACCCATTTCAGTCAGAGGAGTTCATTAGTGATTAATCAATGGGGCTGAAGTTGTTTGGTGGAGCTCTCTTAGAGAGAAAAAAATGTTTTCAAATATACACAGTTATTTACATGTTTCATTAGGAGTTTGACTACTGATTCCTTGAAGGCACAGAGGATGTATTTGTCGCTGTGTTGCCAGCACTTAGCATCATGCCTGGCACACAAAAGGGGCTCAATACAAATCTGTTAAGTAACTGACAGAATAAATGAAAGATGCGAACAATATTTCTATCACAAAATTATGGCGTATAAACTGTGTTTGTTTACACATATATTATGGACCGTATGCTGGGGCTCTTCACTCCACTAGTAGGTATTTGGTGCCTTGAACACTGTCCAGAAAAATTAATGAACTGTGATTCATTTTGCAAACACATTTTCATCTTCAAGTATTTTTTACTTGAGTAAAAAATTAGTAAAAAATCACAGTTTAAAAAATGAATTCTAAAGTAGTCTCTCAGAAAAATTTTTACCTTCCTCAAATTAGATAAAGAGGGAAATGTTTATTATTTGCTAATAAACTGGAATAGGACTGCTTTGTTATGAAAACGGATTTTTAAAATTCAGATGAAAATAAAAAGAATATTACTTTTTCTCTTGCAAAATGGGAATAAAAGTTTTAATGTAAGTAGTTGATGATGATGACACCAGCTAATATTTACTGAGAACTTACTGTATGCCAGGTGCGGGTCTAAGAGTATTGAGTCATTACATTTTTAGGGTCCACATTATTTTTACCCGCATGTTACAGATGCTGAAACGTAAACACAGAAGTTAGACACCTTGCCAAGTCGTTCACTAGTTAGCGGCAGAGATGGTGCTGGACCCAAGTCTGGCTCTAGAGTCCTTGTTCTTAACCCCCTCCTCGACTGCCTCTCTGCAGTGACCATAAATTTATATTTCTTTATAAAGAAATTCCTTTAGGGGCCAGCCCGGTGGTGCAGCAGTTAAGTTCACATGTTCTACTTCTCGGCGGCCCCGGGTTCGCCAGTTCGGATCATGGGTGGGGACATGGCACCGCTTGGCAAGCCACGCTGTGGTAGGTGTCCCACATATAAAGTAGAGGAAGATGGGCATGGATGTTAGCTCAGGGCCAGTCTTCCTCAGCAAAAAGAGGACTGTTAGCAGCAGTTAGCTCCGGGCTAATCTTCCTCAAAAAAAAAAAAAAGAAAGAAAGAAATTCCTTTATATTTCTTTCCTTTTCTTAAAATGAACTACTCCTCCTATACTCCACCTTGCCCCCAAAACATTACATTGGGCAATATACTGTGTTTATGTATTTTTCACTCTAATTAATTAATCTAATTTTGGTGCCTGGGTGTGTCTGTAAGCCTGATGTGTACGAATGAGTTTATATAGAGACATATACAGTCAGAGAGGGTGGCTATTTTTGTGAATCCAAAATTGGGCTAGCTTAAGCAGGACTCAAAGGTAAGAACCGCACTCCCTTCTCTGTTTCTCCCTTGGGGATCAGTATATACTTAGGCTGAAGAGTTAACCAGTAAATCAAGGAGAAATCAAGTAAAAATGCTGCTAAAATCACTATTTTATTTGATCTATACATAAGTACAAAGAAGAAAAAACATTTCAACAAGCTGATACGTCTTACCAGGTGCATGGCAGAGCTCCGAGGCGGATGTGGCTCAATGAGCAACTGAGAGGGCGTCTGTCCAAAGTTCTGGATCTGCGCCTCCATGGCCTGCAGGGGAGGGAGAGTGATTGTCATAATCAATACGCATCAACGAGAGAGGTCAACACGCTCTGACAATGCAAGTGTATCCCAAGTCAGCCATGAAAAAAGTCCAGAAAAGTCGCCGGTGCTCTTCTCTCAGGGTGCAGAATCATCCAAGTGTTAGTATTTTGTAGACAAGCTTTGCTTCTCCTTCCAAACATGCTTCCGTTAACCAAGTCACTATTCTTATTTAGAAGCTGGGGTTAAATGCGCAAATGTTAACCTGTGAGTACATGCACGCAGCTAAAGACCAAAGAACACTTTTATACTAAATACAACACGTATACCTTAATAAAGTCCTTTGTGAGAAGGAACGTATGGGGATCTCTAATGAAATAAGCTTCTGGAATCTTAATGGGAAAAAAGATTGAAACATAAAGTCCACCAATGACAAAATAAAATTCAGAAAATCATATATTTCAATCAATTCAGAGGGCAAACAGTGGAAAGAACACTAAGACTTTTGTCTAATAATTAAATATGGTTAAACTTTCACTACAAAAATATATTTTAGTATGTATATGCATAGATGCATAAAACAGTACTATTTTAAGTTGCATCATGAAATATTATTTATAAGGTATGAATTATTTCTCTCAAAAATTTTCTGAAAGTGTAGGGAGAACTAAGCTATAGAGGAAATAATTCTTTGGGCATGCTGAGCTAGGCCATATTTCATTAAAGCCTATGCAGATGGAAATATTAATGCGATTTTATGGCTTCCAATGAATAAAAATAATTTTAGACCACAAACAGCACTGTATAATACCTTTTCTTGGTGGGGGTGTGTGTCAAAGAGATAATCTTTACAAGAAATTTAAAAATTTCTTCTATACATAAATTCTACAGCCAAAAATTTCAATATTTAAACTAGACTAACGGAAATATTTTCTGAAATATTCTAAGTACGTAATTTAAGTCAACAAGGAGAAGCAGAATATTTACTATGATCATTACTCTGTTATCATGTTAATTTTTCCCCTAAAGTTGTGAGCAATTTGGTTGCACATAAAAGTGAAATATGAAAGTCACTGCTGAGTGCTCTGGAGTGCAGGTAAGTGGTAGACGGCTCTTGACACTGTGTGGCCACTAATTGCATCACTATCTACAATTCTCATTTATAAAGTACTTGAATTTAACAATGTTTCCTCCTAGACTGCATTTCAAGAAAATGTTTATCAATAAAAACGTGAATTTTCAAATTTATTAGCAATATTAAACAGGAATGCATCATTATCTGCCATATTTTAGCAATTGCATAAATGGGGTTTTGGTTCTTTTATTTGCAGAGGCAATAGGACAAATGATTAAATCTCTTTAAGTGCTGTCCAATTTTAATGTATACATTTATTTGCATGGTGTCCACTCACATGCAAAGTGTGACTATTTAACTAAATTGTATTCACATACATACAATCGTACTTCATCTCCCCAATGCAAGATTTATGATTATAAAAGGGAGAAGAGACCATTTCTGGCGAGGTTCACATTATTAATAAACTCTTGAGAATTATTTGAAAAAGAAAGCAATAATTTTATTGTTAAAGCTGCCCTGGTTAGAAAATGTCGAATACCTAGCTTAATGTATCATGAACTGCTAACGTCTCTCTAACAATAGATGCCATAGCTTGTGTTTTCACTCCTCCAGAAAGAGGATGGGGTGGGGTGGGGAGACAGGGGTAAAATTAAGCACATTTAAACTTCTAGATCAGGGCCTTGCACTTAGGAGGCAGCCTTTAAATGTTCACAGAAGGAGTGAATCAACAAACATGCTTTGCTTGACTTTAATTTTGTTTCTCAAAGAGAAGTATTAAAAATACACGGGACAATGTCATGAAACTGACTTAATTTCCAGAAATCTTCTGTACAGTTCTTTTCAGTGGGTCCCGCCTCTGATCCTTTTTGGACTGAGGCAGAGAACACACATGTACATATTTTAAATGACTCTCAAATGGCATCAGGATAAATATTAAGTTGTGATCAATCTCACTCTTTCATTAAGGCAGTCTATTCCCCACACATGACGTTTATTTCTTTTAAGACTAAACTGAATCCTTCTTCCTTGTGATCTACATCACATGCTTTCATGACCTAAAGGTTCTTATTCCAGTACTTTCCTTTTAGCTGTCTTGTAATCCTGCCTTCCAAAAATTCCTTACCCTCTGATTTAAAGATGTACAGGTCTTTCTGATCTTGAAAAAGCATGTGTCTCCTCTAACTTCTATTTCTTGTCACTATCAAAATGTTTGAATGAGTAGCGAGCACCCACTGATTTTCTTCACCTGCTCCTCGTCATATGTTTTGTGTCCTCCCCCTTTTCGGAAGTCATCAATGTCTTATTTCTCATCAAGAAGGGAGGGACTTTGTATGGGAGAGTGCCCAGGGCATACACAGCCCATTCTGCAACCTATGAGGCATAGCAATTGAGTAGTTGTTCTGAAAACTACTCCCTAATGTAGGAAGAAACGCCTCCTTTCGTGCTAACCTCCGGCTGGGTTCTAAATCCTTCCCAGACTCCCTACACAATGATGAGTGCCCTCCACATTCTCATGGCACATTTCTTTTTTTCTTTTATCATGGAATTCAACACACAATCTTTCCTGAATATCTGTTTGCTCAAACTGAATCTCTGTAGGTCAGGACCGTGATTTAGTCCTCAAAGTCCAAAACTGAAAGGTAGCCTAGAAAAAGAAATTCATAGTAGTAGAGAAAACTTCAGGGCTCTTTACTTTCACAATTCAATACCACAAAAGCAATGAAATCAACAAACATTTGTTGAATGCTTACTCTGTGCCAAGGGATACAAAATCAGATCCCAGACTGCCCTCAGGAAGTTTTCAGCCCATAAACACATATGCCAAGTACAGGAGGGCCATGGCAGGTAGAAGGGCCACGGTGGAGGCGAGCACAGAGTGCAGGGAGCCCAGGGAAGTGATGTCTATATCAGACTCAGGGTGGAGGAAGGGAGGGAGCCTAAAGCTGTTAGGAAAGGACTTCCAGAAAAAGGACATGACCTGAGGTTTGAAGGTTAAGAAGGAATTAGCTAGTCAACAGCAAGAAAAGATTTTTTTGCCATATAGAATTTTTCCATTAATAACTTCCAAATATACCAAGTTAAAAAAAAAAAACCCAAAACAACTACTTACAACTACAAACAACTACTTGCAACTATAAGATGGATTCTTTCTATATTATCAGAAATGGCATTTAAAAGAATTCAACATATTTCTATTTCTACATTGTTCTGCATGGATCAGAGAGACTTAATGTTAGCTTTATTTATTCATTAAACATATATTTATTGAGCACCTGCTATGTACTGGGTACCACTCTTGATATTGTGATGCTTGTCAAACAAAATAAATGACGATTCCTGTTCTTGGAGAGGTTACATTCTAGCCAGGACACCACAGGAGCTTACATTCAGCCAGACGTCACACAGTGGCATCCCATGGGCTACACTCAGCTCATAGACATGGTTTCTATTTGAGCCAACATTTATAGGTCAGGAAATTTCATAAAATAAATTTGGTTTTTTGGCTTCCATCAAGAAAATCAGAAGATCTGGCAATACCCCATCAGCATTCCTGGATGGCAACACTTGTCTGGTGCCAAGGCATGGGGACCACTTTGTAACGCCCACCACTCACATGACCCATGGATGTACTGCCACTTGGCCTGCTTCATTAGTTCATTCCCTGTCTGATATATATAGACTGTGGCATTTGTGAATCCTTTTAAAATCTAATACCAAAACTTTAATTTGGGTTACAAGAAATCTATTGCTGTATATATCTATTGTTCTTCACAGTGAAGAAAGAATAAACTAATATTGTATTGTGAACTCACAAGTATGTGTCATGTATATGGTAAAAGATTAAAATTTGGGAAATAAGTCTATCAGTCTAACTTGCTTCATTGCATCTAAGATGTTATTCACTATTAGAAGCATTATTATTTTATATACCATTAAGAAGTAAAATGGGGCTGGTCCTGTGGCCGAGTGGTTAAGTTCATACGCTCTGCTTTGGTGGCCCAGGGTTTTGCCAATTTGGATCCTGGGGGCAGAGATGGCACTGCTTGTCAGGCCACGCTGAGGTGGCGTCCCACATGCCACAACTAGAAGGACCCACAATTAAAATATATACAACTACGTACTAGGGGGATTTGGGGAGAAAAAGCAGAAAAAAAGAAAAAAAAAGGAAAAAAGAAGATTGGCAACAGCTGTTAGCCCAGGTGCCAATCTTTAGAAAACAAACAAACAAAAAAGAAGTAAAAACGTTGCAATTAAACTATGATACACCATTGATTGTAAGACACATTGTGATTTGGAGTGTGCAGGTATGACAATGATGTGCATCCTAGAATCAATAAGTTATAGTAACTTTTCACATATAATACACAGTGATATCATGAGTCTTACATGTTTCATACAAATCTAGCATATGTAATAGGCTTAAAATACTAGATTTTTCCAAAACAAACATGAGGGACAAACCTTTGGTATTTTACAAATATAAAAGACCATGTACTCATTGCTGGACAATCTTTTGGTGGGGTAACAAGAAAATATGCATTTGCTTATTCTTAAATAATAACATTCTTTCTTAGGCCTTTGTAATCACTTGACTTTGGTATCTTGGACTTAAGCTTCTTCTTGGACTTAAGCAGCCATTATTTATTTATTTGTTTGTTTATATTTCTTTTTTTTGAGGTTTAAGAAGGATAAAGTATATAATGCACACTAATCATAGGTGTATACATTTTTGAATATATGTGTGTGTGTTCACATATTTTTCCCCCTTTAACCACCACCCAGATCAAGACGGAGGGCTTTGGAATGGAACTGGAAGATTCCATATCTTGATCTGGGTGGTAGTTACACAGGAGCATACTATGTAAAGGTTCCCTCTTGCCCTTCTCCAGCCAATTTTTCCTACTCCTCACCCTCTGCCAAGCTAATCACTTTTGATATTCTTCACCACTGATTATTTTTTGTTTTTGAACTTCTGATAAATGGAATCAGACAGTACCAATTTTTGTGTCTGCCTTTTTTTGATCAACATAATGCCTGTGAGATTCATCCTTCTTTTTGTGTGTATCAATAGTTTGTTCTCTTTTTTGTGCTGTGTAGTATTCCACCGTATTAATCTATCACAAAATATGTCAATTTTCCTATTGATTGATATTTGGGCTGTTAACAGTTTCAGATTATTATAAATAAAGTTGCTTAGAAAATTCTTGCACATGTCTTTTGATGGAGGTAAGCAGTCAGTTCTGTTGGGTGTATACGTAGGTATAGGGCTGCTGAATCATATGGTAGGAATGTTTAGTTTTATGGCCAAATTGTTGTCCAAAGTGGTTGTACTGATTTTGTGTATTTACTCTGTATAAGTATTTGTGAACACAGAATGCAATGGTCAAAGCTGCAAATGCAGTAACGATTTAGACTGTATGGTCTTTTAGGGGGCTGATGCTTTAAAACTCTTAAATGTCAAACTCAATTGTGTCTCATAAAATAATTATATAAGGAATACCACTTTATTTCTTCACCAGGAATTGTTCAGATAGGAATTACAATGAAGTTAGTTTCTTAAGAGTTTTATGTTGTATTTATTATGTGGATTCTTACTTATTCTTATAAAAATTATTTTGTTGAATAATGAGCAATTACCATATTCTTAGCACCTATTTTTCTCACTGGTTAAGTCCTATCAAGAAATAGGTAGGTCACAAAATTAGTGAAAAAAAAAAAGTCATTTTTTTTAACACTTTAAAAGGTGTTCTAAAATATGGAATTCTTCAGGGGTAGGCAGAGAAGTAAAGGAAAATGTGAACTAAGTTATGCACAAGGGAACAAAGTAAGTATATTTGAACAGTATATGTGATTTTCAGATTTCACAACACATATTTGACATATAACTACTCACTTTTACCTACTTATACATAATATAAAGCACCCATTGGGGAAAGTTCCCATTAGGGACAGTTTCCCTTTTGTCCCCTCCCTACTTCCTGATCGTCTCATTCCTTAGTCTTGCTAGGTTCTCTTTGTAAAATCCTTCAGGACGCACCTACCAAGTTACAAAATTACTCACATCTTTGCCCAGCTCTCCTTTCTTCTCACTTATTTTCAACAGGCTCTCCAGTCTTTCATCTTCCTCATAGGTCAGGCCGGTGTGTACGGCTGTGTCATCTATGCCCTGTACAAAGGTGCCCAGTTGGGGGGCAAGTGAGGGATAGAACTGACCGCAATAGCCAGAGGAAGGAGCACCTTTTGTAATTCATCCTCCTAAAGAGGGTGTCTTTTTAAATTTGCACAAAGGGGCGGTCTGTGTTAGCTCTGGCTGTGACATATGCCTTATTCGCTGCACCTCTTGCTTAATTGCTTTTTTTTTCCCCTTCCTACCTTCCGTCCCAGGAAAGTTCTACCTCCTCTATGAATAAAGATACACAGCTGGGATTAAATCCAAGAAGAGGAAGTCAACGTGCTGTGGCATATGCATGACTCACACGCCTGCTGATGGGAGAGACTTCATAGCCACAGTAAAGGTAAATGCGGCCTAAGAAGTCAGAGTTCAGAACCACGTTCAAATTAACGTGAAACTCAAAACATTCTGCAAGAAATCACTATTTCGGTGAACACGTGTGCCTTCTCCCTCCCTTTGTGTTTACTAGTTATCTATATCTATCGGACAGCTTCTCTGAGAGGGAGCAGATAAAAACTTCAGTTAATCTTGTCTTTTACACAATGCAGGTAAATTTAACCCAGATACATTTTTCTCCCATAGAATCCTTACAATTTCTAGTCCTTTTTGTAAATGTAATGTAGTATTGTCTTTTGGATGAACTGCCGTCAGGTCTAAGTACCAGGAGGGAGATGGTATAAAGAAGCTAATAAGGTAGGCTGTCAAATGACCTGTTTCATCCATTTCCCTTGGTCTGTACAATCTTTTAAACCATTTTCCAGAAAAGTCAGCATTTTATAAAGTATAGCAGGTTATGCCACCTACAATGAGAAATATTGGACTATATCCAAATTACTAGTCAATTATTGACAATTTTCAGAAAATTCAAGAAAAAAATAGTAAAAGTGATTACTTGGGAACACAGAGAAAGATTTTCAATAAATTTCCTTAGTATTGTGTTTATCTCACTATACAGCTTAAATACTTACTTAAAATAATTTTATTTTAATGCTTGAAAGTAGGTATTCTTTTTTTAACCAGAAAATACAACTTTGACATACACTTAAAAATATATATGTGATTTATACCATCTTTCTGTTCTACTTCCAATTCTACCAATTCTATATCAAACAGGAAAAAAAAAAAAAGGACTTTTGAGAAGTGTGAAATGATGAAAAGGAAGATGCCTTAATGGCAGACTGTATTTTAACTGATAAGCTTTTGCTTCTGGTTTATTGCTGTAATAAAACAAGATCACATAAAGCATTACTTTTTAATGCTAGAAAAACAGAAGCAAAATAAATCAAGCAAATAATATCTACACTTTATTATTTCTTGCTATATAAACATTATACTATATAAAAAATTAAAATGCTATTTTATATTCAACTGCTTCTAGTTTTTCATAGAAACTACAAAATAGAAGAACAAACATGTTTTCTTCTGTTTTAACAGTCAACTGCATTAATTTTAAGCCTATACTAGCAAAATAATTAGAATATTTAAGCAAGTATTTGTTAACTCAAGTAAAAAAGAAGCACATTTGTGTTAGCTATCTGACTATGTTGTACAATATTTGAGGGAGGAGATTCTGATTGCTCATTTACCTGCCTCAGTGCTTGATTTTATTCTTTTAGTATAAACTGAAAAACAATGAAGAGGAGACTTATCCTTCTGCTGATTCCTATTTCCTCCTTGGAATGATGGATTATAAGGATATTACATAACTGACTTAACAAATGAATGTGAAAAAACAAGTACTATATCCTCTGGATAGAAAATGCTCTGTCCAGAACATTTTTTCTTCAAATTAAGTCAGTACCATTGGTGGCAAGCTCAATCAGTTTTTTCTACTTAAAAATGAGCATAAGTCAATTCAGGCAGGAAAAGTACAAGTACTTTAACGTAGCAGGCAGTGGCCCTTGTACCCTGGATGCCTTAAATAAGTTTGCTTATCCTAGAACAGTGACTAACTCAGGCGGACAGAGAAGTGAGCTCAATCATCTTCCTTGTTCCTGGGAGACTGGCCTCCATGGACTGCATCACTGGTACTCCCCTGCTTTTTGGCTTCCCACTTAGTTCAGTCAATGAGATCTCAGGAAAGGACACAGGAAGGTGAGACATTTATTGTATGGTCCCTCCTTGCCAGGTCCCAGTTTGGCAGTGGCTGGGTTGATTCCTCTGGGCCAGCTCCTGTTGGGCAACCACTTTCCCAGGGCTCCTTCTCCTGCAGGTTCTGGTAATGGCTCTCTCCCCTTGCACCCTCAGACCTCAGGTTGGCACCTAGATGTTAAGTCTTGGATGCTTCATCTTCCCTTGTTCATTCACTTTATCCTGCCCACAAGCTTTGTATATAGGACCATTAATTAAACAAACCTCATTATCCCTTTAAATTTTTTAAGAATTGTGGTAAAATATACATAACATAAATTTACCATCTTAACTAATTTTTAGTTTACAGTTCAGTATGGTTAAGTAGATCCATACTGTGCAACCAATCTCTAGAACCCTCTTTATCTTGCAAAATTGAAACTCTGTACCCTTTAAACAATTCCCCATTTCCCCTTCCCCTGAGCCCCTGGAACCAGCCTTCTACATTCCCTCTCTCTGATTTTGACTATTCTAGGTACCTTATATAAGTGGAATCATGTAGTATTTGTCTTGTTGTGACTGGTTTATCTCAGTTAGCAGAACATCCTCAAAGTTCATCCCTGTTGCAGCATGTGTCATAATTTCCTTGCTTTTTAAGGTTGACTAATATTACATTGTATGTATACACCATATTTTGTTTATTCATCCACAGATGGACCCTTGGGTTGCTTATGCCCTTTGGTTATTGTGAATAATGCTGCTATGCACATAGGTGTACAAATATTTCTGTGAAATCTTGCTTTCAATTATTTTGGGTATACACCCAGACCCAGAAATGGAATTGCTGGATCATTTGGTAGCTCTATTTTTAATTTTCTGAGGAACTTCCATACTGTTTTCCAGAAAGGAGGCACAATTTCACATTCCCACAATAGTGCACAAAGGTTCCAATTTCTCCACATCCTCGCCAACACTTCCTATTTTCTGTTTGTTTGTTTTATTAGTAGCCAACCTAATGAGTGTAAGGTGGTATCTCACTGTGGTTTTGATTTGCATTTCCCTAATGATTAGTGATGTTGAGAATCTTTCCATGTGCTTGTTAGCCATTTGAATATCTTTTTTGGAGTCTTCATTATCCCTTTGAGAGGGTAATGTGCTGAGATCCTAATTGATACAAAGAGGACTGGTATTCAGGTGTAGTATATAAGAGAAATGGTAGTTGGCTTTTGCTTAATTTCCAGATAGGACTGAGTAAAACATGATTATATCCAAGCAAGAGACATTTTCATTGAGGATTCAGAATATTTGGGGGATAAACACTATTATAAGCTTCTTGGGGGAGACCATAGAGTCTCTTTGCAGTTTATACTTCTTAATCCTCAAGAAGAGAACTAAAACATTCTTTTCTGGATGATTTAGAGATTGATCTACCTGGAAGCAAGGGTTTTAGCAGATGATCTTTTAAGGATTCTTCTAGGTTTTTGGTTCTTTGCTCACTTTTTGGGTTGATCATTAAACAGTACACAAGTAGATGACTCAACCCAGAAACGCTTAGTGATAAGAGAGAAGAATCAGGACAACATCCCTGCCAAATTCTCCCTGGGTGAATAGTTTATATGAAGCAAACTCTCCGCTGGCTGATTCAGGAACTGGGGGAGGAGGAGGGGAGGAAGGTGCGGAGAAGGTGGAGGAGGAGGAGGAGGAGGAGTAAGGAGAGAGAAGCGGCAGTACACGTGGTGACCTTTCTTCACCACACAAAGGAAGTTCAGTTGGAGTGTCTGATCACGAAAAGAGAATAATGAAAATACTAAAAGCTGAAATAGATTGGCTTGGTATGGGGAATGACATCAAGACAAAGGTTCACCAGGTGGTGGCATAAACGTTACAAAATGAAATCATACACTTTTATTAAATTAAATTCAAATTAAAAATAGTATTGCATGTATTTGGCAGAAGGAAATGCTCTTCTTTGATTTGACATAAATGGGAAGCAGTAATTTAGATACAGTACATTGAGATTTCAAATGGCTTTAAATAGGCTCATTATCAATATGTTTAAAACCTTTAAAAATGAGTCCTAAACCTCTAACTGAAATGCTTAGGTACTTAGATCGAGTAATATCTACTTCACAAATTGAAGCACAAAATATGTTTTGAATAACTGTTAATTTATGCTAAGGTAACAACTGTGTAATATAACTGAGATCTATGTTAATAGAAGATAAGGAAATGCCTTCCAGCTATTTCTATTACAAACAGCAGGCTGCAATTTTCACCCTTCTTCCTCATGTAAAATAGGACTTTAGATGCTTGTGAAGGCATTTGCTGTTAATTTCTAAAACTCAATAATTAGCACTTCTCAATGCCACACAATAAAAATAACACAAAGAGGAGAAAAAGTACACTCACATAAATGACACACATCCCAGTTTGACTAGTTGCATTATTTATGCTTTCCTAGTGTATGATTGATGACCATGGACTACGCAAGAACTACAGTAATTACAAGGAGAAAAGATAAACCTAAATTAAAGATTTATTCACTAATCAAAATTAAATGTGTGTTATTAATTTCCTCAATACTAATTTCCATATAGAAATTTTATTCATTGAATTTTTGCAATGTAAGCCTTATTGCTGCAGATGAGAAATGCATAAACAGATACATTTGAACCTATACTCTTGTTAGTTTTAGGGATCATAATATTCTTCTTGTTCCCAAAATGACTCTTTAAACTTAAAAAATACCTAATGTGTGTTTCCATTATAATAATTTAAAGTGCAGGGGTTTTCTTTCTATTTTAATTTGGCTTCTGAATTTGTTAACATTTTTAGCTGAGTAAAACTTCCAATAATTATAGGAGGAAAATTAATATGGTTTTAAGAAATCTTGATCAGTCATTTTGTTGACCATTTGTTACAATCATGTCTCAGAATAACTGTCCAGGAGAAGAACCCTGAACATCCCCGCAGGAAGACAATCAGGCTCACGGCACTTGTAAATGGACAACATTGTGCTACAACCCACTCAAGCGATCCAGAAGGGGGTGTTGATATCCCTTGTCAGATCAAAGAAAGAAGCCAGGAATGGAGAAGGAAAAGACAAGGGATAACAAATTCACAGAAAGAACAAGCAACGATTGTAGAGGCCATCAGTGCCATCACTACCACTATCTTCATTTACATCAGCAGGATGAAAAGTGGGTTAATTTTTTTTCCTTATAAATTTTATGAGTTTATCTTCTAGAAAAGCCAGCATTGCAGCTGTTTTGGGTTAAGACATATCTGTCTTGTAGGTTCTTGACAGCCTTATCATGTCAGTTCTTTGTAGTAGGAAAGAACATTTCACAGCAAGAAAATAAAGTGAAAACTGAAGTGGTCAATGTTACTTCCTATGGGCATATATTCACTAAGGCAGATCCAAAGGAACGCTTTGTTATTCCTGTCAGATCAAAGAAAGAGCTAAACAAAGAAAATATAATCTAAGAAGACCAAGAAATATTAGCAACTGAAAATTAGACTAAAAATATCATGTTTTTATGACTACTTTTAATATTACAATGTATTTAATATTTTAATATTTCCAGCATAGATAGATGTTTGTGTATATATATATAAATAAGTAAATATTGCATGCCCCATATGTTCTAATAGTTTGCCACCAAAACAGCCTTTTATGACAGGCTTATGTGTATATCTCTCACACAAAGAGAAGTCATTTAAATCATTTTTCAGTTTGCTAATGTCAACTGTAGATATGATATAGAGAAATGAATTATAAGAACAAAAGTTCTTAAAGATACTTCATTTAATTATACTTTTAGGTAATAATAATCAATGTCTGTGTAGTGCTTTATAGTTTACAAGGCATTTTCACATATCTTTTCTCTTATGATTCTCAAATACAGCCCTTTGAGTTAGGTATCATTTCTCTTATCATTTTTTAGGTGCATGAAAGGTACATAAAAGCAAAGTGACTCAGTGTCACTCAAATGACAGTGACGGGGCTGTGATATAACCTATTATCTGATTTACACTTTTCTATCATCTGCTTATTGCCTACTCTGTACCATGTAATCATATGCTGAAGCAGTCTTGAGTAACACCACCATGAGCATGGGAGTGATAATTTTTAAAAACAATTTTAGAATGAAATCTTTTTCACTCATTGTAAGAGTACGGTAAAAAAAATTTCTTTGGCATTTAATTTGTAATCTCTACTAACCAACTATTAACGATCGCGTAATCCCCTAAAATCCCTTTGGAACTCTCAAAGACTGATAAAATATGTTTTTCTGGGAAGTGATCAGAACAAATGATCAACAAAATGGCTGGTAAAGATTTCTTAAAGCCATCTTAAATTTTCCCCTGTAATTACTGGAACTTTTACTGAGTTGAAAGTTTTAACAAATTCAAAAGCATAAACACAACAGAAAGAAAAACTTTACGCTTTAATTGGTAAAATGGAAATATACATTAAATGTCCCTTAAATTAAGAATCATTTTGGAAGTAAGAAGAATATCATCCCTAAAACTAAAAAGCATTAGTAAATATTCTGTTATTTTTAAATTCCTAGAAAATAATGGGACTAAAGAAACCTTGACTTGAGAATCAGGGGACCTCATCTAAGTCTAGCTCTGATGGTACATTAGCTGGGTATTCTTGGTAAAATTATTTAATGAGAGTGTTAGGCTAGATTAATGCTTTTTAGCAGGGAATGTATATGAAATTCCTGGAGAGATTTTTTTCAAAATAAACCTATTTGAACCTTCTCTTTGGATACTGAGATGCCCATGGGATGAAGAGGGGACAGTAGATAGGGAGTTAGATGGGGTTAGACGGAAATGGCAAGTGTATTTGAAAACAGCAAGGGGGTGGGGGTGGGAATAATTTTGACATTGGGTGATAGGTACATAGGGGTTCATTATACCATTCTCTCTACTTTTGTAAGGGAAAAAAACATTTCCAGATCACTAATATACCTTTAGTAGAGCAGTGCTTCTTAAACTTTAACATCTCAAACAAGTCGCCTGAGGATCTCCTTAAATGCACACTCTGATTTAGTAGGTCGGTAGGCCTGAGAGACGAAGTTCTAACAAGTTCCCAGGTGATGCTGATACAGTGGCTCTCTGGACCACATTTGAGTAGCAAGGAGTTAGAACACCACGGGACCAAATACTTATTAACCAGAATTTCCTCTTTCCTAAGCAGCTCATAGGATGGAGTTTCTCAGTCATCATTTGGTAAGTAAAAATATAAAGCAAATTACATGATTTTTATTAATACATAAAAATGGATAAGAAAGCTATTCATTATCATGCTCAAAAAACATTGCTCAAATAGTGAGATGAGTTCATCTAAGAGAAAAAGTGTCTAGAAGATTATGATGTAAGCCAAGACTTAAGACAATTTAAGTAATATCTAATATCCAACAGATTTAGTGTTTACACATTAAGAAGAGCTTTGTACCAGAACTCTTCTGTCATGTTTCTGCCCAGAGGCTGTCATGATCAAGTTTATTATCAATTACTGCTTTACAAGTATAAAATAAGTTAAGCTGTCATATTTTTCTCAGCCAGAGATCCTAAGCTGTCAAAGAACGTCAATTTTAAATCTGACAGAGAGAAGAAAATTATCTGTTATTCTGACCTCTAATTTCTTGAAATTTTAATGCCATAATTGCTGTGGTTAGTGCTGCTTCATGATTTCACCTGTCAAGGAAGAATGAATCAATAACCTTAAGCCATTTCTCAAATTTTAGCACTAACTTCAAAGCTCAAAGTTATAGGCAGATTGTGGGATATGTGTGTGTATATATATATATATATATATTTTTTTTTTTTACAAAAGGGACATATATAGATAGTCATATATTTATTTCTTATTTAAATCAGTGTTTAAGATTAAAAAATCATCTTCCTTAGGCTAACTGGAGTTTAGTATAATGGTAGCTTTCCTTTGGTTTTATCTACGTGAAATGTAGTAATCTTAGTATTTTAAAAATACTAAGATAAACATCATCAAATAAAAGGAATGCACTGAGTTCAAGAAAAGGGCTAACATTTTAAACACCGCTTTTCCCCAGAGCTTGTGTCCAACCATCTAGGTAGGTATCCACTCTCTCAAGTCACAGCATTGCAGTGCAGACCTCAGGAACTCAACGTGGATGTTTTGATAAAAGGTGTTCTGCCCCCAGAGGGCCTCCTCACAGGTGGAATGGACATGTAAGGAGGCACAATGACCAGCAAATAATAAATAAGCTATATTTCACTCTACTTTTCTACAGAGTTCTTTCTTGTGACAGTAGATGCTAAGTGCTTTTACATTAGCAAACCTATGTTCTGTATTATTCCTCCTTTAAAGAGAGAGCAATCGAGGTAGAGGCAGATTAAATGACTGGACCACAGTAGACAGCTCACAGGATTCAGGTGAGTTCTCATCTGTTGCAGGTTCTTAATGTTAGTGCAGAACTTCTGTTGTGGGAATACGTGTAGGTTTGCGGGGTAGAGGAGGTAAGGGTGGGGAATGGGGAGAGGGACAATCAACTCACATCCCCTAAGATCACTGAATTTACGCCTACACTTTATGTCTAAGTGGTTCCCTAGTAGTCTTAAGGAGATAAAATAACTTCCTGAGCAATCTTGAGTTGATTCAGGTCCCCAGGGTCAGGGTGAATGCCTCCAGTGGTGTGTGCCTGGGCCTCTGCTGGCTGTGGGAAGGAAGACCATAGGAATGTGCTCCCTCACCTCGTATCCTGAGAACTGACATTAGGGCAGGGAGGCAGGTGGGCGAGGGGGTGGGGGATGGAGACAGACCAAGCACAGAATGATTCTCGGAGTTTCTCTAACGAAACCTCAGTCTTCAGCAATTACGTGCTCTAAATGAGAATGCTGGAAGGGGAGTGTCCTGAACTAGGCCACCTCAGCAGGCAACAGTCTGCAACACCATGAAGTAATCAGGAACAGTAATGTTAACTGTTCAGCCAGTCTATATAATAAGCAAACAAATGTTGAAGCGCTTTTAGCCAGCCAAAAAATTATAAAATTATACATTTTCATGTAACATTTCATTAGGAAGTCGTGACAATTAAGGTCTATACACAATTTTTTTTTCACTGTCCAAAGCAATGGTCTGATATTTTGTAGATGCAGATATTTTCATAAGATTCAAACAATAAACACTATATCCATGCAAAGAAAGTCTCAATTTTAATTCCATTTTCTTTTTATTCTCTCATTTATCTCTTTATTTACTCTCATTTAAATACGAAAATCTATTTTTCTGTCAGTTTCAATGCTCCCTCGCACTTGCATTATGTACAATATGCTTAAAATATTTTTATTTTGCCCATAAAAATATTTTAAGTGTATTGTATACTTACATACCTCTATAAAAGCCAAATGACTTTATTTGTGTGGCTTCAAGCAGAGAAGAGGAAAGGGAAGGGAAGAGCCTCCTGATCACTAATCAGTGGACCCTTGGACCCTCAGGGCTAAATGTTCAGAGAACACATTGCAAGCATGTTATTAGGTGCAATATTATACACACTGTACGTACAAGAAAACTGTACGCACCATTATCGTATGCATAAGGATTAACTTGCAACTTTCTTTATAAGGACAGAACTTGTCCTTATAATGGATAAAAAATGTATAAAAAAGATTCAGGAGCAAAAATGTCTATGATATTTAAAAGTCAAAAAACAATTTGGATTTGGTCTTGGAATAAAAGGATAAGCTATTCCAATTATTTTCTCTTTGATGATATTAAAGGAATTGGTTCTGAAAAGAAAATATAGCTTGTAAGGAGTTTATAGAACTGGGCATGTGTTAAGCAAAGGTACATTGTTAAGGGAATAATTAAGCTCAGAATTATCGTCTACAAAATAATTGGATTACAGTTCGTACACAAGTGGAAATACTAAATAAGGTGAGTGTAATGGTTTGTAGAGAAAAATCCCTTATTTCGCCAACTAATTTCATAATATCTGGCTTCTCTCTCCTTCATTCATTCCCTGTCTCTAGCTATTCTCCCAGCTTCAGGCAATAATTCCATTTCCTTGTGCATGCAATATGGTGTAATATTGCACCTAATAACATGCTTGCAATGTGTTCTCTGAGTATTTAGCCCTAAGGGTCCAATGATCAATGATTATGAGGCTCTTTCCTTCCTTTTCCTCTTCTCTGCTTGAAGCCATACAAACGAAGTCATTTGGGTTTTATAGAGGTATGCAAGAAATAACTTTATGGATGCAAATTATTCTTGTAGAGCTTTATTTCCCAAACCTACAAGTTTTCCACCTCTAAAATTAAAAATAAAAAAGCTTGTTTTTATTTCTACTGCTTGGAAATGTAGAAATGATTACTTGTTTTGCATACAGCAGATGGCAGATATCTGTAGAATGGAAGACCAGGATACAGCTTCCTTGCAGCAACACTTACCTAGCAGCTGTTGTGTCTTCTCTCTCTTCACTACCTAAAATCATTCTGTGTGACATTGAAGTGATTTAAATAATATTTCATATGAATATTTTCACTAAAAATACCTATATACATACTATAGCATATAATTCCCAACTGTTAGTTATAAAATTTCAGGGTGAGAACATATGGGAGTAAAATCCTATAACCTCATCTATTTTATTGATGCATTTTTTTGATTATTCTGTCTAGAAGTTTGTAATTTTGCTTTTATTAAAAGAACACACTGGCAGATTATGTTAATATGAACTATTCGTATTTAAATATTCAACTAGGTTTCACTAATTAATAACACATACAGCAGTGAGCATTTTAATGACGATACTGAAGTAAGACAACATAGGGATACTGAACGGCATTCTATATGTCTGCAATTCAAAAAGGAACAACATGCTGGTCTCATTGTTTTGACATATAAAATTCATTTTCCCACATTTGTCTAGAACCTGAAATCTATATTTTGTATAAGTTTACGTAGAAAGGAAATTCACACAGAAAGAGATGGAAAGTCAGATTTGTGTTTGAGGGATGACAGAAAGTTTGGGAATGCTATGTGCCTTAGCACCTACCTCCCTGAGCACAGGGTCAGTGATACTGTCCAGGTTCACAGAGCCTTCATAGGTTAAGTAGTGAAAGACATTCAGAGCACGGACTGCTTCTGGTCCTCGCTGTTTGTAGCCAAATATAAGGTCAATCCATTGATGGAGTTGGCAAGAAACAAATTCACTTTCCAGGGCCTGAAATGAGTTAAGAAAAAAATGAGAGACTGTGAAAACTTAGCAAAGCCTCCTTTTTCTTACTTTGAAATATTCTATATAAGTCAGTCAAATATGCTCTTTACATTCCTTTATTTTATCTGTATGTATTAGATCTTCTGTTCCCAGAAATGGCAAAATATAATCTCTAATAAAACATAGACCTAAATAAAAATTTTCTCTTTCTAAAATTCTTAACTTTCTCTTGGCTCCATTATGCATACAATATGAATTTTAATATTAAATAGATTTCTTACAAAACGCATTCATGTTTAAAAGAAAATTTTAAATGCCTATTTTAATGCCATTTTACAATAATTTCATTCCTAATTTTTAAATATTATTTTAAACCTAAACAATTTTATTAGAAACTTTGCTATACACTTATTTTCCTGTCTAACGTCTTGAAATTTACCTCTAACACTACTAAAAGGGATGCCTCCCTTCTGCTACGAATTAACTCTGCTATTACACAGTCCTGGAATCACTGGGCAACTTTAGATGTTTGTTGGTGAGAGGGCAATGAAGGTAAATTACTGAAAGTCAATGACCATACTAAGCTTCCATCAAGAGTCAGAGAAAAAGAAGGCCTTTTCATTTCCTAAGCAGCCATCACAAACTTCCTGGAGGTGTCTCGACAGGCAGCCTGGAGTTCTGTGCACACTGGTGCTCTGAGCAGTGAGAATCGCTGCACGGCTCCTATGCCTCTCGCTTGCTGCATTTATTTATCATCAATTTCTTATGGACTTCAACAGCACACTGATTTCAGCAACAAGAACAAAAAGCTCGAGAGCTCCCTTCTTCAATTTCAACTATGCATAGCCATATAAATCAATTTCTAAATTACAGCTCTAACAAAATACGTGAATGAAGTCATTCTCTGGCTGCATGTCTCTGATTTCTAAGGTGTTGAAACTGATTTGGAATTCACTTAATAAATAAATGCTCTCTTAAATTATCCCTATGATAATCACATTTCATTTTTTTAGTCTATAAAATATCTGCATGATACTTTTCAACTTTTCCTGTGATCACATTTCACTAGTAATTTATTATCCTCAACCTCTTTCTTGATTTACTCCTTTCAAAATTTTTGGTATTTTATTGACACCAATTATTGTGGAGCTTTCTCATTTAGAAATATAAGCAATTAGATTTCATGAAAGGATAGTTTCCATACTATCACTAAACAGAACTTCTGTACTCTATCTCATTGGTGGTGACATAGCAGTTCAAACTAGAACATAGGAAAAGAGACTAAGATACAAAAGAGATGACGGTTAAAAATCTACATTGGTTATATCTATAATATTAGTTTGGTCAATTTGTATAAGTGATTCTGTCAATTCGGTATAACTTGTTAATTAAGAAAAAGTTGGTATAATTATTCAGTAACATTTTCAGTGTCTTGTGTAATAGATGAAAGAACGAAAAAAATGGTGGTTCATTATAGAGTAGTTGTTGCCCAAATCTATTCAAGGGAATTCCAAATAGTAGGGAAGTCAGATATATATATACACATTTTTTTTTTCTGAGGAAGATTAGCCCTGAACTAACATCTGCTGCCAATCTTCCTCTTTTTGCTGAGGAAGACTGGCCCTGAGCTAACATCTGTGCCCATCTTCCTCTACTTTATATGTGGGACTCCTGTCACAGCATAGCTTGACAAGCAGCGCATAGGTCCACACCCAGGATCTGAACCAGCGAACCCTGGGCCACGGAAGTGGAATGTGTAAACTTAACTGCTGCACCACTGGGCCGGCCCCCAGATATATTTTTTAAAGGAAGATTTTACCAACATAATCACATAATCAGTTAAGCAGCAACCATTTCAAGTAAATCTTATAGAGACCACTAGACATATTTGGAATAGATACAAAATATCTCGTTGTTTTAATCTGTATTCCTCTGATCAGTAACAAGTTTGACATCTTTTTAATCTTTTTAATATACTCGTTGGCCTTTTGGGTTTCCTCTTCTGTAAATTTCCTGTTTATATCCTTTGCCCATTTTTTTATGGAAGTTCCTGTCTTTAGGTTGTTACTTTTTATATTTTAGATAATATTTCCTTGTTGGTTTTAAACATTGCAAATGCATTTTCCCAAATGTTACATCTATTAACTTTATCCATGTTGAATAGAAATTTTTAATTTTGAGATAATCAAATAATTTTTTTCTTTATGCTCTTGGGATTTTGTTTTGAAGTTACAAAGATAACTTTCTATATTTTGATCAATTAGCTTTATATTTATAGTTTTACTTCATATATTGGTCTTTAACCCATTTACAGTCTACTCTCATTCAAATGCGGTATTACATAGGGATCCGGTATTATTTTTGTTTATATAAGTCAGTTTTACCAATACCTTCTGTAAAACAAACACACCTTTCCTCAATGATGTGTGCTGTCATCTTTAGTGTGTGACTATATACTTGAAATGAAGATATAAAACTGCTATTGTTTACAGATAATACAAAAATCTACCTAGAAAAAGCAATACAATCAACAGGCAAAGTATTAGAATCAACGAAGGGTTTGCAAGGTCCCTCTTTCTTATCTTCCCTCCTTCCTTCTCTCCTTCCTCCCCCCTTCCTTTCCTCCTTCTTTTCCTCTCTCCCTCCTTCCTTTCCTCTCTCCCTCCTCCTTCCCTCCCTCCTTCCTTCTGTACTTCCTTCCTTCCCTCCATCCCTCCTTCCTTCTTTTCTGCCTTCCTTCGTTTCCTTCCTTCCTTTCTCCTTCTTTTCTTCTTTTCCTTTTCTCTCTCTCATCTATCTATCTATCTATCTATCTCTCTATCTATCTATCTATCTATCTCCCTTCCTACCTAATCTACCATCTACTTATCTAGATATGTGTGTGTCTCCTGCTCTTTGCACTCTTTTTATGTCTATTGCTATCTTCATTTATCTTAATTATCTTTAATTCTTATATATCTTAACATCTGGTAGAATTTATTCTTCCTTTTCAGAGTTAACTCTTTGTGGACCTTTATTTTTCCCTACAACTTTTACAATAAGTGTATAGATATATCAAAATAATTTTGGTTGGGATTCCAATAAATTCATAGATGAATCTGAGAAAACTGATATTAGGTTTTTCCATCCAAGGTACCAGAATGCCTGTTTATATATACAGATCATTTTCTATGTACTTTATTAGCATTAAAATTTAAAATTTTCTCCATAAAGGACATGAGTATTGTTGATTAAGTTAACTTCCAGATAGTTCATAAGTTTTGATGTAATTTTACCTTTCTAAAATTTAAATTTTACACTTGGTTATTGATGATGTAGAAAAATGCTATCGATTTCTGCAAGTTGATTTTATTTCTGGCAACTCTTATTAGATAGATGTATAACTTCTTTATTTTTTAATAGAATTGTTCTCAACTTTGAGAATTATGTAAAACAAGAGTAGTGATATGGAACATCCTTGTCTTTTTCCCCGATCATAAAGGGTTAGTCTTGACGAAATACACACACACACACACACACACACACATACACACACACAAATGCACTAATTTTTAATACACTGTTGGGTTGTTAGACATTTTATTTAGAATTTTTGTATTTATATCCATACCTGAAATGGCCTATTTCTTTTTTCCTTTTCCTCCCTTTAACTACTTTTGGAATCAAGATCACACTAGCCTCACAAAATGAGCTGGATGGCTTTCCATGTTTCCTGGAACAACTTGCATAAGAATGAATTCCTCATCTCTTGAAAATTTGGTAGAACTCACCTGTAAAATAATATGGGCTCGGATATTTTGGGGGATGGGAAGATTTTACTACTTAAACTTCTTTAAGGCATGTAAGTCTCTATTTCTTCTAGTGCCAATTTTGACATTTTATATTTTCCTCACTAATTATCCATTTCATTTCAGTTTTAAAACTTATTAGTTCATAATTGTTTATAATAATCTTTAATTAAATTTAAATAAATCTCTATGTGTATAGTTACCCTATTCTATTATATATGTTAGAGAGGCAGCAGAGTGAATCAATAAATAATTACTTGTCCTTAAATAATTTTGCCTCAGTATTTTTTGGGGGGAGGGTTTATACAATTAAATGACCAAGAAACAATAAGGTAGTAGATTAAACAGATAAAGTCTTACAGATTGGCTATCTTGCTAGTTACTGTGCACACAAGAAAGACAATGCAGTTAGAACATTTAAAGGCTAAATTTGGTTCTAAATCAAATGCATATCTAAGAATCAAATTTTAGATATCACAAAATTAAAGCATAAAGACTTATCGAAAGCTGAAACCTGACACCGAGACTTAAATGGTAGTATTAATCTGTTACTAAATACATATTATCTGCTTATTTGTTCTTTTCAGAACTATATTTTCATGCACAAACCCATTTTGGACTTTGAAATAAGATTTTATTGCAAATACTTACAACTGAAAAATGTAAAGCAATACTTGATTACTAAGCTATTAGAGTTATAATGGTCTTAATAGCTTGCTTTACCCTCTACTTGCATATCTAAAAGCAGAAGCAATTGCTTTAAGCCTAGATAAACCAATTCCCAATCCATAACTGGACCCTGGGGATCTGGGAGGAAGGAAATAAAGAGTGAGATTTAAACCAGAGAGGATATCTCTCAGATGGATAATAGTTACCTAATTCTAATTTCCATATTGTCCCGTGGGTATTAGATGGTAGAAAATTCTTTCTCTAGAGGGTTTAGGATAAAGTGTCTCTGAAACTTACAAAAAAAGGAGACTAGGCTAGTGGAATTAACTGTGAGGAATGTTCATTTCACGTGAATTCTTTTATTTAAGAATACTGAATTTCTATCTCCTCTTCTACACTAGAGCAAGAATATTTCCAGCCCTTTCTCTCACTGCCTCAAAAATCTTTTCCTGATAATGAAAAAATTCTGATATTGAAAAATTGAAATAATTGAAAAAATATGCAAATAGAGTTGCATATATTTAAGTGGACAATCAGAAAATCTTACTGCTAGCTCTATGGAATGTAGTATCTTTGCTAGAGCTTCTCTTTATGATTAAACTGAAGTTATAGCTATTACCCAGTGAAAGAGTCCATTATTTTAAATAAAAGACAACACAGTTGTTTTAAATGGTTATTTTGGGGGGCTTAAATTATTCTATTACTTGATTGATTAGTGGATGTATAATTTATAATAATATTTTCCATTCCCACTAGCGCCATCGAAGTCTTAGCTCTCAGTGCTCTCCACTATGGGATACTGCGTTAGACTTCGACCTCTTTCTCTAATCCAACCCATCCTGCATCCTTCTGGTGGAATAGGCTTCTGAAACCATCATGTGCATATTGTCATCCTCTATTTCAAATATTCCAAGGCTCCTCCTAGCATAACACATTCACTGTAAACTTTACCTGACCCTTAAGGCGTTTCAAACCTTGATCCTACCCTCCCCCACTATTTCTTCAGACCTTTTGATACATATCCCTGGCTCCATGAGCACAGAAAATTCACAGCCCCAGGCACCCACAGTGGTATGACCTTTGAGCCTTTGTTACTCCTTTCTCTTTAAGATGAAAGCATTTTATCCTCCTGCTTCTTTTTCAAGTAATATCCATCCTTCTTACTCAAGTCCAATGTTTGTTTCCTGAGTTCTCCAGCCATACACTATGAATTCTTCTATGAATTTCTATGACACTTATCATCAATAGCCTCCTGTTTAATGTAGTAAGATAATGTATGCAAATTTACTTGTGAAAATCAATTTACATATCAATTATAAAGTGCTATACAAAGGAATGGGGTTATTAGCAATTAGCACTTAATTGTTGTTTCAAACTTGCAATACTGTATCCTCAATTAGAATATAACTGCTTTGAATATAGGAACCACATCTAAAGCTTCTTTTGCATTTCCCATAGCTCTTAGCATGGGAAAAAGTGTTTAATAAATATTTATTTATTGATTAATTAAGCAATGGGAAAGTTGTATTGGTCGAAAGAGGAAGAAAAGAAATGTGAGGAAGTGAGGGTAGGGGTGGGAAAGAAGCTCATTTATTCATTCAACAAATATTGACTGACGATCTGCTATATGCCAGACACTCTTCTAGATCCTAGGATTACAGCAGTGAATAAAAGAAACCAAAATCCCTACCAGAGAGTTGACTCTGTAGTGGAGATTGACCAACAAAACCCGAAATAATTAGTAAGATAGAGGTATGTCAGAAGGTGGAAAGTGCTAAGGAAAAGAGAAAGGCAAGGAAGAAAGTTAAGGAGTATGTATGGATGGGGAAGGGACTGTAATTTAGAGAAGGTGGTCAGAGAAGGCTGCCTCGAGTTTGCGACAATTAAAGACTACAACTGTGAGGACATCTGGGGGAAGAGGATTTCAAACAGAGGGAAGAGCCATTCATTCATTCATTCATTCTTCATTCATTCACTCAATGTGGAGCATCTATTATGTGCCAGGCAGTGTTCTAGGCCCCAGGGATACAGTGATAAACAAGAGAAAATCTCTGATCTCCAGGAGCACATCCCCCTGAAATGCAAATAAACAAGGTGAACATAGTCTATCTAATCTTTCTCCAGCTCCAAATTACTGACCCCCTACCATATGTAGGACACTAGCTGTGGAGGATATATAGATGAATACGCATTCTATGTCCTCAAAAAGACCACAATCTAGTGGAAGATAAACATGTTGACTTGGGCTTTTCCTGCTGCTTGAATTTCTGCTGAAACTCTAAGCTGACAATAGGCAATAAATCCTCCACAGCCATCCCATTCCTAGCAGAAATTACTAAAATGTAGTGGATCTATCTCCACTGCTCTTGCCATCATCACTCTGCATACCACCCCTGCCCCGCCTTTACCTGGCACTGTAAGACTAGAGAAATCTGAGGGAAAATGGTCACTCCTAGGAAGCTGCAGTGGGAGACTGTTGGCCCATCCAGAATCAACTAATTTCTTACTACCTTCACTGCTACTCCTGGTCCAAACCACCACCATCTCTCACAGCCACAGAGCCTTTGCTCCATATGTTCCCTCTGCCTGCAATGCTCTTTCCCCAAGAAAGCTACTTGGTTCACTGTCTCATGTCCTTCAGGTCTTAGTTCAGGTCTCACCTTCACGAGAAGGGGATTCTGACCACCCTCTCCTGGATTCCTGATCCCCTTACCTTGCATTACTTTTTTTCCCACAGTATGGATCACCTTCTAACAAACTAGGTAGCTTACTGATTTATTTACTGTTTATCGTCTGTCTCCCTTTGATCAAAAGTAAGGTCTGTGAGGGCAGGGATCTTTATCTGTTCAGTGGTAAACTGCAAATACAGGAAACAGCTTCTGGAGTACTCTGTAATCATCTGTTGAACGAAAGGATTCTAGTGCTTGCCAGCTTTTACTGTGACTGTATGTTTATTTGTCTGTGTTCCCAACAAGAGTGTGTGCTCCAGAAGGCCACTCACTGTGCTGCTCACGCTTGTGTTTCCAGAGCCCAGAGCAGTATGAAGTGTATAAGAGGGCTCTAATGACTGGGATAATGAAGGAATTTCTCTAGTCTAGTTTTCTTTTGAGTAGGATCTATGTCCAATTCTTCATTGTGCTTCCATAATGCCTTGCTGAGAGCTGGCTCTCAATAAAGATTTATGGAATGAATGAATCCACAGTTTCAGAGATAAGGAAGACACTGCAGCTCCAAGAGTTACAGGTCCCTTATGTGTCCAAGGTGTCCTGGCTAGTTGGCGGCAGAGCAGACACCCAAACACAAGATATCTATCCCACTGTTTTGAGTTACTGTATAAGAATTCCAAAATTCTTATGCTGTTTGCTTAAAATCCTTTTTTGAGCAAGATGTTTAATATACCCCAAATGAAAATTTTACCTACCAAAAAGAGACTTTTCTTTAAAATGTTAAAATCTCATAAGGGATGTAACATAATAAAAGCAAAACTACATTGAACTCTGCTTTCTCTGCCTCAGTGCACTGTGCTCTGCTCTGCAGACTGAGAATGTTCTGCTCATGGCCCAGCAGCACCAGGAATCTGCTGGGCAGAGCGCTGGATGAGATTATCAGTGCACATCATGAAAGGCCTTTTTCTAAAACAAATTAAACAAAAGGGCCGATTATGATTGATGAACCCAGCATTAGGGTAATGTTATCAGAGATACTTTCTATTTCTGTCCTTTGTGAGGAGGTCAGATTATAATCAGGTTAGAAACGAACACAGGGCTTTATTAATGTTTCATGAGTAAGCGGTCGTAATCAGCCTAGCTTGGTGTGGATAAATTAAACCAATTCTCGATGTATGAACTCAATGCATTTAGAATTTATCGAAATGTCTCCTAAAAGTGTCTATATCACTTTTCCAGGTTTTCTAACGAGACCAATTTTTGAATTTCACAGTTCCTCAGTGATACACAATCCCTACCACTGTATCTACAAAATATAAGCAACTCTAAGCAATCATATATATATTATTGCCCATAACTAAAAAAACAGTAATGGACTAAAAGAAATACATTATTAAAAACCAAAGAATTGTTTCATTTTTAAAAATAAGAAAAGGAAATTATGTTGTAGACATGTAAAGGCTTCTACAAGTATACCAAATATCTTTTCAATTGCTGGCATGGGATAATAAAACTGATAATTTATAATCAATGATATCATCCCTTTTTATAATATTATTTTTGTCTTCTTTGCCTTGAATTTCTTAATGACAGCTTGAAAGAAAAAGGAGGGAAGGCTCATGGATACAGAATACTAATCCACACAAAGAGATGAAGGCTTTTTACCACTGTGAATGTCATTTCTTTGGGATATATGACATTTTCATTTTATACTTTAGGCTCATTACAAAGAACTCCTTCAAATAACTGAAGATAATCCCAGTCCAAATTATAAATATACTGGAGCACATTTTCTCTAAACCTATTTCATAAGAACTAAATCCTATATGAGCTACCCAGCCAGCATAAAGTTAGAAACTTTTAATGCTACAAAACAATATAAAAATTGGAGGTTGTATTCATGGACTTCATGGAAAATTTAGACACTTCTATATTTTCTATTACTACTCAGGCTTTGTATATTAGAGAAATATTCATCCAATAAATATTCCTTCAGGGAAAAAAGGAGCTATGCAGATAATTGATTAAATTTTCTAGCTTTAACACAGATGCCTGACATTATCGCTCATGATAGCATTATGATCATTTCCTATCAGTATAATGGGAAAACTGACCAGAAGTTGGAGTGAAGGAAACTATGAACATGGTGCTGTGAAGGAAAACTTCAAGCTGAAGAAAAGCAGTACAGGAGACACTGAGAGGAGAGCACATAGCTATGTTTATAGGGTATCTTTTGATGCTTAAGACTGTTCCCAGAGGCAGCAGTTTCTGTCTGTCCTTTAGTTCTAATTCTGATGCAACCAAGAAGGGCGGCCATGGATGTAGAATCTTGTTGATACACATGGCAGCTTTCCCTTTCTATTCTATGGAGTTCCCAGGGAAAGAAGAAACACTTATCAAGCCACCCAGTGTGAGCTAGCTAAGGCACTGCCTAATATGACCCGTTTAACCTGGCACTGCACCCTGGCGTGGCAGAGAACCAAGACTGGGGCTGTTTGATTGTCCTAGATATGCAGAATTTTGTCTAAAGTCTTCCAGTCTATGGAGAAAAGGTTTAGCTCACAAGTCTCATCAGATTCATTAATGCCCAGAAGACAACAGGAATTTGGTTTAGAATAGAGAAAACCTCAGTGCCTTGCTTCCTTCATTTCTTCATGAACACAAGTTGGAACTTATTACTTATAATAAAAGTATACTATGTTTTATGACATTTTCAGAAATGCACACGTATCTGTCAAATTTTAGTCAATTATAAAACTTCATCCTTTTGAATATGTGAGAGTAAATCTTTGAGAGACAGTTACTTCACCATATTCTATGCAATCCTTACAGTTCCTGGCACATTGGACACACCTGATTGATGGATATGCATTTACAGGGATACTAAATAGTGAGATTTATTTCAAAAGAGCACTGTCTTTCGCCTTAGTTAAAATTTGCTGGCAATGCTGCAGCTGTTAGAAAGACAAGATACAAGAGGTAAGAGGCATATCAACAGAAGTCAGTTCTTGAACTGGTGATGTTAGTATCAGGAATAAATGACTTCCCATATTTTATTTATGTGCAATAGAAGTTCTCAGAGCAATTATAAATAAAAAAATAATTTATTACTCAAAATTTGCATTCATGTATTTTATTCTCTTAAAGTAACGGGGAAAATCTATTTCAGAGCTTAAATTGTCTTTACAGAATTATAATCATTTCTCAGGCTATATCTTTCAATGAATAATCTGCTAATTCTCTTAAAACCTGAATAATATGAAACTACTTGGTGAGAATCAGGTACTCCTAAGGAAAAGGTTTTAAAAAAAATCTTATGAATAATGAGATAGGCCAGAGGGCTGCTGATTAAAACTGAATTATAAATCTGAGTCAAAATTTGGTGCTTGGAGGTCATCCATACATAGATACGGATAGTTTGCAAATAACAAACAGATAATATTCCAAAGATCTTTTATAGTTTGTTGTTTGGAACATATATTGAGTAGAAACAGTATTATTTTATTGGTTCTTAAGTTGACCAATAAAGCCATATTTCATTCAAAATATAAGTGAAGTTTTAAAGACTATATGTGGGTGTGGGGGACATTTTATTCAGAATTCCAACCTGTGATGTGAGGCCTGGTAAGTAAGAAAAGGCACCTACATTAAGCCCTTGGGTAAGCCACTTTGCCTTTCTGGTTCTCAGTCGCCTTATTCAAATAAAGGTTTGCTCCAGGCCTAAAGTCCTGTGTGTGACTCTAAAGTTTAGAATGTAAACTAATACCATTCTCTCCAATTGTAGAGTTGAAGACTAGCCTTCCTCTCACACCTGCTGGGCAGTGGGAACTGGAACTTAGCTCTAAGGCAAAGTTTTTTTTTTGGTGAGGAAGACTGGCCCTGAGCTAACATCTGTTGCCAATCTTGCTCTTTTTGCTTGAGGAAGATTGTCCTGGAGCTAACATCTGTGGCAGTCTTCCTCTATTTTGCATGTGGGATGCTGCCACAGCATGGCTTGATGTGTGGTGCGTAGGTCTGTGCCCAGGATCAGAACTCGCAAACTCTGGGCTGCCAAAGTGGAGCATGTGCACTTAACCACTATGCCACCAGGCCGGCCCCCTCTCAGCAGAAGTTTTATGGGCTGGGAAAGGGAGCCTTACAGGATGAGAGCTTGGGGATAAAAGAGGTAGAAATAAGATCACAGAAGGTCAGGTCTGAATAGCTCCTGAGGCTGGAACATGCTGCTGGTTTGCCGTCAATTCCCACTCATCTCTTTCTTTTCCTCTGCTGACCCCAAGGTACTGGCTTTTGGTTAGAAGACATGTTTCCTTACCTTCTCCTTTTCCTTCTTTCTTTCCACAGCTCCTCAAGCCACCACTTACTCTGTCCTGGAGACTGTGGACAAGAACACTGCCACCTTGATAAACTGGTCATACTTGGCAAGGTAATTTACCTCACTGGGTTTCGGGAAAATTCTTATCTCAGAAGCTCTTTTGAGGATTACAAGAATAACGCACCTGAAGCTCTAGCAGAGTATCCGACAAAGAATACGACTCAATAAATTGGATAGGCTATAGGCACTATCACTGTCATTATTTTATCTCGGTGAAGCTTCACCTTGGGATGACGCAGCACCATCACTGGGGTGTGGGGGAAGGTGACTAAGATTAGAGTTTCCATCTTGATTTGCAGCTGTTGTTAGCAGTAAGTCTTGGGATGAGGAAAGTAGAGAAAAAAAATGTAGGCAACTCCACCAGGGAAGTAAGAAGAGTGTCCTAGGCCAGTCATATAGCAGTGTGTATGTAAGGAGAAGTATAAAATGGGGCCTGTCTATAGTAACAGTCCACTCACTAAGGGCACAATCTTGTCACTTCATGTTTCAGTATACAACTCCCAAATCTGCAATTGATTAGACAATGGCCAATAAAACCTGAGGTGGAAGATAAAGTCACTCTCTACCCAAGCTACAAAGTTCACATTTCCTTTAGGGGCTCAGTTAGCACTTGACTGACTCTCTTGCTCTCTCTCTTTTCTTTAATGAATCTATGTAAAAAGCAGCCAATTTTTTTTCAATTTCTCTAAAGAAAATTTCTTTGACTGACTTATTTATCATAAGGCCTTGATAAATTTGTTTATCTGGTTTTGTAGAATAGGGAGTTAACAAGCAACAAATTCTAATCAGTATGGCTATTAAAGGGAAGAGTGGTGATAGCTGACAATCTAAAGAAGAAAATAGAAAAATAATAGATATAGAATTATATCACTTCATAGAATAATAACGGGCACTCATGATAATAAAGAGCAGTTATTTCATCTTTTGTATAAGAGGGTCAGGAACCAAGGAGTAATAAATTTTAGAAAAATAACCATAACAATGTTTCATACAAGTGTGCATTTGGCTATAAAAATCTAGAAATTTCGTTTATCTGGAAAGTTGATATAGTTGGATTGTATTACCACCCATCACACTTGATGAATGAAGCATTATGATTTTTCTGCAGATTTAGTCAGGAATATATGGTGTGCTTGTTCAGTTTATATCAGTATTAATTACCTGATAGTTTCTTATCCATAATAATTACCTTTCCAACATTCAAAAAATTCTGCGTATGATGCTGCCTTAGGGATTTGTCTTTAGAAGTATGACTGTCTTTTCTTTATCAATTAGGCATATCCTTAATAAAATTACAAAGTCTGGGGGCATGTACCCTTCTGTCATTAATGAGGAACACAAAGGTTGTATTTACAATGAATCACTGGTTAATGTTTTATTAAAATATATCTAAAAATGTTTTAGCATCCAGTAAGCACATGAAGAGATGCTCAATATCATTAGTCATTAGGGAAATGCACATTAAAACTATAACAAGATATTACTACACATCCCATACACTAGAACGGCTACAATGAGGAAAAAAACAGGCAATAACAAGTATTGGTGAAGACATGGAGGAACTGGAACCATCACACATTGCCAAAAAGGAGTGTAAGATGGTACAGTCACTTGGCAAAAACAATCAGTTTCTTAAACAATTAAACATAAATTTACTATATCACTCAAAAAATTTTACTTGTAGGTATATATCCCAAAGCAATGAAAATGTACGTGCACAGAGAGACTTATATGTGAATGTTCATAGCAGCGTTAGTCATAATAGCCAAAGTGGAAACAACCCAAATGTTCATCCAATGATGAATGTACAAACAAAATGTGGTATATCCATACAGTGAAATACCATTATGGAAAACAGAAACAAAATACTAATATATGCTACAACGTGGATGAACCTCAAAAACTATGCTAAGTGAAAGGAGTCAAGCACAAAGGAACACATACTGTATGGTTCTATTTATACAAAATGTCCAGAAAAGGCAAAGCTATGGAGATAGAAAGTAGATTAATGATTGCCAGCGGCTGGAGTTGGGCACAGGGAGTGACTGCAAATGGGCATGGGATCTTTCCGGGGTGATGGAAATGTTCTCAAACTAGATTGTGGTGATGGTCACACAACTCTGCAAATTTAGTAAAAAATCATTAAATTCTACACTGAAAAGAAAGGAATTTTATGATAATAATGATTTTTTTACACATTCATAAAGTTTCCCCATTTTACAGATGAGAAATATGAGGGCCAGAGATGTTCCATAATTTACCCAGGGCAACGAAGCTAGTAAATGGCAGACCCAGATTCAAGAGCAGGAAATTTTTAAACTCCAAGTTATTCTCTTTCCAATATACAAACTGGCACTTAGTAATTATTACCACCTTCATGAAATCTTCTGTTCAATCAGTTGAGTTTGACAGCGTGAGCAAAAGAAACTCTAGTCCAATAATTTTTGGCTACTTGCTTGCCAAATTAAGGATTCATTTATTATGACTAGTTTGAACCTAACTCGATGACATGCTGAAATCATTGAGATCACTATCCCCACATGATTCATTCATTCAGCAAATATTTACTGACCAACCACTCTATGCCACGTACAGTTCTGGGCTCTAGAAATATAAAATGGAATGACGTGACTGAGAGACACGGATATGGAGTGGGTCTCTAGGGTTGAATTTGTAGATCTGGTGTCCTTACACTGATATTGTAGCCAGTGCTCAAGTATGTAGGATAGTGTGGTAATAGACTAACAATTCTAAAAATAAGTAGAGATTTTTTAGAAGTTTAGAAGCATTATTGAACTATAAATCCTTCACATTAAAAATATAAATTGAAGAAATATTGTTGAAGAAATAATCTGTTGTTCAAGGAAATAGTATGAAAGATCTCCATATATTTGAAAGAGCCAATTTACGGATTGAGAAGTGAGAGAAATCACATATAAAATACATGTAACACATTATATTCCCCCAAAGGGGAAGACTAGATTGCAGATTATCTATAGTGCTTTCAAACATAGGTCTATTACATCAGCAACAGCTTTCTAAAATAAAGCATATTAAAATAAAATATTTCTTAGAGACAGGAAATATAGCTCCAAAACAGCAGAAAGCATGTGACTGACAGTGAAGTTAAAAAAAAAAAAAAGACACAAAATCAGGGGGTTGAGGGAGAAACCACAGACTGCATGATCCTGTTGTTGTGAAATGTCCAGAAAAGGCAAATCTATAGAGAAAGAAAGTATACTCATGGCTGCCTTGGGCTGACTGTGGGAAACAGGGAGAATGGGGGAGATGCGAAAGGGTATTGGGTCTCTTTATGGGGGGATAAAAGATGTTCATAATTGATGCTGGTGATGGTTGCACAGGTCTGTGAATAGACTAAAACCCACCGAATTTTTTTAACTTTAAATGGTATGTGAATTATATTTGTGTGATATATATGACTTATATAACTCTTACCAAAAAAAAGGGACTAAGGGATACGTGAACTCTACTGCAAAATGTGGACCTTATTTGGATTCTGATTCAAATAAATAAGCTATAAAAACAAAACAAAACATATTCGTGAGACAGTTGGAAAAAAATGGGAGTGAGTGTAACAGAGTTAAAAAAATATATTTTGGCGAATAGGCTTTATTGACATAGTTTCTCAATGGACCAAGAACAAGAGTACACTCGAGAGGTTGTTTGGTAAAGTGGTTCATTCATGTCCATATACTATAACTAGTTTGAGATTAAAATCTCCTTAAATATGGATAAAAACACATGAAATCTATAAAAATTCCCACATGCAAACATTCTTTTTACACATTTTTTATTTGCACAGAGACATCTGTCATATAGATTTAAAAAGTAATGACATTTTTCATTGAAGAATGATTACTAGATGGGCGTTCTCTTAAAGTCAAGTATGTGACATTTTAAGGTATGGTTCACAGCTTTGCAAATATGTTCTAAATGTAAATTATTTTGTTTTAAATATTTTATGAGTGAAGAAAGAGTGCAGATTTAGTCAGTAGACAAAAATAAGGAATGAGCATTCATTTCGAGCATTTATATAATAGGTTATATTAGTCAACAGGCGCTCATCTGATCGTTTTCTCCTAAGGGAGTAAATGTAGCTGAATTACCATTCCTTTATTAGTCCCCATGAAAGGAAATTCCACTCTACAATAAAGAATGCTGTCAAAAGACAACAGTTAAAATACTTTCTTTTTTTTCCTTAAATTTTTGACCTTATAACTGTTAAATGACAATTTGTTAATAGTTAGAAACAAAACAAAACTACAGAATATTTTTACTTCCTGGTGACTGCTCAAGGAAAAACAAAATCTCTCTTACCATCCTGTTGATCCGCACAAAGTCTTCAGGTTTTTTTGCCCAAGGCGGGAGATCAACATCATTTACCACCACTTCATCTTCTCTGACTCCAAGATGATATCCATTACTGTTGACAAACATCTCTGGTAGGTAATAGAACTCTGGAATTAGTTCCTGCCAGGAATAAAAATGTAGCATATTAAACCACTTTAAAAATCAGTTGAATAAAACTATTAATTTATAACAACTATAAACTAAATTACACAACTTCTTTATTTAAATCCAATATTTTATTACTTAATTCTATTCTTCACTTAATTTTATTTAGATAAGTGTCTAGGAAGAGAAGACAGACACTTTTCTTGAACAGCTTGTTCGACAATTTATACTTATAAGATTTTCAATCTTATCTTACCACAAGTTAGTTAAGAGAAATGGGTTATAGTACCAACAGTAGTTCACAACTGCATTAGTAAACAAATGCGTAAAGCCATATCTATGTCTATGCTGTTCAACAAACTTTTCTGAATATTATTAACGAAATATCCAAATTAAAAAACACGTTATTGCAAATAGTGGCTAAAAATCATATAGTATCTTCTCCTTTACTTTTTGACTACACTGGCAATTATAATACCTGATTTTTATAAAGAGATTCATAGTTCCATTTTGTAATTTCGCAAAATACATTATTTTTATACTTACCACTAAACACAATGAGGAGATGATATGCAAAATGATAATAAGTTTTAAATATTTAATGAACACCATCTGAATAGTAAGTTCGTAAAAAACTGGATGCAAAGACAACTTGTGTTACGTGTATGTAAGCACGGTATTAACAACTGGGTTCAAGGGAAACCTGTGCTTGATGCACAATGTCTAATATGTGGTTTATATTACTTTAGCATAAATCTGATATAGAAATAAACTGATTTTATGACCCTAACAGTTTTTACTTGTTGTCCTTTTTTTTCCCTAAAGCAACTGGAGAAAACGAAAACAAAAAACCACTGTAGTTTTTATGTATACCATCTACACCATGAAAGAATACCAATCTTTTCAAATATCAAGATGCAGGTTAAATTAACTTTACCTTGTGAAATGCATTAAGGACATTTATTTGTGTAACATGATCAACACTGATGGCATAGTACCTGAAATTCAAATCTCACTGTGGTCTTCTCTAGGAATACATAGAAAAACTTAAAAAAACCACCAGACACTGAAGTCTTCAAATAAATTGGATTCTTCAGGGCATGAAAAGCATACATGAAAGCTTTTTCTTTATGTGTTCTCCCACTAAAATCAACATTTATCTGTTACAGCATAAGTGGTGTTTATCTTAGTAATGCTCTGTGAGAATTTGATCATTATCCATTCTGATGATGATAAATGTGAACTATAAGAAAAATATAACTTTTATTTTCTCCAGCATTATGGGAGCATGAACAGATTCATATAAATGAATTTTCTGAATAAATGGAGCTGAGCTTTTTAAGAATCAGAGTTTTTCTTCTATTTAAATCATTCAAATGGAAATTTTTCTAAAATACATTACATAATTCCCTGATATTTATTTATTTGCATAGTAAAGTTTGAGTACCAGGCACTGTAATGGGTACTAAGAAAACTAAAAATGAACAAGACATAGCCTTATATTCAAGAAATTCAGGGTCTGGTCTATGGGGCAGATGTATAAACAGATGGTTATAATACACTATGACAATAACAGCTGTGAAAGATGTATAAACAAAGTGTGAGGGAGCACAGAGGACAGAGCAGGAAACTCTGGGCAACTCAGAAAAAGACTTCACCAGAGATGGGACATTAGGGTTGACCATGGCTAAGATAAAGAGAGAGGAAAGGGGCAGGGGACCATCAGGGTGTGCTATCAAGGAGTGGGAAGAACTGAGTACGGGTGGAGAATATAATATATTAGGGAGATGAGATGGTGGGAGGTATATGGAACCAGATAATGAAGGAAGTTTTATGCCAAGCTAGGCTGTCTGGATTTTGTCTTATTGGTAACAATTTTACAGAAGAGCTATTCATATAATCAAATTTGTTTTAAAGCAAGACATTGGGTGACAAAATAAAGGACAGATTGGAGAAGGGAGAGAATAGGGATACATGTATGTGCAGGGAGAAGGGGAACCAGCAGCAGGAAGGAGAACACGAGGGAAGTGGGAGGGCAACTGCTAGCCGTGGCGAGGAAGGGGACATATTGTGGGACCTTATCAGGGAGGGGTAATCTACAAAAGAGGTGAGGATGAGTAAGTAAAGTTGTGGACCTGGGCATGCGTAAAAGATAGGGCATTAGATGGCTCACACTGAGAGGCAAATACATATTAACAATAAACTGCGTAAACCATGTAAGACATGAAGGCCACAACGAATTGTGGGCAAGGAGTACAGTGAAATTCATATAAATTAACTTAAATTTTCAGTGACTTGAATGTGAATAGGGAAATGAGAAGAGGCGGAAGGAAAAACTAATGGGTAAATAAACATCCTTGTTTGCAAATAATGATACAACTTAGTAGGTAAGACGGGGCTAACAGGTGCTTCAGCAATATTCTATCAGCAAAGATTATAATGAGCTCCGTCTCTGGGCTGGGTAAGCATGACACTGTACGTCATATTGCACTGAAGAAGGAATCTGCCAGAGGCGTGTGGTCACTGATCAGAAGGCAGAAGGAAAGTATCACTGCTATTCTTAGACATTGGTACTCAAGCAGAAATGCATAATTGTTACAGACTGAATGTTTCTGAGCCCCTAAAATTCAAATATTGAAACCAGATCTCCTAATGTGATGGTGAGGTCTTTTCAAGGTAATTAGGATTAGATGAGGTCATGAGGATGGAGCCCTCCTGGATGGGGTTGGTGTCCTTGTAAGAGTCAGCTTGCTTCCTCTCTCTGCCACGTGAGGACACAGCAGGAATACAGCCCTCCAGGAATAGGAAGCAGGCTCTCACCAGACACAGAACCCGACTCTGTAGGCACCTTGATTTCGGACTTCCAGCCTCCAGAACTTCGAGAAATAAACCTCTGTTGTTTATATCCTGCCCAGCTTATGGTAAAATATCGCAGCCCAAGCTGATCAAGACATTATTAACTTATTATTTCAATGCATTAAGATAAAACACACAATTTTCTTTTCATCTTGCTCTCACTGTTTTGGAAAACATCGGAAATTATTAAAAGATATAAAGAAGATAAAGAACATTGGTATTTGCACATTACCCGTTTTATATACGTCGCTGAATAGCAATAGCATCCGAACGGTCCAAGAGGGGGAAAGGAACGTGAGCTCCTGCAGTTGCTCTGTGTGGAGGGTGATTTATATGTAATAGGCTCACATAAGTCAGGGATTTCCCTTACCGCCTTTCATCAGTTATTTGTGTTCATGTCCTATCTCTAGAACTAGACTATATAAGGTTCCCTGAAGACAGAGAGGGATATATATCCACACGGACATAGCAACAAAGATTTATTTTTTATTTAAACAGCCCAAAGAGTCTCAATTTATCTTCAACTGTCTTGGTGCTCTCCTGTTTTTCATATATGTTATTTCCCATTCTTGCTTGTGGAATAGGGTCATATAAAATACATGATTGTTATTAACCTACTTACCACTCTAATACTATTTCACTGAACGTCACTAAATGAGATTCACTAGGGCATAAGAAGCCTGGGATATTACATTAATAACAATTTGGGCAAAAGCAGATTTTTGAGCCTGATTTTGTGAGGTTTATATTTTGTTGAATCCCTCATAGCTCTTGGTGATATACTTTGTATGCAGCAGGTGCTCATTAAACTACTGAAGATATCAGATACCATTATTTTACTATCATTAGAAATCTTCTGGGGTATATGCAGATGATTGGAAGAATGCTTCAAGATCAGAAAAGAGCCAGTGAAATAGTTTATTAAATAAAAGAAAAAGAACGAACCCAGAAATAAAATTTATACCTTTTGAGGGAAAACTTTTGTACCTTAAAAAAATTATTACCTTGCTTATTCTAGTTATGTTAAAAGGTTCAAATGTGTAAAAGGGTTCAATTTCGATTTAGAAAAAGTTGGTTTTAAAGTTGCCAGCGAAATTGTACCCCAGACTGCAGAAGCGGAAGAAGTAAGCCCTATTTCATTTTAATTTAAGCACTCCAGACAGACGGGGCTAAAAGCTAGCTGCCACCAAGGAGAACAAAGCGAGGCCAAAAAGGCCTGACGGTTATTTAGAATGGCAGGAGGGAGAGGACTTCAGTAGGAACATCCCAGAAGGCTTTCGGCGGGGCCAGTCATGAGAAAGCAGCATGACCAGGGCCTCCAGGACGACCCTTAAGCAAGACGTGTTCTCCACTGCAGTCTTCATCTGGCCAGCCAGAATTTGGTCATAAATTAGGGTGTTAACTAAGGTGTTGGAGTAAGCTGTTAAAGGCTTGATGTTTGAAGAGAGGAAACTCAATTTCCAACAATGGGAACAGTCACAAAACAGACACATTTTTAAAGCAAATATGAAGAAATTCCTGAAGCAAAGCTTATTTGCCAGGCCCCTGGAAGCTTCAAAAGACCAGAGCTATAAGTGACTAAAGCTGTCTGAACTCTGAAGTCCCTCCTGAGCTGGGAAATTTGTGTGTGTGTGTGTGTGTGTGCACGTGCGCACGCGTTTGTGTTTTCTGAAGGGGAAGGAAAATCACAAAAAGTCTTGGGAGAAGTCATTATAGCAGCAGAGTGGGTGCACATTTTTATGCCTCAGTTTTATTGTTTTTAAATCTTGTTTCAAATAGCATTTTAATTTAAAGTTAGTATGTAAATGCAGGACAGTAGTATACAATTTATATTCACATTTGTGTTATTTAAAAGATTTGCTTATTTAAAAAAATAAATATAACAAATAAGAGAGTCTCCTCTCTGAGATTCAACTGTTATGTTCTAGAAGACGACTGTACCTGTGCTCCCAGACAAGGGATCAGCTGAAGTGCTACCTCTGGTCGTTCAACCTTAAAACAGCAGGTAGTATTTATTTGATCTTACTGTGTCTTGGCACTGTTCTAAGTGCTTTACGTACATTTTCTTAATCTTTCTTAATCAAAAACCTCATGAGGTAGATTTCTCATTCTTCCCACTTTATAGACATGACCATGGAGGCAAGAGAGCGTAAGCAATTTGCTAAAGACTATACTACAAATAGGTGGTAGAGCGAGAAATCAAACCCAAACACTTTAAATCCAGGGTCCCTGGTCTTCCATTTTCTATTTTGCCTTCTAAAGCAGCGGCCCAGTCATCCTACGTGATTTCATTCTGTTGTGATTTTCTGCATAGCAGTTGTTATTTTCTTTTTCTATTTATTTATGCTTCTGTATCTCACTGTAATGGAAATTCCACGACAGCAGGGATTGTGTGGATCTTGCTCACACTACTCACTTGCTAAGAATGGTGACTGACACATAATAAATACTTAATACAAATTTGTGAAATAAAAAATGAATCAATTATTGCTATATGTTTATCATATCCTGACTTTCAGGCATGAAATAATGATAAAAACTATTGGAGGCCATGGTTTTGAAACTGTGTTAGTTAAATCAGAAGTACTTAGGACCACCAGTTAGCTGAAGATAAGGGGGACCAGGGCGGGCAGACAGTGTTACAACTGTCCCTCTTTCTACCAGGAAAGTGCCACTTTGTGTGTGTTGGAATCAAATAGATTCGAGTTTAAATCCAGACTTCTTGCTAGCCTGGGCAAGTTTCTTCACCTTTTGGAAAAGAATCAGTTTCTTGATATGCAAAATTGTGATGATGATAGCAACTAACTCACAGGGTAGATGTGAGAATTAAATGGGGGTAACGTGTGTAAAACAATGCATTTCACAGCTTTATTCCAAATACATTTTAGAAGCTATTCACGCTATCAATATTTTTTTGTTTCTTTAAGATGTAGATCAAAAATATTACTGTTGAGTTTACCCAGTACCAAAGTATACCCCATAATCAGTAAAAAAGCTCTGTCACTTTGGATATTTGTGTTTGAATACATACCCATGTAGACATTTCAGATGACTAAAGTGTTTTTATCAAATATATGGACTAAGTTATATGCTACCTAGGTTAATCAGATATATTTTTATAAGTTATTTGCATTTGGGATTTTGGTTCTGTCTAAATGCACAATCAGATTGAACCAAATGGTACAAACCAAACTAGAACAATTGTTTTAAATTAGTAACTTGTAGAGTTTTTTCAAAGATCCCTGTAAAAACCCCCCTTCCTTTGGCACTTCCACTTTACCACTCCTACCATAAAGAGGTGGCTACAGAGCTTCCAGAGAAGCCTAAGACTTAAGAGGCCTTGAAGCTTCTTTTTTCTTCCCTTAGAAGGCAACCATCACCTTGCTGGAAAGATCATGTAGAGGGACCAACATGCCTGGGTAGTCCCTAGCTGTTCCAGCAAGCTCAGATGAGGCAAAAAACATGTGAGTAGAGCTATCTTGGTTTCTCTGGCCCAGCCAAGCCAGTCCAGCTGTCACTGTGTAGCACAGAGATGAGTGGTCCCTGCTGAGCCCTAAATCCAATTGCATGATTGTCAACAAACAAATAATTGCTGTTGTTTTAAGACAAAGTTTTGGGCGATCTGTTACACAGTAATAGATAACTGAAACAGAACTTAATGCCTGGAAGTGGAGTGCTGAAGTAACAAAAACTTAAAACACATGGCGTTGCCTTTGGGACTGAGCAGCAGGCAGAAGCTGGAAGGGTGGTGAGGAGACTGTTGGTGGAATCTGGGAGATTAGTAAGGAAGTTGTTATTGGAAGCAGGAGAAAAGCAACTCATGTTATACAGTGGTGGAAAAATTAATAAGACTGGTTCCTGCAATAATTTCAAAGATAGAAAAAGTATCCAGAAAAAGTATCTGGTTAAGCAGAGTTCCAGGCGGAATGCTGAAAGTGACCATTGATTTCTTTTAATGGTATATGGAGAAGGTATTATGAGCTAAGGAAGAAACTGTTCAGTTTTGAAGCAGTGTTTAGAGAAATACAAGGGCCTAGGACAATCTCATCAGATTTGCAAAATAAGAATGGGTTCAGGACAAAGATCAATTCTAAGGTGCTGCAAGTAAAATATGGCCGTAGGGTAAAGGGTTTGCCTAAATCCCTTTATAAATGCTCAGCAAAATTTAAGGTAGTGATTTGTACTCCACCTCAGCTACAAAAGGGGTTCCAAGGATCTTAAGAGTGTTATAAACAGCACCCTAACTTACAGCTTGAAGTAGAGAAGATCCTGCCTCAAAAGGATTTGTGAGCTCAGGTTTTTTCTAACAGTGAACTACAATTTGATACACAGAAAGTCCACAAATTTTTAAAGTTGCTATACCAACTTGGGCAAAGGAGGCCTTGACTTCAACTTTCTACAGTCAGGAAGCATGTGGAGAAAGCTCCTCAGCAACGGCTCTGTAGCTTCCATATGCCCCCTCTTTGAACAGAGTGTCTGTTGAGGTTTACCTGTTTCCATCTTATCACTGTCTGCTGAATGTATGTGGGACAGAGAACTTGTTTTTTTAGTTTTTGGGTCTCCAAATTAGGAATTTCTGCACCTTATCTGCATCTGGACGTGATATAGATCATGAGATACTAGATTTTGGGCCTGATACAATAATGGGATGAGACTTGTGGGGAACAAGTTCAGTATACTTTGCATGCAGGAGGAATGTGAATTGTGACTGGAGAGAGGACTTCAGCAGACTGTTTCCAAAGATGGCCGTCACAATCCCTCTGACCACCAAGTCCACTTGAATGGGACTTTGCTGCTCATCTCATTAGGAAGTAGAGTCTATTTCTCCTCTCCCTTAATTTGGGCTGGCCCTGTGACTTGCCTTGACCATAAGAATACTGTGGAGGTAACACTTGTGACTTCCAAGCTTAGGCATTAAGTGGCCTTGCAGCTCCAGTTTTTTAATCCTCTTGGTAGCCAGCCACCATGGAAAATAGTGTAGTGATCTTCTTGGAAAGACTATATAAAGAGGGAGAGGACCAGCCAGCCCCCAGTTGTTCCAGGAATCTTTACTAAGGCACCAGACATGTGAGTGAAGTCATCTTGAATCCTCCAGACTCAGACGGGCCACCCCAGTTGACCCCACATAGATCAGAGACAAGCTGTCCCTGACGAACCCTATTCTGATCACAGAACTCTGAGGAAATAAATGGTTCTGTGTTGTTTTCTTCTTAAGCCACTAAGGTTGGGTTGGTTTGTCACATAACTATAAATGACTAAAGTATAACTTGATTAATCAATTACTCTAAACCAATCCAGCGGCCGGATACGATTACAGGATCATGAAGAATTAAAGCAGCATGCCATCTAAAGGACAGAGCACTGGATATAACTGGACAGAGCCCAGGGCTGGTTCTGGCTGCCTCTGGATCCCCTGTGTGATCTTAGGCAAGTCACTATCTGTGAACCTTCGTTACAAAATAGGGATGACAGCCCTCTCACAGGACTCTCTTGAGGACTGTGTGAAACAACCAACAGAAAGCACGTTTGAAAACTACTGAGAATTATTCAGAAAGAACGAGTCCTACTATTACAACCTGCCAGTGTGCGCCTACAGAGGTAGTTTAGGTACTCGCTGGCCTACTTAAAATAACAGCTCTTTTGCTTACTTTCTTCCCATTGATAGATTTCTGTTAATCAGCTTCTTTTTAAGGAAAAAGTCCAAATAGTTTAAAATTTCCTAAATGAAAAACAGCGCAGAAAGACAATAAATATTATTAAAGAAATGGTAAGATGAATATTATAACAGGTATTTTGTGTCTGTAAATGTGATTTCTAGTTTATTTTAACAGCTATACTAAAATCCCCTGGTACAATTAATAGTATTACATGTGTTATGTCAATAATAAGAAAATATCCTCAAATACAATTTCTAATTTACAAGCTTATGACAAGTTCAAGCAGCTGAGAAATTGGACTTGAAAGTATGTCTTAGAATGATAGAAGACCATTATTAACACTATCATAATTGTATACCTATTGCATCAAATCTGACATTTCAGTTTAATATATTTTGCTGAGAGAGCATACCATTTTATGGCTTCCCAGTGAAATCAAATCCGACCCAGACGTTTTCACTTTTCTAATATAATTCACTGCAAGGTTTTAAAGCTGCCATCTCTTTTATTCCTTTTTTCCAAAAGATTGATGCCCTGGCATTCGTTAATTCCACGAGAGCTCATAATGGGTCAATGAGTCAGTGGTGAGCACCTCCATTAACTGTATTAATTTACACTATGTCACCTTAATGACATTTTGTCACAGCTACCTTTTCTGACATCTACATCGCTATTCGAAAGTAATATAACAACTTTTGAAGGGATTAAGGAAAATTAGTATAAGAACTCCAGTAAGTTGAATGTCATTGTTACCAAGACTATGCTGGAAGAGAGAAATGAAAAAAAAAATAAAGTAAAAACTAACTAGTCTGACTTAACTCAGGAAACCTTGCTCCTGAAAGGTCACTTCACCAACACTCCCTCTCCGCCCAGCTTGGATTCATTACCACAGGAAGAGACTGACGTTAACAAAGAGAGACAGAATAAACCCAAAACTCTGTTCTGGGTCTTTCTTACGTGATTATCTGACTAAGTTAGTAGACAGTGCAGAGATATTTTCTTGAGAAATGGAAAAACATTTCTTTAAAATTCTATCAAGTGCTTTAAACAGCTTTAGGGATGAGAATGCAAAAGCTTAGGCTTTAACACATAGCAAAACTCTTCCTCCTCTTGGTAACATATTCTTACCTGCTCAATCATGTATTCCTTCAGGGAGAAGAAAATGTTGTACACTTTAATCAATATATTTAAAGACAAATTTAGAAAATTTCTAGTTACCACCAGTATTACCAAAAAACTTCTCTCCAACATGCCCTTAATGAGGCCCCCAAAATTCTGATGCATAAAAGGAAAGATTGATACAGTTGGACACACACATACAACCATAAAAACATAATTGAAACAGAGCAGAGCTGAAAGACTGAGAAATCATACTTGTAACACAACTGTCTGCAATTTCAAAGATATTTTTCAAAGTGATAAAAAAGACATATGACTCAACTAAAAAATGGGCAAAAGGTACGAGGAAGTTTACAGGTCAATATATAAAAAAAAAATGCTCAGCTTAACTCATAATTAATGAAATATAAGCCAAAACAAAGATAACTCCATTTTTCACTCATCAGATTAGCAAAAGTTACACTGTTTATTATAAAAGTGATGATGGGGGCAGGGGAAGGAGGCATCCTCAAACATTGCTGTAGGAGTGAATCATCATATTTGGGAATGATGGTTGGCAATATCTTTCAAAATTAAAAACGTATATAGCTTTTAAGCCTCCAGTACCATTAACAGGAACTGTCCTTTACATATACACACAAAGTTCATCAATGCATATATACACAAAGTTCATCAATACATATATCCACAAAGTTCATCAAGATGTCTATGCAAGGATGTTCACTGCAGCCTTGTGTTGTACAGTAACAATCAGGGAGAAAGATAAACCATCCATCAATAGGACATTGCGTACGTAAATCATTGTATATGTATGCAGTGTGCAGCCTTTAAGAAGAAAAGGTCTACATGGAAAAATATTCAAGATACATTATCATAAAATATGAAAGGTTTGGAGGGGGTGGTAGGAGAGGACTGAAAATGAGAGCAACTCTGCAATGTCAAGCTGGGGAAATGAGCTTCTCATGAACTAATTAAGTTGGGGGGATGGGGAGATGGTACCTGTTTGTATTCAGCATTGCTGGCTTGAGGGTAAAAAATTAAAAAAACCTCCCAAATTAGTGATAGCACAGTCAAGTACAAGCTAAGGCTGTACAAAAAAAGCCTACATTTTAAATGGCTCTCTGTCCTTGATGATGTCACCCCAGGAGCCAAAGGAACACAATTAGTAACAAAATGTAAACGTTTCTGAAAAAGTTCCAAACAGGAGAATTCTCCCAGCAGTTTCAGAAGGAAAAGCCTGGTATGGGCACTGGTCATCAGAGACTGACATGTAACTTGGTGAGACATTTGGTGATGAAAAGCATCAATAAAGTTCTCAGGATATAAAGCAAAGCCTAAAAGTCTATCTACATACATAAATCAGAACGACTGACTCTGATGTGTGTGTGGGCTTGTGAGGGGGAATCTGTGAATTAACCTGAAAACTCAAATTTCTTTTTTGTGATGATGTCAAATAAGAGTGAGCAGGCATTTCCACTTGAAAGAGTTTGATATAAAATGGATGCAGCTCTGAATTAAGGTAAAAATAATCTTACATATGATAGGAAGCCTTAAAATATGGATAAGAATATTTAATTCACATATGAAATACTTACTGAATGCTTTTTATGAACACTGTGCTAATTCTAGAAGCCTATGGACTCCCCGTTTTCTGTTAATTCTCAAAATGTTATTAAATAAGAAACGGACTCCCTCCTTGATTTCATTGGTAGTAAATTAGTTTAAATGATGGTTTATGGATATTTTAGAGTTTAATTCCTCAGGGAAGTTCTACGTCTGTTAGGAGAAAAATGTGCGCCATAAGAGTTTAATATAGTAAGGATGTGTATTAAATTATCTTATTTCCAAATGTGGATATGTTGTATGTATAAATTAATATTCATTTATGCAAACTTCAATGGCAACAAATAAAACCCATGGATATGCTACACACTACTTAGGTCCATTTCCTTTGTTTTCTGCTTTGGAAAAAAACTGAATAAAAGTGGTATTCATCTAGTTTTCTTACAGTTCAGTAACACTGTAACTGCCTTTTAAAAACATCTGCAATAGATAAGTATAAATATGTAAATGACAATTTTGAGTTTAATTTATTGCCTTCAGTTGGATTAAGACACTAAATGAAATGATACTATAACATTTTTCTATTCAACAGTATGAGTGGCAGTGATGGGAAAAATTTTGCCTTGAAGAAAAAAAGGCTTAAAATAAGAAACACATATACCTACGCAATAACCTGATCATATAATCTTATTGTCATGAAAAAAATGAAAAATATGAGAGAATAAATGTATTTTATTGTTTTGAATACAACCTTTTTTTTCCTTTTTTTAACAAAGCCTACATAAATGAAGAGCAAATCTTTGAATTTAACAATAGTTAAGTAGTACCAACTGTAAAATTACTATGCTCTCCGGCTATTCCTGGATACTGTATGTGTGTGTTGGTTTAATCTAATGTGTATTGTTGCAGAGTATCCCCAGGCACAGTCAAGTAAAAGCAAAGGCTGTACAAAAAAAGCCTACATTTTAAATGGGCCTTGTCATTAATGCTTTATTAATTGCCCCAGGCTACATAAACCCAAAGCTGGGCAAGCTATAACAATATGACACATTAAGGTCAAATCCAATTCCTGCTGTGTTTTATGGAATGGGCCAAATATTGCGTTAACAGCAGGAAAGGCAGTTTATGGGCTTTTCTTTCCATCTCCTGATTATTCGATCTAAATTAGTTAGGATTTTTTTGAAACAACGAAAACACCTTAACTGAATAACATAAAAGAATCCTGAATCATTTTCTGTGATGCTCAAAATTATTTCCTTCAGTTTCCTTTTAGATTAGATGTACTACATAATTTTAAAATACGATGGAACAAAGCTGTAGTATAAAATGTCTTATACACCCAATTAAATTTAAAAAGTCAAAATTTCAACATATTTTGAAATTAAATTAACATCAACAAACCAAAGAGCCTACCTTTACATCAGAAGTGTCTCTCTGACTAGTTCTCCAAGACCTTGCAACCGACGAGAAGGTTCGATCTGGATGGTCAAATTTCCCATCATTTGCATTGAGGAAGAAGGTTGTGAAGGGTTCCTAAGCAAAGAAAAAAATCAGGAATTTGACCCTTCTGAACACGGCTGCTCTCAGTCCTTTGTAAAATATGACCGTCTGAGAAACCCTCTTGAGGTGAAAATAGTGCAGGGTCCTGGAAAGATGGCTACACCAAGGAGTCAGGAGGTGCCAGTCTGGGCCTGACTGGGCCGCTGCAGCGCTGACCCTCTGCACAGGGCAGCCCACTTTGCTTCTTGGCCTTCAGATTTCTGATCTATAAAATGATGGCGTTCTAGAGCTCTATGATTTCATGATAAATGATTTTGCATTATTGTCAATTTATAACAGATTTTCTTTCTCATAACTAAGGCCATACATAGTAACACTGTAATAAGAAAATCACTCCAACACTGTCCACTCCTTTGTCTGGAATCGGGTAAGGAATGTCCATCTTAGACAACCTATAAAATTCTACTAAAGTACTTGGACCACATTATGGTGTGCTGATCTCTTTAAAATGCAAATCCTGCTTAAAATCCTTCACTAGCCCTTCAGAGCTCTTTGGAGAAAGTCTAAACTACTTAGTTTGTCTTAAAAGAGCCTGAGTGATCTGGAACCTGCTTAACTCCCATCTCACCATTCCCTTCTTCACATTCTAAGGTCTTGACATGCTGCTCTCACTTCTTGTCCCTTGTACATGATGTTTCCTCTTCCTGGTACAAACTTATCCCTCTCCTCACTATCCTTACTTGGCTAAGTTCTTTTTATCTTTAAGCCTCAGCCAAGATGTCCTTTTCTCCTGAAAGACTTCCCTTGATTTGCCAAACTCTTCAGTATGCTCAAATAGCAACCTATATTTCCTCAAATACATCACTGAAGCATTTATCACACTGGTTTGCAACTGATTTTTTGTCTATCTTCCCCACTATATGAATTGGTTCCATATCTATCTTATCCACAGTTTTACCTTCAACACTTAGAACAACTCCTGGTAGACAGAAGTTGTTCAACGTACAATCTGTTGAAGGAATGAATGAAATAAATTAAGTGCAAATAAGACTAGATAAACTCTAGGCCTTTGAGTATTCTGTGACCATTACCTTATGGTAACACAGCGTCTGTCACCCAGTCCATGCTCCCACAGCAGGAAACCTGGAAATTACTTTATCACAAGGCCCCAGTGCCTTCAATTTTAATACTTTTTTCTGTAGTTTCTGTGTTGGGAGGGAGGCATTATTTCTGATGTCATTACATTTGCTTCCAAATTTAAAAGGATTAAATAACATTCATTCTTACTTAGTACTTCTTAGTTAACTACAACTATAACAAAGATAAATATATATTTCCTTTTCCACGGGTCAATTCCTCATTTTTAAGTCTAGAATGAATGACAACCCCTAGGTTCAATAATACTAAGAAATTCATATGGCATTTTCCTAAATATTTAGGTTTTTTCCCCTTTAATATACAATCTCTGTTCATTCGTGTATATCTGTAAAACACTACTTTGCCCCTGTAAACCTCTCTTTTTGTCACTAGCCAGAAAGACTCGCTGTTGGGCAACAGCTACGAATATTCATCTTTTTCAGTATCTTCCTGAAATTTAGTGTGGCTAGATGTCATCAATTTTATAAGTTTGTAAAGTATCACCAATACTTCATGTTCAGTATTGAATGACAGAAAAGTATGATGTAAGAGACAAAATGAAGAATGATATAATAATATATTGGTAAGGGGGTATTACTGATTCACCTGAAAATCGAACATGCTCCAGGAAGTCCATATTGCTGTTTAAGATTTTAAGTGAATGAGAAACAAATAGATGTCACTGAAATTAAGTTAGGCAGAAAAATGTTAAGAGATGTCCTTCACTAATTAATTTGCTTTGTAGATTTTTAACTTGTTATTAAACATAAGGTAGTAAATGTAGTATATCTTAGCACTAAATTAAATTAATTAAAGTAGGGATGTAACAATTCTAAAAGTAGCAATGGTAAATCAAATGAAATATGATAGTTCTAAGTTTGCATCTTGGTAGAACCATTTACCTCTTCCAGGCAAGTTACCTAACCTTAAGTAGTTGTGCTAAGTCACTGTATTGCAGTTCCTTCATCTATGTTAACTGAGAATGACAATACCTTGGGGGTATTGATGGGAATTAGATAAAATTAAATAATACTGTGGAAGCTTGAAGGGCTCTACCTGATAAAGAATTATAAAAACGACTAATGCTCTGTGTCAAGTATTCACTGCTGGGCTCTGCATCAGACAGCCAGTTCACTAGAAACCAGACCGGACCCTTAGTTCCTTAGGTCTTATTCATCTCTGTATCCTTAGCACCAAGCACAGCGCTTGGCTTATAGTTAGTGTTTAATAAATGTTTGTTGAACACACATAAACATATGCGGTACTGTTGGGAAATGAGGTATGACTGGGTAAGAGTAAGATGTAGTTTTTCCTGTCAGTTCTTAACCATTAGTTTGACCAAAAAGTTGTATCTTCAGAATCCACTTCTTTATTATTCTAGGATGCTGATGTAAGGCATTTATTTTTTCTCTGTAGGTAGTAGGCAGAGATTAATTTAGAGGGATCAGACTTGTCTCTGTGATTTTTAACCTATTAAATAGATGTGAGTGAAGACCCATTTATACATGCAAAGCCTTACTTCTTATCATCAGCCACAAAAAGCTGATTTCGGCCCCATCCTAAATTATAAAATCCTTCCTGGTTTTCAACCCTTAACAAAGACATGCCAAGAATAGCACAGATGGGCATAGTGAAAAAAACATCTGAAATTGAAGAATTATTTTTATTTCTTATCATGAAGTTTATGAATCTGGTGGCACCCAAAAACAGAGAATATTGAAGAATTCCACACGTTACTGTTTTAAGTAGCTTTTAGAGAGATCTGATTAACAACTGTTTTAGGGTCACATACCACATTACTGACATATATTCTCATTATTCCTGAAGGCATCCAGCTGCTACAGCAGTAGAGTACTAATAGAAATTGACAACCTATTTGTTTATAAGTGAGTATTGATCGTTCAAGCTCTGATTACCATGGAGATTACCTTTTTGCATGCGTTTCGTTTCCTTATTACCTTCAAGGCACAGCGCAGGGCTTTTCTTTTCCATGTGACTCATGCCTGACTAACACAGAGGATCAAGTGCTATGTTAAGCTTAAGGAACTTTTATGCTTCTTCACCTAACGCATGTTGAGTGACCCATTTTCTATGTGTATATCACCATATTAGATATTTTATTATTATACTAGCAAAGCTTTTGGCTTGGAAGGTGTAAAAGTGGATACATATTAAACAGAAATTTCAGAAGTTAAAATATTGGCACTTGTTGGGCCCGCATTCTAAATGGCTGATGGCAAACTTCCTTCTCCTAATTACATCTACCCCAAGGTCACTTCACACCTTCCAACCCTTTTTTAGTGCTAGAAAACCAAACTAACTTGTTCTACACTGGGAAGTACCTGTCCCACTGAATTCTATCATAACCTTTTATCCATGCAAGGACACTAACAACCTTTCCTGCCTTTCAATGATTACAGACCAATTAACTCCATCCTGGGCCATCTAACCTCATTCCCCTACCCCCCATCTCTTTAACCAACTCCTTTATTCTTCAGTCTTATATGTTTTTTGCTCAGTCATCTCTTAAGAATTTTTTCTTAAGTCCCTCTCCCCTTGTAGTTTTCTTCTTCTCCTTCTCTTCATTTCATTAGAAACAAACTCCATCTATCAATAATAGGTAATGCTTGAGACATAACTATATCAAAGAAAAGATGTATAGTTTGAAGTGATATGAAGCATAATAAAGACCAAAGGGAAGGGAAGTGAGAGTTACTGAGCGCGTCTCTGTTCTTGGCACTGTGTTATCTCAGTTAACTCCATCTTATTATCTGTCAGTTTAGGTATAATTACTCCCATTTTACATCTGAGAAAATTTAAGGTCACATTCTAGGAAATGGAGAAACCATTATTTCTACTGTCCTTTGTCTAAATTCAGAAATTAATTTTCTCCCATTGCTTTTGAAAGAACCCAAAAGTATCTTTTAAAATCTCCAAAAAGTCTCGATTAATTAATCTATGTACCTACTATATACACTAGGCTCTCAGTTACAAATTTCTCATCTTCCTCTAAGTAAATCTGCATTGTCCTTAAGCATCAGTATTCAAAACAAACACGACAACAGTATTTTATTCAGTAGCATTATCTTTTGAGTTTAATTACAGCACTTGCAAAAGTGTTTCTACCATTTTTTTCACCAGAAATGTATACTTTTAAAGATATATTATAGTTTAAACAGGCTCTTGAGTAAGCTTTCAGAGTAACTCATAATTTATTAAAAAGTGCAAAATTCTAAACAACTGATGTATAAATCAACTTTTGTTGCACAACCTATTTAATTTCCTAAGAATTATGATTAAATGTTTGACAAATAAGTTTGGAATAGGTAGGCTGAATATACTGAATTTGGAAGGTGAATAAGTTATCGAGGGACGTAATGGTCAGAGAGCGAGATTTAATTACTTCTGTGTGTATGTTATACGTTCAGGGTAAGATTTAAAGTAAAAACATCCCAAGTAAAATGTGTTCTTTTATACTAGTCAATATCTGAAGAAACTCTGCTATAAAAGTTTGTTCATCATTTGGCCAACAGCAGCTATCAAGAAAACAGTCTTTTCAGAGTCTTGTAATTTAGACAAGTGATTTCACTGGTAGTTTGTCTGAAATAATATTTTAAATTTAAAGTAATGAGGTATGTAGTTAATTGGCATTTTAAAGCAATTATTGTCATTGTCATACTAAATACGTTGACTGAAGCTAATAATGAGTTTAATGACTTTAGGTCTAAAAGGCTTGAAAGGTAAAGGGAAGATATTCAGTTAATCTGTATTTTGTTTTTATGAACAAATTCTTAGCGACACAAATTTTAATGCATTTTCTACTTCATAAATTCCTTGGAACGGGAGTGAGGAAATCACAATTCCCTGGGCCATTAGGTTAAACACTTAGTAAGCTATTAGACCACGTTACTTCTATTTATAAGAGCACAACATGAGATGTGTGGGCTAAATGAGTCCCCATGAAAGCAATCCTATAGATCTGTTCTGTCCAAAACAGTAGCTACTAGCCACATGTGACTACTGAGTACCTGAAATATGGTTAGTTCAAACTGAATGTGCCATAATTATAAAATACCTTCTGGATTACAAAGAATTAGTACCAAAAAAAGGTAAAATATCTCCTTAATTTTTATATTGGTTACATGTTGAAATTGTAACATTTTGGAAATACTGGGTTAACAAGAATGAAAACTAATTTCACCTATTTCTTCTTACTCTTAAATGTGGCTACTAGAAATTTTAAATTACATAAGTGTCTTGCATTATATTTCTGTTGTGCGGCACTGCTATAGACAATTCTTAAAGGGCACGTGTAGGATAAACATGCATAAAATTTCTGCCCTACCCTTGAATAGATTCAAATTTATATTCTATTTCATTGGAATAATAAATCAACTTAAGGATGTTATGATTTACGATTTGAGAAAGTTTTTAGCTTATCAGGGATAGAGGAGTTTAACTTAAATCCAGCTGTCACAGACTAGGTGCCCCAAGGAATTCAAGGGTGGATTTGGAAGCATTTAACTGTTGTTCCAAATTGTTATATTCCTTTTGTTATGTTAAGGAGATGCAATCACCAACCAACCTGAACCAGACCAAGCCTCACTACAAGAGCTGCGCCTACGACCTGTGCCTTATTTTGAACTCTAAGATCTCTCCAGGAGGAGCTCAGGCCGTAGTACCATAATCTGCAGTGTATGTGGAACCATGCTTTCCAACTGAGCCTGCTCAAGTGAATACCCACCTTTCCCTTCTGAATATTCATTCCCCATCCGAATTAATGTCCCTGCTCCCTTAGTTCAGGGACGCCATGACTCTGGAAATGATTCCTCATGGTCTCCTATTTACTGCAAATTTACCTTACTTTGTGAGACAACTATTGCTGGGGGAAAGTCTGATTTAACTCACCAGGAGGGAAACTACTTTTGTTTCAGTAACAACTGTATTGATTTACAGATTTGATTTAGCATTCTATAATACTTCTCAGTGGCTTACAATAAAAAAAAAATAACAGACCATCTGTCCCCAGTAACTGCTCTTAACTAGACTAGAGTGGAGAAGGCAAGATGAAAGGCAAAAAGGTTTAAGGGCTTTTGTAATAATCTAGATGAGAAATAATAGGAACCTGAACTAAAGAAATGCCAGAGTTAATAGAGAAAAGGAGAGAGATTGTAGAGATGTTAGTTGGTAAAACCTATCTGATGTGACATCTGATTGGATGTAAGTGGCTGGTAAAGTAGAGAAAATATCTAGATTGGGTAAATGTGTGAGTGATCATGCCATGTATTTAGATAGAAAATACAGGAGGAACCACAGCAGGTTTGAGAGGGAGATGAGGGGTTCATTTTTGGAAATGGTCTTTATGGTATTGTGTGATGTTCAGGTAGAAGTATCCAGTAGGCACTTGGAAATACAGGTCAGGAGCCCCAGAGCCACGACTGCAATGAAGACAGAAGCTGGAAGTCATTTATAATTCAATGACATAGCCCAGATGAAGCAGAAAAAGTCCTGGGGAATAGAAACATTGAGAAAAAGAAATCTGAGCATGACACTGGGCAGGACAGTTAGGATGAAAAGAAGGAAACCAGGAGAGGATATTGTCTGAGGAGCTGCGAGAGGGAAGAATTTCAAGGAGAAGGTGAGCAATGGTGTGGTGTCAAATGCCACATAACTTGCGACCTCCACAGAACAATTCAGAAAAGTGATGGGTATGGAACCTAAATCAACCAGGCTAAAGACTGAACCGGAGGTGATAAAGTAGAGACAAGCACAGTGCTGTGCAGTGCAGTAGAGGATGCGCTTTTAGTACATTTGACCATAAGGGAGAAAACTGGGAAGTAACTGCAGAGCGCTTGGGGGCTGGAAGGAAGCTTTCATGTATGTATGTATTTTAAAGGTCGCAGAGACAAATATATTTATGTCTTAGGAGAAAGAGAAAGTAATAGAAAGAAGTCTTCAAAACATTTAGAAACATTTTAAAAAATATACTGCAAGAAGTAAGATTGAGAGAGCCAAGGGAGAGAGCCGGCTTGCGATAGTCAGTGAGAAAGGAAACAGTGGATATTAAGATGCACTCCGGGAGTTTGGTTTCTTTTGTAACTGGTTTAGGTTTAAGAAGCTCACAATAATCTATCTTCCTAACCCAATCTGGCATATGAGACAACTCATTAAAAAAAAGGATTCAGGTTTTGCTAGTTTGGAATCTTTCATTTCTATTTCACTGGCCTCTAATCTTTGTTTAAAACAAGCAACAAGTATATTTGACTTTTATTTAATTTACTTATGTTAAAAAACTTTAAGGTATTAAAGGCTAACAGTAACTTAATGAAGATACTCACAATTCGAACAAGCCAGGATAAGGTAGATGTTGCTGTTGAATAATGCGTGTTATAATGGTACGGCGGACTTTGATCATCTTCCCACGTCTCATAGCGCTCTGCGTAAAATACAGCTCTCTTTGGGTTCAAAGCACCAATTGGCTACAAAAAGAGAAAAGAAGCATTTTGGTTAATACAGCCATATTAGGCATTCTATATCATATCTCTTTATCCTGAAAGAATTTATTGTTAATTTATTTTAAGCATAGAGCATAAACTATTTTGCATTATATTTTTACCAAATTTGATTTTGATATTAATTACAAATCATTACACTTGCTCAAAATCACCCAAGAAGATGATTTGTGTATGTAAGTTTCTGGATTTTACCAACAGTCTCAGTAAACTGGATTGCCTGAGCTGGTCCAGTTTAAACTGTTAAGTTGAAACCAATATTTTATGTTATTTTCCTGTTATGTTATGTTATGTTATTCAACAACAACCATAAAAAACGCTTGATCATAGGGAATCCAATGAGGAGAAAGTGAAGCAGTTGATCATGTCACAACCATACTACAGAAAACTTTGTCTCAATAGCCTGTTAGCTAGAGTTTAAAAGACAACAATCAACCATATGGAAACCCTGTTGGAATGTTAGTTCCATTGTTATTATACAAACGGAGCATGCATCCTTTTTATTAAGTTAAACTACAAACCTAAGGCTGATGGAAATAATCCAGACAATTCAGATTCCCTGAAAAGTATTTTGCTAAGGTCACTAAGACCTTTCCCACCAGTACCACCACACTACCAATTATGATCTTAATCCCTATAGTGGAGCATACAGTAAAATGCTCAGGATACAACATACATATATTTTTCAACAAAGCATGTGTTAATTGGATCATTGTCTCAAACTTCTTACCACATCTAATCATTAAGAATTTCTAAGGGGCTGGCCCTGTGGTATAGTGGTTAAGTTCAGCATGCTCCACTTCTGTGGCCTGGAGTTCACAGGTTCAGATCCTGGGTGCAGACCTACATCACTTGTCAGCCACGCTGTGGTGGTGACCCACATATAATGTGGAGAAAGGCTGGCGCAGATGTTAGCTCAGGGCTAATCTTCCTCAGCAAAAAAAATAAAGTTTCTAGCGTAGATTCCTCATGATTTCAAATAGCAAATGGCCTTAGCTTATGTTTTTATCTGATTTTGGTTTAATGAGACATAGAGTCCACTCTTATGATACCTAATAGCTACATTATTTTGTTTTAGGTTGCATACTATAAAAATAAACGTTTATAGAGAAAACAAAAGATGAATACTAAGTATAATATATAACTCCTTTATTTCCAAATTTAATATTACTAGTTAAGTATGAAGTTTCCCCCAAGGCTTAATTTTAACAAGAGAAGTAGTAGAAAATTAGTGTTTCAATGGGGCAAATAATGTTACACAAGAGAGAAAGATTCATTTATAAATTGCTTGTAAGCTTTTTCTTTTAGTCCCAGGGGACTAATTGAAACAACACAATGTTGTCAGCAGTTAAAAGTCTGTTACAATTTCCATAATAAACTCTTATTTGCAAGAGTTCTTATCCTGAATATTAAAATTATTTGTAAATTGTGTTTTTCTTTAACTTAATTATTTAAAGATTAAAAATTTAATTAAAAATTATTTAATTAAAAATAAGAAAGTCTAAACAATTTATTTAATTTTTAAAAACTTTAGTTCAAATAAATATTTTTTAAATGTTCTAAAGCTTAAACTTTATTCTGTGTTAAATTTCACTGGTAATTTCAAGTCTTTTTAAACAGATATAAAAAGGCAATATAATTTCATTAAATTTCACATAAAATATTAATAACATTTAAAACAAATATATAATTACTTTTTTGGTAAGAGGGTAATTACTAGAGTGGAATGAATGTGAGCTCTGTTACTGAATTGAGATAGTAAGTTTTTTATTTAAAATGGCCTACATATTTTACACTTTCTAGATATACAGACATCAGTCTTTCTAACTCAACATTATAAGTGTATCTTTTTCAAAGCATTTAAGATATTTAATACTTGTTCTGTCTTGAATGTGCTATAAGATCTTTCACATGCATACAATGTCTGCACAATCCCTAAGGATTGACCTTATCTGATATTGTTTGTTGTGCAAGACCTCACAAAGCTTCCTTGAAAAAAGAACATGGCCCTTCCTCTAATCTTTTCCAGCCTTCTCCTCAACTACTGGAGATGGGGTAAAATAAATATTTACACTTTATATTTACTCAAGTTTCATCAAAGTCATTTTATTGGAGTGTTTTATAGAACAATATTTTGTAGGAAACAGCTGCACAGTATTAAAGTCTGTATATGTTTCCATTAGTAACTTTTTAAAAGTTATATATTTCTAATTTTGAATTTTTATCTAATGCATTTAGAAATAAATTTTATAAAATAAAATGTGGTTTGGTTTGTACCTATTATTTTTCTATTATTTTGCTTCTAGTAATCAAGCAGCAATAAATCATTCGAAGTAAAAATGCTTCAAAATGTCTGTTTGGGAAATGAGAATTTCATCACAGGTGACATATTTTCTTATGGGATTCTAATCGATATAATATCTATCTATCTATCAATCATCTACCTACCTATACCTACCTACTTACCTATGTATAAATTGATAAGGTTGCAATTTTGTTATCTTTTTAAAATTTGAGCAAATAATGCAACGTCAATACCATTTGGATTTAGCAGATGTATAAGGTAAGAATTTTGGTGAAAAAGTAAAACTACACTTAATGAAAGCTATAAATTTATTCTGCAAACTATTTCAATTTTTACCATAACTACTGTAGCAATAACCAACTTCCTTTTCTCTCAAAAAGTAGGCATTTAGACACAGTTACCTCTGTGCTTTTTTAGGTGTTTCCATATGAAAAGGTGTAACTGAAAGTTTAGAACTTGCTATTAGATTTGTTATTATTTTATCCTCGTGAGTTTATATGCTACAAGTTGACACTGTGACAGATAGCAGAAAATGATGCAGATAATGCAAAACTTAAAAATAAGATTTCTACCTCTAAACACTTCATTATTATAATTCAATTTCTAAAACTGCTATAAAGCCTACATAGCTTGAAAAAAAGCACTATTTTCAATATAAAATTGGTGGAAAATTATATGTGTAACATTACCACGTCTACTTGAAACACTATTGAATTCACTGAAGAAATGATGATGACTTTCTCTAGTCTATCCTTCAATTTCCCCTTTTTGAATATTAAAGAGAGAAATTCATCTCAGCCTTTAGTACCACAAAAAGCTTTGTTTTCCTGAAAAAACTGTGTGATTTGATTATCTGGAACAAAAATCCTGACAGATGTTCATGGAGATTTACACTATTATAGACAGGCTCTGAGAAATATTATAAACAGAATTATTTAATTTTGTTCACTACAGTGGTTCCTATTTATTTATTTATCTGTTACTTTATTTATTTTTACTAGAACCTCCTCCTTCTTTTTGTTTTCATAGTAACTGTTAACACGCAATGGAACTAGTGTTCCTTGGAAGGTACTTTGAAAAATTCTGGTTAGAATCCTTATGGTATATATTTCTGAGTGCCAACTTTTTCTTTGGTTTCATTTTCCTATTTTCTTTCCCTTTCTGTTCTTTTAGTCTTGATCTATCAATATTTTTCTATTTTTATAAAACCTTACGAGTTTTATCAAGTCCTTTCTTATGGGCCAAGTATTAAATAGGCAAAAATGAGCAACCAAAATCATTTAAATAAAAAAATACTTATTGGGTAAATGGTACTATATGAGACATTAAAAGGACTTTAGAGAATATAAAAGTCTGAGGTAGAACTGGATTGATCTGAATAAATAAATCAAAAATAAATGTGGATTGATTTGAGCCATGGTCAATGCCCTTAAAATAGATTGAAAATTGAAAGAATAAAACGGATTCTCAAGGAGAAATCAGAGATTCAATTAAAGTAAGATTAATAACACTGAATTCTAACATATTAAAAAAACTTTCAAATGCTCATGATACTCACTGAATAAGGATTCTACTTGTATATATAAAATGTTTGAGAGTTCACTATTGCTTCTGCAACTGCTAATGATACTATATATTTGTATATGACATTGTCTTCACATCTATTTTCTAGATTGATAGTATATATTTGTATAAGATAGTGTCTTCACATCCATTTCCAGATTGATTTTCATAAGTCTCTCAGGTGGGCAAGGCACTCACTCCGAGCCTAATTTCATGAGGAGGAAACATGTCCCTGGGTCTCTACTCTTTCTACAACACTGCCTTACTTTTCCATCACTAAATATGAAATTCTGATTTTGATGTCATGTTTTTCTTCTATAACTATCTACTTAATTCCGCATCCATCACAGATTCTCAGAAATAGAACAAGTCAAATCAAGATGACATTGTTAGCTGGTGGCTATATATTTTACAGAACCAGCTGGAGCTGTGTGCTAGATACAGCTTGAAGCTGGGTACAGCTGATTGATTTGTTTGGCTTCAAAGTATTGCTTTTAGTTGTCTCAACACTCTTAACACTTCTGAACTTCCACATGTCTAAGTTATCTTGTTACCTTTCACTATAATAGCCAAGGGTTCAGGAATCCTTAGAAGAGGTTTCAAGAATTCTTGCCTTTATTTTTCAGTCATGAGCTATATATCATCATTCTTAAAATTCTCAGTTATGATGATATAGAAATCATACCTACAGATGCTTCTGTGCTCAAGTAAATTCCCTGCCTCTCTTCTTATCTGCCTAGGGAATTTCAACTCATTCTTCCAGAAGCAGCTCAAATTTCATCTATGAAGGCCTACATGACACCATCTGGTAATAGTTAGGCAAGTTTATAACTTTTTTTACCCAGTAGACTAGCCCTTCAAGAGAATGTCCTATGTTTTATTCATCTCTGTAGTCTCAGTACCTAATACAGTATCTGGATCTTTTTAGGTACATAATAAATGCTGAATGAATGAAGACTTATTGATCTGATTGTATAATATTTTAAATTTACATGTGGAAATTTTAGACAAAGTTTTTAGGCAAAATCAAGACAACAAAGTGAGAATTATTTATAGCACCTATGATAAAGGACTAACTCCTTAAGAAATGAGCTCTTACAAATTAACAAGAAACTAATCAACAATCTAATTAAATAAATGAGCAAATGAGATGAACAGGTAGCAGATGCAAATTTCCAATATGTAGAAAAAACAGCACCAGCTCATACAGTGTAATGGGTATCTATTCTTTTTCTGTCCAGCATCCATTACTCCTTCTTCCTTTAAGAACCACTTCTTCCTCACTCTTGGACTACCTGGTTTAAGTTGGCTGACTCCATTACCTGACCCCCTGGGTGGGCAAGTGATCCAGACCTGTCAATCACCACATTCTATCTATAAGGCTACTAAGATTGGTACAGAAATGGGCACATGATTCAAGTTACTCCAATGAAACTTTGCTGAAACTACCTGAGAAAGAGGCATTCTGTCTTTCTAGTGGGGTTATCACTGCTATAACATAGGGAAGCCTGTTTGAGAAGGAAGCCAATGAGGACAGATGCCAGAGGTGTAGCAATCCTGTGGCACTGGTGAGCCCCTGGATCCAGTTTTCCTGAACTGACTCATTCCTGGATTTCTCAGTTATATGGGCCAATAAAAACTTTCTATTTTAAATTAAAGCCAGTTTAAGGTGATTTTCTGTTACTTATACCAAAAAGTCAGAAGTACACCGGCAATTCTTAAAATGTCAAACAAAAACTATTTTTATTTATTAGACTGTCAAAAATTATTAAGCTTGACAATACTTAGTGCTGGCCAGGTTGTAGTAAAACATGATATGTCATAATACTGTTTGTAGGAATATAAATTGGTATACATTTTTGTGGGCAAACTGGCAATATTTTTTTAAATATACACTTGCTTTTGATCCAGTAGTTCTGCTTTGAGGAATTTATAATACGGAAAGAATCAGATACAAGAATATATCTCACAGCATTGCTTGAAATGGCAAAACTCTCCCCCAAAACTAAAAGCAGTCTAAATATCCAGTAAGGTACTAGTCGAGTAAATGATGATATACCTACACTGCTATATTTTACGCATCTAATCAAAAAAACTGATTTGAAAATATTCCAAGATAAATTCATTAAATCAGTATTGAGTGCCTACTATGTATCGGAAATTACTCTAGACTCTAGAATCACGTAAGTGAGATTGCTATTCTCATTAAGCTTGCACTTAAATGTGTGTGTGTGTGTGTGTGTGTGTGTGTGTGTCTGTAGAGGCAGAGACACATGAAACCTAAATAAAATGATCATCTAACTGAGAAAGTACCAGAGATATGTGCTTTACTGACAATTAAAACAGAATAAGAGGAGAGCAGCAACTGGAGGATAGGGAAGGCATCTCTCAAGAAGAACCTCTGAGCAGAGATGTGAATGACTGAAGGAGCCAGTCATATGAAATGCTTTTATGAATAGAAGACTTTAAGATAGACCAAGAGCTAGGACAAAGGCTCCAAGGGGCATTCTTTGCGGAAATCAAACAAAGAATCCTAAAATTTATATGGAACAACAAAAGACCCCAAATAGCCAAAGGAATCCTGAGAAAAAAGAACAAAGCTGGAGGCATCACAATCCCTGACTTCAAAATATACTACAAATCCATAGTAATTAAAACAGCACGGTCCTGGTACAAAAACACACACACTGATCAACTGAACAGAATTGAAAGTCCAGAAATAAAAAGAAGCCGAGAACATACAATGGAGAAAGGAAAGTCTCTTCAATAAATGGTGTTGGGAAAACTGGACAGCCACATGCAAAGGAATGAAAGTAGACCGTTATCTTACACCATAAACAAAAATTAACTCAAAATGGATTGAAGACTTGAATGTAAGAGCTGAAATCATAAAACTCCTGGAAGAAAATATAGGCAGTACACTCTTTGACATCTGTCTTTTTCAAATGCCACATCTACTTAAGCAAGGAAAACAAAAGAAATAATAAACAAATGGGGCTACATTAGACTAAAAAGCATCTGTGTAAGGCAAAGGAAACCATGAACAAAATGAAAGGACGACTCACCAAATGGGAGAAAATATCTGCAAATCATATATCCGATAAGGGGTTAATTTTCAAAATATATAAAGAACTCATCCAACTCAACAAAAAACAAACAAACAACCCAATCAAAAAATGGGCAGAGGATATGAACAGACATGTTTCCAAAGAAGATATACAGATGGCCAACAGGCACATGAAAAGATGTTCAACATCACTAATTATTAGGGAAATGCAAATCAAAACTACCCTGAGATATTACCTTACACCTGTCAGCATGGCTATTGTTAACAAGACAAGAAATAACAATTGTTGGAGAGGATGTGGATAAAAGGGAACCCTCATTCACTGCTTGTGGGAATGCGAACTGGTGTAGCCACTATGGAAAACAGTATGGAGATTTCTCAAAAAATTAAAAATAGAAATACCATACGATCCAGTTATCCCACTACTGGGTATTTGTCCAAAGAATTTTAAATCAACAATTCAAAGAGATTTATGTACCCCTGTGTTCACTGCAGCATTATTCACAATAGGTAAGACAGGGAAGCAACCCAAGTGCCCATCAACGGATGAATGGATAAAGAAGAGGTGGTATACATATATATATTGTGTGTGTATATAAATATATGAAATGAAATACTACACAATGAAATACTACCCAGCCATTAAAAAAGACAAAATTGTCCCACTTGCCACACCACGGATGGACCTTGAGGGTATGATGTTAAGCAAAATAAGGCAGACAGAGAAAGACAAATACTGCATGATTTCACTCATATGTGGAAGATAAGCAAACATGGGGATAAAGAGAACAGATTAGTGACTATCAGAGGGGAAGGGGGTGGAGGGTGGGCCAAAGGAGTAAAGGGGCACGTACGTGTGGTGACGAATAAAAATCAGACTATTCATGGTGAACATGATGCAGTCTATACAGAAACTGATAAATAATGATGTACACTTGAAATCACACAATGTTATAAACCATTAGGACATCAATAAAATAATTGGAAACACACACACACAAAGGCTGTAAGGGGGCCTGACACACATGTTCAAGGAACAGAAAGAAAGATAGTGTGACTAAAGCCTAGTTGATGAGAGGAAGAGGTTAGTAGATAAGGAGAGAACACAGGTAGAGGCATATCACATGGCTTTGTAGACCAGGGTGATGAAACACATCCTGTGGTAAATGCAGTGGAATGTCGCTGAGTGGTTTTAAGCAGGAGAGAAACAAGACCTGAGTTAGGCTTTAAAAAGGTAACACCAATGGTTTTGTGGAGAATGGATTACAGGTAAAATTAAATTACCATTACTAGTACTAGCAGTGAAAAAAGGCATTTGCAAAAACAGCATGAGATAGCATTATCAATGTTTCTCTAAAAATCCAATAGGATACATGCAATAGAGTTTTGCTTAAATATTTAGAGAAAAATTTTTGACGAATATGCATAAAACTGTCAGCTGCCTCTGAGGAGTGAGAATAATGGAGATTCTTAGTCTTCCCTAACTCCTTTTTACTGTTTGATCAGAATTTGGTTTATTCCGTGTATAGAATTTTAGATGGCTTTTTCAATTATCCGACCCAGAAATATCTTTCATTCAGTTTTCAGTTTTATATCCAGGGTAATTTTTCCAAAAATAGTTGTAACCTGGTTATCTTCATGGGAGGAGATGAGTTCAGAGTGTGCCTACACTGCCATCTTGATGAGATCTCCCTTGAAATTTCCTTTAAATGTGAACATTTTAACTTTTATAAATTTTAATCAATTATAGTAACTTTATATTTTAGCTAGCAACCAATAAAGACTATATATTTCCAAATTCCTGTTATCAATACTCACTGATATTTGAATCACCACATTTTAGAACTTTACTAGTTAAAACAAGTTAACTGACAACACGAGGAAAAAAGGACAAATTCAAAAGGTGAGATACTATAGGATAACTGGTATGGTGTCTTCTAAAAATCAATACCATGAAAAAAAGGGGGGTGGTGATAGTGGTTGGGAGCTATTCGAGCCTAAAAGGTACTTAAGAGACATAAGAATCAAATGTAATATATGGTTCTTGACTGAATCCTGGTTTGAACAAACCAATTTTTAAAGACATATAGGAGATAATTGGGAAAACTTGATTATAGGCACCGTATTAGATAGTATTAGGGAATTACTGTAAGTTTTGTTAGGTGTGATGATGTTATCTGGTTATGTAGGAAGATTTTTTTTCATACTAAAGCATTTAGGTGTAAAGTATGAAATCTTTGATTTACCTTAAAATACTTTAGCAAAGCAAAAATTGCTAAAATGTTAATAATTATAACATCTAGGTATTGGGTAAGTGGGTATTAATTATTGTTGGTACTTTATGTTTGAAAATTTTTATAATAAAAAGTCAAACTAAAATTAAAATGGAGTGTAAAAAGCAAGCAAATCTTTCAAATTTACACTAAGTCCTTCCTATGGGGCCTAGGTTTTGGGTTGTTCTTACAGATAAGAATGCTTTTAATTTAAAATTTGTATTTATAAAATGTGTGAAAATTTTGTTCCCTTAAATAGATTAAATCTCTTCTTTGCCATTTTATGCACACTATTAATTTGCTTAATACGGCCTTTTATTATCAGGTGAACTCCAGCTAATCACTACACAATATCCACATACATTCTTAAGAAATGGAACTTGAAGTAATGAAGCATTAATAAAAGGAAGTGTTAAGATTTGTATTTTGCTGGCTATAATTGCGTGTACTTCTTTTTACACTTTTTCATAGGACGAATAAGCATGATTAATTATATTACGAAGAAAGCTGCACTTTGATTAGCAAAATTCCTTAGCGCATTCATAGGTATGTCAGTCCCATACAGGACTGAAGTCTTTGGAGCTGTAGAACACATCCCTTCTGTCTCCTTTGTGCATATCTGACACGACTGTCCATCGTGTGGGGCATTTAGGAAAGGCAGAGGGCACCAAGAAGGTAAATTAATCACTAGGCTTTTTTTTTTTTTAAAGTATATTCTGCTTACCTATTGTAGAGAAATAATAGGTAACAAATAAAAGGAAATGCAAGCTATATAACTTATGTAATTTATCACAGAGTTGTGAAGATAAAATGAGAAAATCTAAGTAAGATGTTTAGCACAACGCGTGGCATATAATAAGCGCAGGTCAAATGTTGGTTGTTATTGTTATCATTATTCCAGAATAATTCCCCCTCAAAAAAATAATTTTAAGTATTTTAGTGAAAAGTGACCATTTTTACATGAGAACAATGGAAGAATAAATAAAGTATCTTAAATCTTCATGGGTTGGTTCTAAAAGTTTTCTAAGTACTAAGAAGTAGGATAATCATGAGCCTATAGATTAATTTCAAGATCATCTCTACTTAACATTCTGTTTCAGTTGGCGAGAAGGTTAAAGAAGACTGACATTGGCCATGCTTTGCCATGACAGTGCTATACTTTAGATGGCATGTGTGGCTGGTGAAAAAGGTGCAGACAGCAGTCTCTCTTCTCCTTTCTCCAGATAGTGTTCTCCTAAGAGCCTGCACTAGGAAGGGTGCCTCCTTAGCAGCTCACATTTTCCAAAGTAAGACAGGCTCCAGTATTCCCCCCCCCCCCCTTTTTCTGTAAGGTAAGACAATTGGCTACATGGGAAGGAACAAGAAAAGAGGCTAAGAGGACATTTAAGCAGACGGAGTGTAGGACTGGTTTGGGAGTTCTTTGTAAATCTTTAAAGCTCTCTGTAACCCTGGTATACGTCTCCAACAAACCACAGTGGAGATGAAAACAAACAGACAAACACTTCACTATTTCTGGTTACCAAGGGGCTGGTGAATCAACCTTTTTCTTTGTCTGTACTTTTCTTGGTTCTTCCTTCCTTTACGTTAGAAGAAAAAGAGCATAATATGCCGCTGGGTAAACTATAAATGACTGTAAACTCTTAAGTGTGGACCAGTTCTTAATGTCTTTTTATCTCCAGTGCCTGGCATAGAGTAGGTGTGCAATAAATGCTTGCATAATGAAAGAATAAGTGAATGAATAAAATTATTAATTTAAATCCAATTTTGAAATTGGTACCTTTTTGCATTTCTCCCCTTGCAAGTTATGCCCTCAGCTTGGATTATTCCATGAGTTTAAAACAGTATCCAAATACTGCCAATCAAGACCTTGTCTTAAAGCAGCACTTTCCCTTCAACACTGCAATATAAGTAAGCCTAACAAAAACAATTTTCAAATTGGGTTGTATGCTAAGGTGACATTCAACATACATTTAGAAAAACATTTCAAATTTGGCAGCAGGTTTTTTGGCAGATGATATATAATTAAATTTACACATTCACATTTTTATCTTCTAATAAGTTTTATATCATCATAGTCAGCTACTAATACACTTAGTAGTTTTGCCCATTCTTCATGTTTTTTTGTTAAAATTTAACATTAGGTAGATTATATACTAAAGTAAGTAAAACTAATGTCACTTTAGATGTTGTTAACTTAAGATGAAAAAGAAAGACAAAATAACTGTAGAAACTTGCACTGTATTGCCAGGTTGAGCATTCCCCACCTTAACAATGTAAACTCTTTTCTGTGTGGTATACAGACATTTGGCAGTATCAAGGGTGGACGGGTGAAGAGTATTCACACTTCAGTGCATCCATTTGCATTATCACATTTTGAAGCCTCAAGGCATTATCACTTCCTTTTTTTAAGTGGCATAATAATTTGGGAAAATGGTTATGCTTATCATCATCTGTCAGTCAAACAACTCCTGTGTTAACAAAATATATTTTTCCACTCAATGAATGGGGGGTGTGTGATGTCTTATGCTCATGTCAATATCAGCAGGACGTGGCTTTGTGATGAAACTATTTCATTTATCAGAGGGCATGACTGGGAAAAAAGAAAATCCCATTTACACTTTAATGAGCAGAGGCTGTGCTTCATGTCAAAGTCATGTAACCACTGTAATTTAAGAGTAAAGTTCATATCAATATACGTAAATAATGGAAGCACTAGCATATATCATGTTTTAGATAGATTTCACCACAAGGTCACATCTCCATAAGGAAAATCTGTATAAATTGGGCAAAGAAATCTCTACACACACTGCTGGTTGAGTATTGAAAAGATAAATCAATAATAGATTGTTTCATTTGCTGTCCATCATGTCAAACAATAAACATAACCTGTAACCTGTACATGTAATAAATAAAACTTGAACCTTTGACATCTAATCAAATGAAGGGTCTAAGAAATTTTACTGACAAGGAACTTTCATTGCTCCTGTGTTCTTCAACTGTTTTGATAAGTGGGCTAATGATAGAGTAAGAATATTATACATATAATAAAATATTTCAGTCTAAATAAACCTGCACCTCAAGTTTCAATAAACATTTAACTTCAGTATTTTGATGTTTAAAGTTTTTATAATTTGGTAATTTAAAGAGATGAAAAAGCAATTATTCATTCCACGAAAAAAACTTTATATTTCATTAAAAGGTACTTTTTATTTTATTAGAACAAAATTAAATCAAATCATCTTTCACTAGACTTTTTTCAATCATACCAATGACAATGAACCCTCAATTATGGAAATTTGCCTTGTAGCTACCAGTCATTGAATGCCACATGTGTGCTGGGCCTTATACAAGGTGTGTTACTTACATTAGTGCATTTAATTCTTTCGACAACTCTTTTATGTAAATACTACTGTGCTCATTTTAAAGATGAGGAAACAGAGTTCAGAGAGCTTAGGAAACATGTCTAAGATTGTACAATATGTGAGAGAACAACATTTAAACAAAGCCTAAATAAATTCTTTCCACATTCCAATTTTTTTCTCTCAATTTTAATATTGATACAAAGAAAGGAAAACCGAAAAGGTTTGATAATTCCAGGATTAACCTTTCCCAGCGTCCAATAAAGAGAACAGAAACCTCAAGGTTTCAACTTCCTCTGTAAATGAGAGCTGGGTGCTGTAGACCTTGCTGTCATAGGGACTTTGGCAAGAACAAGAAAGCCATCTCCAGCTCTGATCGTCATCCTATCCTTGCTATAAAGCCCCAGGAAAAGTACGTCTGGTGCAGAGACCTTATTTTTATTTACTTGCTTCTCATTTTCAGTTCTAGTCTGTACAATTCTATAAAAATACTGCTATCAATTTTTCCGACATGCTTTTTTGTTAAATATTAGATGCAGCTTAAAAATGAAATATAAAACCATTTTTTGCCAATATTGTCACGATGTTTTGGGGAAGTATGCAAGAAAGGCATGAAAAGGTGAATTATGGACCTGGATCAGATATGGGAAGAAATATATCCAGGTGTACTTGGATGTCTGGAACCCCTTTGTACCCCTCTCATTTGCCTCTTCCACAAAGCGATCCAGGTTTACTAAAGAGATAGCTCCTTTCTTTGCACTGAGAGTGGACCCAGGTTTTGTGAGACTTAAAACAGGCGATTTGTAGAGGAGAGGCTCTTTAAGAAAATGAACATAAAACTAGGAACATACGAACACAAAATTAGGGGCAAGAGATAAGAAAGAGCCCCTGAAACTTGATGAGCTCTGACGTTTAAGCTTCATTAGCTTCTGGCAAATGTATCTCTGACTCTACTTAATGTCCATATATCATAATTGTACGTATGTAATAAGCAACCTACTGCCTATTGTTTTTTGTCCCCTCCCAACCAACGAACATTCCTTGAGGGTCAGGGCTACACTTTAAAGTCCTCTTAGCATCTTGCAAAGCTCTTTTCATGTAGTAGCTACGTATATACAAACCTGTAACTTATTTGTTATTCTCTAGATTATAGAGATCATAAAGAAGAAACTCTCAGACACCCTGTGCGGCCCTTTATAATATATAACAAAGAGTTGTTTGCTGACCACCAATTAAGCCTCCTCTCTTTAGGAAAGAGGACAGGAATCCAAACTTCCTCCCGCCAACTCTCACACCAGCATTCTTAGAGAGGTGTTTTATGTGATCCTGACTCTACCTCTAGCTCCAACCATGGGAAATGACGGGCTTATCTCCTCTTGAATTAACATATGCCATCCCTCTTAAGCAGTACCAATGACACATGAGGAGACACTTGCTGGGATTTCTGGGAAAGAAAAGTTTCTCCTGTCTTCCATGAGAGTTTCTTGGTGAGATGCTTTCTCTTCGTTTGGATAGTAAGATGTGAAGTCTGGAACTGTTACAGCCATTTTGCTACTAAAAGGGGAGTACTTAAAACTACCGGAGGCCACCCAATGGAGGGTGAGTATGAAGCCCACAGCGGGGAAGGCAGAACAGAAAATGGAAAGAACCAGGTCCTCAGTGGCATTATTTGTATCACTGGAAAAAATCTTGCTGAAAATCAAACCTTCCCCTGAATTTTTCAGCTTTAAGAACCAATAATATTGATTTATTATTCAAGTCCATTTGAGCTGGGTTGTCTGAAATGTTCATTCAAGAGTCTTAACTGATATAACAAAAGAATTTCATGAAGCCTGAGTACTGTCGGGATATAAAGAAAAGAAATTTTTAATTTTTTTAAGATAGTACATTTCATAGATTCTTAATTTTTTTATATAGTAAAGAATATAAAAATTATTTGGAGCTCCAAATATTGCTTACTGAAACAAATTCTAGAATTATTGACTGCCAGGAATTATTACTTGGACCCCAATCTTTGACTAGGAACATCTTCTTTTGTTGTTAGAGATCTTTTAGAATATTCCTACTTAATAAAATCAATCAAATATTCCAATTGTTCCTTGAACTTTTGAAGATTAACAAACCCTCCAGTAAAAATTTCATTTGTAGTATTGATTGTAACTACAAGAATTTCATGTGCTTCTTAGTGGTCATCCCTTCACTACAATAATATTGCATTATTAGTAGTTTTTCCTTCCAATTATATTATTATACTTCAAATGTCATTTTCCCATTAGGCGTATAATATGATATATTTTCATACATTAAAATCTTGTTTATTAATGATTTTTATACAGGATAGTCTTGGGTTTCTACTCCATTTGTAAGAAGTTCCTATTAAGAAATTCAATGAAGCATGGGAACAATGCAAGAATAATTTATTAACACATCAAGAGGCTTTAATTTGCTAACATTTTCCTATCATGTGAGTCTGACAGAATATAAAGAACAAATTGCTAAAGCATGGAATATAGTAGAATTGTAAGAAAAAGCTATCTATCTTTTAAGAGCTCATGGATTCAAATGTTCACAACACGAAGGACTTCATGCTTGCAAAAGTATAGTTGGTACTCAAATTGCCTAATTTATTTAGGCTCAGTCTGTTTACCTTGTCTACTTATTTAACACTATATAAAATTAGGAGAGCACATGTGAGCCACAAAGGGGAACGTTCTGCCAAAAGGAATATAGATTAAACAGATCAGCTTTAAAAACCTGAAGAATGTTTATATATTCTCGTTACTTTAGAAATGGCAACTTCCTCATTTATCTCATCTTTTCTACATGCACAGACAAAAGATCGATAATTACTAGCAAATATTTTACCATATGCCTTCTCTAATCCACATTAATCATAATGAAGGCCATATTTTCTTTGGTTGGGATAGTGTTTCAAGAACATTTGAGTCCAAGGCCTTAAAGTAGTTGAGCATGCACTCTCCAATCTGGTGCAGTCCCCATTACACCTACTGTCATATATGCTGGATGCACAGATTTCTGGTAACTCTTGAGTATTCATCTCAGCTCTGGACTGGACCCTTTCCAAGAGGGCTGTGACTATTTCTGTTTTATTAACTCCTGTATACCCTTCCATCCAGTACAGTGCTTGACATATAGTGAGTGAGTGATAAATATTTGTTGACTGAATGACTGAAAGAATGAACAAATAAATGGAGGGAAAGAAAGGAACCTTGGTCTATAAGCTTCACTTTACCATGATATCCCAGTTGATTTCAAAGAAAAAGAGCCTCCTTTCCTGTTTTCAAAATAATCTAAAATAGCCATAGTAGTAGTCAGCTTATGAGGTTTTAATACTATGTATCCTGCTACTTGAGAATCTACACTATAAATTTTCATTGTGTTTATATTTTGTAGTGCCTATTACATAATGGTTATTCAATTTATGTTAAATGAAACACATGCAAACAAGATTTGTTAAAGAACTAGTTTGACAGTTTTCATCCTCACATCGATGAGTTAGTCCGGTTTTGTTTTACACCCAAAGACTAACCTTAACCTTGGCAAGTCATGTCAAAATGCATATCATTCAAACATTCACATTCCAATATGGATGTAACAGCATATATTTATCATTATGATTTGAAAGACAATTCAAAGTATATAGCCTATATCAATGATTTACTACATTATCTCATGTACATATAGTACTAGCTGAGGCTGATACGCCAGGCACTAATTCTAAGTTCTTTACACTTATTAACTCAGCAAATTTTCACAACGACCCTACTATTATTGTCCCCATTATACAAGTGAAGAAACTTACGCAGAGAAATTAAATAATCTTGTCTAAGGCCCCAAAGCCAGTAAATGGTAGATTAGGATTTGAACCCAGGCAGTCTAGCTCCAGAGTTCTTGTTCCTCATCATTATTTACTGCCTCTCATGTAGTTCTCTTAATATAACACAGTATCTTATTATTTAACTTTTCAGGCAGTGATTTTATTATTCAGATAACCTACAATTAGATTTGCTCCCAGAGGGCAGGCCCCGTGAATTACAGCGCTTCTATCTATCTGAGCCTGAATAATTACTTGCACTTGGTAAATGGTTAAAGACTTTCATTCAGTTCAATTGCATTGGAAAAATGATTATATTTGCAACCATATTGGAATTCAATTGATAGCATTTTTTTTTTTTACCAGCTGTGTGACTCCCAGTAAGATGTTAACTAATTTCTTAGGTCCCTTTACAACTTATAATATCATAACTAAAATTAACAATGAGCTCGCAACTAAGACTTGATGAGGAAATCACATAGAACTAGAGAGTAAATGACGAGTAAGAATACGCAAAAATTAGTACGCAGGCTTCAAAAAGAGGCAAAGAAATATTCCATGTGTAATAATAATAGATAATATTCATGAAGTGTTTCTATGTGCCAAGTATTTTGTTACTTTCTTTAAATGCACGCGTCATTTGATCTTTACAACTGTTTAAGGTAGAATAATACTATTACTCTCATATTACAAATGGGGAAACTGAGGCTAAGAGAAAGTGGTTTCAGGTCACATAGCCAGCAAGGAGAGGAATGCAGAACTTCAATTGAGGTAGGTCTAGTTTTCAAAGCCAAGAAAAGAGGGAAGAGAAGGGGTGTTGAGTTAAAGACTGTCTGCTAGATTCATTTTCAATTGGCCGCAATGTATGTTTTCCTGGTTCACAAGTCTTGTGCTAGCTAACCTTTGTCCGTGAGCTCCTTAACCCTCCCCCACCAAAACCAACACACACACATATGCCTTTTAACCCACTGTGGAAGGCTAAACCAGACAAACAAGCTGACAGAAAAGAGACAAACGCAGAGTGAATGGGTTGAGACTTAATACGGCTAAACAATATAACTTCAGGGCCTGGCGCTGAGATTAGCTTGGCCTACAGCTTTTTGGGCCTGGTTCCTAGTTCTTCACTGCATTTCAAGGAATTTAGTATCCCACTTAAGTTTCCTCTGGATAAATGAGATGAACTAGCCAGAAATTTGATTTTTATTCATATACGCCATTATGTATTTTTTCTTGCTATTTTTTGCGCCAAATCTTCTCTCTTGTATCTTAACAAGCCCTTGATAAATTATCGCGCCCTGTTTTCTTTTCAGTATAAGCTCCCCTGCAGTGTGTGTGTATGCATATTATGATCAAGACAACACGTCTTATCACCTAAGAAATATATCACAGAAATGATTCCCCATCATACTTCCCACTAATTTCAGGTTTTTTACAACGACCTTTAAAACCTAGGATATCTAAGTAATCTCTCCCTAAATCTGCTCTTTGTCAAATATTGATTGCATTTTGCCTATACTAGCACTGATTTATCTTCTCGTAGCATGATTCCTATGCTAAGAACTGATGAGATTTAGACACTGACTACAAAAGGAGAAGACAACCAGGTTTACTTTCTTACAAACATTAACTGAATATATATACTCAGTAGAAATGCTTTAAGAATATAGCCTTATGAAGAAAATTGACGTCTATATATTTAAGTTACCTTTGACAGATCCCTGAAGTTTCCTGGAAGAGTCAAATCCAATTCTTCTGATTCATAATTTGTTAATACCCATGGAAACACAGGATATTGGTTCAGATCATTGTATGTCCGTCCTAGAAAAAGCAAAAAAGAGGAATGAAAATCTCTGTATTCATTGTATACCCTACATGTACTATTGAATTTAGGACGAAAAGTAATTTCTTTTGTTTATTGGACTACGTCTTTGTTTAATCAAAAGCATTCTTATAGTAATGTGTTTCAAGTGAATTCACTCAATAATAACTAAGTAATGAGTAACTAAAATTACCTTTTATAATATAAGCCTGTGGTAGAGACTGTTAGCTGTTTATCATAACTGATTTCTCTTCTTGGGCTAGACTGAATTTCTCAGCCTCCTTTACAAGTAGCTATAGCCATGGGACTGGGTTCTAATCTACAGAACAGGAGCAGAGGTGATATGTGTCACCTCCAGGCTTGGCCCACTATAACTTGCCACATGGGTGCCTCCGTACTTCACTTCTCTTCTGCTGACTATGATGAAAACAATATTGCCACCGTGGACGCAGAGGCTTGTAGGCCAGTGCCCCGGAAGTGGCCATGACGGAGGTCACCCTTCTGACCTACACACTTACAGATTCTGTAATAGTATTCTACATAATGAGAATATATGTAGAAATTATATTGCCAGTATATAGAATACTACAATGAATTTATATCAAGAATCAGGGTAGAGAATTTGCAAGTTAACAGAAGTACTCTGAAGCCAGTATGAAAAAGTAAAGAGGAAGATGTCACATACATGTTTTTCACTCCTTTAAGTTCATGATCTTTCTTTTTATATTATATTATTTCATTTTAGTGGAGAACTGCTGGGTCTTAGGTTGAATTTGCTGGGGTTCTTTTTGATAGAATGACTTAAGTATTTCAGGTAGGGTACTGAAGCACAATGGGAACGTGACAAACTTCGGGAGAGCACAGCATTGGCTCACTCTCATAAAGCGGTACTGAAAAAAACGTATGATCACATAAAATTAAGAGAATCACTATTGAGGAAACAGAGGTCCAAGAAAACTTGTTGGACAAGATTATTTTTTGTAAAAATGTGTTATGATCTGATCATAGGCAACTTTCTAAAGTTCCATTCAAATCCATACAAAATAGCTATTTCCCTGATAGCTCATTGCACACATCGCATGCAGAATAACAGTGGCACAGATCTGCATACATTATCTTGTTCATCATCAAGAACTGACATGAAATATACCTATTCTTGTAGGAATTGGTAAACGTGACTGTGAAATAGAAAAGAACCCCCGTAATCTGAGGAAGAACTAAATCTGCTATTATTAGCATCAAACTAAATTAACTAATTCATTTAGTAAACATTTTATTGGGTAACAATTTTATCTGTTTATTATATGAATCTCTGCATTTTACAACAAAACTGCATATTGTTTTAAATGTGTAATTGATGTAGGTCTATATTATATATGTATGTAATTGATAGAAAGCAGAATGTTGCTTCCATTTTGCATTTTCTGGAATGGGGGGAAGCGAGGTTAGGGTTTCCTCTCTGTTCTCCCACCACAGCAGTCATGCAGATGTCTGTTAGAGCTAATACGTGGCAGTGTACTTGTCTGCCTCCCCACTAGTCAGTAAACTCATGAACGTGGGGTCTGGGTTTTTTTTTTAAAATCTCTGTGTATTGGCACATACTGTTTGTCCAATAGATGTTCGCTGAAGGAATGAATACGTACGTGATAAAAAATGGGATAAAAGGAGCCAAATTTTAAAAGATGAACAAACATAAGCCAAATAAAGAAGAAAAATTACAGGATAGTCTCTTTGGAGGATGAGGACCATGTAAAGGCATGGATGTATATATCGGAGAAAAGGGCAGTGTGAATGTGCAAGTTAAACCAGAAGGAAATGTCTGCAGCTGGACAGCTCAGCCAATGAATGGACCTGCTTTATGTTTATAAATCTATTGTGAATAATAATACTGAAGAGAAAAAACAAGAATTTGGAACCTTTATTAAAGTCTTTCGTATACGAAAATGTTCTGCTAAAGCAGTATCATTGTAAAATACAAAGTGTAAAATTCTAAAATTTATTATGGATAGCTCATGTATACGTTAACCTAGGACACCTGATTATTCTCAGTTTATTTTCTATACAAGTACATATAGAGAGAGTCTAGACGGGCTAGGCATAGCTATTTCTGGAATTCTAACTAGGCCCAAGGCATATTTAGTTCCCTGTCATGTTTTGGGTTACCATTCTACTTAAAAAACCTATAAACTTCAATGAAAAATAGGTCTTCCAGTATGTAAGTGTATTTTTATAGAATAATGTTGATGTTATTTGTATATCATCTATTTATATTACCTATAAATCAATTAATAGCAGAAAATTAGATACCATAATTGTTTTTAAAACTTACGATGAAGTTTTATAACTTATATATGAAGGAAATAACTGTCAAAATAAAATAAAAAGTTAACTTACACTATCTCAGTACTTAAATGTATTGTATAAATATAAATAGCATAAAAACAGGCACCATATTTGAAGATGCTAGCCTTTTTTTTTTAAGGAAGATTAGCCCTGAGCCAACATCTGCTGCCAATCCTCCTCTTTTTTGCTGAGGAAGACTGGTCCTGAGCTAACATCCTTGACCATCTTCCTCTACTTTGTATGTGGGATGCCTGCCACAGTATGGCTTGATAAGTGGTGCATAGGTCTGCACCTGGGATCTGAACTGCGAACCCTGGGCCGCAGAAGCGGAATGTGCACACTTAACCTCTGCGCCACCAGGTTGGCCCTGACACTAGCCTTTTAACAGAAATAATTTTTTAATAAAAGAAAAGATATAATGGTATTTTTGGAAAAAATACAAAAAAATAAGAAAGCATCATCTTTAAAAAATATACACAAATTGATGCCAACAGTCACAGCTCATGGCAATTAATCTGTCCTGCATTTTTTTAACTCAATTTTAATAAGTTTTGGAAGGTTCTTTGACAATAAATGCTAAGGAAAATTTAGTAATTTTTAAATTACCAAAGCTTTATAGCAATATTTTAATTCTAATAAATACAATAAACAATAAATAAATGTAGACACAGTTACATGAAAATCTTTTTTAAATAAAAATTTTCATATAAAAGCCTTGCAACATGGACAGTCAATATATATTTTTTATTTGAATTTAAAATGCACAATATATTTAAAAATCACATGGATAAAAAAGAATAATAGTGGTGTTTGGGATTTTGCATTTATAAGTTTTAGCCATGAATTCACATTATTACTTTAATTATTTTACTGAACACCTTGTGAAACCAAAAAAATTAATGTTTACTAAATTAACTAAAAAAGTGGCATGGTTCTAAAGTAATATCTGTCAGGTTCTGGGACATCTAGGCACTTATTTATCAATTGTGTTCTTTTTCTTTGGGATAATGGAAATTTAGTAAATGATCTTGTGCTGTAATTGGTAGGGTTCTTTCCTTTTCCAGCAGTGGTATGTGTAGATTTTTTTTTTTTTACTAACTGTGCTCATAAGGATTTATCTTAGAAGATGAATATTAAATATTGCAAGCCTATGACACTAATCTACTCAAACAATAAAAGTGAAGCGCAGTAAATGAGATCTCAGAAACACTAGATATGTTTCTTCGTTTAAAAAAAACTTTTTAATTAAACCATCCAATTTAATGTTTTTATATGGCACTTTAGTTTTGAAAGTAAAGTGATTTAGAGACAGCTGACAAAGAAATTATAACTGCAATTCCTTGGTGAAAATGTTAATGACAGCAAAATATTGTTTAATTAGATGATTGCAGCATCTGGATTAACACTCTTTAAGAGCGATGTTCCTGTGCTTGTCTGCTTCTTCACACTTTACAGACATTTTGTCATCTCTAGGTCATTAGGAAAGAATTTTTAATGATTTTTCTAGAAGCAAGCAGTTCAAGTTACATCTAATTAGATGACAATAATAAGCCCAACACATGCAGTAGCTAAATATATACATAATTAACCAGGGAGGGCTTGTACATCACAGAGTAAAAAAGTGGAAAATGCTAAACAGGAGAAAAAGGTTGGGGCTGGGGAAGTTGTGCTGAATTCATTAGCTGATCATATGAAAAGCAACTCAAAAACCTTAAAAAAAATTCTCAAACCTAACAGGATCATTTATATGGAGTTATGTTAGCAATCACTCTGCAATTTTTTTAAATGCAAGAATGCCAGATTTTAACATCTTGTTCACAGTATTAGCTAATAAGGTATAAAATGAAGCACAAGTTGTATCTTTCAGAACACAATGAACAGAAATTGGGTCAACTCCAGGAATCAGAGGTTGAAATTACATTTTTAGTAAATTCTAAACATTATTAAAATTCTTCCACATAATATACTAAAACTTAATGTTCTTTAAAAAATAAACAAGGAAACCCAAGTGTTTCAAAATAGTTAAATAAATTATGCCACAGTCCTAAGTTAGATTTTCACGCAGTTTTAAAAATCATGCCTTCAAATAATATTTAAAGAAATGGAAAAAGCAGAATGTGAAACTACGTGTAGCAGGTTCTCAATGATGCACTAGACACAGAAAAATAAAAAACAGAAAAATCGCCAAAAAGTTAACTATGATATTTATAGCTAGGTTTATGAGTAATTTTTAAAATCACACTTTTCTATATTTCCAATTTTCTATAATAAATATTTATTAAATTTATAAATAGAACAAAACAAAGGCCATGAAAACATTTATGGACTTTTAGGTGTCTTCTAAAAAGTAATCGTTTTCTGAATATTTGACAAGCTTCCTTCACTATGTAAAGTATCTTTACAAAACTTTCATACATAAAGTTAAATGTGTGCTTATTTATATGCAATTATGTATACATACATAGGTCACATGAGGTTCTAAAAATATCTACATAATGCATTAATACTAGGACACTGCTGCTGTATGCTTTAGAGAGAGTCTTATTTTTAAAACATCTAGAAAGAAGAAAAGCAAAACTGGCCAAGTATGAGAGACCTCAAGGAATGGAGAGCAAGAAATGGGTCATAAGATGTACTTTGCATTTCATGTGAAAATAATATTTTGAAGAAAGAGATAAATCTGAGAACGTAAAAGAGTAATCAAAATATTTTTATAGAAAATGTAAATTTATTGTCATATTGACCTATATTTTTAAAAATGTGAAGCCAGAAATGATTGTTTCATGTTCTTACTCAGATTCCTATTCTGTAACTCTTCTTTTTAATCCCAGAATTTAAAGATTCCCTCCTCCAGCAATTCTAGTGAATTCACATAATAGGTCACAAAATCATGCAAATACTTATAAAGCATAAATATCAAATCAGTTCAATTTCATGAGTATCTACTGAGCAAAACATTTTTTTCCTTAGCAACTTCATAATCTCACTGGAAAGAAGAGAGAGACACAAAATGCTAAGGACATATTACCATAAGTGCCAAAATGTGTAACACAGACAGTGCTATAGAAGATTCAAGTGCTATATGAGATTAATACAATTTATCTTTAGATATGTCTTTTAAAGAATATAGGTGCAGTGCAGTGGTTCTCAAAGTGTGGACCTTGGACCAGTGGCATCAGCATCACCTAGAGACTCGTCAGAAATGCAATTCTTTTTTTTTTTAAGATTGGTACCTGAGCTAACATCTGTTGCCATTTTATTTTCTTCTTCTTCTTGCTCTCCAAAGCCCCCAAGTACATAGTCTTATATTCTAGTTGTATGCCCTTCTGGTTGTGCTACGTGGGATGGCACCTCAGTATGGCTTGATGAGCAGTGCCACGTCCGTGCCCAGGATCCGAACCAGTGAAACCCTGGGCCACCAAAGTGGAGTGCGCGAACGTAACCACTTGGCCACGGGGCCGGGCCCTAGAAATGCAAATTCTTGAGCCCCACTCCAAACATACTGAATCAGAACCCACTGGGTGGGGCCCAATGATCTATGTTTTAGCAAGTCCTCTAGGTGATTCTGTGAACTACCAGCATCCTGGATGCTGGGTTGGTGGCTGTGTCGCTAGTGAGTTGGTGGCGCTCAGCCAATTTCCTCTCCAGCAGTCATCATCAGCAGAAGAAAGCCCTCTCACCCAGGGTCCTGTTTCCTTCCCAGGAGTCTGCATCCAAAGACTGCGGAGTGGAAGTAATGAGGGCCTGGCCCCCTTGCCTTAAGACAAGAAAACTCTGAAAGGTTATCCCAGCTCCTGGTTCCCTGTAGGATGTGCTGAGGCCTTTGCTGCGACTTCCTTGGGGTTCAGTTTTTCCTCCTGCCCACTTGCACTTTCTTCACTCCCCCACCGAGGCTGAACCCAAGGATACTCTCCAGTAAACTTCCTTCAAGCAAGTCTCTGTCTCAGAGCCTGTTTCTCTGGCTCTGAGACTTAGCTGAAAACAGTACCAGGTTCTGCATTAGAGGGGTAATTCCAGGCCCAGATCCAGTGCCAGATGTATCCCTATCTACAGAAGTCATGACAGTAAATAAACTTCAAAAGGTTCTTTTGATGAAATGTAAAAGAAAATGATGAAATTATTTAAAATCATTAATTGTTTGGGTTTAAAGCAGTTAACAGAATAAGGCTGATCTGGAGGTGAAACTGAATGGTGCCATGAACTTCCTGAAGCAGTATGGTACCGTGGTCGACTGAAGCGCTAGAGGCAAGAGCATCCTGATTTCTTCACATATTAGCTCTGTGACTGGGGCAAGTATCTAACTTCTCTGTTCCTCATTTCCTGATTTGTGAAATGGGAACAAGAAGGGAGCCTAACTCTCGGGTTATTGTTAGGATTAAATGATTAAATACACTTAAAGCACCTAGAACCATGTTTGCAACATTGTAAATTGCTCAATAAATGTTAACTATTATTTACTTTTTTTTTCTGAATGTTGACAGTTACATTAAAGAAGTATTTTAAAAGGTCTACAATAAAATATAAGCCAGGCATTTCTTGGCTTTGGATTACTCAGGAAATTAAATACAATATGTCAATAAGAATGCTAATATCCTCTCAAAAAATGATAAATCTTAAATTTCAATTGATTGACTTAAATAAAATAAGTATTTATTGAACTATAACTGTATCCCTAAAACTTTGAGATGAAACAACATGATTATTTAGTGGAACCTAGGTTAGTAAAAGTGATATTGGTACAATTTAACATCTTTATACTGTCCTTTATTCTAGGAGCCTTAGAGAACTCTGAAGTGTTCCATTAAGAAGAGATGAATGGATACACAGTATTCTCCACAAATCAGGAAAATAGATAATTCTAATGATTTCTCTAACAAGTATTTCATCTGGGCTTTTGTAAAGCTTCTCTGTAAAACTATCACCCAGATCCTCAATGCTGGGGCTCAGGATAAATTGGCACTCCTATTTAAGATGATGGCGCGGGAAGAACTAGCAGGATATATCCAGGGAGAGCACCTCAGGATGTTTATGCTCCCAAATTTTACCAATTGTCATTCTACTTCTGTATAATGGTTCACTTTGCCTGGATAATCATCTACACATGACGAAATCCTTTACGAGTTAATTTGAAGCCCATCTTTTCTATGAGGCTTCCCTTGACTAGACTATCTCATACTAATCTCCCTCTTCTCTAAACTTTTATTACAGTTAATGGCACTTAATTGCATGCTTTCTTGTATGTTCTAAATGTTCCCATATGCAAATCTAGTTTTGATAATTAGATCTTAAATGTGTAGAGCAATGATGTTCAAACTTCATACATCACAAGCACCTACAGAAGGCTTGCTAACATGTAGATTGCTGGGCTCCACTCCTAGAGTTTTTGATGCAGTAGGTTTGAGGAGGAGTCTGAGAATTTGCATCTCTAACAAGCCCCCAGGTGATACTGATACTGGCCGTCACCGTACCACACTTTGCCAACCACTGAACCAGAGCATACTGCAGTCACTTCTAAATTTTGGATAATGACATCCTCCATAGTGTTATTTACTACTCTTTCTGCCATACCTGCTGCCATTATTCTAATCCAACTCTTCACCCCACATTTCCTTTAATCTTGAAATGTTCTCTGCTTACTTTCTAGTGAATTCTTACTCATATTTCAATTTCCAATTTAAGTGTCTCACCTATGAGAAGCTTTCCCTGATCTCTTAGTTATACGTGATGCTTTCTAGATCTATGACTCCAAATGGCTTTGTATACTCTCCCATTATAATAATTATGACTTTTTACTGGAATTACTGTGTACATGTCTGTTTTTCTGACTATACTACAGAGTGTGTGCCACACAGTGAGTGTTCAGTAACTATTAACTAAAAGGATGAACAAATTGACTTCACATCTCGAGTTCCGTAATACACTCCTAACAGCTCTTCCTAACTTTAAGGTGTCTCATTTCTGATTCACGCCATACATAGTTTATTAGTTTAATTTTCCTAAAGTCCATAATGCATTCCCTTCTACTAAAAAACTATGCTAACTCCTACAAGTCTATGTCCAGGCTCCTTACAATCTGGCTCTTAGCTGTAGCTCCAATATTATCTCCTATTATTTTCTGCTCCAGCCAGGATATGATACTCATGTCCATTGAACACATCACACTTATCCAACTGGCAGAAGTTTGTAAAGCTCTGCTCTTTATTTTCTCCCCAGACAAACACATTTTAAAAAATCCTTCACTGTGCTTAGCTCTTACAGCATTCACCAATGATAGCACTTGTTCAGCACTTAACATCAGCTGTCTGAAAATGCTCTCTTATTTACGCATATTTCATTTACCATGGATGTAAGTGATCTGAGTTCCCAGTCCCTATTTTATACTCCTTTTTATCCCATTGTCTACCCTAGACAGGCTTTAATGTTGAGTTATAATCATTGTAAAGGAAATACCCAATAGATTCTTTAAAAAAAAAAGTGGCCTAAAGATTCCTCATGTCATCAAATAAAACAGACTCCAATGATTCAAAAGAGAGTATGAGGACACTTAAATTCCTCTTAAGATCTGCTCAGTCTAGCTCAGAAAAATCAAACACTGTCCCAACCAAAAAAAAAAAAAAAAAAAAGTCGTGTCTATACCGCAGCTTTTAGAAGGGATCACAATGTTATCTCTATCCAGATTACAATCTTTCTAGAACTAGACAGAGAAAGAGACTCCCAGAAAGCAACAGGTGTGAAGTGGGCGGTAGTTACAGGCAGTATTTCCCATATTGTGGGAAACATATCTGACGTGAGTAAAATGCAATGGCAAGGGACAGAGACTAGACGAGTCCTTTAAACCAATGAACTCGATGCCATTCCATCCAGAGGAGGAGACAGAATCCTATCTTAGAATAGCAGAACCATTTAATAAGAATGCCAGAGAAACTGGAAACTGAGCTGGGAGAGAGGCAGATGACCCTGTCTTCCAGTTTTACATCCAATAGTTCCAGAAGCTAGCACAGCCAAGGAAAAAACTCATATGCCCATCTATGACATATGGTAGACAAAGTCTTGATAGATCTCTAAGAATAGATAATAGAAAAACTTCACACAGGGAATATAGAAAAATACTGCAGAAGAATGTAAAGACAACATTATTCCGAAAAAATCAGGTAAAGATCCATGTAGCTGAAAATAATATACTGCATTAACAAGAAAAAATTTTAATAGAGAGTTTAGAATTCCTTCTTAATATGCAAAAATATACAGACTCTCAAAAATAAGAGTTTAATAATAATATGGATTCTGGGTAGTAAATTATACGGACAAAGATAAGCAATGAATGAGAAGTAAATTGAGTTAAAGTTCTTATTTTCCATAGAAGTGATTAAAAATGTTGATTCACTTATGAGTTTAAAAACAATAGGAATATATTTTAAAGAGTTTTTAAAACTTTAAACATATCTCTAGGAGAATTAATAATAAGATGCTCATATTCTAAAAGAGTGGGCAGAAATTTATTTATATGGCCAAAGAGGAACAAAACAATATGAAAAGCAAGAAAATATTAAAAACAGTACAAAACAAGATGATATAAGACCAAACATATCAGTTATTAAACAGTTGTAAACATATTAAACATGGCTACTGAAAGATTAAAAGTCCAAGACAGAATTAAAACTTGAAATTCCACCTGTGCTCAAGGACACAAAGTTGGCAGATCTGGGATTCTCTCTCTCTCATCTTTGGCATTGACACTTAAGATCTTTCTGCTACATCATGCTGTCTGCGTTAATATGCTGATGAAATTAAGTTCTTTACACTTCAGATGCTTGTTTATTCTATCTATATATGTAAATAATACATGCTAATTAAATAGTATAACATTTCTTTTATTTTTTTGAGGAATGAAATAGGTTTCTTTAAGATACGTATGTTGTGTATACTGATATAGGAATATACATGAAATATGTCATGAAGATATCATAAAGATATATGTATACAATGGAGATGTGTGTATAATATACAATAAAATTTAACATGTAACAAAATAGCTCTTTGGTTGTACCTCTAGCATCCTATTAGTAAAGGCATTAACTTTACAATATATATTAAGTGATTAAAATGCAAAAACACCTCAAACAACTTTTTAATATTTTTGTTGATAAATTGAGTTCTCTTGCCTATCTATTTAACACATATATATATCATTCATATTTAATATATACCTATAGCATCCATATTCACACATATGTGATAGATTAAAAAAGAGTAATATTACACAGTTATTCCTTTAAGCAATGATTCAGAGAACTGGCTCTAAATTCATGGTTCTAGCATTCATTCAGAATGAATCCTAATCCTAGGGTAAGCATATGTATTTATGTAGCTATTTAAATTCACTGACTGCAAAAATTTTTGCAGTGCCTGATTTATAGAAGCAAACCCTTAGTAATTCAACATGAAAAAAGGCTTCGGGAGCTTAATTTAGGAAAAAAGAAAAAGGTATTTAAATCTCATAGCTATGTTTAACCACTGACAACCATTGATTTAGCAGAAAAACAGAGCCACCACCTTCTTTTAATTTACAAGCATGGTACTGCTGAGGTTGACGGTAATTACTCATCATTCAGAAATGTAACCTGATTTTATATTTTTATTTGAAGACTTTAAGAGGAAAAGATGCTGTAACCCAATCATGCCATAATCCAGGTGACATCTGTACTAGGCAGAATCCTGTTGTTATTCTCCTGTCTAGCTGCTATTGCTGAGAATGACAAAGTAGAGAAATTACATTTTCCCATTATTATTTCCAGACACTCTGGCAATGGTTTGTTGACTCTAATAAACCTTCAGACAAAGCTGTCAGCAAAGGAAATGGCAGAAGGAGAGCAAGGAAAAGCCTCTTCAACAATAAATGCATCTAAAACCTCAGTACTAGCTCGTCTGGGTTCTGATAACATTAAATGTGAGTGCTTCAATATTTATTCTAACGCTGTATTTGAAATCCAAGGAGAAAATGTATTCCATCAAGTCACATTACCAATGATTTTGATGAACGTAAACATATTATGAGATTGAAGAATGAGATGTCTTACCTGCTATAGTATTTAGAAACATCAAATATTCGAAGTTTGAAATTTCTCTTCTTTGCCAACGCTGAGTCATGTTGGAAGATTTATAAAGCTGTCGAGGAGTGGCCAGTGATATCCTCCTAGCAATTAAACAAACCACAACAAACAGTCTCTTTAACACATGACTTCTAAAAATTCAATATTAATGAATATATTGGCTTGATACCATTTACTTAAAATAATTTATGGTTTATCTTCTTAGATAAATTCTAAAATACATTTTAATTGTAGATATTAACAATATTTAAAAATTATACTATAGAGAAGACACATTTAGTTACTAAGGATAAACCAATATGAAAGCACCTATTCATATAACATGGCTGCAAGTGGGTATTTTACAAGTCAACAAGAAAAAAGGTGAAACTATACTCAAAATAAGTTTGCTTTTAAACAATACAGCAAATCTACTTCGTGCTAAGAAGCTAGGTGGGCCAGTAGTCACATACCAGCATATAAGCATTTGACTTAAACTTTATATAATAAAAGCCACCACTAAACTTTTTACACCTGCCTCCTCACATGGAGTGTGCACATGTGCACAGCCTCTAACCACACAACGCACATCCCTTTTATGATGTAAAAAACCAGCAACTGGGCACTTTGAAATGTATGAATTCAGAAGAAGGGACACAGGAATAATCTTAAGGGAGTAAATCAGTATGATTTGTGTAAATTATGAAACGTTCGGGGTTCAATGGGTTTATCTAAAAAATAATGAAAGCTGGCTGTATTTGTAAAAGTATGGTAAGGCTACTGAGTTTCTAAAATGATCATCACTTAGACAAAGGTTCCCAAACTATTTCAATTCATGCTACCCTTAGTGTCTCAGGAATTTTTGCATCATGCCCCTAGCCCAAGAGAAATACCTAACAGTTCTGTTTATTAAGTAGTTAGGTCTAAATAATTTAATAAATATTTAAGTCTTAACAACTTAGTAGCTGTTTGAAAATACAATACTCATAAATTAAAAGGAAAAAAATTTTTTTTCCTGAGGAAGATTGGCCCTGAGCTAACATCTGTGCAAATTTTCCTCTACTTTATGTGGGATGCCACCACAGCATGGCTTGACAAGCAGTGGTAGGTCTGTGCCTGGGCTCTGAACCAGCGAACCCCAGGCTGCCAAAGCAGAGCACACGAACTTAACTACTATGCCACGTATTTTATTTTATTCTTAAATAACTACAATTACTTACTAAAGGGATGTGCGTACCTTTTGGGCACTGCACAGCTTCTTAAACCTCGAAATCATATCTGACAGCACCACCTTCATTTCCTGTTCCACGCTGATTTCCATGGAGTACTTATTTTTCACCACAGTAACTCCTAAAAACTAGTTTCACAAAGCTAAGATATGAGTGAAAAGAATGCATTGCTATCTGATGTTGAAACTTAGAACTAACCTGAGCTAAGAGTTTGTGCGGTATCTGACAGATGTTGCTGTGTTTCCCTAAGAAATACAAAATGCTCTGTAACCCTCCTGTAATTTCACTGTGACATCCCAGGGCTCCTTGGTGCTCAGTTTAGGAACTGTGGACTGAAGACCATCTCTGTCATTCATGTATCATTATCATGTATATCTATCACATGCAATCTTAATAGGCATTGTCTTGTTCGTAGCAGGAACTAAAATATAAATTAGTTGAGGAAAAGGAGGGAGGGGGAAAGGATGGGGAGGAACTCGTTGTCTCAATAAAATTCAAATATGAATTAACAATTTCAAGAACAATTATGTGTAACTCAATGTTTAAAATATTAACTTAATAAACTGTAGCCGCCTGATGACATATTAACATTTTTGAGGAAGTTTCCTAGTTACATATATTCGAGATAATAGACCCTACTGACTCCAATAGAACCATATGAGTCTAATGATCCACTTAAATACAATGGTAATGGTATATACATTTCATACTTCAATTCTATAATTCTGTGCATTTTCAATTAATTTGTAATATGATTTTCACAGGGCTACCTTAAGGGCTTCCAGATTTTGATCCATATGTCACCAAAATTCAAAATTTTCACAGGTACACATCCACTTAACACAACGATTTTATGTTACAAACTTTAGCCCTGATTCTGACTTTGTCATGGCAACATGCTAAAATATTTTCTGAATTCTCCAAGAATTAACAATGTCTAGCCCAATTTTCATTGCACCACTATTACAATCATATGCTTAGTCCAATTTGCATTGTATTACTATTATAATCACATTCTTGCTATTCTGACTAAAATCCTTACCTGCAGCATGTCCAATCTGCTAAAAACAATGCATACAACAAAGTTTTGAATTCCTTTGTTGACATTTTGAACCCAGGCAATTTAAGAAAACTGATGATCTGGAAATAATTCTGACAAACAAAATCCGAAAACCAAACAAATCTTGATAGGTGTAAATAATGGGAATCATGGAAGAAAGCTATCCTGTGCAGAGTATGTAACAGTGAAGAAAAATATGGACATGGGAAATGAATTTACAAAAGCAGGTTATTAGCAAAAGGATCAGTTTTTCCTGTTTCCTCCTCTGTTTTTCCTACTATAAACTCATTGTTGGCAGGAACTGTATTTTACTAACTATTTTATCCTTAGCATTTAGCAATACTCGGCATATAGTGGGAACTTAATAAGAACATACTGAATGACTTGAATTATCGGTCGTCTACCCTAAAAGAAAAATGGCTAAAGAGAGATACGATGCTAAAAAAATTAAGTAACTCAATCATATGAAGAAGAACAATGGGAAAGAGTAAATCAATAGGGCTGTTCAAAATATCCTATAACAAATTTGTATATTAGAATGAGGATAGTTGGTACATTTTTGGGCTATAGTAGGATGCTTTTAGAATTGGGGGATAAGATGAAGACAAAATTGTCCTCTGAAATAAGAAGTATTAACCACCATTAAGTGCCATTTTGAATGGTGACCATTTAAAATCATCAGTCAACCCTATGAATACAACCAGGTGTATAGTTAGTAAGTGAAGAATCTAATTAAATCTCAAATTAATTGATGGTACTGATTGCCTGAACAGAGTCTACATTAACCAAACAATGGTAATAAGCATGGAGTCTAGAAAATGGGCAAGCTTTTGCCAGTATTTTTCCATCATCATGCAGGGGTGAAGGTATTGTTCTGACCATTGTAGGTCACCTTGATAGACAACACAGAACAGAAATTAAGAGAGCGGGGTATGATCTTGGGCAAGAAAAGTAACTTATCTAAATCAAAATTTCCCTATTGTAAAATGGGATAAGAATCCCACTGTTTTAAGAATGTGGTTGTTTTAAGAATTAAAGGCAGAGAGCTCCCTTCCACCATGTGAGGACACAGTGAGAAGATGGCCATCTATGAACCAGGAAGTGGCCTCTCATCAGATACCAAATCTGCTGGAGCCTTGATCTTAGACTTCTCAGGCTCTAGAATTTGGAGGAATAAATGTTGTTTATAAGCCAAAAAAAAGAAGAAAATTAAGGGAAATAACGCTTATAAGTTAAACACAAAGGAAATGATAGCTATGGATATTAATTAACTAAAGGGGCATTTATTAGGCTATACCAATTTAATGGAAATATTCCTTTTGTTCCAAATCTTTGCTCATTAAGCAACAATCTGATTTGTAATGTGATCTCTTCAGTGGGCTTGCCCAAGAAGTGGCCTAAATGATATGTGAAGTCAATTATTCTGGCAGTACATCTGCCTTTGAATTCAATAATTTTTTTGTTTGTTTCTAAATCAGTCTCTTATGGGTTTACCTTAGAGTAAGTTCCCTAGAGTTTGATAAACTCTGGTTAAACTGACAAACCCAATGCGAAGAAAACAAAGAAGAATGGATCCCTTGGAGATTTTGCCAAGATACTCTCAGCTGGAAGGCTTCTACTTGTCAGAGCCAGGCATCATCCCTTCCCCTTGACAATTCTCTAAATGTAAGAAGATCTTACACATCACACATGCATATGTTCATGGGTGCATGTGTGTATATCTATTCACCTACCTACCCACCTACTCATCCATATCTGTGTATGTATGCATATATGTATACAGTGTAGCAGTGTCTACAGTTTACAAAATGCCTTCACTTTATGATCTCAGGACATGTGCAAAACGTCTCTTTGCAAAGATACTGTCCCCATTTTATAGTAGATGAGAGTGTCATTCCTCTTGCCTGGTGGTAAGCATTCTTTCAACTAACACGTATTTAGTTCCTAAAAACTACCAGGCTCTGTTATGTTACCCAGCCTGTTAGTGACAGATGTAAGCTTAGATCCGGTGTTCCTCCTACCCTCATCTGCTACTTGTAAGGCTATATATCACAGGAAATATACAGAACTGAACTTCTGAGAATATAATTAGGAAACCGAGTGAGTTGAGCCTTTGGGGGGAAACCAAGGGCAATGAAAGAGGGTTTTAAGACAGGAGGGCTGTATGAAGTAACAGCAAAACCAACACTACTAACTACCTATGTTGTTTCCACTTTTTCTATTAAGAAGAATGATCTTTCAAAAGTCAAAGAGAGACCAATGTGATTGAAAGTGAAACAATACTCATAATAGGTAAGGAAGACAGTAAAAGAGCTTCTGATCGTTTTAAAGGAATTCGGGTCCAGACAGGTCCATGAGCACTGAAGGAAATTACACATGCCTCCGAGGAACCTCAACTGGTAATCTCTGAAGAGTCACGGTCATTGAGAAAGATGCCAGGAGGCAGGAGATTATTTTTAAAAAGGAAAAACTTAGACCTATTTGTGAATTCTTGATGTCAATTCCTGGAAAAATTCTTGAATTGATTAAACAAACAGTTTGTGAGCACTTGAGAAAGGAAGTAGTGATTACTATGAGTCAGCTTAGATTCAATAAGAACAAGTCTTGCAAAACTAACTTCATTTTCTTTTTTTTAAAATGCAGTCTTCCTTTGACCTGTATTTTATATAAGTATTTCATTATCTACTTACGCCTTAATTTAATCTTGTCATTCCACTAGCAAATATCCTGAGCATGTACATACATGTTAGTGAATTGGTCTTAACTGTAAGCTTAATACGAGACCAGATACGCCGCAATGCAAGGCAACTCCAGTTGAGCAGCGCTTAAAAAGCATCTCTGCAATTATCACTGTGTTACGTGCTGTAGATTAAAAGATAAATAAGACGAAGTCTCCATCTTTTAAATGCCTGTATCCAATTTAAGGGAAAATAGACATAGATTCATTTTCCTTTCCATCCGTGCAGTGCTCTGTAATAATTCCCAGGGACATACGACCTGTGGAAGACACTGTTGCTTGTCCACTCAAAGCCAGTATCTCTTGTTTACTTGTCAACAGAAAACCTATTTTGTTCAGGTAGGAGGTGGCAAGTAGTTCAGAGGTATATTCTTCCCTCAACTCTAGGGGATGATTGGGCCAAACTGACAAATTCATTCCCCTTTGGCAGTGATTGTTTTAGGGGCGGGAAAGTGACCCCATTCTGGTTAAAGGGACCTGAGATAAAGATTGCTGGAGGCTTCTGAGAAATACATTCCTTCCTAAAACATAGAAGCTCAAGGAGAAATCCTTTTTGTCTTTTTCCTACTTTAATTCAGTTGTGTGAAGACACAGTAGTAGTGTGGAGCAGTAGCAGTTATTTTGTGAACATGAGGCCAACTGAGAGTCCTGACATCACTGAACCTCTGAGCCAATACTCATAACTCCTTAACTCCAGATATTTTATTAAAAAAACCCAGAAAGCAAAATACCCTATGGTGTAAGTCACTTTTAGTCAGGTATTCAGTTACTTAGAGCCAAAAACTAATTGAATTAGTGATGCACATAATTGCTGACTATTTTCTACTTAGACTACTATCTTTCAATAAAACATTACTTCAAAATGACGCTTTTAGAATAAAAAGATGAAAGATTTAGAAAATGGTTAAAACTACAGCACAATTAATGAGCATTAATCTCAATAAACTCTAAGAGTTTTACTACTTTAATGAAGAAGCATTTACACATAGCATTTATAAAAATAATTTATATGTGATTACACAACAATTAATCACAAACATCATGAGGTTCTTGGTACGTTTCTTATTAAGATCTCAAGCAAAATGCCTTAATCAAGTGCTGGCTATGATAAGAAATCAAGTTTTTTACTTCTTCATTTATATACGTGTTATATAAAATTATGCCCTATTCTGTTATTCTTAAAATAGCTGTTTTCATAACCTCTTTCCCTACAAATGACATGCAGAGGGAGAAAATTCCTTGGCCCTCAAAATAATTATAATGGTATACCCTATTTATATTTCTGCTGTATTGAGATTGAAATATGTTAACAAACCATAGACAGTGTGTAATATGATATAATTACCTGGCTTGTGGCAAACCATAGCTGGTCCCTACTCCAACCCGAGGCAAGCTATAGACAACTTTTTTTACTGTTGCTTGATCAGGGAAATTAAACATAACCGAGGCTGTGGTAAGAAGAAAAAACATGATTTAGAAAACCATGGGAAAGCTAACCATCAATTTCAGAAATCATTTTCAAGTGCTTATCATCACTTATTTGTAAACGTAATGAAGCTTCATGGAAAATCAGCTTTCTGTATAACTTTATCCATGAGAAATCTAGGGTTTACATTCTCAAACAAATTAATTCTTTTTTATTTTTATTTTTTATTTTAGTGAGGGCATATCAAAGACAGAAACACAGCAGAGAATAATCAAGACAGTACCACACCATGTAAATGACCAACATCCAAATATGAGCACATTTTCTTTCAAAATATTTAAGGGAACTTACTTCGGTTTGCCATAAATACTTCCAAAGCAGTATTTTGTAGGAGATAACGTCTTGAAAATACAGCTCGTATCTCGCTGAACATCCATTTTCCATGAAGTCCTTCAGTGTATGCAAGAACCTAAAATAAACAGTTTGAAGGGAAGTGTCAATCAGTAAAATATGTGTCTAAGACTTAGTCTGACGATATCTTAGACAGTGCTGTATAGAAGTCAGTAAATTAGGGATTATCTTCCTGAATATATCTTCACGATATATCACAACATTGTCAATCATTTGATTCCATATATTTGCAAAATTTCTATCTTTCTGTATTTCCTAGTTGGCTTATGAGGAAACGAAGGAGCAGAAAAGTTATATGTTCCAGGTGACCCTGTGACTTCAAGTAGAAAATGTATTATAAATTTTTGGTCTTGTATATAATTAGTTGGACCAGGTGACATATACTGTTGGTTCTTTTCCACCATCCCTTTTCCTACATCTTCCTCGTTTAATGGAAGCCCAGATAGCCCCAAAGTGTCCATGTGGTCAACCCCAGACGATGGATTGTGAAAGGTCTAAGCCAGAGGCCAGCAAACGTTTTTGGTAAAAGCCCAAACAGTAAATATCTTTAGACCTTGCAGGCCATATGGTCCTTATCACAGCTACTCAACTTTGCCACTGTAGCGTGAAAGAAGTTGTAGACAATGTGCATATGGACAGGTGTGGCTGTGTTCCAATAAAACTTTATGTACAGCAGAGGTGGCCAGAATTTGGTCCTGGGGCCAGAGTTTGGCTGACCTATGGTCTAAACCAATCATGACAAAGTTATTCCTTGCTTTCCCAAATTCCCTTGCAACTAGGGCTAAGGACATGTGATCCAGCACTCGCTAGTGAGAATGAAAGCAACAGCGCGTGGGGATGTTTCAGAAAAGCTGGTAAAATGAGTCATATGTAGCTGGTACACTCCTTTCTCTTTCTTGCTTCAAGGGAGAAGTGATGGCAGAAACCATAGCAGCAATCTCGTAACCATGAGAGGAAGGCCAAGGGAATCGCAGCAAGGTTGGCCCTGACAGTGAGCTACTGACAGTCTCAGCAACCACCCATATCTGAACCTCTGGTTACATGAGACAGATAAAACCATATTTGATTAAGCCACTCTAGTCAAATCAGCAACAAACACATTCCTTCTTGATACATCAAAGTATATTAATGACACATACACACATTTTCTACTTGCACTGGTGTTCTCATATTTGCTTTGGTGAAAATGGAAACTAGGTATTGAATTTTACAAACATGATAGTCCTCAAGCTTTAAAAACAAGTCATGAAGTCCCTTTTTACATTTCCTTTCTCTAGGAATAATATATATAAAATATATGATCTATTTGTCTTTTTATTTTTTGAAAATTCCATTTTCTAACTCCTTAATTCAGTTCTTGTCTTTCCTTAGACACGGGATGGATTTTGGAGACAGTCAGACATCTATTTAAATCCGGAAACAGTTTGGAGCCAGTCAGACGCCTATTTAAATCCTGGCTCTGCTATTTACTAGCTATACGACCTCAGAAAAGTTATTTAATTCCATCTGATTTTTGTCATCTGAAAAACAGTGATAATGATACCTATTACTGGTTAGTTTAAGTGGAGACAATAAATTGAAAGTGCATGGCCATAGCTATTATTTAACTTCTGTTTATAAGTTCATACATCCTTGTTGTTGAACATAAAGTAACAACTGTTTTTCAATTTCTAAATGCAAAACTTTTTATACATTTCACAAAAAGTTGTAGTGACTTGCCACAGTTTATATTAATAAATTCTTAGTTGGGTGTAATGGTTTCCAGATTTGAATTTCATAGATCAGCATAATTTTTCTAAAATGGAAAGAGTACTAACACAGGGTTGATAACTTTTTCTCTCGTGAAGCAGGAAGAATTTTAAGACAAATGAAACCATCACAACAACAAAAGCTATCTTCCATTATGATCATTATTTCACTAAAAAATAAAAATATTAAAGCCATTTGAAAAAAACAGTAAAATGAGTATAACCTCAGAAAAAAGGAGAGACCCTCCCTTGAAAGCTGTGTTGGCACTCTTATACTAAAACCAATGTGCACATGCACACACACACACTCCTATTTTTACTTATTTTTCTCATGGTTCTTGGGAACTATGTTATAATGAAAATTTGATCAGACATTCCTTTCCATTAAGCATGCTATCAGTTTATTTTACTTATAGCAAGCAGGTAGCTCACAGACGTGTAGAAGTGAGTTTGGCTCCTTAAGTACTCCAAGTAAAAGGGCCTTACCAACCGTGCCAGTTATCAGTTTATTGCTTTCCAGCTCCAAATTCACCCTTAATTGCTTCTTCTGTGAAACTGAAACTGTGCCCTTTATTCTTCCTTTGCTACCTGGCATGATGTTAAGCCTTGTCAGGAAGGACACTGAAGAGACAATGCAGGAGGAAGGGTTTTTCTTGGTTCTGGTGTGCTCACTCAGCAGGTCCCTGCAGAACAGGGGGCTTCTCCAGTGCCCGGCTTCTGCAGTGGATAATGGGCAACAGCACCTAGTGACTAGCAGTTTTCTCCAGTACTTCCCCTGCCCAGGCAGTTTTGTAGCAGAGTGCCTCAGGTGAGACCCGTCCCATGAACAGCTTCACTAACTCCCAGGATGGTGGATTTCTGGAAAGTTCCAGAGGACAAAGCTCCAGGAAGCTCCTGCAGCAGGGCACCAGAGTGACTTCTCCACCATTCGGCGAGCTAAAGCCATGCCCTCCCCAACGAGGCCTGAAGGGCCTCTTTCCTGGGTTCAATGTTGGCTCTAAGGGCAGTGGCTACTCCTTACATACGCTTTTCCTATATTCTCTAGAAGTTTCTTTCTTTATTTCTTACTAACCATTCCCTTGTTACTCTAATCTCCTGTTATAATTTATACTGTATTTATACTATACTTTCCCTGTTTAAATTGCTATGTGGTTTCTCTCTTCTGATTGGAACCAGACTAATAACACAAACTCAATCACTTCTCCCACCACCACTCTCTTAGCTCCAGGCTGGGACCACAACAGTTCTCAGGGACCCTCAGGAGCAAGACAAAGGAAACTGAGAAAATCAGAGGAACTGAGGAGAGCCTGGAGGCAAGGAGTAAAAGGAGAGAGAATAAAATCAAAAGAAAATGGTTTTGCTAACAGCTCGTAAACAGTTCAGGAAGCAGATTCCAGAAGACAGATTCGAAGGTCTAAAGTTATTTTGAATGAGGGCAGCATCATCTGAACAAGTGTATAGCCCTTATCAAAGGGGTCATGGGAAGGAAAATTATTTATGTATATAAATTCTTATATACTTTATAAAAAATCTGCCTAATTATTTTAAAGTCATTCATGCTATATTTAACCTGATAAAAGACAATGCTCTAAGCTGGTCATAACTCCCTGGAGGAAACCCAATACAGCCTAGAGTCCTCATCTTTTTTTTTCTGAGGGAGATTAGCCCTGAGCTAACATTTACTGCCAATCCTCTTTTTGCTGAGGAAGATTAGCCCTGAGTTAATATCCATGCCTATCTTCCTCCCTTTTTTTATGTGCAGGATGCCTGCCACAGCATGGCTTGACAAGCTGTGCTTAGGTCCGCACCCAGGATCCGAACTGGCGAACCCTGGGCCACCGAAGCTGAACGTGCAAACTTAACCACCATGCCACCAGGCCAGCCCAGAGTCCTTATCTTTTTTTTAATAGCAAGCCACCTCCTGCTTTCCCTTCTTGTTTCTTTCAAGACTGATTATGGAATGAGATTCTCCTAAAATTTTTTTATTTAAAAATTCTTTACATCCTCTCCTGTGAGCTGCCTTTCCCGGCATCCAATGTAGAGTTACCATGTAGAGCCAGCCTGAAAGACCTTGTCCCTCAACAAAAGGATGCCTTCTCTCCAGAGGGGTTATGGAAGGTCTTCAGGCTAAGGCGTTTTGACTTTATCTTATAGACTTATGCCTCTCACTTAAGAAAATGTACACTGAGGTGTGTCGCAGAGTATCATCTGGCTCCCCTCTTGAGCATCAATTTTATTTCTGGTTAGTAATTTAAAAATTTCGTGGTAAAATTAATATAGATAGGATGGAAAATAACATGCAAAAAATGATGAACTGTTGAGATAAAACACCACCATTCAAATAAGTTTTGTGATTGCCACGGGATTGGTTGGACTCTACCCAAGTCTCCTTTACTCTCCTCTGCCCATAGGCAATGAGAACGCCCTGCCACTGAGCGGGAGGGGAACTGGGTGAGACGTTACCGACACTGTCGGGCAGCACGTGGAGGATGAAGAAGGTTGCGAGACTGGAGGCAGAGTGACCAGTTAGGATACCACCTTAGGCAAGTGACGAGGAGTTTCATCAATTTGTATATATTTCAGAAATGTAAAGGAATGTCATTTACAGTTGCTTAAACGCTGGGTTTACGGCACATTCCTATAAAAATCTGGGCATCAAGCCCAGGTTTGAAATACAACCCAATAGTTTAAAATTGCCTGTATTTTATTTATACCTTTACTAGTTACATAATGTTCCATAAGCTTCAGGACCTTCTATAAGAACTCATTAAGTTTGTTTTTCATTATAGTCCAAGATCTTTTTCTAAACCATGTAAGTATTTTCATCTATACTTGAGGTTTGTGGTGTCTGTTTTCTTTCTTAAGTCAAGCTTCCCATATCATCTGGTTTGTGCCTGCCTGCTTATCCAAATTATTTAATATACTATGAAACCTAATCAACAAATGCTAACCACCCCATTCAGTTTCATTTTCTGAAAATTGAATAAACATAATTTTTATTACATCATATAGGTCATAAACAAGAATATTTAAAGCATCTTGATCCCAAATCTTACGGAACTTTCTGATATTCTTAAGTGACTCAAGTGACCACTGAACTATTTTGAACTATTTTGGAACTGCATAGTATCCAAAAGAAGTGAAGTTTCCTGCGAGCCTTATACCCTGAGGTCTGCCCCACTCCTCTATGAACTGAAGCACACAGGAAACAATACAAACAAACGTAATAGAGACCCCTTGTAAACCACCTTGCACAAACGTGTGTTCAAAACATATTATTTGATAATCCTGTTGAAGAAAAATAGGCTTGCTGGGCACTCATGTGTATCAAACATGTATATGTTGTCAGAAACACGATTATGGCTGTCAAATCAGTTTCATCTTTTTTTCTTTTTAAGGCAGCTAATATTGTGCAACCTAAAACGTACTTGTTTGATGATAGCTTTGCTGATCTCAAATCACCTAATACATACATTAGAACAAGTATTACAAATACTTTTTTCTTTGAATATGAAAAATCTAAATTTTGCTTCAGGTTATCCCTTCTTTTAAGAATTGATGAAAATGCTGCAGAAGGCTGGAGAGAGATGCCCTGCTCAGTGTTTATGAGGTCATCATATCTAACAGACAACTGCAGCCTGAACAGTTTAATTAAAGAGATTTTAGTACAATGTAAAGTTACAAGTCCTCATTACATTCAGAATTCTGAATGAATTATCAATGATTAGGGATATAACAAATATATTCCAGAGGGAATAGTTCAGGTTTACACTCACACATGATTGTATGTGCTCCTTTGCTATCTGCCATCTGAATGGAGAAGATTCTGAGGCTTGGAAAGGAAGCCAAACTACAAGATGGGAGAAACCTGGGTTCCAAATGACCATGTGGAAGATCATCTCTGACTAATAACTGCTGTTGGCACATGGGGTGAGGATGTAGGGAGAGGTAAGGTTGGAGGGAGCAGCAAAGACAGCAAGATGTTTGGAACTGCCTCCTCCCAATGCTCACCACATGTCTTGGTGAGACTATTTCCTCACCAAAGGCATGGAGAAGTGTAAGATATAAGAAATACTTAGAAGTACATAGAAGAACTGAAATAGCAACACAATGGAGTAGTCTCTTCTAAATGGGCAACGCAATAACTTTTTAAGAGATAAGTTAGGTATGCATAATTTAACAGAATAAATTTTCAGATCCTCAACTCCTTAAAATCTATCTGCCTGAGAGGGAACCTGCGAGAGAGTACAGGTTCCCACTGCCCTTCTCCTAATGAAGAAAAAAGAGAGGAGGCTCCCTTTGGTGTATTGCCTGGGGTGTAAGATCTGCTGAGGGGGTAGGGGCCTCAAATAAGGGACAAGTCAAAATACTTATAGAGGTGTTGGAAAGTGTATGTCCTCAGTGGCTGGACTGAAAAAAAAAAAAAGAATCCTTTTGCAAGTCAGATGGTTTCTCAATTCTTTACTTTCAGAGTTGAAGTTAGATCTAATTGAGTCGTCAGCTCAGACATAATTAAAAATAATTTTTGAAGGTAGATCACTAGGTGATTTTTAGCATACAACTTAGAAGTGGTACAAAAATTATAATAACTTTGCTATAATAAAACTTCAACATCCTATTTATTTATGTGAACAAGATTTTTCAACATATCTACCAAAAAAAAAGTTAGAAGTAGCTCTAATATTGACCTCTGTATTGTGCTAGCAACATTCACATGTGGATATATTAACCATTCATCTCATTAAGAGATGACTTTCCAATAGCACTTCACGTTTTGTGTTTATTTTTCACAATTCACAATTTATGTTCTTGTATGAGTGTAAGTTGATACTATTTGTAATAATAACTTATTCCAAATAAAAATGTTAAATACTTAGAACATTATGGTCCTAGCAATTCAAAAATCAAAATTTTAATTCAAGTATGTATGCTTTTTGCAGATTAGTATAATATAGTGATCAATAAAACACTTGCAAGTATAAAATATTTTAGATTAGATAAATTTTGGGGAGGGAATCAAATGGAAATATGAGTTCAAAGAGAAAGAGAATTATATAAAATGTCCATTTGAAAAAAGAGATTGTGTATTTTAAAATGAGTGATGATAGCAATCAAGTCACTATTTTCTTGGACATATTTGATTCTATTGAATATATCTGCAAAGTAATATAACAATTTTAAAAATTCCATATTTTAATTTAAACATGTGCGAGGTGGGCTATGGTTTTATAAAATTCTTTTACAGGGTGGGTGAAAAAAACGTCAGAGGATAACTTCAATAGACCAACCCTGTACAATACAGAAACCCTCATATATCTGATGGAAAAGTCTCACTTCAGCCTTTTATCCAATTTTAAAAATAAATACAATCATCAAAATAAAACTGCCAAGGGCAGGCACTATAATCAGTAAAATCTAATGTGGACCAAAAAGTTGATCACTGAGTCAAATCTTTGTGTAAAATTTACATGGAAAATAATTAAGCCTGATGAAAATAAACAATTCAGTAATATGAAAGTGAAAATGGGGAAAACTAGGATTGGCTTAACTGTGAAATAAACAAATGAGCAAGAAATTAAGGTGGCAAAATGAAGGTTTCCAGAAAACACATTCTCAGTGAAAGTTAAACAATCTATACTTATTGCTATACTTCTGAATTTAATTATTCATAAATACAGCCAGTATCAGTATATGGGTTAAAATTGCAGGGTCAAAACATTCTATAGTTGGGGGAAATTTGGGCAACCTATCCATAGACAGTTTTTTATTTAACGACCTTGCTTTTTGCTCTAATTCATCAATTTATGGACCTGCTTATCCCAGACTTAAAGTTCCTCGAGGGCCCTGCCTCTCTTACTTTCTAGCTGTGAGACCTCAGGAAAGTTAGTTAATTTTAATTCTTCAGTTTCTTTATCTTAAGATGAGGGAAATAACAGTACCCAACCTCACAGGGCGGTTGTAAGGATTGAATGAAATATCTCTTTTAAAAAATGCTTAGTATAGTGTTTGGCACACAGGAAGTGCTAAAGAAATGTTAGCCTGCTACTAGATGTTATTGCCCACATTCTTGTATTCATGTGTGCAGACACACACACACATACACACACACACAACATTGCCAGCAAGAGAGCAGAAAACCTGGACCACAGCATACAACCTTTTACTAAACTAACAGCCACAGCTATTGCTTCCTTCGTGGCAGTTTGTTTTCTAGAAATTATCCAAAATCACAGTACCAGAAAGCCCAACTATCTGGGGCATCAGCCACCACTCTCATTGTTAGTAGTGATAAGACTATGAAACCTCCTGTCATATCAAAAGTCTATAATTAGGCCAGCTCTTTTCTACCAAGCTTGTCCTCATGAATTATCAATTTTATATATTTTTTTCAGTGATGCATTTAACAAATATTTATCAATTGACCGCCACGGGGGGATGGTGAACAAGAGAGGCAGAGTCCCAGAACTCAGGAGTTCACAGTCGGGTGGAAAATCATCGACAGTGGGGAAAGAGGGGAAAGAGAGAACAAAGAGGGTCCAAGCAGAAGGAACAACACGGATGTAAATATGGTACCCAGGGGAACAGGTCCAGGCTGCTGTGTGGAACACACAGAGTAAAGAGGAGAGAGGTGAAAAATAAAGTGAGAACACATAATAAAAGGTGGGTGGGGAGCCAGGATGTGGGGCTAGATCATGTAATCCATGCTGAAGAGTTTGGACTCTGGTCTGAGAATGATGGCGAGCCACCGTGTTACACAAAGGTGAGGGGATTAAACCTGCACTTCAGAAATCATTACTGTGACTAGTGGGGAGGTTGTTTTGCCTGGAGAAGGGCGATGCTGTTCCAATCATCTATGCAAATGTCATTTTATGCTCGTTAGTAGAACCACAAACACTTTCAAAAGAGTATTATTGATACCTCTCCAATAGTATCTCTCACATTGTGGTAAACTCACCTATTTTATTACACACATCCTCTAAACAATTGTAGAGTTCATGAGAACAGACACTAGGTTGTATTCTATTTTGCATTCCTTATAGAACCTGCACATGGAGGAAACTCAATCAATTTCTGCTGCATAAAATATTTAAAATTTAATTTACAAACAAACTTCGAGTTGCAGCTGGAATCCTCTGTGCCTACTTCATCTTCAACTGCATACTCTCAAAATTATGGTAAAACACTCAAAATTAAAAAAATGATATTGGCAAGGATGCTTCATTTCGTCCTACTCATGAATGTCCCCACGTGTACATATTATACATTTGGCTGTGCTTCCTCATTTTCTCAAATTTGGCAAACTCTAAAGTCTTGTATTTGCCCCTCTGCTGTTATTTTACAAAGGGAAGGATGGGGCAGGGAGGGAGAACTCTACAGTATCGGAAGGAAACTAAGTTCTAGTTTCTAGTACTCACTTTCAGTTTTGTACTGAGTATGTTAACTTACCTTGTATTATTCTGCATAGAGACAATTTTTAAACTAGTTAAATTTACATATGTCCTGTCTGTAGGTTTATTTTATTCTCCATGAGATCTTTTAGGTTTTTGCGTTGGAGGTTTTTCTTTGAACCAATTTGTCAATAGGGTCTGATTTTGTAGATACTATGAATTGTCAACACAAATTGTTCTCTTTTTTGGAAATATCTCATATTAAAGTTTTAGGTACAGTCAGAAATGATACAAGATTAGACAGGGGAGTTGCAGTAATTATTGTTGCAATAGTGAAATCAGCCTTAACTTACAGAGCAGACATAAAGGAGAATCGCTTTTGACTGGACATCTAATTATGTTATAAAAGGAATCTTTTAAAATGTTAACTTTTTATTTTTAAATTTTATGTAAAATTTTATTAAAAATTCTTTTAAAATTTTATTTAAAAAAATTTTAAGGGGTCTGACTGGTGGTGCAGTGGTTAAATTCACATGCTCCACTTCAGCTGCCAAGGGTTCACTGGTTCGGATCCCAGGTACGGACCTATGCACCGCTTATCAAGCCATGCTGCGGCAGGCGTCCCACAGAGAAAATAGAGATGGGCACAGATGTTAGCTGAGGGCCAATCTTCCTCAGCAAAAAGAGGAAGATTTGTGGTGGATGTTAGCTCAGGGCTAATCTTCCTCAAGAAAAAAAAAAATTTAAAGTACATACAAAAGTAGTGAGAAATATATAATGAAGAGAGAAACTTCATTTTTTTTTTAATGTAAGGATGAAACTATTTTTTCTCTAGTTAACACTTATTTGCATTAACCTAGAAAAAACTGCATGTAATACAAAAACTAGTGCACTTTTCAATTCATATTCATTATAGCTTCAAACATATTTTAAAAATTTGGATCCCAATATGTCATGAAAATCATAAGAGAGTTTATGTACATAAAGCATATATACTTATGGTACAGAGAAGGTATTTCAGAATTTGTAACTACTATTAATAATAGTACTATAAAATCCCATATGTAGCCACAATGTGCATTATGTCTAGCTCTTAAATTCTAACCATCCTGAACACTTTTCAGCTCCCTCATGTGCCATGTTCTGTCATGCTTCTGTGCCCTTGCACATGGTGTTTCTTGTGCCTGGCAGATCCTCCTCTGTTTTGTTCTTCTGATTAACTTCTATTAATGGCTAAGCTAGAAGAGACTGCTGCTCCTTCTGAGAACCCTGTACCAACCTGATACTTACCAAACCATTACTATAATTGTTGGTTTACTCATTGGTGTCTCCTGCTAACCTGTGAACTCAATGAGGGCAAGAATTCTCAACGCATCTCTGCATTCTTCATACTTAGCACAGAGCCCAGCATATAGCAGTAATTTAACAGTAGTAAGTAATTATAATGCCTTTGTTGTTTTACACTTAGTAATACATATGTGCAGAAGTTATTGATTTATATGGTCTATGTTAATTAAATCAGTCATATTAAGATAGTCGACATTTGATTCCCAATTCATTACGTACTGGCCAGGACATGGAGGGTGCCCCCTACTGAAAAGTTCCTTTGCACCATGTTGATTACCTATGATGCTGCTACTCTGGCCATGGTGATTGAATATATAACATAAAAGTAGTTCTCTAAGTAGGAGAGCCACAACTAGTAGCTGTGGGAACACTGTCCATCAAAACCATGCTATCATGAATGCTGGTGGCTGACCTCATCAGATAATCTCTCTTAATGACTTGAATGTGAGATACTCAGAGACCACTCTAACAGGAGGGTGCAAAGAAGCCAAAAGACAGAAAAGGCAGTCACCAGAAATAATAAGGCAGCAGGAATTCTGAGAAAGCAGAAGCCTAGACACAAAGAGATGGGTCTAGGGGTAGCAGTAACTACGTCTTGCTCCAGACACATCTGGTACCACTTTGCTCTCCTGGCTCCAGCCCCACTGGTCTTTCAGTCCCTTGTCCATACCACGTGGTTTCCTGTCACAGAGCCAATGCACATATTCTTCCCTCTCTGGAAATATCTTTCCTCCCTTATTTGCCTACTTCATTTCTACTTTACTTTCTATTTTCTCAACTGACCTGTCTTGCTGGGTAAAATTGCCCTATCGTAGGCTCTCATCCCATCATACACAGGAGAAGTTCTCTTCACAGCACTTACCACAAATGTAATTTTGCAAACTTATGTGTTTTATTAATGTAATCTCCCCAACTCTTTGACCATTTGTTTCTGCTCATTACTGTATCTCTATTGCTTGGAACAGTGCCTGTTACATTATAGAAACTCAATAAATAATTTGTTGAATGATTGAATTAAATGTATATTTAGAGTCAGTTACTCTGTAGTAGCAAAAACATAAAGACAGAGAGTAACTGCCACTATAATGTTAATGGATGTCTATGGCTGAAGGGACATTAAAAAAACTGGGTCACTGGAACTTGGATGAAATTCCAGTTCTTCAGAAGGCCTCATGAGAACTTCCCATTCTTACTTGACCAAGCTTTCCTACAATAATCTCTGCAGTAGACACTACTGCTTACCCACTGAAGATCTTACCCACTCCTGCTTCCTGATTAACAGAGCCTTGATTGTGTTCAGTTATTGACTTCTTTTCCATGTATTTCTGTGTCAGGACACATTGACCCCATGGTCAGTCCCAGGGGTAAATTAGGTTTGTCCTCATTCTTAAGAGGGAACAAATGGAACAGATACTCTCTTCTTCCTCCAGACATTCCTAAGCTTATGCTGCTTTGGGGGAGTGTTGAAGCCATATTGCTATGAGATTGAGAATGAGGACAAACCAAGGATGACAGAGTGGAGATGGGGAATGAACCTGGGTTCTTGAAAACATCCAGAAGCAGCTGAATCAATCAACTCTGGAGATGAGTAGAATTCAGGACTCACTATTTTATAACAAATGCACATGCATACATATATACATATAAAGCCATTTGAGTTAGATGGTATCTAATACTTGCAGCTGAAAGTTTTCTGATACAAATTCTTATTATCTCATGTAAGCTTCATGTCTCTGTCATTTGAAAAAAGAAAAAGCCTGAACACACACACACAAATATCCACACCCAAAAGACAGGAAATCTCTGCTCAAGTTTCTGTAAACCTAAACTGTTATAAAAAATAAAGTCTATCAAAATTTTTAAAAATGTGCAGATGTTAAACATTGCCATCCTTTGTATATGTTCTAGAATAGATTCCCCTTCTTGTCTGTTTGATAAAATCCTACTATGTATTAAAAGCTTACTACTCAAAAAACCGTTTCCTCAAAAGACATTTACTATTTACCAAGTGTCTGCCAGCTGGGGACCAGGCAGACAACATGAATGTAAGTTATTTTTCAAGCTTTAAAAACTTTTCTTTTCAGTGATATTTGGCAATCAAAAGCTAATTCATACAAGTTCAGAGTTTTAAAAGTGTGTTTTCACTTGAAAAGCTGAATACTCCTGGGCACTCACAGGTGCATCCTTGGGGTTCATGAGAATTTGTTTTTCTTTCTCTTAAAGCTAGAGCTCTTCTAGAATCACTGTATCCCAAAGAGAAGCTACAGAATAAAACCCAATCTTCATGCAGGGAATTTGTATTCAGAACTCCTTTAGATTGGGTCTTACTTTAATGTACATCTGCCCACCACAGTACGGGTGTCACCTTCCACAAGTATCCTCACATTATCAGTATGTACCAACAACCGTGCCCTTGATTAGTGGACACAGTTTGGTGGACTATGACAATTTTTCATATATCTCTATGCCATACTGAGGTAGAAAGAACTTGGACTTTAGAGGCTGATAGACAGACTGAAGTCTGACTCAATCACTCTGAGCTCTGCAGCCTGGGGAAGTTTCCCTAACATAACCACGAAACGGTTTTCACTTACATAAAGCGAGAATGATCGTATCTACTTTAAGTGGTTGTTGTATTAAATGAAATAACATATAAAGTGTCCAGGGGAGACGCTGGCACGAGGATGTTGCTACATAGATGTGCTGAACAAATGAACTCACAACCCCTCCCCGCCAGCACCTCAGAGAAAGAATCCCTGAAGTGGTCTCGGCCCAGATCCTTTCCAGGGTGCATTACTCTGATCCAAACTCTGCTTCTGCATCTCACGTTGGTTCATCTAAGTCTAGTTATTTCGTTATTTCCAAGAATTTTTTCTTATATACCACTTGCTAGACAGCTTTGAGTATTCTGTCTGCTGTTTGAAGTTTAATCTTTAAAAAAAAAAAAATACTGCTTCAGCTAGAGACAATTCAGCTACCGAATTTCCTGCAGTAGTTTTACTTCTACTCTCAATTTTCTATATTGGAGCATAATTAACAACTCTTCAAGAAGTGCAGCTCAGTTTAAATGTAAGCAGATCAGTAAACCCCCCTTGCTTGTACAGGAATGTCTTTCACAAATATCTGTAATTGGGGGTAAAAAGAGGTTTTAGAGGCCTCCCAACTTCTGTATGCAATGAAAATAGTATTTCCAGGGTTAGGTGTCCCCCAAAAGTCTCTTGTGCATTACTCTATTGCCCCAACACTATTTTTGTTTCTTCTGTTTACTTTATATTCCTTGGTTGTAAAACTGTTTATTTGCAGGAAAATACTACTTTGCTGAGAACTTGCCATTTATGTCTTCCATTTGAGCATCATGAGCAAGTACTCTGTCCCCAGGCAAAGGCTGCTGGCATCACATATCATTTGTTCATTAAACACAAATTTAGTCAGCACCTACTAGGCTCCAGATATTATGCTGGGTGACGGGAATGCATTGGTAAACAAGACAACGATGGTCCCTCTTTTATAGAGCTCATACTTTCTATTCATGATGGTACAATTGATTGATATAATAATTCTATTTTACTGGGTTGTTGAAAAAATTAAATGCATTACTGTATTTAACAGATATTTCCACTCTAAGTACCAGAGGTACTTTCTACAGGCAAGAGGCTGTCCAGAGCATTCACTGTAGGAAGGATTATCTGAGACACTGATTTTAAACTCAGCTCTCAATGACTGGTAGCTCTAATGATGACTGTGATGCCACTGAGACTACTGAAAGGAGTGCAGTTATAAGACCGATTCTGCATTTTAGAAAGACCCTCTGGAAGCAGTGAGGAGAAGGACTTGGAAATATGCTAAACTGGAAATCTGAATCATGCCAGTAGGAAGTGGAGGAAGTCTAATCTAAGACAGTTGCTGTAGCTAGGAAGAGGAAGGGAAAGATAGTAAAAATATATATGAGATAGAAGTAATAGGACTTGAATGTTTTTGTTTTGTTTTACGCTGATGTAAAGAAAAAAGGAATTAAAGCTGTTGCAAGAGTTTCTGGAACGAGTGACCGGGTCAGTGGTGCTCTCCACCATATTCTAGGTTTAGGATTACTGGCAGATGATAAGCGTTGTGAAAATGATAAGAGGTTCAGTCCAGACTTCAGATATGGCAATCACTCTGCTCATTATTACCATACAAACAAGAACTTGTACAAAGAAAACGTGTTAACAACAAAAACAACTAACTTATCTACATTTGACTACTTTAAAGGAATAATAACCAGTGAATAAAATATAAATAAACTAAAATATCTAATTTGTTATTAAAGTTTTGCTCTCCACTAATAATACAAATCTAGTAATATTTCCTCTAGATATGAAGATTATTTATAAGTCTCAGTCTTAACTGCCTCTTAACAGTGGATGTCTTCCCCAGTGCTCAGCATGGTGTCTGGCACGCAGGAACTGTGTGCAGCCCCATGGAGCTCTACTGTATGTTTCTCCAATATTCATGTCTTAGTAAATAAATAAAATTGTATACTAGAGACATGCACATGGCAACTAACTTATAAACAAGGTGCCCTTGTGGTAAAGAATTCTATATAGTAAATAATAAAGTGTTAATCTATTTAGCTAATTAGATTTTAAGTAATGTCATACAATTAATCATTTTTTTTATGCCAGAGCAGAAAGATTCTTATTGGGTAGGTAGGTAAATTAAAAAGATTCTTATACTCATAACTAATCCCACTAAACCTTGGGAGGACATTCCATGGAGGAATAACAAATTAATACAGATGGGAAGTAGGGAGAAAAGGAGATACACACACACACACATAATTTTCACTATATAAGTCTATATGATATCTAACACACAAAAATACATACATGTGACAAACTGTAGTATTTGTCAATAATCTCCTCCTATAGACACCGTGATACTGTAAAATTTTGCTTTAAAAAAAGTCAAGCAGATAAATGACAGAAGGCATAGTACAAATGCTGTTTCTTGATTGTAAAGATGATTAACTTCGCCCATAGTAGAAGTATAACTATATGGAGATACTATTTTTTATATTTTATAATATTGCCAAAAATCTAAAAGTTTAATAATCCTGAGCTTGCTGTGAGGAAAATAGGCACTCATTATATTGCTGGTGGGAGTGCAAAGTAGCATAACTTATATTGAGGAAGTTTTGGCATTACCTATCAAATTTCAAATACATATACCCTTTGACCCAATAATTTCACTTCTAGGGGTTTATCCTGGGGATATACTCCCACAAAAGCAAGATGAAATATGTACCAGATTATTCATTGTAGCATTGTTTATAATAACAAAAGAATGGAAGGAATCTATCAACGGGGGGAGAGGCTAATTTAATAAAGTTACTAAAGTATGGAATAAGCTTACATTATTTTGGATGGCTTTTTAAAGAAAAAGAATAAAAATTTACACATAAAAAATTAGCTATGCAGTAAATACTTATTCAGAATGAGAGAAAAATCACAACGCTGGAACCTTAGAAATTAAGGCTGCTTTCTCCTGAAGTCTCTTAAGGCAATTGAGTAAACTGAGACCACTGTGTAGTTCTTGAACCCCCATCCCCCACAAGGCCCTGTGGAGTAAGGGGCTCTGATGCTGAAGCTTCATTAGCTTTACAGTCCATCTAGATGTACCTAGGATGATGCATATAGTCAAACTAATTTCTAATTATTGTCATAATTGTGCATATTTTGTCAACATACATTTTTAGTTTATTTTTTAAAATGTCCAAATATAGATCAGAAATTTCAGGTATGTCTTAAACAGGTAATAAACTTCCCTAAGTTCACCATACCTACGACAAAGCCTTTTGACACCACAAGCATTATATTTAGTGTTCATTTAATTATTTTAATTATTGTGGTTTTACATCATTTCATTATTAATAAAATACTTAATGTATGTTCAATATTATATTTCAAAGTATTTAAAAGATCTTTGAATATACATAGAAAAATACCCATTTTCCTCCGCATTTAAAAAAAAGGACTAATGCTTTCTCCGTTAAAGACTAATGTGCCTGTATTCAGCTGCTCTAAACACGCTTTGACTGAAAGACATTTTTCATGCGATGAGGAAAAGATATTTTAATACATTTTGAAATAAAATTCCTAGCCTCTAATAAATGCCTAAGCATCTAAACATTAAAATGAAATTCAATGGTAAATCAAAGCTAAATAAAAATTACACTTCCTTCAACTTTTTAGCTCCAAGATAGGGTTTTACAAAGTAACATTAAAAAGAAAGTTTAATATACGATAGCTGACAATTTCAAACTAATCCCGACTCGATTTTCTTTTTCTTTTATGAACCGCCAAAGCAAAGTCCAATAGACAGCATAAGAGGAACCTCAGGTCCAGTACAAGCTTTTCAGCCTAATCAAATGGGTGTAAAAACATATACAAAAAGATGAAAGTGCTTTGCTTTTACATATGGCAAAATAAATCAGCGAAAAGCTGAAAAAAGAAGTGAGATGTTCCATAGGGGCAGGTTAAGTCTGATGTTAATGCTTCCTTAAAACGGTGACAGTCTGGAGGAGGGAAGCCTTGCTGGGCTGCTTTAATTTCTCCCTGGAATAGCTCTCCCAACCTTCTGCAGCACATCAAAGTCTCTGGAGCTCAATTAAAATTGGATTATATTGAAATGCTCTATCTATGGGAACTGTGTGCTCACTAACACTTTTCTCTCAGTAATACTCCAGATGACAGTTGCCCATCCCAATTTAAACAGTTGTCATGGAGACGGGGAACTAAAGCAGCAGAAACTAACAACACAAAGGAAAGGTAAGGGCTAAGATTTCTGTGAATGAGGAGATGGCTTTTTTCAATAACACTGTTTATTACACCAATGACAAAGTACGAGAGACACAAACAGCATTGTATTTTGTACCTTTGCAGGTGAATGGAAAGATAGTTAACAATAGCACTAAGCTTATGTCAACATCTACCATCAAATGTTTTCTATTTGGGCACGTTCTACTCACAAAAAATTAAGACCAAACGTTTCTCCCAATGGAAAGCGGCTATCAGAAACTGAGAGTAAAGAGACTATGGCTAGCAAGTCTACAAAGTAAAGATGTCAACATCTACTTTCTAAAGACTATTTTTCCTTTCCAACACTATAGTTTTGAAAGTTTAAATTTGGAGTTAAAAATGATAACTTATGACATGTACATTTTAAATGCACACCAATTTTTGGCAAACCCAGTGAACCTTAAAAGGGGCCCTCTCACTGACAAAGAAACATAGTGCTAAGTTTGATTTTGGAATTTATTTCTGGTTTTAATTAGCATGTATTCTATAATCTTCTATAATTTCTCTTCCTGACATCAAAGCCTATCAACATAGGCGGAAAACTCTGTCAGCTTCCTAAGAGCCCAAGAATGAAGATAGCTTAAATTTCTGGCAGTTCTAAAGCCCAATGTATTTGACAGTGTAGATTGCTAGTAATGATACCATGTTCTCATGTAGATGGCATGTTTCTGGCACTAGAAAAACACTTAACCTTTCTTGTATTTGGTCTATTGCAAGTCCCAAGGTTGTTTATCCTCCCACTGCATAGATCACCATGTAAATAAATGAACTACTGCTATTTTGTGGAGTATTGCACTGTTTTTTCTTTTAAGATCTCAATACCTGTGGTTCTTTTCCTCTTGGGAAGACTGTGTTATGATTTTGAAGGAGCAACAAGGCAGAGTGCACAAAGTGCAGGCCAAAGGGGAAGGAAGCAAAAATGTGTCAGAAAATCTAAAAACGGCACAGATCAAAATTTGTCAAAACAAGGCCCTGGTTTAAACCAACAAGAAGGGCCCCTCCAGCTTGGGCCTTGACAAAGCACAGACTTTTTATTTATTTATTTATTTATTTATTTATTTTTAGCCCAGCTGTAGAAAACACCATCTAATGAACCTGTCTGGGGCGGCTGTCCCCATCCTGTCAGGCATGTCAGGAAATGACAAGCACTGGGGACAGGCCGCCGCCAGTCATAGACAGGCCTGCCAGCTGGAGAGTTCAGCCCCAATCTAATCACACCACCAGAAAATAACTTTCACGCTTTCAGCTTGACAGGATGGACTTGAGGAAAAAAAAATTAGGATTGGAAACAATGCTTTTTGTTTCAATTACATATTGTTTTTACACAGTAATTAAAAGGAATCTACTAACACATGCAGTCCGTGTTACTTCATATTAATGCAACAAAGTGCAAATGTCATTATTAGAGAGAAATAGATATAAAGGTTACTTTGATAATATGGACACAGAGAAAAGGAATGCATAACCACCGCTATCTCTTTCCATACATAAGCTGTCTCATATTGGAAATTTTACATTATTTTCAATTCGGTTTACTGATACCATAATCTCTTATCTTTAAAGAATTCTCTTGGGAAGATCACCAGGTAGCAGTGCTGTTGATTTTATTTCCTGTGTTCTGAGAAGCAATAAGTAGGAGGAGAGTAATAGGATAAAACTAGTATTCTCACATGGTGGTAATATACTTTCTGCCTTTTGTGATGTTGGAAAAATGTGCCATTATGAATAAACACAACACACTGAGGATACTACAACTTGGATCATGTTTATATTATATAACTGACACAAGGGGTTAAAGAGTGAAGAGTTGTAATAAAAATCACACTCCGATTAAACAATTTCTGTGAATCAGATGGCTGTTTCAGCATCACGTACACCGTCATATAAATATGTTCACCTTACACGTAACCATTCAAAGTAAAGTTACATGTAATGCGTGTAGGTCAACACTTGTTTCACTACACGCCCACATATAAATAAATGATTCTATCACAAAATAGACCTTTACTCATTAGTGTTTTTCACTCACATTTTCCAGAGGGCAACTGCTAAGCATTGGCACTGAAACCAAAAGAGCCAAATACAACACCCTGTGTGTTTGAGCGTATATAAATGCACAGCACAGGCTCAAGGTGCTATTCACTCTGGTTGCCAAAAGTAGACTCACACTCACACTTATTTTTAAAGTCATAAATCACAAGATTCAATATAAATGGTAGTTACGTTACATTAAATATTAACATATTTGAAATATGTTACTGAAAATGTCACTACCGAAAATAAAGAGTTTGCATATAATAACTGCTACTTAATAGCCTGGCCAATTCAGTCAACTTATCTAACCTCTCTGAGCCTGTTTCCTCAACTATAAAATGGTGACAGTGATGTCTACCTTGAAGGGTTGTTGTGGATTGGATAGTGGGCATAGGACATCCAGCACAATGCCCCGAATATACCATATGATAACAAAGTTACCACCATTATTTCACTTAAGAGGATTCAATTAAAAATTAGGTTTACCCTCTACAAAATAACACTCCCTCTGGAGAGCATAAGGGGCTGGATATTGCTCCTACTGTATTAAGGAGAAGTCTTTCATAATAACCCAATCACATGGAAATCACAGCAAGGAAACAGAATGCAGCAAGCAAGACTACAATATGTCCAAACCATGGTGACCATCCTTGCTCCTCGAAAAAGGACCATGAGATCCTTAATGAACACAAGAGGACAGGGTTTAACTTTTTCTATCCTAAGATAATCAAGGTGAAGTGGACACGCACTGCAAATTTTACGTTTTCTTACACAAAATACACGTTTCTAACATATAATGGTTTTACTCAAGCTTTCATGTATAATTTTGTCATTAGTTTGCTCAGTGCTGCTCTATTGCTGCATTATTTATTCATTTCAGTCATGTAGGAGCAAGGAGAGCTATGGCCTACTGACCTCAATTTTCACTTAAAGAAACAAATTTCCTTTTTGCAAACTAAGACAATTTTTCTCCTGTCAACCTTGTTTTAAAATATTAACCCTATTCTCATTACAGTAAATATCCATATTTGTCATCCAGATTTGCTTACAATTGCCACTTTAATCAAGTTATGAAATTGCTTCTGTTTTTAGTTTATCTCTTCCAAAGAAAAGATGAAGAATAAATATTTTCAATGAACTATCTTGTTACCATCTTAATGCACTTAAAGGAATGCCGTCTTTATTTTTGTTTGTCATCAACTAATATCTAGAAAGACAATAAAACAAGGCAAATAGAGTCTGATTATAGGTTTTCTTGACAGTGACTAGATACAGTGTTTTTGGAATTTTATGTAATTGGCCTGCCCTTCTATTAAAAGCTATCATAACGGATATACTCATTCTTGGAGTAAAATTTTTGGGTACATGAAAAACTGTGAAAATTGAGTAGAAAGACTAAGTTGAACATGATCAAATTACTATAATGCATCCATAAAATAATGCAGAATTTCTAGGGAAAGAGGGAAGAGAATGGAACCATGGTGGAATACAACTTGTATTTACAACTTGTACCTACAATGTTTTATTTCATAAAAATGAATGGAAGCAAATATGGAAGAATTTTACAACATGTTAAAGTTGAGTGTTGGGTACGTGACATTAGTTGTACTACTCTTCAAGTTTTTTCTAATGATTTGACTATTTTATAATATTTGGTCATCTTATGTAACCTTTCTGAACCTGTTTCCTCATATATAAAACGGTGAGGTAATTTAAATAAAAATTTTTGAAAATTTGTCTTTTTTGTTTGTTTTTGAAATTTGTCTTTGAAAAGACAAGTAAAAAAGACAAATCCCTGGTAAATACCTTTAAAAAAGAGAACAAAACTAAAAAGTAGGGCTGTAACAATTGATATAGAAAGATGCTTAAAATTAAAAATGAATCTCTGTAAAAACCATATGTATTTTAAAATAACTTCTATTTTACAGTGCTAATAAAATAAAATTAAAAGTACTGAATATATGCTTTTATATCTATTTCTATCTATATAGGTTTACCAAACATTTTCAAATATTCAACTTTATTTAATCATCACAAAATCACTGTGTGATGAGTAGGGACAGAATTTTTATTCTTATTTTACCAGTGAGGAAGAGAAGACTCAGTGATGTTAACTTATTTCCATCAAGGCACCAGAGATCTGGTGCTGGCAGAGTTGAGACTGGAACCCAAGTACCCTGCCTCAGAATCCCCATATTGAGTATGCTTTCCCATAACTATGGGCAAGTTTTCTGAAATTTATTTCATTAATACAATAATATTTACCAACGATCCCTATAATCATTTAATGCATGTCTTGATAAATATTTGATGATTTGATATACAAGGCACTAAAGCAAAGTAAGTAAATATATTAAGCAATAATATTTAATAGGCTTTGATAATAACTCATTTCTGATAAGCATTAAGTTGCTTTAAATATTTTCTGAAACATGGTAGGACACTTAAAGAAATAAAGAGTAATTAATAAATTTTGTGATTCAGCATAATCCTAAAAAATGACATCAATTTTAGTTCTGTACATAAAAGCAATGGGTCCACATCAAGGATCAGAATACATTGTGCCCTTCTTAGAATGCTGTCTAGATAAAAGCCTCCTAACCGTTCGTCCAGGTAGTCTGTTCTCCACATACCCTGCATGCTGATTAGGGACATCCAGGGATGTGCCTGCAGTGTCCATTGTCTAACATTGTGTTAACAAACCTTTATTTGGAAGAGAGTTGTTTTATACTTTTCTATGACAGATAAATCAGTAAATTTAATTATAAAATTCACATTTACATATACTAATTAATGTTCATTTTAACAATATAAAATAAAATCCAAGTGATGTATTACGGCAATTGTGTTTTCCTTGGAAAATGTTTACCTTCATTGGGTTTGCTGGCTAAGTATGATAAACTCAGTATAATACACCAGGTTGAAATCAAGCAATTAAAAAATAATATTTGTTCAATGACATAGAACTTGATAAAGATACTCTAACTAGAATAATCAATCAACGGAGTTAACATGTTAAGAACAGTCCAGTTAAATGGAGTTCATAGGAAACACTAGTAGGCACTTGGGGGAGAGGCAGAAAGTGGGAGAAAGGAGATGGGAAAGGGAGTGGGAGGGCTCTGGGGCGCTGCCTGAGCTCCTTTCCTCCCTCAGATGACGACATTGTTCACTGTTCACTAGTTGTTTGGAAGATAGCCAAAGGATCTGACTTGTCCTTTGGAACATGTTCAAAAAGAGAAGCATCTTTCTCTCTTTTTTTAATCTAAAGCACAGCTCTTCCTTGTGGATTCTGAGTTGGCCGGGCAATGTGTGGTAGAGAACCTCGAGGGAGCGAGGCTCTGTATGTCCCTCCTTCGCCCACACCAAAGAAAGCTTGTTACCAAAGTCATCCTACCAATCATTTGGGTTATTGTTACTCTTTTAGGAAAGAACACAGCAACAGCGCATTTAGGAAACAAGGTATATTAAAACATTACCATGGAATGTGATGAAAATAGAATGTCTATATAAGTTTCTAGTTTTATGTGTTTTCAACTACCAAAAAAGAAAAAGAAAATACATGAATTTAGCACTCAACTTAAATCTTAAAATAAGAACAAAAACATATCAAAGAATAAAGCAGAAGGAAGGAAATATCATTAAAATAAAATAAATTAGCAAATTAAAAAATGAAAATTTTGTCTAAAAACTGGGTCTTTAAAAAGACAAGTAAAAAAGACAAATCTCTGATAAATACCGTTAAAAAAGAGAAAAAAAGAGTGCAAAACTAAAAAGTAGGGCTATAACAACTGATACAGAAAGATGCTTAAAATTAAAAATGAATCCTCTGAAAAACCACATGTATTTCAAAATAACTGCTATTTTACAGTGTTACGCGGCTCCCAGGAGAGACAAACCCCTGCTTTACACAGTAACCAATCGGGAACGATGTTTCCACCCTCACAGTTGCCACTTTAACCTACTGCCTCTCAAATCCGAGGGTCTAGCCCAGACTGCTCATAAGTTGTAGGCCTACATCCTCTGTACACTTCAGCTGAACGTCCTACAGGAAACCCAACACAGTACACCCAAAACAAAACTCACGTTTTCCTTAAAATCTGCTCTTCTCTCTTAAGAAAAGTAAACTTAAGTGCTCGATCATTCCAAAGTCAGGAACAAATGGGTGTGGAAGCTAAGTTTGCACATTTTGAGTTATGTGAGAATATGCAAAGTACCTAAATTCTAAATACAGAAGGACTGTATTTCTTATCTATAAAATAGTGAAAACAATACAAAATTCAGAGACCTTATGATGCTCACATAAAATACCGACTGGCAGGGTCTCTAGCACAGTGCTCTTGTATAACACGAGTATTCAAAGCGTGGTAATAGTGGAAAGTCCCTGTCATGATCTCTGTGAAAGGCACCACGATTCATAAAGTAACCAAAGCTAAAACTCTGGGACTGCTCTGTAAACATTCTTGTTAGTTCACTCCCTATATCCAACTGGTGGCTACATCTTGTTGATTGTGGCTCCAAAATATTTCTCAAATCTGACCTTTCCTCTTCATTTCCACTGCTAAAGCCCTCACTTGGCCTACTGAAGTCTCTTAACTGGATTGTAATCTTTGCTAACCTAGCTTTAGCAATGCCCCAGCCTCCAGCCTCTCCTAACCCCCTACTTCTCACATCTGATAGCTGAGCTGCTGCTGGGTGTCAGCTTCCAACTCCAGGCTCCCCTCATGCCACTGCTTCACACACTCCACCCAGCTCTGCTCTTCCCAGAACCCCTTGCGTGTGTTACTCCTCCATGCTTCTGCACCCCTCCTCTTTCTATCTGAATGGAATGTCCTGCTGCCCTCTGTCTGACCTACTGCTGACTGGTTCCTAGTTGAAAATCCCCCTGCCATCCTCCAAATTGGGTTGGGTGTTCCTTCTCTCTTCCAGCATACTATACTGAGGGAAGGAAGCACCAAATAGTTAAAAGAGAGAGACTTTTTGGAATGTATGGCCCAATCGTCCCCCTTTTTTCTGAGAAGTTGCCCCATACTCTCAGGGGTGTACCCTGTAAATTACGTTTACATGTGCTCCTACTTCTCCCTAACCACAGGAGATTTAGACCAGGGGGGACACCTGGTGCAGGTAATAGCCAGATTCCCTCTCCTTGGAATTTGAAATTGGAATTTTAGTTGGAATTGGAGCAGTAATGAATTGTAGGGAGCTGTAGTGGCTACTTTTGGATTTTGAGCAGGGGCATTCAGGAAAATCTAATCTGTGGAGAGAAACGACAATGAAGCAGAAGCAGAGACAAGAGACCACATGGCCAAAAAAAGGAGAAATCTAGACTTTCCAATTCTAGAAATCTAGGTTTTCCAATCATGAGCTCCAGTCTCTTGTCAAGTTTCAGCTGTATTTCTCATTTCATTTTATGAAATACTCCTACTTGCTTAAAAGAAACAATCTTTTAGATTAAGCTAGCTTGAGTTCTATTTCTTGCAACCAAATGATTCCTGAAAGTTCAACCTTGTGATAATAATGAAATCAGGATTAGAGCTCAGGGGTGGCATTTTGCTGCTTAAATCCTATCATGTTCTACTTTTTCCTATAGGGTTCTTGACTAAGAAAACATACAACATGGGATAATAGCCAGATGGAAAACTAAAAACTATTTTTTTAAAAAGAATAATAGCTGATATTATCCTCTCTCATTACAAGTCTGTTCTGGCAAAATTTAGATTGAAAAATCTGGTGTGGATTTGAAGCCAAAGCATGGCTTCTACCACCCACCGTGAAGAGAGATCTTGGAGTATACATACCTAGATATCCCTGTGGGGAAAAATTTGGCTGGGCTTCAAGAGGGACCTAATTCAACTTGATGATTCTACAGAACGAAATGGAAGAAAATAGGCTGGCCAGCCTACCTGGAGGGATCAGTGCTGTCCAGATGTGTTTACCTCATGGGAGCACTGACAATTTAACATTAGACTGACTCTACCGATAGTGATTTTTTATGACCCACTGGATACTTCAGCCTCTGGAAAATCAGAGTAGAAATTCCTTTCCCATGAGAAGAACAACAAAGGCTTGAGCATAAGTTTTTTTCACTATGGACAAAACAGAGATGTACGGAAATAAGCAAAGGGATCTCTTCTCAACGGAAGTATCCTCATCAGTAAAAACTGGTCAGAAAAAAAGATAGGTTTATAGTATGTCATAAATAAATCAGGAGTTTCAAGAGCAATCTCTCAAACTGAAGCAATAAAAACACGTAGAAACTTCCCATAGACTCTACTCTGGTTTAAGGGAGAGCAGAGTTGTGAGAAGCTAGAAGACTGTTCTTTTCTTCTGTGAGGTCAAAGAGGAAAGAAAACCAGGGTGAAAGTAACATATGATAGCATTGGAAAAGGGAGACGGGGAGTCAATTCCTGGAGCTGTGGGGAAAATAGAGGCAACTGGTCACTTAGTTGGTGTCCCTCAAAGTCTCACTGGCAAGATGTCCAGGAATAATTGTCACTGTGCTCTCACAGCTCCAGATATTCTTATCCACTCCTCACAGCGTCACCATTGCCACACCTTTCCTTCCTACTGCTCTCCAGGCCCTTATTCTCTTACAAACCCTCTGTCCTCAGTGCCGCTGGAGCTAAGGGGAAGAAATGTTCCAGTCTCTTTGGTCTAGTGAAAGACATGGTTGCCTGATGCATTTTTACCACTGAAACGCAGCAATGCATGGTGATTGTATCAATATTAGGTACCTTAGGCTTGACTTCTACTTAACCAAATCATCAGATTAAGTTATGCTCTTCATTTCCTCCATAAAGCATATTGACTCTTGTCTACATTGTACTGAATGCTATTTAAAAGGCTGAAATTATTCTAAAAAAAATGAATGAAACTAATATTTCATTCATGGATGCTTAGGAAATCTGAAAATTAAATTAGAATTATTATCAAAAGCATTTCTATATAAATATTTGGGAATTTCAATGTGATGGGGTACTATATAAAGCTGATGAAAGAGACTTGAATGATCCAATCTTTAAAGGTTTACAAGTTGAAATCTAAAGTTAGAATAACCTAATGGATGCAAGAAAATGAATAAAACTAAAATCCTAACTTATCTGATACTAGGAAGTATCATTTTGTACATAGTAAGTAGACTAGAATTATGAAATTTAGGTAGTATGAGACCATTAGAAAATTTCTACATTTCTTCCCCCAAAAAATTGGGTTCAAGGGGCTAGCCCTGTGGCCTAGTAGTTGAGTTCAGCATGCTCCACTTTGGGGACCTGGGTTTGGTTCCTGGGCTTGGACCTACACCACTCGTTGGTGGCCATGCTTTGGCAGCAACCCACATACAAAATAGAGGAAGACCGGCACAGATGTTAGCTTAGGACGAATCTTCCTCAAGCATAAAGAGGAAGACTGGCAACAGATGTTAGCTCAGGGTGAATCTTCCTCAGCAAAAAAAAAAAAAAAATTGGATTAAAAAACAGCTTATAGGGCCAGCCCTGGTGGCCTAGTGGTTAAGTTTGGCATGCTCTGCTTTGGCGTCCCAAATTCAGTTCCCAGGTGCAGACCTACACCACTTATCTGTCAATGGCCATGCTGTCGTGGCAGCTCACACAGAAAAAGAGGAAGATTGGCAACAGATGTTAGCTCAGGGTGAATCTTCCTCAGCCAAAAAAAAAGGGAAGAGAAAAGAAGCTTTGATAGTTAAGGGAAGTCTGAGTTTAAAAAGAAAGAAAAAAAAGGGAATCTAGGCATAATAAGCTAACAAGCAGTTTGAAAGACTGTTTGAAAGGTTAAGTAGAATTGTATTGGTCAATCCATTGTTCACTTCTCATCTCCACAATGAAGTATCAAAATTTGCTAGATGCAAAGGTGAGAGAGGAGCTAATTCAAGTTCTTTTCTCATCTTTGATGCTTGACTTGGGCTTATGGTTACTTAAGAATTTCTCTCTTATAAGTCATCTGAGTGGCAGCATGTTGGAAGAAAGCATCAACCTCTATGAGGTAGTCCACAACATTCATACTCCAAATGCTCAGTAGGATGCAGAATACATTCTCTCTGCCCCAAATTATATCAATAATTGGAATCATGTGATTAGAGCCAGCAAGCAGGGCAACCACATGTACTCACCCTGACTGGCCATTTGTGCACAAAAGTAGTAAGGTGTTTTCATTCCTCTCATAAAACTGCTGGGGTATGCTTTCTGTAACTTTAATAAGTAATACCATTCTACCCATCATCTGGCATAATTATGAGTAATGCTTCCTGCCTTCCCTAAGTTGAGGCAACTGGGTAAACACATGAGCCAAAGTTAAGAACTCCTGTCATCCAATATCCCTTTTTCTAGGACAAAGACATGTAGAGTCATGTGGCACAGTGGAAAAGCATGGACTCTGGCTTTAAATAAACTTCAGTTCCACTTCTGGCTCTGTCACTTTACTGCTTTTCTGATTTGGAGCAAGCAATTTAGATTCTCAGAGTCTGTTTCTCCATTTGTAAAATGGGGATAAATAATGCCTACATTTTAAGATTGTTATAAGGAGTAAAGATTTAGGTATTTCTAAATATAATAAAGTGCTCTGTATTTCTCTCTTCCATTATCTCCACATATCATTAGTATAACTGTAAGAGAATGTTGGCATGTTTCATAAATTTGATTCAAACATCATATGAAAAGGGCACTATCTTCCCAACTAAGCAGGAAATTTCATGAAGGCAGGGATGGGTTCATGTCTGTACACCCAGGTCCCTGAAAGGCACGCAGTAAGTGCATATTCGACAAATGGTAACTGTTTGATAACAAATTGAGATGTATAAATGTAAAGTCAGCAAGAAAAAAAATACTTCAAAATGTTAAAGAATCAAAGATTAACATTAAATTTTGGCATGGGAAAGTCAAAGCTCATTCATATATAAGGAAAAATGATATAAATTAAAAATACTTGAGTCAGATTGTTAGAGAATTTGATTTAATTCAACAAATATTTATTGAGTTTCTTGTTAGGTTTCATGAGCTTTGGAGCCAGAAAAACTTGGGTACAAATTAGGTGTTTAGAGATTCAAAGAAGAGCAAACTACATACATTTGATGAGTTTGGGGTAAACTTCCTAGTAAAGATGATATTTGATGGGCCTGAAAGGATGGCTCATCTGTAAAAGATGGGGAAGGGATGGGGGATAGACTTCAGCAGCCTAAAAAGGCAGGAGGGGCTTTAAATGTCAGGTTAAAAAATTTCTAACTAATTCAAATTGGCCTGGGGGATGAGAAGAATAATGGTTTCTTTTAAAATCAGGAAGTTAAGAGAAAATTTAGGAAGAAAGGAAAATGATGAGTATAGTATAGCATCCTGAGAGGGCTGTTCAGCAGAGCAGGCAGCTAAGAACATGGAGCCATAGTGAGAAGACAGACCCAGAAGGAGATCTTTGGCATTATTTGTACAGAGAGGAAGTTTAAAGCATGGAAAGGGATTAGATATCTATGGTAGAGAATCAAGGGGATGAAAAGGACATGCCTTTGGGGATGGGAGAATCTATATTGAGGGCATGGCAGAAGGAAGAGCAGCCAGTGAAAAAGACTTAAGGACCAGTGATTTAGTGAAGAAGTGCTATTGGGGATTTTGGAAGTCCAGTGTCAAATGCTACACAGAAATCAAAGAATTCTAGGACAGACAAAAGCCACTGAATTTGGACATTCAGAAATCGAAAACATGGGATGGGTGTAAAAAGACACTATAATTTTGACTGCATATATAAGATATACTATAGACAAGAGTAAAGGGCTATACAGTGTTTGAAAGAATATGAGCTTTGGTACCAGGAAAACTTGGGCTGAATCTCTAACACTGCCTGGTTGCGAGCTTGGACAAATGACTCCACATCTCTGATTTTAGTTTCCTTTCTTGTAAAGTGGTGATAATGACGTCTAATTCACTTAGCTGTTGTGAATACTAAATTAGATAATGTATGCAAAATGCCTAGTACAGTGTCTGGTATATATTACATGCTTGATAAACGTTAGTTTCTTTCCCCTTACTCTCTGGAGAAAACAAGGCAGAGGATGCTTTTTAAGTGAAGAAACATTTAGGATAATCAGAAAGACATACATGAAAAGTAGTAAAACATCAAAAATCTGAGTGTGGCATGAAAAAAAATTTAAAAACCAAACAGTGAACAGTGTCTGAAGATGCTGGTTTTATTCCTAGCAGCATCATTTACTATGGAGTTACTTGGATAAACTCACTTAAATTTCTGTTTCTCAGTTTTCCCATTTATAGAAGTGAAATAGGAATTCTAGCTCTCCTGATCAAAAAATGACTATTCTAAGGATCAAATATGATATGGTGTATAGGAAGACAGTTTGCAAATTATTATATCAATAAAAACAGTATTACTGGGTAGAATACACATCTAGCATGTGATACCATTATTGTTAGGCATGTCTGTATACGTACGTACACATTAAAGCACTGTTTGCTAGCTGGATATTAACCTTTAATGATTCTCAATTCTCACTGGCACCTGAATCCCAATTCTTTGTTATCTTTCCTGAATACATGAATCCACTATGTAGACAAGGATGAAATTTAGCCTTCTTATTCCCAAATTAATCTTCAACTCGGAGTATCTCCATTGGGTACATGTTTAAACTTGTAATTTGATCATTTGACTTTCCTACAAGCTCACAACACAGAAATATATATTTTTAAAGTTTCTGCAACATTTAAGGTTAACTCAGTATCAGGAGTAAATTACAATTAGAAGGGAATTCATGTCCCAAAAGGTTTCTTAGATTCCAGCAAAACACCTGTGCTATATTTTGCAACTGGAAGGACAGTGGTTGCTATATTACAACTCCATCTTACTGTGTAGGACATAATACGTACTTTGGAATAATCGGTCAAATGAGAAGTTATAAGAAACAGGTAATAGAGGAAAACAAAAATGAAGATTTTAGTATTTTAAACTTTTAATTACTCATATCTTCATTTAATAAAAATAAATACATTTACTATTATCTAAAAACAATAGGTATTACATCAAAGGAAAATGTGCTTAGAAAACGGAAAGAACAGTCAAAATTGATTATAAAATGTATTGTTTCCTTAACCTAATGATCTGAGGATGATCAAATAATAACCAAGGGATTTTGAGATGTTTCATAACTGGATGTAAATCTCTAAATTTAAAGGAGCAATTTTTTTGGCAATGTATGGAAAAAGGCATTTTGAAGTTTTGTAATTTTTGTTTTTTAAAGGTATAACTAATCATGAAAGCTGCTACAAAAAAAGAAGGAATAGATATTCTGCTAGATTTTTGTTGTGACTTCAGAACATTCAAAAGGTAACAGTGATTATGTTTTTTTTGATAAGAAGGGAGGTGACTAAAAAGTGCCTTGTCAGTTTTCTACTTCTCGCCAGCTGCATTAAAATGCAGCTCTGCGCACCTTTTTCCTCCCAGTCTGGAATTTCAGGAGCAAAGAGTACAAAAGAGCTGATGAGCAATGAATGCTTCACCCTTCCTCAATTAATCTTGTCTCTCTACCTTTGCTTTTGCTTTCCCTCTACATGAAGGTAATAATGACACCCTCATCCATTATCCTTTTATCCCTGTTATTCTCGTGAAATTGCTTAATAATATGTTACAGATTCGTCTTCACTCACATAATTCTTCCTGTCATTTGCAGTATATCATCCTACAAACATACAGCCCACTTTCACTGGCCGTTCTTTGAAGATTATTGTCAGTGACATCTTCAGGATGCGTTTGGAATCTGGAGCATCATTTCCGTTGCAATGGGGAATTACACTGACTTATCTGTCATTGCCAAAAGCACAACAAGCAATTCAGTGTTAATGCAAAGGTAACATAGGTTTTTATCCTGCTGCCAGAACAAGAGCTCTTGTAAATTTATGCTAATATGGCCCTTTTAGACTTTAATAACATCTTACCCTACTGGCAAAAGACCCACATACACACAAACACACACAAACCCACAGTCCCATATACTGGAACAATAGCTGATCAACCACTAATTATTTATTTTAAATCCAATGTTAATTCCATTTGGAGTATTATATAAACATGCTGCAGAAATTAGTAGAAATGAAAAGATCCCATTTCAATCACCAAAATACTAAATTATTTTTGATGAAAAAATATTTTAACTCAAAGAATTAGCAAAAGTTCCTCCATGACGGCTGTTTAGTTAGCTTTTCTATCAAGAGTTCAAGACCACTACAAATGAGCAGTTTTCCCTGATTGAGGGTGGCATTCCAGAGGGACCCAGGCAATCCAGCCTGCATGCCGAGTCTGACAACACATGACAAGCTGGTCGGCGTGCAGTAATTTGACTAATTATACCGGATTAGAGCATATTAATGCAAGCTGTTTTCTCCAGAGTTAATGACCTGCTGACTGGGTTCTGTTAGGCCCCACTAGGTCTACAGGCAGCTAAAAAACAAAACCCTGTTTTGTAAGCCCTCGTCATTTCACATCAGCAAATGAGTATATCAAACTACTGAGCAGCAAAATGTAAGCGACGTTTTGTCTGCTATAAACTCACGCAGCCTTCCCTAACTTTCCACCTCAAGGGCTTCGTTTATATAAAATTGATGTCAGTTTCTTTTTTTAAAAAGGACTGGCCGAGAAGTAAAGTCTGGAAGAAAAAAGAAATAATTTTAGGAGTATGTTATTGTTGGAGGTGTAGATGCTGCTGTTTTGAAACAATGTTTAAGTGGAAACAATTTAAAATTTATATTAATTTTATTACACATCTACCTTCTCCATAACAAGAATATGTTACTAATAGTTATGAACGTCAAAAAAATTAATGTGTAATAAAATGTTTTGTGTTTCAAACTTTATTTGAAAGCTATTTCTAAGCCCAAAGGGATTTTTATGTTTTAAATATGTAGCTGGATGATTTAAAATTACATAAATATAAAAAATAATACATTAATATTTTCAAATTATTTGTCTATTTCTTTAAAATTAGGTCACATTTAACTAAAAAATAGCTAGGAACTTTAATATGTCCCTGAGTGTATTAAAATTTGTATAATTTACACACATATATATATATATATCTCACTTCTGAAAAAATGTAAGGTGACTTACAGGGATATATAAAATATGATTTGAATTAGAAATACACGAGAAAACAGGGTCAAAAATAGAAAACGAATCTAGGTGTAAGACTGATAAAAAACGTATACCACAGAGTCATTTAAATTTCTTTTCTGTTGGCCACAAATTTTGAACTCCCAAAAGCCAATGTAGAAAAAGAAGCAATAAATTTACCACAAAGTTAAGATAAAAACAAACCAGTTCAGGACTAATTGCACAATTATTTCTAATACTAAAGCTAGAAATAAATTTATGCCAAGAGTTTTCACAAAAAGGGTACTATATAGTGTAACTAATGTCTCAAGAACATCCTTACACTGAATTTCAAGGCTTATAGTATTTCCCAAAGCAAAACTTAGAAAAGTGAATCGCACAGAAAGGCAGTATGAGTGAGCCCACACGTGCCTTCTGAGAGGAATGGGCTCATCCACAGTTTCTGTGCAAGGGGCTGACCTATGAGCACCATTAGGCAGAATCAATAGCAGCTAAGCCACAGGTTTGCCAATATGCTGTGGTTTGGCCTGGCTCAAGAATATGAGCTCAGTGAATCAGATTCCTGTAGAGACTGGAAACAGGAAATGCAGAAAGAGCTGTGTAATTGGCAGTAGGAACTGAAGCTGAAATGTCACGATGTAGTGAGAGGCCAGGGGAGCCAAGATGGGACATGGGCAAGCTGAAAATTCAGGTGAACAAAAGCTAGGAGTAAGTACAGGAAGCTTATCTGTCGAGGGAGAAGAAAAGAACGCTTAGAAATTAGCCGACCAGTGGTTCATGAAGGAGGGACAGAGAGTACCTAGAGCTGACCTAGCTCCTTAGTTTTAAAATTCCACATCATATATACATATACCCTCACAATAAAGCCCCTATTTCTTGAGAAATGAAGTCTATTCCATGCAACCAAAGAATTTAACCAGAAAAGAGGCCAATGTGATGGTCCAGGTTCACAGTTTCTGCTAACCAGGTTTAATCCAGGAGTACAAAATACTTAGGAATGAATGGACTCCTTAACATTCAGGCAATCCTCTACAAATACTGTTTCACTCAGCCAAAATTTTAATTGATATTGGGCAGCGTGTGAAGATTTTGCTTCCCGTCATGTACCTATAGGGCAACTGAAATGTGGTAGAAATTAAAAGCAAAACCATATGCTTTCACTGACAGTTCAAGACAGGGGTGAGTTTGGTAAACTCATTTGGAAACCAGGGTTTTTTAATGTCTGCCTGAATAGAAGACCATTCCATTTCTGTTACGGATAACCAGGAGCAGGGCTACGATTCACTTGGGAAAATAAGTCTGAGTCCCTTCTTACCATAGACTGATAGAAAATCTCACCTTCAAATTTTCACTCCATAGTTAATAGTCATAAAATTGTTTTTGTTTAAAACAATAAATTAGAGGCAGATAAAAATATGAAAATGTCTACATTGGGCACTGAAATAAATTTTAGTAAAGGTATCCACGTTTGGCGCAACTTCGAACAATACTGATTTCTAGCTACCCTAGTAGAGTAACTATTTGCAAACACTACCCTTTAGATAGCTCCTTTTCATTGCCACTACTCTAGGTCAGGCCATCAAAAACTCTTCCAGCATTGTTGTCTTCTAATTCATTCCTCATACTAAAATAAGAGTAAGTATTATTTAGAAAAGCAAATCTGCTTTAAATATTTTAACAGCTTCCCCTTCCCAATGCTTGACAGTAAACTATAAACTCCTCAATATAGTTTATAATCTCCCTCAACATTTGGCACTATCCTCTCTATTCTGATTTTTGCTAGCATCCTATCCCTTAGATACTGCCAATATATAGAACTTCCTTCAAATCCTTGAGTGTATCACGTTCTCTCTCATCTCCAGGTCTTCATATGCAGTGGTACAAGGATGGACACTGAAGTTAGACAAATTTGAAATCTATTGCCAGTTCCACTGTTAGCTCCGTGATCTTGAGCAAATTACTTAATTTTTCTGAGTCTCTGTTTTCTCATCTACCAATTGGGATAATAATATCTTTAAGAGCTTGTTGTGATGCGCATGTATGTGCTCAACAATTGATAGTCACTATGATTACTTTAGATGGGGACACCAATCTATCAACAATTAATATTAAAAAACATCAGGGAGTTTTGGTCGACTCTAGTCAACACTGTAATATGACTACTAAAATAATAAAATCATCCTGCAATCCTAGGATGCATTATTATGATGGAAAAAGGATATAACTGTAACATGTTCAATCAGGCCATTTCTGAGCATTATACTCTAAGAGGGGCATTTAAAATTAAGGAATACCCATAAGAGGCTGGTCCATGTGGTAGCTGTGGAGGTGGTGAGAAATGGTAAAAAATTTCAGGTAGAGACAACATGATTTGCTAAGAGACTATATATGTGAGGTAGGAGAGACAGAGAGGAGCCAAGGATAACTCCAAGGTTTTGGCTTGAACAATTGGATTGATGGAATTGTAAGGAAAGTTGATAAGAAAGACTGGGAAAGCAATTTCTTTGGATCAGGGGCAGAAAAAAGGAAAATAGGAGTTCAGAACTGGACAAGGTAAGTCTGAATTATCTATTAGACACCCAAGTAGAAATGCCAAATTGGCAGTTGAATATAAGAGCCTAGAGTTCAACAAAGATTCAGGTTAGAAATATACATTGTGGAGTTTTCAGTGTACAGATGACATTTAAAGCCATATGACTGAATGAGATTACCAAGGAGGTAACTGTAAAGAGAAGGAGAAGAAGCCCAAGAACGAAGTATTGGGGCACTCCAGTGTTAGGCGGCTGAGGAAAAAGGAGGATTCAGCAAAGGAGACTGAAAAGGAGAAATGAGTGAGGGAGGAGGAGAACAAGAGTATGATGCTCTGAAAGCCAAAGTAAGAGAGTGATTCAAGGATGATGGTGTGACAAATCATGTGAAATAGAACTGAGGCTGGTCTCCAGATTTAGCAAAATGGAGGTCATCGGTGACCTTGACAAAAGTATTCTCAGTCAAGTGGTGAAAGCAAAAGCCGAATATGAGTGAATTTGAGAGAGAAAGAAGTCATCGGAGACAACGTTAAGGGGAGAAAAATGCACAGAGAGTAGCTAGAAGGGGAAAAATGAACATGAGATCCTTATTGCTATACACGTCCAAAATGGCTGGGTGGATATTAAAAAGAAGTAGTGCAATGTGAAATGAGACCAGATGCCTTACAATGTCCTAACCCTATGATAATGGTTTTATAATTTGAGAAATGTTCTGGTGATAAGAACACTGAGCTGGGAATCAAGAGTGGGCCGCTCGAGTTCTTCTAACTAGTACGATTTGCAACAAGTCATTTTGGGGCCTTATTTGTATAGAAGGATTAAAATGCAGTAATTTTCACAAATTCTGACTCTAAAAATTCAAGGGCTAATTTACTTAGGATTTATCTTTTGACTGAGTTACAGGGAATGAGTGATGCAGAAGCAAGACATTAATGGTTTTTGAGTGTTAGGCATTTTCTCGTCCTTACCTACTATTTAAATCTTCCAAAAACCCTATGAGGTAGGTCTTAATGGTCCCAATTTTTAGATGAAGACACTAGAGATATGAAAAGTTAATTGGCTTTATATCCAAATTTGGCTAACTGTGTAGCATAAGCTGTTTTAACTATAACATCTTGATGTCACAATTCTGTGTAAGAATTTCAAATTACTATTGCTAAATTAATATATGATTTCTCAAACACTTCAAAAAAACCTAACAAGACACACATAAATCTAACAAAATCCTTTCTAATCATTGAACAACTGACATAAATAATAACAAATCAGGCATAAATTTAATAGATAAAATTGGAAATATTTCAGATATTATTTAATCTGATAAATTTATACGGATCTGGTGTTAAATGATTATAGAAATTTATTTGTCAATTTATCAGTTGTTTAAATTTAATTAAAGATCAATTTAAAGTAAATGTCATTTTTATGCACAAATTAGAACATTTATATATAAAATAAAATCTGTAAGGCAAACAAAGATTTAGTAGAAAGTTTTCTACCTTTAAAACTAAATTATTTAAAATCAATTAATTATTTGAATATTGATTAAAACACAAATAATTGTATCAAAGTCCTCTCATGAACAAAAGATTTCCTAGATACTGAAACTCACTAATACCGCTGAGATTTATTTTATGACATTAATTTTTTTTTTTTGAGGAAGATTAGCCCTGAGCTAACATCTGCTGCCAATCCTCTTTTTGCTGAGGAAGACTGACCCTGAGCTAACATCTGTGCCCATCTTCCTCTACTTTATATGTGGGACGCCTACCACAGCATGGCTTGCCAACCAGTGCCATGTCCGCACCCAGGATCCGAACCAGCGAACGCCAGGCTGCCGAAGCAGAACGTGTGCACTTAACTGCTGCGCCACCTGGCTGGCCCTATATGTTTACTTTTAAAAGTCAATTAATGCAGTCAGTAATTTACTGAGATAAAAATGATTTTCTGAATAGTAATATTTGTATTTAGTACTGAAAAATAAGCAAAATTTCATTTAAAAATAAAAAATGTATATCAATAAAAGGATTTTTATATTTTATTTTTACATATTCAAAAATAGAGGTTGCAGGGGCCTGTGCAGTGGCGCAGTGTTAAGTTCACACATTCTGCATTGGTGGCCTGGGGTGTGCTGGTTCAGATCCGGGGTAAGGACATGGCACTGCTTGGCAAGCCATGCTGTGGTAGGCATCCCACATATAAACTAGAGGAATGTGGACATGGATGTGAGCTCAGGGCCAGTCTTCCTCAGCAAAAACAGGAGGATTGGCAGTACATGTTAGCTCAGGGCTAATATTCCACAAAAAGAAAAAAGAAGAAAAAGAAAAAAAAATAGAGGTTGCAAGTAAAGTCAATGAAAGAGGTGGGATAGTGTGAGGCAACACGGAAGAGTCTGAACTGTGGCAACCACCACGTTGGGCATGCTCAGTCTACAGGAGGTAGGTGCTATTTAGCTCCAGCATCATTAAGAAAAATTCTATATATAGTATTTACATTTAGAGGAAAAAGTGTGTGTGTATCTGAAGCTTTATAAAGTTCCAGGTAAAGGAATGGGAAAACAGTTTTAGTTAAGAACTGGTAAAATGTATACTATTTCACACGGGAAGAAAGCCACAAAACCTTTGGCAGAGTTTCTAAATTGGCAGCCTTTTGGCCAAATTTTGCTATGGATATGTTTTGCTTGGCATGCACAGTGCTTTTGGTCGTTTTGCTGTTTTTAACTTCAATTAGCTGACAGCATTCTATAGTTGGGATGTCCCATATTCTGATTTGGCAATCCAAAATATTTCCTCTAAAATGAATATTCATTCAGGATTGTATATAAAGAACATGAAATATTCCAATATCCAATTGAAAATGAACATTCATATTTGTTGCCTTCTTCCTAGGTAGTATAATCATAATATTCATCTTTCCAGCTCTTTAACCTAAAACTATAATCCTTTTTTAAAATATGTACAATCAAATCAGCTCTTGTTCCTTTCTCTGAGAGAATAATTATAATTGGACAACGTATTACCATTTTACTGAACAATTTCAAGCTCGCAGTCTTTAGATTAAGGAGAAATAAAGATTTTTAAGGATATCATTAAACCATTTTGACAACCCATCAGGCGAAAAAAAACTAATAAGAATGATAATGTCCCAGGTTGACAAGGAACAATGACGTGTATAGTTGTATATGCTACTTTATATATTGGTATAAACTTTCTGGGGCAAAGTTTTGAAAGCAATATGTATGAAAGCCTCAAAAACAAAACAAAACATGAATTCTTGATACCAGCAACTCTACTTCTAGGAACTTATTCTAAGGAAATAAGTGAACAACTGTACAGAGAGATTTTTACAAAATTATTCATTGTTTAAAATAGAGAAAAATTAAAATGTTTATCTATAGGTGATTGGTTATATTGTATTTATACAATGAAATATTATGTAGCTGCTAAAAAGAATGACATAGGTCTCTACTTATTGATACAGAAATATGTCCATATTACATTGTTGTGTGAAAAAATCAAGTTGCAGAATAATCTGTACCCTATCATCTATAAAAATATATCTATCTATATGTGGGTACCTACACTGAAAATTATGGTACTATAAATGCTAACAATTTTTCTCTCTGGGCTATTGAATTTATGGGAAATTTAATTTTATTTTTTATACTATTTTAAATTGCCTACATTTTAACATTTAGCAAATATTACATTTATATGCAGTAAAAACAATAAATGTATTAGTTTTGAAAGCCAAACAAAAACTTGACTTATTATAGGGAAACATAAAGACTAACAAGTGTCATTAATCTATAGGCAAGAATATACCTCTAAATTTATATTGTCTGCGATTACACTGAAAACTAGTAAACATTTATCTGCAAAAGACAATTATTTTAAAAAGGGAATTACCATTCAACCTATGGGTTAAGAGATGTTATTGACTGTTATCTCAAAAGCTAACCAATAACATTAGCTAAACTTTTACACGCTAAGAAACTGCATTTTGTTAACTGTTTTATATGCTCATAAAACTTAAAATAATTAGAAAAATAACCCAGAACTTGATTTTATATTTTCTAATTTCCATTCCCAGCTTCTATAAAGGAATGGAGGGAGCTGTGAGAATTTATGGACTCTCTTCCCAAATCTATTGGTAGGCCCAGATTCCATGTATTATATCAGATATAACCAAGAGTGTGCTGATAAATCAGCTGGGGTAGCAAGGCTTATCTGTATGGTGTGCCAATTCCTGTCGTATAAATTCTCACGCCATGGCCGATTTCAAGCCACCACAGTGAGGCCACTGAATGTGGAGCTGGGAAGAAATGAGCATGTGTGGCTCTCACAGCTATACGAGCTGGCTCCAGCACGCCATTGGTTCCACACGGGAAGATTCCCATCTGATTCTACATGGTAAGCAGATAAACCATGTAATAAACCTTGTGGAAGGAAGAGGAAAAAACACCAGAGAAAATGTAATCCAGAAAAAAAACCAGTACTACGTAAGTCATTTGCTTGTTTCCTGTTCATAAATATAGTCTAAAACTACCCTAAAACTTTCCTTTAAAATCATAATTATTTATATTTCTTTTCAGATGCCTTTTTATACATGTTCCCTAACTTAATATATCATCAGTAGAAAGTTTTATTACCTTTGTAAATGTTGAATCAGAAGTGTATGTGAAAATGTTTTCAGGTCTTTGGAGTGAAAATAAACACAAAATTTTCTTTTTAAAGATTGGCACCTGAGCTAACAACTGTTGCCAATTTTTTTTGTTTTTTGCTTTTTCTCCCTAAATCCCCCACAGTACATACTTGTATATTTTAGTTGAGGGTCCTTCTAGCTGTGGCATGTGGGACGCTGCCTCAGCATGGCCTAATGAGCGGTGCCATGTCCGCGCCCAGGATCTGAACCAGTGAAACCCTGGGCAGCCAAAGCCGAGTGTGGGAACTTAACCACTCGGCCATGGGGCCAGTCCCTAAACACAAATTTTTTACAGCAAGGTGTCTTTAACAGGTCAACTCAAAGTGAGGTTCTCAGGAAAACCTTCCCTGAACTTGCTGACCATATCACATTCCCCAATAAGAGGACACTGACACTTAGAAATTTACATCCATTTGTGTGCTCATTTGATTTCTTCCTGTCTCCCCACTGCATGGCTCCAGAGGGCAGGGTGGTATCATCTTGTCTCTCTCTACTGTTTTCACCAGCACAGTCTCTGCACTAGCAGGTGATTCGAAAACATTTTTTAAAATGAATAACTTTTTACTATGGGAAGATGTTTACACATACATGCTCGCATGCATGCGCATACACACACAGCCTTTATAAAGTGTGAACATAAAAATTCAGTGAAGGAATTTGGAATTTAAAACAATTAATAGTTTTTTTTCCCTCATATTGGAGGTGTAGCAGACGTACGAGATGTTGAGGAAATGGAAGTTGGCATGGAATGCATGAGTCCAGTATTAAATGATTCGCAGAGAGCAAGAATTACATTTACTATATACTACTGTTTTAGAAAGACAGATGGGTAGTCAAATGCAACAAAACACACCAAAAGAATGAAGTGGGTTATTCGTGCTGGAAGCTCTTGTGTCTGAGGCCACTGTGACCCAAACAGAAACAAAGATGTAACCGACTGCATCTAATCCAGCCTGATTGCTACTGACCAGGCTGACTTTATTATTGGCTCTTAATTCTTAGCAAAGCAGAGACTAAAATTACAGCTTTGAAAAATATCAACATTAAGAAGACATTTACAATTTTAAAAAATGGAGAACCCAAATAATATTCTTGACAATTAAGAATTATATCACCGCGACAATAATTTTTTAAATGGGAAAACTATACTATCAGAAAGCAACAAAAATGGTTCACATTAGACAATTCACTAAACAGTTAGCTGATATTTTCCAGACACTGCTCCAATGAAAAAGGGCAAGCGGTAAAAATGTGCTTCTGAGAGTTTTAAACCATATTGTACAGAAGTCACATCAAATTAATACTGAGGACCATTCAGAGCTTTTATTCTGAAAAGCTTTTGAAAGGGGATTAAACTATGAAAACTCTCATGATACTAAAGTACCTATTAATGGGTTGAGGAGGTAAGAAAGGAACAATGAAAGTGTTATTTTTAGATAAATCTTTACTTTGTGTGTAGCAGCACAAAGCTTTGCTGAAGGGCACAGCAACAGTTCACCAGCAATATCCCACGCAGAGAAGCGTTGATTAGCAGAATTGTGTTGTCTTTTCTTTTTGGAAATAGGTCATTTTCTTTACAGTGACATCATATAGTTAGAGCACATTAACAAATATAAACATAACTTGATGGTACGGACAAAATCAAACAAAAAGTTTTTCTAATTATTGCAGTTCTGGAAAGGCTATCATGAGCTCTTTGTTTTCTTGAATAGCAGGTAATTGATCTTTGCAAGGCCTCTAACAAACTACTCCCTTAAAAAAAAGAGTTTCTACTTCCTATGATAATATTTTACAGAACGAACAATTACGTTTTCATAAAAAAAAAGCAACAGGAAACAGCACGAGGAGTGAGAACATGAACCTAGATACTTGTCATCTCATCAAAAATAATGAATGCTCAAGAGGTTTCAACTTCATGTCTTCCCAGTCATTGGTCCAATCACAATAGGCCGCCCAAGGAGAAGAGTAGGCGAAAGACACACTCCTCTTCATCAGCCCCAGCTAGCACCTGTAACCTCCAAACAACTATATACCAGCTGATTTGACAAGGCAACAACCCCCAAAGACAACTGGAAATGTTGTTGCTGGCCTGCTGAGCCTGCATCAGCGAAGGGGCACACCACATGGCGGATGACAGCTTTGTGTCTGTCCCATCTTGCAGCCTTCCCCTCTTCCCTGACACACAGTCATGCACTCACAGAACAGTCTTATGGCTAATGATGCAAACATGAAGTGTAAAGTCTCCTTAATTTGACCCTTGTTAAACTCCTAATTGGATTGAAGCAGGCTCTGAGTGGAAAGCAACCCTGGATTATTCAGGAAAGCTCTTACGAAATGAAGCCCAAATTACAAAAGGCTGTTCTGGCTGCAGGACATCACAAAGAATAGGCAATGAATTGCAGCTGTCACTTAAGTTAAAAATCTAATCAATTGCCTTTTTTAAACAGGTAACTTTTAGAACAGTTTCTTCATTGTGATACTCTTCAGAGTCCGCTTGACCCAAATTTAATAAGCTGCTATTAAAGCAGAAGAGCAGCTGTAGAGCTAAGGCTGTAGAATGATACTGTGCATTCAGAGTCTTAATGATTTTAAAATGACTACAACCATTGCTTCATTCACGAGGAATAAAGCTCAGGCTCTCTGCTCAACAATGTCTTAACACAAACTGTCTGAGCAGACAGCATTCATTTGTCCTTCATGAACTCCAGAGGTCAGCTGCATTGCTGAGGATATCTCAACAGTTTAATTGTGTTTCTTCTGTAGGAAGTCTGAGGGGAGAAACTTAGGATTCCTTGTATATGAAAACTAGCTTTTCTGCAAGGAAATATACAGCTTAAACACAGAGACAAGGGGGTGCATGATATGCAGACAGGTGTAAAACATGAAGTAATTATAGAAGCTCAAATTAGTTCTTAGGCCTGAGGCAAAAAAGAGAACAGTGCCTTGACAAAAGGGAATAGCAAATAAGGGTAGCAAACAAAAAATGGCTTGAATGTGTAAATTAGCAAGAAAAATGAGACAGAAAAGCAGCTTTACTCTACTATTATTCCCCACATGAGAACAGAGCAGCTGAACGTGATCAAGAGAGCTTGGGAGAAGAGAGGCAGGCATCAACACGGACTGGAAGCCAAAGAGTGGCAGCTCGGCACTTTCTCGTCAGTCACTTATTATGTGCTGAAGTGCTCCTGAGAAGCGCCTCTTATACTTGACCTATCATATTACTTCTTCTGTAAACACATAATCCCTGCTTGTTAGGTGGTGTCAACACTAGCATTCATTCACTATGGTAGTCTTTTTGTGAACAGACACTTTAGAAGTGCTGCCAAAACCAAAGAATTGACACCATAATAAAACAATTTGAATTTCAACCAGGTAAACAGATCCTATGCTTTTCTGTGAAAAGCAATGTAGAGAGCATTACATCAATTTTCTCTCATTTGGGAAAAAAAAAAAAAAACAAGACTGCTCGGTTACGGCAAGACTATTTTTTTCTACAAGTGATTATGATTAACTTGGGTTACAGATCCAAGCCAGGAATAATACCTACTCTTAAATTGCCTGGTGTGGTCACATAAATTCCACTAATACTCTTTCTTTAAACAACAAAACAATGCACAAATCTCAACCAAAAGGTCATGAATAACTCATTAATAAAATCAGAAATGTATATGTCTACATGTCACTGTGCCAGGCATGGCTGACCATAAGGCATTAGGGGAAAAAAAAAAAATTAATGGAGCATTTGGCATACTACATTTCCATTAGTGAAGACAGATATGATTTAATTAAACTATAATACAAGCTAAACATTTATCTAATTGACAAATACAATTTCAGTATTTTTAAATATAAATTTTCTTATGGTGATTCAGATTTGAAGCAAAAATCTTTTCAGGGTGCATCTGGCTAAGTTAAATAGTCAAGGAGAAAGGACAATTTATTAAAGAAATCAGAACACTTGGTTTTTGAACTTCTGTTCTTCAAATTATCCTGAAGGAGGTTTTTAAAAAATTCTAAGTGTAATCCCTGCTTTCCCAGTGCTGTAAGTATTTTATGATCTAATACTGCTCCAATCTTCTCTAAAATAAATAACTCGTGATGTCTTCATGTGGTATAATAGTGATGTGTCATGTTGCTCATTCCACCGGGTATCAATGCCAGAGGACTCCTGCTTTGGCCCCCTTGCTCTGGATACTAGATAGGAACCCTCTTGCCTGGGGGGGAGGAAGAAACTGAACAGTAATTAGCAGGTGTTTGCCACACCTTATGGAAGATATTTTGGTAATTCTTACTGGACACATAAAAGACAAGATTAGCAATGAAAAATTTTTAACCTGGGGAGGACTGGGTGTTACAAGTTAAGTATCTAATTCACACATAAACAGTAAAATGTCCTTGTAATTTTTATACCTGGAAAAATGTCTACTAAGCCTCCCAATGCCATTTGCTTTATGAAATTTGATTTGTATGACCTTTAACAAACAGAGCTTTTGTACAAATCAACATATGCTAAGATCTATGTTACAAATATATGATTAAATAATTTTGCTTCTAAAATAACAAGCACGTTCCAGAAAAAAGAGTACGAATAAATAAAACAATGAATTCAAAGTAAAAAATAAGAGCCAATCATAAAAAGCAAGTTTAGTAAGCCCTACATATAAAAATTCATTTCAAGTGGATTTTATTTTAAATAGACCTCTCTTTAAATATTTGGTAGAAAATTAATGGAAAAGCACAAACATATTTAGTTGTATAACGTTAGATAAGATCATAAATAAACAATCTGACGTCTCCCGGATATGTCTAAGACTTTACATTTCTCCAAAGAGAAATCTCATTGCCCCTCATTAAATGAGATAACATACCATATCTTCCTCATTTTTGAAGTTCAGGGTACTATTTAAATTGATGGACCAATATTTAGAAAACAGAGAAGTGACTGAAAGATGCTGCACTCAGATTTATACAGATCTTCCTGATACACACATTAATCTTTTATAGGTCAACCATACAATTTGGACGCTAACTTCTTCAGCATTCTAAGGACATCAGTTAGTTCTCTGGAAGAATACTACACTAAAGGAACTCCAGGGCATATGAGAGTATGCTTAACTTACTCCCACAGTGTAATTTATATTCCGGGAGATGACAGAAAATGAAAATAATTTTTCTTGTAAAAATGTTCTTAAAAATTTTAATCTCTACTAATAAAAACACTGTCTTAATGAAGAGAAATAGAGAAGTTAAAAATATCTGGCAAAATAGATTTACATTTTTCAGTCCGTTTTTGTGTGTGTGTACACAAAATCACACACAATGTGAGCACTTCCTCAATTTCCCCCACAGAACATTCTTTAGGATTCTGACTGAATAACTTTGAGTGATAATGTTCACTATTTTGAGATAATTTGTTGGAAGTGATCTTGGTCTTTCATATCATTAATTTTTGTACAATCTGCATTTTTGAAGAATCTATATTAACATGCCTAAACATCTGAATTGCTATTTAAATAATTCACAGTTTGTATGATTGGAATATAGATTTAGGAGAAAGAGTTGCTCATATGGTTCTCTAGAATTCAGGTAATTAAGGATTGGCTTGATAAAGTTAAGGAAAAGTTCCCAAACATAAGGAAGTTACACAAGAATTTAGAAATTTGTTCAATTTGCTTGGGGGCCATTATTTTGACAAAGCAGTGAAGTGGGCTGACTCAGATTCTGAGCTCTAGATCCAACCCTGGGATGAACAGAGGCTGCCTGCACACCAAGCTGGTGCTGCTACTAAGGCTTTTCCTGGACTTTTTACAGGAATCACACAATTATTTAACCTTTGTGGGAATGGGATCCTTTTTAAAGCATTACTATAAATTATTGCTTGACTTTCCAATGTAGGAGTTTTAAAACACATTTTAGGATGTTAGCTCAGGGCCAGCCTTCCTCAGCAAAAAGAGGAGGATTGGCAGCAGTTAGCTCAGGGCTAATCTTCCTCAAAAAAAAAAAAAAAAAAAATAAAGGACATATATATGAAAGTACAAAAGACTGCCTATATATTATTGGAAAGTGCTATTAGAATATTCTTCCTTATTTTGTGCTATAACTTCCATCCACCGGTCTTGCGTCTTCTGGAAGATCACATACAAATGCACTCTTTATTATAAATGACAGGCTTTCTAGAGGAAACTATTATGTCCTACCCCATTCCTATCTTTATCATTCAAATTAGTCTCTTTAGTAGGCTAAACTAGCTTCAGTTCCTTCAAGCCACGTGACATGGTTTCTATATCATTTATGAATCTTGATGTCAGTCAAAGTATTTGCTAACTCAGGTTTGTGTACCCTGCAAAGCGATTTTTAATTTAACTCTATTGTGGCAGAGAAAATTCCTTGTCTTATTTAAATATTTTTAACTTTAAGAAGGCTTTTTTATGTGCTAACACATGATTTAGCCTGGAGAATGTTACATGCGCACTAGGGACTTCTGCTGCTGGGTGGCACGTTCTATCCATCCCTATTAGGTCTGGGTGGTATATAGTATTATTCAAGTCTTCTGCATACTTGTTAATCTACACTCTGGTTAGTCTGTCCATTAAGAAAAGTGGGTATTGAAGTCTCCAACTATTATTGGAGAACTGTCTATTTCTCCCTTCAATTCTGCCAGTTTTTGTTTCATGTATTTTGGGCTTTCTCTTAGGCACACATACATTTATAATTGTTATATCTTCCCAATACATTAACCCTTTTTGTCATTATAAAATGTCTCTTTTTATCTCCAGTAAGATTTTTCTAGTTTAAATGTCTATTTTTTCTGATATTAGTATAGCCACTCCAAATCTTTTATGGTTGCTGTTTGTATGGTATATCTTTTTTCATCTTTTTAAATTTTCAACCTATCTGTATCTTTGAATCTAAACTGGGTCAAATCATATAGTTGACGGTAGAGAGCACACAGTTGGATCTTGTTGCTTTTTAAAAAATTCAGTCTGACAGTCTGCTTTCTGATTGGATTGTTTAACCCATCATATTTAATGTTATTATTGATATGGTTGGATTCATATCTGCCATTTTACTTTTTGTTTTCTATATGTCTCATCTTTTTTCTTCATCTGATTCTCCTTTACTGCCTTCTTTTGCATTAAGTAAATTATTTTCTAGTGCAATATTGTAATTCCTTGAATGATTTTTTAAACTATTTATATTTTAGTTATTTTCTCAGAAGTTGCTCTAGGGCTTACAATATACATCTTAATTCATCAGAATACAAATTTACTTTTTAAAAATTTAGATCATACTTGCTTAGCAAAAGGATTTGAGGCATTCTTGAGTTTTTCCCCTGTCTTCATCACATCTTTGGTAACAATGTTGAACAAGAAGGTGCCAAGTACAAAAGTTTCTAATATTTTGCCTTTATCTGGTCTTCTGACACATCTCACCTTCTCTAATTCCTCAACAGTGACTGGTTCTTCAATCAAACCTACAGGTTCTTTTAGAACCCTGAAGTCATGAATTTATTTAAAGTGATTAATTACTTTCTTACTATTTTCTTACTTATCATCAGTTTTATTTTACTCTTCATTGTATTCATTATATCCTTCCTAAAGCTATATAAAGACAAATGGATAGAGTTGTCTTTTAAACAATATTTAATAACTAGAGGTTTAATTTAAAAATGACACATTATGAAGAAATAATTAAAAGTATAAAAATAATTTTTATGAAAGATTCACTGTAAGAGTCCTTAGAAAAATAAACTCCAATACATTTAAATATAATTCATATCATAAAAATATAATTTACTGCTAACTTTTCAGGAATATATATGCTTCATATGATGAAGTATACCTTCAAAGGTAAAACTGCTGATATTTTGTGCTGACCTCAAAGTGAAATAAAATAGAGAAGAGAATGGTTTTGGAAGGGGATGGGTAGAAGAGGCTTTAGAAATCGTCTGTTCCAACGCTTTCATCACATAGGGCAGGAAACCGGATAGAGGGGTCATCTGAACTCATTAATAAGGGCCATATACTTCATTTGAAAAAGAGCAAGCCCTAGAACACAAGGGTTCTGATTCCCAGTCAAGGGCTTTTCTTGCTCCACTGTGAAACTAAAGGGTAGGATGCGATAACCAAAGACTTGGAGGGAAAGCACTTGTGGCAGTTTTACATACCTCAAAAGAAACAGATGTGACTGACTCCTGTCAAAATATCCGGAGCGACACTTGGGTAGTATCGGAAACAGACACGCTTAGCGGGTTACACTTGGGTTGACACCGAAGTAGACTTTCATATATATCACGGTCTTTTAAAAGAGCCTATGATTGCCCTGGCTACAGAAGTAAATTTAAATAAGCTCTATCATCAGCTATTGATGATAAAACTGTTTTATTAACTATCTCAAAAGCATTCAAGCATTAAACTAGAAATGATTCTGTGAAGTTGTCTTTTGGCTTCCAACATTGCAGCAACTCCTTTTGGGCTCATTTGTTTCCTTTTGTGCACGTTCTGGTGACTTGGCCTGTTTTCCTTTCTATTCGCTCATTCTATTCTTTGTGGTTTTTCTCTCCCAAAAGTTCTTCTTTCCCTCTCCGTCCAAAATCATATCATCACTTTTAAAGAATTCAACATTCATATATCCAATATTCAATATATATTCAATATTCAACGTATTCCAGTTTAATCTTAAAATTCCTTGACTTCTTTGAATTCCAACAGTTTATGTCTGTCTATGACCATATTCTGCTTCATGATCTACTCTGCCTCCTATCTTTAAACTATCTCATTAAGTCATCTGCTTAGGAATTTTACTTCATCTACTCCTCACTTTCATTTAGTGTTGCCAGATAAAGCATAAGATGTTTGTTCAGACAAACAATGAAATGTTTATCTGAAATTCAAATTTAACTGGAAAACCTGTATTTTCATAGGATAAGATTTTGGATGGAGATGGAAAGAATAACCTTTTCAGATGCTAACTGGAAGTCCTTCATTTCTATATGCTAAACCCTACCAGACTTCCAGTTTCTTCATCATTCCATTTTCTTCCAGTTTACCAATCTGACTACACTTTCTTCCCTCCAGTTTAGAATCTGTAGTTCATCAGTCTAATCACATAAGTACCTTCAATTCTTTCACATCCATATCCTTCAGCCATAAGCTCTCCACAAATCCTCATCACCAGACATATTCTGTGATTTAGTTTTTCCCCTCTTCTACATCTAGATGGCTGAGTGATATGGATAATCGGACTTTATGTAAATTGATCCCATCACAAATTCATGGTTTCCATCATGGTAGGTCTTTACTGTTCCTCCTCAATCTTTTACTTGTTTATGATGAGAGTATTACCTCCTATTCCTTTCAATGATGGTTTAAACATCCAAGTCCCTCCTTAACCCTTCCCTAAATCCTAGAGCTTTCTACTGCCAAGAGAAAACTGACGCCTAGTATATACTCCACCAACTGTTTACACCACCATCTATAAACTTATCTCCATCCACAATTACCTTCCACAATACAGAAGCTTCTTCCTGGTAGATTTCTAGACCTGTCTGTCCTAAACCAACACCCTCACCCTCCATTACTATCAATGACATATGGGATACAGTAAATAAAATGAAATACTAATACCTGTGTAGAGTTTCTTTCAAGGAAAACTCAGCCAACTCTCAATTGTAGCCTCAAGAGAATAATATCATTTCCTTTTGTTAGTCTTGGAGATAAGGCCTCCATGAATTAGCCCTCTCTTTTTCAATTTTAACCTTTCTTCTATTGTTTCTCTCTCTATGCCTTAAATATGGGCAAATCTCTTTTAAAATTTCTCCTGCATCACTCTATAATTGAGGGATGTCTCTCTTACATTTCCTTTATATTTAGTTTTCTTGCAAGTGTATTTTACACTTCACTTACTCCCATTTACTCTTCAGCCCTTCTCTCATCTACCTTCTGTCTCTACAATTCCACTGAAACTGACGTGGGGAGACAAAGAACTGTTCATCTTACTTGGACTCTATATGGTAGCTGAGCTGTTCTCCACTACCTTTTTATTAAAACTCTCTTGCTTATGGCCTTTTGGACAGTTCTGTCTCTTGGTTTTTCTCCTTACTTCTCTGAACATCACTTCTCATTCATCTCTCCTGGATCACCTTCCTCTGTTGGTGTTCCTGAGGATAATGTCTTGTACCTTTTCTCATTCTACATTGTCTCCTGGCATCTTTCAAGCACTCACATGCTTCCAACTACTGAAAATATTATGAAGAATCCTAGATCTTTCTCCTAAGCTTTAGAGTCAGATATTTAGCTGCCTTTGGGACTTTTCCACTTGGACAAGCCACAGTTCAGCAGTTAAAACTGAACTCATCATCTTCCCAGAAAACCTGTTCTTGCTCCAATATTTCTGTATCTCGATTGGTAGAGCTTCTGTACTCAGTCACTCAAGGCAGAAACTTGAGAATCATCTTAGGTGTCCTCAAATGCTTTTTTATGATTTTTCTACCTTTCTCATGTAGTTGCTAGACATGGTGGAGGCTATGAGCTATACACCTACCGTATCAGTTACCACGATGCTTGAGAACAGAAGGATAGAAAGGGAAAAAACACGCTGGCTAACGTTTGCTGATAGGACCAATGTATTCATCCTTTGGGTTTTTCATTCAGAAAGCTTTCTTGGATTGTGTTTGTGTGCCCCTCCTTTATAATCCCTAGTAATTTCTCCTTTTCTAATCACTCAGAATTTAGCACACTGAGTTGTAATTGTGTGCTCAGTTGTTCGTAATCTCCTACTAGTCTGAAGCTCTGTGAAGGCATAGTGGAGAGCACAGGAGAGGCTCAATCAATATCTGATAATTGAATGACTTAAGAAATTCTTTGCCTGAGCACTGTGCAAGAAATTTTAAAGGAATGTTTTCCCATATTCCCGACTAATGTTTGGAAGCACTACAACTGCATTTTTTTCATTGCATTCTATTTAGACACAACTAGAAACCATGCAAGCCCACACAGTTCAATGTTCATGCCAAGGTAAGTTATTTATTTGCCATCAGCAGCCAGATGATTATAATTTTCAAATACTGTTTATTTACATATTTAAACTGGAGATTTCATGATTCACAAATATTGGAGTACTGAAATATCTATTTCAAATCTGTCTAAATTCTCCTGAATGAAAACACTTATTTTAATTGTGTTGAGGAGTAAGTGTCTTCAGGGAAGACTCTATTTAATGACAGAAGAAGATTTGGAACTGCCACTTGTGCCAATATAAGGCAGGAAAGAGATGCAGGAATTGCTTCTTTGTATAGTCTTATGACACCAAGATAACAATGGCAGCTTGAGATGGCTATCCAGAATCTCAATCTACTTGTCAACTTTTGGTTTTTAATAATTATCAGGAAAGAAGATAGAAGCCAGCCAGTTTGTCCAATGGACTCAATGTGTTATATTATTATAGTACTGTCGAATGAAATATAATGTATGAAAGTCAGTTTGTCCAATTTATTTATAATCAGTCTACAGATGAAACGGCTACTATGATCACTGTCATTGGTTTTTGTTGTAATCACTAACCCTGCCCTAATCTTCCTCCTACACTTTTTGATACCTTAAGATTCAGATAAGTTTTATCACTCAACAATTATTTATTGATCATCTACCATGCATATAGTCCTATGTAGGCATTTTGGCGTAAGGGTAGAAAGAAGGGTAAAAGTTTTCTTATCACCCAGGAATTCTGAATCCATTATGGGGACAAAACACATTTACAAATTTAATAACTTTTTTTATAGCACTCATCTACACTATACTAAAAGTAGAAAAGTCAAGGGTTATAAGATTATTGAGAAGGAAAGACCATTTTTAATTAGGAAAATCATAGAGAGGGAGGATACATTTGATTTTAAGAAAGGAATGAAATTCTGATTGGTGAAGAGTTAGAGGTAAAAAGGTAGAGAAAGCAATGTAAGAATTGTGTTTGGAAAATAATCAATCTATAGTAGAGAATGCAAGGATGAATGTCAAGAAGTTAATATTAGAATATTGCTGTGGCCGGATAGTGAAGTGCTTTGAATACCAGAAGAGGCTGTTTTCCCCTTCCTCTCTCATTTTCTCCCACCCTTCCTCTCATGAGAATTGGGAGTCAATCTGAGGTTTTTGAACAGGTGAGGAACATGATAGAAGTGGTCTGTGAAAAAGTCAATCCAGCAGCATTCTTTATGATGGACTAGAGAAGGGAAACACAGAAACAGGGAGTCACAGTCCAGTAAGAAAGTGATGAAGACCTGAACTAGGGTGATAGTGGTGGGTATGACAAGAATCCATGTGAAAGATACAAGGAAAAAATGAGAATCCACCAGACTTGGTGATTAATAGAGCATGGGGGTGGGTGGACAAGGAGCAAAGGGTGAGAGAGGAGTTAATAATGACTAGGATGTCAAATCTTTGAAATTATAACAATGACTTGAGTCAATAACAGAAACAAAGGGAGACATGAGAGATAGCAGTCCTCAAGAAAAGCTTTTGCTTCCTACTTGAGAGGAAGGACGTACAACAACACGGAGAGGACAGGGGCATCAATTTGGAAAATGTCCACAGGAAGTAGAAAATGATGATGATGAATTAATAGAGAGGTCAGGATTGGAGGCAGAGATTTGTGACACATCTACACAGAGATGATAATTCAATCAGTATAACCTTAAGATAAGAAGCAGCTAGAGTATACTGGGAGTTAGAGAAGAGAGAAAAGCGAGTCAAGTTAATGGTGAAAAATCAGTTAGTAAAGTAAGAAGCAAAACAGGATAATGAATACAGGTAGAGAGTAGAGCATAATAGTTAAGTGCATGGATGCTGAAGTCTTAAAGAATGGTTTCAAGTCACAGCCCCATCTAGAGGACCTTAAATAACTTTTCTAAGCTTCACTTTTCTTTTTCTTTTTGAGGAAGATTAGCCCTGAGCTAACATCTGCTGCCAATTCTCCTCTTCTTTTGCTGAGGAAGACTGGCCCTGAGCAAACATCCATGCCCATCTTTCTCTACTTTTATATGTGGGACGCCTGCCACAACATGGCTTGCCAAGTGGTGCGTAGGTCCACATCCAGGATCTGAACTGGTGAACCCTGGGCCCCCAAAGCGGCATGTGCGAACTTAACCACCATACCACCAGGTCAGCCCTAAGCTTCACTTTTCTTATCTCCCAAAATAAGACAGCAATGCCTTCCCCTCAGAGCACTTATCACCACCTGACATGCTACATATTTGTTTACTTGCTTATATATTTATTTGTTAATTTAGTGTCTCCCCCCTAGGATGTAAGCTCCATTGTCTAGCCTTAATTGTTTTCAGCTCTTTAGAAGATGAGATATTGAATGCTGCTTTGCTCTCAGCTCTGGAAAATTCTCACTCAACCACTTGCTGCATAGAATAAGTGTTCAATAACTAATATTATTCCTTTTATCAAGAGAAGAAAATTTCAAAAAAGAGGAGGTCAGTGATGTCAAGAGGCCATTAAGATTTGTGAACTAAGAGGTTACTATCACTTTTAAGTACAGTTTCCATAGCTTTATTATAAAGGCAATATTTGGCAGAATTAACAGATTATCTCCTTTCATTCCTTTCTTCTTTCCTATCTTTTCCCTTTTCCCATTCTTCCCTCCTTGCCTCCCTCTCCTCCTTCATCCATTTGTTCATTCATCAGTTCATTCCTTCCTTCAAACAGATAATATTTATTGAGCATTCATTATAAGCCAGGCACTGTTTTAGATTCTGAATATGCAGCAATTAAGAGATGAAATCCTTGCCCTCATTAAGAGCTTAGATTTAAATCAAGGGAGAAAGACACCAATAATGACAAATAAGTAAAAATATATGTTAGACAGTGACAAGTGGTAGGGGAAAAAGAAGGCAGAGAAGGGGGACAGAGAGTCCAGGTGGGGATGCACTGCCATTTTAGATAGGGTAAACACCTGAAGGGTGTGAGGGGACAAGTCGTGCAGATACTGGGAACAGAGAGTTCCACACAGAGGAACCAGCATAGGCCCTAATGTGAGTAGGTGCCAATGTGCTCAGAGAAGACACAGGAACGGTGACAGTAGTAGACAATGATATCAGAAGGGTGCGGGGAGAGATAGGGTGGAAAGGTGCTCACTGTAGGGCTAATAGGTTATTTTAAGGATTTAGACTTTTACTCTGAGATCAGAAGCCATTAGGGAATTCTGAACTTCAGGATGGCATGATCTTTCTTTTACTTTTAACAGACCTTTCTGGCTGCTATGTCGAGAGAAGAATGTAAGGGGTATAACAGGAGTGGGATAAACAAGGAAGCCAGGACTCCTCTTGGATAACTAATAGTACACATAAGAGATGATGGTGACTCGACTAGGATTGAAGCTGTAAAGTTGGCGAGAGGTAGTCAGATTCTGGAGGACTTGCTGATGTGCTGGATGTGGGGATATGACAGCAAGAGAAGAGTCAAGGATGGCAGCCAAGCTGTTGGCCTAAGCAACTGGAAAAGAGGAGTTGCCATTTACTGAGGCATGGATGACTGCAGGAGGAACAGGCTGAGGTTGAAGAGCAGGTGCTCAGTTTGGATACGTTACGTTTAATACACGTCTCACATATGTGAGAATATGTAGGGGAGATAGCTGGATAAATGAGTTTGGAGTTGAAGGGAGAGGTCTTGGCTGGAGCTATAAATTTGGGAGTCATCAATGTATTCTATTGGGGAGTACAGGGTGAATAACCATTCACTCATTCAACCATCACTGAGTATCTGCTGCATGCTATCAAAACCACCAGCAAAATTAACAGATGCTTCCATTGGGAAGTACAGGACAGATGACATTTATTTAATTATTCATTCAACAAATACTCACCTAGCACTATGCTAGGTAAGCAAAAGGGTTTAGAGACAGAAAAAGCTGGGTCTGAATCCTGGCTCTGCAGTTACTGTATGGACTTAGGTAATATAAGTTAAAAAAATATTCTAAGGTTTTTATGTGTATTAATTTATTTAATGCATGCAACAACCCTATGATATGGATATTATCCCCATTTTAAAGATGAGAATACAAACTTAGGATAAGTTTAGTGTGATGACTAAGAAAGTGGGCTCTACAGTCTACATTCAGAAGGGCTGGCTGAAAAATCTTGACTCTGCAAACTCCCAGCTCAGTAAACTTGGAAGAGTTTCTTGACTTCTGTGTCTCTGTTTCTTAACAATGAAATGATAGGAGCAGCATCTACTTCACAGTGTGGCTGAGAGGATGAAGTGCAGTAATGTAGATCAGGCACCTTGCACAGTCCCCATATAATAAGAACTCAATATTAACTAATTTTATCAGCTCATTCTTTGTCTCTTTCAAAGATATAAAAGTTTAAAAATAAAAAGGTGTTCTTGAAGCCCAAGCAATAACAATGACCTGCAACTTTTCCCTTCAAGGTTCTAAGGCATGTTATTTGAGTGTTCAGTTGACTTTCAGGTGGAAGATTAAAGATGAGGAAGAGGAATACCTCAGGTCAAAGCATACAGTTAAGACTAGAATTTATCCAAGGTGGCATTAAATATCTTGTAAGGAGAAACAGGGAATCTCCAACTGGTTGCTAGGTCAATACTGAGGCAGCGGAGTTGGTGATCTACACTATTTTAGGTTTTTCAGTGCATCTGATAAAGTGGTACTTGTTCTTCAGGTATTTATTATCTGGGCTGTAAGCTATGGTGAATATTAAATACTGAGATCAATAGACAAAATAAATAATTCTTAACAATGAATTCTGCTGTAGTTTCTAGGCAACAGGCAACCAAATAGGACATAGGCTACAAAAACTACCTACCTGAAGAGACTTCAGTATCTTATTTACTGAGTGTAAGGCTTTAATAAAGTTATAGCCTTCTAGTGTTGGCAATTGTGTCTGTCCTCATTCTAGTATGCCCTCGGTAAGCTACCAGATCTTCACCTGCACAACAAAAGTGCCACTCATTGAAACAGTTATAACAGGAAAGGAAAGCAAGTTGATGGGATTTAAAGTGTTACAGGCCACTGAATCACTGACTACTTGGTGAGGGCATGTAGAAAAATGTCATTCTCAACACTGCTGGTACAATGAAGCCATACGAATGAAACAGCTTTGAAACATGAGGTCTATTCATAAGGATTTTAAAAAATTTTCTGATTTCCTTGGGAAACCTAACGCAGAAATAGGAATCTTCCACTAATGATTTTCAATTATTTTACTTGTAGATTTCGTTTCCCAGTGGTACGTTTTCTAAAGATTCTTTTTACTTGATGTTTTCTATCTCTTATCTACTCATAGGTGCCATAAGCATTTTGAGATATAAACAAAAACAAAAGATGGTGAAGAACTGGCATTCCCCTCAACTAACACATAATATAAACTTTTACTTGGAAACATGTTTCTCAGCATTTCAAATACCTAATATATTTTTAATGCTCATCAAATACAATAAAATAGAGTAGCTGTATGAACACAATGCTAGGAAAAAGTAAGTGGCATAGATTATGATTTGGAGAATTCTTAGGAATCAGACAAGAGCATAAGAATAAATCATTTAGAGAATTAGCTGTGTTCCAGGCTTCATTAGTTCTAATTATGCCCCAAATATGCTCAGCAGAATGCACTTGGGTCAGCTGGGACTGACACACAACAGAGTAAGCAACTTATAAACTCCTCAAAGCACAGAAAGAGTTCATAAAACAAATGCTTGCGCATTGAGATTCATGTGATAACACTGCTTATTGCATAAGCCACCAGACGAGACAGATGGGCAGCTCTTCACTTGAGAATGTTCTTTGTAAAAGCACTGGACTTCCTCATTCTCCATTCAAGACACAAACTGCAAGAAAGCCAGATCTGAGACAGCCTGTCTCTGTGTGTTATTGCCTAGATGTCACAGCAATAGTAAATAAAGTATTAATGAAATATCCACATTTAGGGAAAAAAAACTTGGCCAAGAAAAACATGTGCCTACACTTGCAGAAATTTAAGGCTTTAAATAAATAAAATAAATGACACACTCACAAAAAAGTTAATAGATATGTTTGTTTACAAAGTGAAATAAATACAATAAATGTTTTGTTTTTTGTTCTTTGTTCTTTAGGTGAGGAAGATTGTCCCTGAGCTAACGTCTGTGCCCATCTTACTCTATTTTTGTATGTGGGATACCACCACAGCATGGCTTGATGAGCAGTGTATAGGTCTGTGTCTGGAATCCAAACCTGTGAACCCTGGGCCTCTGAAGTGGAGCATGGGAAATTAACCACTACGCCTCTGGGCTGGCCCCTGTATTTTGTATTTTATCAATTATTTACTTAACATTGGTTACCTTTTACTATTTAATCTTTTGAATATGTTTTTCAAACAATGTACTCATAACTTAATGGAGGCTTCTCTACTCTACATTCACAAATTCACTCTGGGTTACTATATATTCAGTTTTAGGCATTGCTTTTGAAGAACATAGAGTAGAATGGGTCTTGATTGGTGAGACTAATTTAGCTTAATAAAAAGTTTTCACATTGACTTCAACTTATTAAATACATCACTTTAAAAAAGTATTTGCCTCCACTCATGCTAAAATATTAAGACACTTGTTATCGGAAGATTAAAATATTAATGGATCAATATGAAAATTATTCTAATAATATTCTAAGACTCTATGTTTACATTTATTTACATTAATAGTTTATTAGTATTTCTGTGCATGTTCAAGCATTGGGAAACTTGTAGACTCCATTGTAGACAAAAAATTTGATGAAGCAAACTTGATAAATATGTCAAAATATATAGTGCATGTACTTTATACAAAATGAGGCTTATTAGTTATATATTTTGATAAAGCCATGAAAAACTACTATCAGTATTTTAAGTGTTTGGTAAAAAAAACCTATACAAAATGTGGAATATTTAGTAAATTTAATCTAGCCACAGATCTTATTAAGTGGATTAGCCTTTTTATGTACCTAGCCCGAGCAAAAACAAAAAATTCATTATAGTTGAGTTCTGTTTTGCTATAGATGTTGTAAATGTAGCCTATGACAAATTTTAAGAAAGAATGGTTATGCCTGTTAACCCTTATTCAAAACAATAACACATAACTTGTTATTGTAAGTCGAACCATGAAAAAAATAGCTAAAAATAGCAAGATAGAATGAGTTGGATAAAGAAAAAAGTCACGTACTTAGGACCCTGGTAACAGATATTTAAACAAAGATGATATTTATCGACACACAGCTCAGCATCTGTCGACAGGGTTATGGAGGCACCCCCTAAAAGTTAATACAGTCATGTTTCACTGAAGAGAGGACTCTCTACTCTACAGTCACCAACCCACTCTGGGAGTAATGAATCCTAGGCACTACACTTGAAGAAAACCATGGAGGAGAATGGGTCCTGAATGGTGAGGTGACTTAAATTATGCTATAGGCCTAATGGCTGAAGGGCCAGAGCACACTCAATTTGATATCTTAAACACTGAATTTAAAGAACTTACTTCTGTCAAAGGGATAAGGCTATACAGAAGGAAAAATAGGCACTAAACAGTGAAAGTTTCAAGGACAAAGATTTTGGTTCAATATTAGAGTTTTCTAACAATGAGAACTGTCTGTAAGTGCAAGTATCTATGTGAGAAAATAATGAATTTCTCATCAATGGAGGTAAAAGTAGAGTTGATGACCACTCCTTGGTACTGTTGTAGAGGTGATTCAGACAGTTAATGAGGAGGGCTGTATTATGTTCTCCTCTAAAGTTCTCTCCTGCCCTGATATAAAATGTCTGACTTAGGGGCTGGCCCCATGGCCGAGTGGTTAAGTTCGCATGCTCTGCTTTGGCAGCCCGGGGTTTCGCCGGTTCGAATCCTGGGCATGGACATGGCACCACTCATCAGGCCACACTGAGGTGGCGTCCCACATGCCACAACTAGAAGGACCCACAACTAAAAATACACAACTATGTACCAGGGGACTTTGGGGAGAAAAAGGAAAAATAAAATCTTAAAAACAAAAAAGTTTGACTTATGAGGTAGAATTAGCTTACTCCTTCCAGGATTAATTGCATGATACATTTTAATAAAATATTCACTGTAAATTCTATATAATTTGTATGTGGAATACTTACAAATTATTAAGCATTAGTACTGATTAGTAATCATAAGTAGAATTCTACAATTAAAATACATAAAGATAGAACATTTAACAACATAATCAGATGTATCATTGAAAAAAAAAATCCTTATACTGTAGTATCTGTATCAAAGAAAAGTTTAGTAAGGAATAAAAACAACTGGCATTCACAAAGCTTTCTTGGAAATGATTGTAATTAAATTCATGATAAAAGAAAATGTTCATTGTGTCTTGAAAGATGTACAATATTGTTGCTTGTACAACTCATTGATGTCACAGAGTAAAACTACATGGATAAAAGAAAAGTATATAGATACTTTGCTCAAGTAAGTGCTGAAGTAATTATTTCTCTTCATCATTTTTATAAAGATATAACCCATGAATCCTAACAGGTTTTACAAGGAAGTTGTTCTTTACATGAATTAGTACAATTTTATATTCATTAAATAATATATTTCCTAAATAGTTTCTCCTTATGTGACAGATCAATAGATTATTAACATAAAATAAAAATTCATAACATAAAAAGTGTCTCCATATTTACTTAATTAAAAGACTTATAAAGAACTTAATCTTTAAAACTCATCAAACAATCATATTTGTGATGTAAATGTAAGCCTGTGGTTTCTTTCCAGAATAACATTTACTTATATCCTAGTAGCAGTTGCCAAAACTATTTCTGGGTACAGACAGGACACATGTGCATGCATTCATGCGTACATACACACATGTATATCTCTGCACTATGCACTATAGTCTAGATGCTGTAGTGCTGAGAGAACCGCAGTCAGACAGACCCAGTTTTGCAATTACTTTTGTGACCCTTGGTAAGACACTTAACCTTTCTAAATCTCAGCCTCTTGATTTGTAAATGGGAACTAATATTTGTTGTGAAGATTAAATGCTCATTAAGAATTGGTCCCCATTCCTTATCACCCATTTCTCTCAACTCTTATAATTATTACTTAGAATTATTTTAAACATGAAATGAATTAACACATATTAAACTCTTTTGTAAATTGAAAAGAATGTTGCAATTGTAGAGTATTATCTCATTCAGTGGGCAACTGACAGTGTTCATTATTGTTTTGAAGAATCCATGTAGGTATACGTACCATAATATAATAACAAATTTCTATGGAACAAATCAACAACTTAAAACAAAAGCTCAAGTTTGAAAACAGAGAAAACAATCACTAGCAGCAATTATTCTCAAAATCATTTTGGAATAACCCACAGAGTTTTAAAGAAGTAATGTAACCATTTATTTGGAACAGGCTGGGCCTATAGACACAGTGGGAGAATAGAGGCTTCACAACTCAGTTGAAGAGAAAGAAAGAATATTTCCCCTCAACATTTCACCAGCCTATTTTCTGGCATAAACAATCTAGATAATTTTCTCAATAATTCACACTACCTGAGCTGTATGCAGAGTTTAAATATACACTCTAGTGTGTATATCTAACCCAGAGTTTCTCACTTGAGAATATTACAGCATTCAAGGGTAAGCAATGTAAATGATACAAAAATTGGAAAATTAAAAAAAAGTGAGTCGTTATTTGATATTATTCTGATTTTTGTTTTTAAAGATACAGATATTGAAACTATCACAGACGATAATTTCATTCTGACATGAGTTTAAAAGGTTAAGTTACTATCTGAAGAAAGGTAATCTGGCTGCTTTTCACAGCAGCCAGCAAGCTCTGCAATCTGCATAGAGAGGGGCATTTGTCATCATTAGCTGAGCTGTGACAGCTGGCACGCAGGGTGTCCCAGAATCAAGAAGTGGCAGAGACACTCTCGGTTTAGGTTGCCATTAAGTGTAGTAGGTTTCTTGAGGATCAAGTATATTTTATGAAAAGCTTTGTGATGTAACTAACAGCAGTGAACATATTTGAATTTTCCGTAACATGGATAAGACAATGATAGCACATAATTAGCAGGTTGCCTCTAGACAACAAGATGCCAGATTACAGTATGAATAAACATCTACTGCCTGCCACTTAGAGAGGGGGAATTATTTTCAGCACCCAAATAGCTCCAGCAGAGTGTTTTTTTCAAGGCTTGGATTAGGGTGATCAATTGATTAAATATATTCAAAGAAACAGATTGAAGATAGACTAGTCCCCAGATATATTTAAATTTGATTGTAAACAATGCATAACGTCTTAAGAATGAGCTCAACTAAACACACCTAGTATCGGATCCATCCTTTTGATAACATAAATATGAAAATTAAAATCATTCACATGGATGAAATCCTGCAACTGTTTGAGGTGTATGTAACTGATAATAAGTATTTAAAAATATCCCTTGACAAAAGTTTAAAATCAGAAATTTTTTTACCAACTGAGTTCTATATGAGTCTGAAACAGTTGTGGTTAATATATCTAGAAGAGAATTTTTAAAACTTTAAAGTTTCATAAATATGTTTGTCTTGTCCAATGCAAGACTCTATAAAGCAAAAGAAAGTTTAAATTAAGAAACAGGCTGATCGGATTCTTTGAAAAAGAAGAATGGTACAATCCCTTTAAAAAATCATCAATGCTTGGAAACATAATCAATAACACTAGGTTTTATATTATTATGTAAACTAGTTTTCCACAAATAAAACTAATTTTTGTGTTAATGTAAAATCTATGCAAATACATGCAGTCATTTATCAGGAAAGCTGACAAGCATTCCATATTGGAGGGGGAAATGAAACTGCCTCAAGAATAGAGGCAATTAATTATTTCTGTATTTTTTCTTCTTCTGTCTTGAGGCACAAAAGTTATCCATCCAGTTAAAACAGCAAATGAAATAAAGAGATTTTTTTTTTTATTTAAACACATATGGCTTTTGCCTGCAATACTGATCACCACAAGGTCTACAGATGCCCGTGGCTAAATTGTACACTGGCAGATGCACACAGGGGAAAACTGTGCTAATGCAGCGTGGAGAGCAAAACAAATGAAGAACTGAATTTGCTAGTAAAAGGAAAAAAAACAACAAAACACAAGAACCAAAAAACCCCACTCCCCCCCCCCCCCCCGTTAGCTATGCAATTTGCTTATACAGGTTCAAGTTGCAAAATATTTAACCTTGATCTGTTGCAGAAAAGTAGAAAACAATTTTAAATAAGTGAAGGCGTTTTTATGTATATACATGCATATTATGTATGTGAACGACTGAGCGATATATTTTTATTTATAGGGACAGAATGGCTAGCCATGTTTAAACTTCTCGGTTTCACAATTAAAAGCTTATGACATTCAAAACTGCCATAATATATGTGACTGAACAAATACTGTTGGAATTTCCAATTATTATTATTTTTAAAATCCATTTAGCTGCACTCTCTTAAGGTATTACTGAAAACTTGAAGGGCTGTTACGGAAAAATCTTGTAGAGGTGAGACTGCATACTCGTGGCAACAAGAATCCTATACTTAGTAGTTTTTTCTTTTAACAGGCTTACACAAAAGACATATAGAGGCCATTTCGATCTTGTACACTCTGAAACACTGGGGTTGTCTGTGTGTGTGTGTGTGCGTGTGTGCGTGTACACAGAACCTGCATGCACAGGCTATTTTGCAAACCATAAAAAGAGTATACTTCCTAGAAATGGCTTAAGAATATTAAGAAAGCAATAACTTCTTTCTTAATAGGCTTGTAAGCATGCATAACATTAAAATTTCTATTGTAATTGCCAAATAAAAATATAAACCAGAAAGCATTTAAACAATTTTATATCTTGGAGGAAGAAACAGAAGACTAGTTGTGCTATTCCAAGTTGTAAAAAAGCAAAATACTTGAAAGAGCATCATTATTAATGAAAATGTTTGCACTCCTACAATTTAAGAATTCTTTGTTTGGAGTATTTATAACCATCTAAATTTAAATGACAATGCATATTTATACAAAATTAGGATTAGAAGCACATCTTCCAAGAATGTGTATATATTAACTAATAGTAGCTCTAATAAACTCCTTGGTCTTGTTCCCTACCACTCAAAGGGAGGATTAATTTACCAAAAATGTAAAGTAAAATGTAATCTAAATATTGAGACGAGATTTATTTCTCTAGTGACATAAAGCTAGTAACATTACAAATATGCCTCAAATGTTGCTAACTTATATGAGGAACCTGTTTCTTAATACATATTTTGATGTGCAAACTGTAAAATATATTCATAAGTCTGATTCATACATTCATGCTAGCATTACAAAAACTAGCCGGTTCCTTTGAAAAATGAATCTTTTATCAAGCATTAATGTCACATATTAAAATTAAACTTTCATGTAAAACAAAAGTTATAAACCTATTGCTTGTATATCTGAAATATTTTATATTTTGCCTATACTTCAGTGCTCTCTGATTAAAACTGGTCTTAAATTAGAAGCATGATAAGATAATAAAGTCTAGGGGAATAAATAAAAGTGTTTACAATATAAAGATTTTTTGATATAAAACTAAAACACCCAGGCATTTATAAATGAATCATAAAATTTAGAAATTAGAAAATAAAATAGGGGCATGAGGAAACGTTTTTGTGGCAATGAAATGTTCTATGTCTGTGCTGGACATTATATAACTGTATATCTTTGTCAGAATTCACAGAATGGCACATTATTATGAAAAAATTCATAGAACAGACTAGTACTGTGTGCAAATTTATACATCAATACACCTGACTTAAAATAATAAAAAGATAGATTTCACATAAAAATAAAATAAAGCTATACTTTTTGTTTCACTAGGTTTACAATTTTTTATTAGAAACACTATGTCTTACAAACTCTTTATGCTCTTCATGTTTTTGATGTGATCGAGGTTTTTAGATAAAATGAACAAACATATATAGATTAAAAGTATTAACCACTTACTAGTACTTTTGATATTTTTGACAAACCATTATACAGAAAAATTGGCTTTCAAGAAATAGTACACATTGGTATACTAAAATGTATATTATTAGAATAATGAAAACAATCACATACAAGTGAAAATGAGATATTTAGGTAGTCTATTCTCAGATAATGTTATAATCTCTATATCTATATATAAAGCTATAAAGGAAATTCCTATTTATAAACTAATTTCCTTTTTTCTATAAAGCATTTATTTTATTGGATATAATATATGTGATAAAAGGTAATAGTTTTTAGCTAATGCAATTATCCTTTTAAATTATCACTCCAGCTACTAATCATTAAAAAAATAAATCTTGGTTTAGAGGAATTGCTTTGTTCGTTAAAAAATAAGCTTCCAAACTGTAAATTAGAAACAGGAAACATTATGTTAGAAGCACAATCAGTGGAAGTTGATTATCTACATATGATACTCTAGTCTCAAGGTCATGTTGAATATTTTCAGTGGCTTAATCACATACAGTATGGTGCAGTAATGAGAGCTATGCAGTACTGGATGACCCACTACAGATGCACAGATTAACAGACACTCATCGAGTCTGACTGCATTGTCTTTCCTAAGTGCAATAAAACGCTAGCGTACTAAGAGTACCAAGGATGTAGCCATACGTGTCAATGTCTGCAAATCCATGTCAGTTTTGGGTTCAGGAATATCTAGTTTTCACATATTCCTACAGAAAAGAATCATAGGAGCCTACTTATTCTGTCAGAATATGTCCATAATATCCAACCGAAAAATAGAGCTGAAATCTAACAAAATCAATTTAAATTTTATAGATTATAAAGATAACTTTGAAGGGTCTATGAGAAACCAGAATATTGGAATCAATACTTCCTACAAAATACTCAATAAATGAATGACTAACCCCAATATCCTTAAAAGTTGGAAAATGGTTAGAGATCACATTTATTTTGAGCAATAAGAAAATCTTTTGGTTGATAACCTTCCCCCCATAAATTTTTCAGTTTATGGATACAACTTAAAATATCCTGCTCCTTCGTGTACCTGTTCAAAGGAAGTGAGGAAACTGAGACAAATATCTAAATAACCCAGGCTTTAAATTTCTTTTCCTACCAAACGAAAGGTTTTGGCCAGAGTTATCTAGAACCACCTCAAATCTGCAAATCTGGCAGTGGTGATAATTCTTGTAAGGTATACCTCCAACTTCCACCTTTAATCTCAAAGTTACTTTCTTTTCAACACTTATTAGCACCAGCAACACGGTAGGAGAAAAAGTACTCCCCACTACAAAGAGGAGTGTATGATTGCATACTGGGGGGATGTGGGAAGCTGAGGCAACAGCCTTGATCATTCAGGTGAATAATTAAGGAAATAATTTTTAAAAATTAACCACAATTATGAACACAATGCAGTCGACAACAGAAACTGAAATATAATAATGCATACCGGAAACGTATACAATGCTATAAGCTGGTATGACCTCAATAAAATAATTTTAAAAAAATTAACCACAATTATCAGGATGCGCTGGTTGAAGAAATAAAATAGGGTCTAAATTGTGCAAACAGTGACCTCAATCTTCTGCTTTACTTTGTCATAAAGCTGGTATTAAAAATATGAAATAATTGCTTTAAGAAATCATTGAAACTTTTGAAGCTCTCAAGCAATTTTGTTTCAAGTGTTTTCATGCAAGGAGTCACAACAGGAAGAAAGGTATAGATGCCATCAAATTAGATTACAGAAAAACTCCCTCTATTTCACTTTATTTAATGTGACACATAAAGAAAACCCTGCACAAATATCTGTCTTTAATTTCTCTAGTGTAAAAAAAGAAATATATTGTGTCTGGCAGAATGAAACAGATGAAATAGCCTGGGTGCATTTAAAAAAAGAAGAGGGGGGTAGAAATCAGAGGAGTACAATGAGCTTTCAAAGCCACTCCAGCAGTAGGGATAAATAATTTAATAAACTCAACTTCATATTCTTTTTATCTCCCCAGTGTAATAAGCACATATTAAAAAAATAAAACCTTAAATTCATGAATACTTGTGATTAGAGTAGCAGCCAGTGGATAATGAAAAAACACAAAACAATATCTATGTGAGCATTTAACTCATGTATGCATACCTTCTAACTAACAGATACATTTTTCCAGATGAAAGGTCACAATTGCTTAAATTTATGAACAGGCAGTTCAAATTTAAATTAGGGTTTCTAAAACACAGAAACCTTGTATTCCTACATTTCTCAACATAATAAAGTTTTTCTTTAAATCTAATAAGGTGACTATGCATTACTTTGTGTATCCTATATAAGTTAAGCAGGTTTACAAATGGGGGATAAGTTACCAGGGAAATAGCACTTCAGGAAAAACTATTATGCCGTTGTTATTTTGAATGTTTCAAAGTGTTAAGGATCACAATACTTAATGATTTTATACTCATTAACAGTATGAAAATTTATGATAATGGTGTGCTTGTGACTATTTTGGATTTCTTTTCTCAATGGTACCTTTTAAATCAAGTCTGCATAGTTAACTAAGTAAATGAAATGAAAAAGCCAAGTCAGTTAGACTTTAAAATCTCAAATACCATTCAAATGTAAGCATCTCAAATTATCATTAAATCAAGAGATTCTTGGATTTTTTTTCCCTTCAATTAGGTTAGTTTTCTTCAATTATGCTTCTATTATTAGTTCATGTCAAAGATGTCTGCACAGCATACCTCTGAAAACAATTAAGCCCTTACATCCTAGAGCATGGGACACACACAAGCTTTTATTCTAGTACTATTAAGATGATGTTTATAGTAAAAAAAAATAATATAAGTAAGACTGGTGTCATTTGAGTTGTTTTATAAACTTTTCACATAAGTAAAAAATTGATTTTAAGCTATCTCTATGTATTATGTAATCATTTGAAAAAACTAGCTCAAGAGGTCAACTAATATTTCAAAAAAAATTACTATACAGTAGTTAAATAAGTTCCCACAAAACAAATCTAGCTCCAAAGCCTAGATTAAAATCAGCTCAATTACCCAAAAATATACTAAATAATTTAAATTTCTCTCCATAGGTCATTTCAACAACAACAAAAATAAAGCATAGAATACACACTCAGAACAGTTTAATTTTCTTTCAACAATGAGAGTGGCTAAGCTCAGTGAAAAGATTCAGCTACACAAGGCAGTTCATTTCACATGTTCAGTGTAATAGAAAATCACTGTGTAGCAGCAACAAGCAGCACTTGCACTGGAGCATTATTCTAGGGCGCCCAGTTCACCCACAGCGATCACAGCGGGTGGGTGAATCCCATGTTATGTAAATCACTGTCAGCTCCCAGTGTAAAGGGTGCTGAAGGAAGCAGCTCAGAAATCAGAGTCCTGGTGTCCCTGGAACTGAATGACTTCACTTCCCTGGAACACTCTAGGACTAAGGAGTTTCTTAGTGCTTTTCTCTCCATCCATTTCTCTTCTTCAAAGTGCAAATCGTTAGTGAAAAGGCCCCGGTTACACCAATTAGTTTGCACAAAGTGCCTCGGTGTTTAGCTTCGCTTTGACCCAATTAAGCCGCACACTGAGCTCCGAAGATGCGCCACCTGCGCGCCTGGCTCCAGCGAGGCCGGCCGGGCGCCCCTCGCGTCCTTCGAGTAAGACCCATCCGGACCGCCGCGCCACGGTCCTCTCGAACGGCCCCGGGGCCTCTGCGTCCCACCTAGGCTGCCTCAGGGCCTCGACAACCTGGGGTATTTGCAGGTAGCCCAATAAATCGAGAGGCGAGGTCTCGGCCGAGTAACTCTGGCCTGAACCCAGGGGAGAGAGCGCTGGGCGCAGGGGCCGTGGACGGAGACCAGAAAGCCCCGGGCTCGGCTGTGACCACACGTGGGCCCGGGCGGCAGCAGGGGCTGGGGGTGCGTGGGGAGAGACCGTGGCCTGGGGCAGACGTGGAAAGACCGGGGACACCAAGTAAGGTTTTAAAATAACTAGCACTCATAAAGAAAGCCTATGGGACACTGAGCAGAGGGAGGAAACCAGGATGGCCAGGGAGTGAGGAGTAGTGGGAAAAACGGGACCAGCGGGAAGCACATGGGGACCTGCGCTGGGTGAGGGACAGAGGTGGCTTTTCCCCAGGGACCATGGCGTATCTTCGCCTTCGTGGTCGCAGATTCTTGGGCTCTGATTTGCCTCCTCTTCCAACTGCCAAAAGGTAGCAGTGCGTTCACCCGCAACGCCTGGAAAGTGAGGAGGGGCTGTTCGGCGTCCCCATCCCTGCTCCTAAGGGAATGGAAGGTTCTCAGGAATAGAGTAGATGGATGACATGAGCCCCAAATCTAATATACTATTTTAGGCTAAACCAGGATCTATCACTCTTGGATAAGGAGAAAGTAAATAATAGGTGGCTTTGTGATGCTGTACCTGTCCAAAAAAAGCTGGAGAGAAAAGTGGGAACCCTGACAAGATCTTGTTAAAAGTGGCTCTGAGAGAAAGTGCCTACAAACCTGTTATCAGCGGTTATAAGATTTTTCTGGAAAGATTCTTAATTTGAAAGAGACTGCCTCTAAATTAAAGGTAAGCAATTAAAAATCTGCACAGATTTTAAAACCATTACATAAACCCTAGGTAGTATCTTTTTCGTTTCCTGTACATTGACACAACTGGTACCGCGAGAAGAAAAGATGTTGTGCATAAATCCATTTCCCCCTCCTGTTTCAAGGTTCCAAAAGAAATGTTGATTTCTTTCAAATTTTTCCAAAATGATATTTAAATTAAAAAACCTTGGATGGCTGCAAATTAATTTTCTTTTAAAAGCCTAACCATTTTCCCTTAATCAAATCACATGAAATAGTGTAAATTTTGAAGTCTACTGTCAGGTCACCACTAAGGACACTTAGGAGATATATCCTTAATTATACCTCTATAAACAAGCCAGAAAGCTCAAACCTGCAAATTTTCAGGACAGTTATCTGCTAGTAGGTCTCATCTCTATGATCTCTCCTGAATTTCACATAATAAAATACAGCTCACTATGAACGCACATTAAAATAATCTCCCGATCACAGAGAGTTTATTTTTCAAATATTTCTACCACTGTGTACTAACCTTAGGGTCCTACTTGTGACGCTGGGTGAGTCTCCCAAAGTACAAAGAGGACAGCAGATCGGGGGGAGGGGGGGAATTAACCTTTTTTTTTAAACATCCTAACTTAAACTGGGGTAGACAACACCTAACATGCTCAGCAATAATTTTCAGATTCCCTTCAACAACTGCAAATGAGGAAAAAACAGAGATAAAACACTGCAAAACGTTAAAAAAAATCACTCTAACATATAGGAATATCTAGAAAACTACACAGGTATTATTCCATTTAAAGCCAACTTGCGCTTACATGAAAGAGCAAACTTTCAACCTACATTTAAAAAGACCTCGAGGATAACAGACATTAATTATCTTACACTAAATGCAAGTTAGTGACTTTTGTTTTGGAAAACCCCATCTAGTTCACTCATTGATGGATGACCATTAATACACCTGTATTTGCATTTCGGCGGTAAAAAGACAAGCAGGGTTTTCAGCACGGAAGAGAACCACTTTGCCAAGTCTTTTCAGAACGTCAATATGCTTCAAGTAATACCAAGGCAGAGAGATTCTTTTTGATTTCCAAAACTGTCTAGGTGGCCTGGGTGGTTTTCTGCCGGCAGCAGTCTCCTACCTTTAGTTGTGTGCCTATATCCACGAGGGGGGATTAATTAGCCGGGTTGGAGCTGAAGGAGGCTGTCGTGACGAGCCCAGTGGCGATTGGCCGCCAGCCTGCCTGGCCCTGCCTTTATAATTTCCACACGAGTGCATCTGGGCTCTTAGACAAACCAACAGCAGCTTCTTCTGACATATACACACGCACACTCACCCCCGACACACACTCAGCACACTTTTCCTCCATTTGATTAACAGTCCTGCACACACAATGATTACGGGAAAGCGTAAATAAATACGGAAAGGGTTGCTTATTTTGACTACTGGAAGAGCTTTGCTGGGTCTCGGCGCAACTTTTGTTTTTATTACTGAGAAGGTGATCTCTCCATGCGTTTCTCTCACACAAGGATTCTTTAAGGGGAGAACAATCTTTCACTTTAAGACCGGCTGGGCTCAAAGATAAAAGGAAGGGAAAGCGGTAGCTAGGAATCCACAGCTGCAGCACATCGGAAAGACGTTTTTGATACATTTCTGAGCGCAGCGGCCCGTTTCTCCACCGAAGTTGGCTCCAGCTCTAGCAGCCGCATTGGATCCCACAGCTTACTGCGAGACTCCGGTGTACAATCCGGATCTCTGCCCCAACATGATCGCGGCCCAGGCCAAGCTGGTCTACCATCTGAATAAATACTACAATGAAAAATGCCAAGCCAGGAAAGCTGCCATTGCCAAAACTATCCGGGAAGTCTGCAAAGTAGTTTCCGACGTACTGAAAGAAGTGGAAGTGCAGGAGCCCCGGTTCATCAGCTCTCTCAACGAGATGGACAATCGCTACGAGGGCCTCGAGGTCATCTCCCCCACTGAATTCGAGGTGGTGCTTTACCTTAACCAAATGGGGGTGTTCAACTTTGTGGACGACGGCTCGCTGCCCGGCTGCGCGGTGCTGAAGTTGAGCGACGGGCGCAAGAGGAGCATGTCCCTCTGGGTGGAATTCATTACCGCCTCAGGCTACCTCTCGGCGCGCAAAATCCGGTCCAGGTTTCAGACGCTGGTGGCTCAAGCCGTAGACAAGTGTAGCTACAGAGATGTGGTAAAGATGGTGGCAGACACCAGCGAAGTGAAACTGAGAATCCGAGATAGGTACGTGGTGCAGATCACCCCGGCGTTTAAATGCACCGGGATCTGGCCAAGGAGTGCTGCCCACTGGCCACTTCCCCACATCCCCTGGCCGGGACCCAACCGGGTGGCGGAGGTCAAAGCGGAAGGGTTCAATCTCTTGTCCAAGGAGTGCCACTCCCTGGCCGGCAAGCAGAGCTCGGCGGAGAGCGACGCATGGGTGCTGCAGTTTGCGGAAGCGGAGAACAGACTGCAGATGGGGGGCTGCAGAAAGAAATGCCTCTCCATCCTCAAAACCTTACGGGATCGTCACCTTGAACTGCCGGGTCAGCCCCTGAACAATTACCACATGAAGACTTTGGTTTCCTACGAGTGTGAAAAGCATCCCCGGGAGTCGGACTGGGACGAGTCTTGCCTGGGTGATCGGCTTAACGGGATTTTGCTGCAACTTATCTCCTGCCTGCAATGCCGGCGGTGTCCTCACTACTTCCTACCGAACTTAGATCTGTTTCAAGGCAAACCTCATTCGGCTCTCGAGAACGCTGCCAAACAAACGTGGCGACTGGCAAGAGAGATCCTGACCAACCCGAAAAGTTTGGAAAAACTTTAGAGGACAATTTAATCAAGAGCCGATAGGTGAATACTCTCCTCAAAGTCTTAATTAAGTGTAAACTTCCTGTTCGATTCCTATCTGATATTCCACTTGATAGTGCAAACAATCTCTTCCTTGAAAAGGAATAATAATACAATGTTTAGGCTTCATCTCACCCACCCCTCCAAGGGGAGCAAAAGAAATAGGGGACGCAGATGGAGAAAAACCCAAACCCACAAGTATTAGAAGACTTCTTTACAAAGGATTTCCTATCTCCCTTGAAAAGTACACAGTAACACCCGGAAAACAACCTGGCTGTAATGCAAGACCACAGCGAAGCTCCGCCTAATTATCAAAGGATTATCACAATCCTGGTGATGTAGGTGCCTCTGTCTGTGAGTAAACACGACTTGGATATGCCATCTGAAGGAAAGTGTAATGTATATTTTGATTTGTAACAAATATTGTGATCTCACATTGTCTTTGAAAGTGTGGATGTTGGTGTTTTGTGATTTGGTGAACAGAAGTTAAATTGCCATTTTGGATACTTCCAGACATTTTCCACTAACAGATAACATTTAAAGGTAGATTTCCTCCTGGTACTTTTATCTGTCTTTGAAAGTGTCTGAACTTTAAAAAGTTTACATTTTGTTTCAAATATATTGCTTGTTCTATTTCTAACATTCCATAAATATACTTGAAATGTTATTTAAATATATTCAAAGAAATTTGAATTCAGCTTATATAATAACGCTCGAATATCTGAATTATATATTTGAAAAATGCACTTGAAATACACTGGATAATTACTTTCGTGATTTAGATTTTAATTTCTGTTGCTGGTTTTTATTTAATTAGAAGCTAATAAATGAAGTAAAAAAAGTCGTTGTGTCTCAGTTTAAATTGTTTTTCTATCAAAAGATTTTGAAAACTGAACCCACTTGAATATTTTAAACATTTCGAGAAATACACTAATGAATCATTAAAAAAAAACCCTTAAAACGTTGGAGAAAAGGTGTTTCAGTATAGCTAAGAAGATAATAGTCTACTCTCAGTTTCTCACTTATTTAGAAGAGTATTCCTTTCTACAACAGACACAATTTAAATCTACCCTTGAAAGCTTGCTCTTCTGGGTTAGTATTTCCGCAGGATTTTTGATAATACAAGGAAGAAATATGTTATGACAGTGAAGATTGCTAAGTTAAAAATCAGACTAACTCAGAGAAAATGAACCTAAAGTCATAATGAAACTTTTGAAATTTGTGTATGAAAGCTAGCTATGCTAATAAAAAGATAATTTCTGAACATTTTATGTCAAACCTGGTTTTATGTAGTAAGGGTTCTGTTAGCTAAATAATCAGAAATCCAAAATTCCTTTTTACTTCACAGGGCAAGCTAAGGATAAAAGCATAAAGACAAACTTTAAATTATTTAAAATTAAATACACTACATTCAAACTCATTTTAAAAATTCAGTTCTTCTGGAGCTAGAAATCAAAGCAGTCCTGTGACTATCCTTCAGAGAACGTTAATTGTCAACAAGTGCTGACAGGGCTCATCCCCTCTGGGCCTTAAGGCAGTTAGTTAATTCAGGTGGGGGCAAAGTTTAGACTTTCACTTGCTATTCTACTTTATAATGCTTTATTTCCGTATAAAATTAAATAGAAATAATAAAGTTCTGGCTCTATGGGAGCATTTGTCTTTGACTATTTTAGAATAACTGCTTCTGAAAAATAAACTAAAGAAAGATCTTTGTAAAATAATGCTTGACTATCTAGCATGACATTTATGCTCTTGAATTCTTAACTTCAGGAAAAAGTTAACAAATTATACAGTAACATAAAAGTTAAAACAATAAAATTGATTTCAGAAGAAAAGTGCAGGGGTGTAGAGCTTCCGTAATCCTCAGGTTTTAAAATATACCCAGTAAGATATAATAAACCATTATTTATGCATTTCAAATCGTCCAAATATGTATTTTCTGGTATTACACCCACAGAAGAACACAAACTTTAAACATCTGAGCCCTAGGATATTACTATGTATACACATTTAAATAAAAGCTTCTCAGAGAATCAGTTTTTCTTCCTCTTAAATTCACATGTAAAACCCACTCATTTCAGGAGTGAAAAATGGATGTAATAATGGGGATGAATTTATATCTAAATGGTTTCTCACCCAGTTTCCTTATAACCTTTCAAAGAATAATAATTCACATTGAAATCTACACTTCTGGAAATTAAAAGTGATCGTAATAAGAAATTTCATAAGACCCTTCCTAGTCTTCCCAGAGAGCCTCAGATGCTGTACCCCAGGGACATGGGAGCAATTGGCTTAACTACCACATCAGCCCCAGTGCACACAAAGGCACTCATAGACAGACTGTTAAAATGTGCATGCTCTGGCAATACAGGATTTAAAATCGTTAATATATTCTTCAATCCCATAAAATAGAGCATGTGTTATTTCATTCATTTTATTTTCTATGAGAAAGATGGGACTGTGCTCCCCTCCCCCACTGTCATTTAAAACCAAGCAAAACTGAAAACCACTTCCTGCCACAAAGCCACCAGTACTGTATACGGAATCATTTTAACTTACTTTCGTGTCGATCTTCTTGAAGGCAGGATCATCCTCATCTACCTCGAAGTAGATTTCTGTCGTAGTGATGGAGAGAGTCCCCTTGGCTACCACCACGGGAGCGATGAGCTGGGCAGGAGTGCTGAGAACCACTGGGCCTGAAAGACAAGGGCACTGAGTCAGGCTGAGTCCCTGTGACCCTCTCCCGCTCCCTCCCAGAAGGGTACCATAGGGTTTAATTTTTAAAGATGCGCTAAAAAAAAATGGTTCCTGTACTATGCGGCAAGCTCCTTTCATGTGAGATAAGGTCTGCTTAGCTTTTACACATTACCTTATAACGAGACTAGAGATAGATAATTCTATAAAAACCCAAGAGGTCAGGATACCGAATAAGTGACCTTAGCAAGCAAGTTTGCAACCTCCGCCTAGAAATCCTACATGGTTGGTGAGACGCTGCCATTAGCCAACTTAAAAGTGCAGAACGGACTCTAACGCCCCGTTCTCCACTGAGCACCACCGGCTCTCAGAGAGACCCTGGGCAGTCAGCACTGCCCCCAAGACCAGCCGTCGTGTAAAGCCGCTCCACTCGGCAGCAGCGTTCCCCAAGGATGGGGCGGGAGGAGGTGAAGGGGTATAGGATCTAAATATATAAATTTCACCGTACTAACATGTTTGCATCTTGCAGAAGATTAATATCGGCGTCCTAAGGCGCGCCACAGACACAGATACGCGCACACACGGACATTATATACACCTCTTATGTAGAAAAGAACGAAAATCGTAGTAGTGGTTTTCTCACCGAGAATCAGTCAAAAGTGATGAAACTGCAGGACGCCTGAACAAAACGATTCTCAGAAAAGTGTCCGAAAAGTGCTCCTTCTTAACTTTTGAAACTAGAGGAACTAAGTAAGCTTCAGTCAGAGATTTTTAGAAAATGTGCCTACTCAGGTGCTTACTTCGAATTCCCTCAATCTGAGTTAATGTTGAAAATTACAATTTCACGTTTCAGAACATTAATTCAAAGGGGGATTACAAAACTTCCCCTTCACAGTTCCCCGAAGGGGAGGCGTTCCTCGCTATCCTGGACTTAAAATACAGACAAGGAAATGAGAAAGAAAGAACTCCTTCACTTTTCTGTAGCAAGGGCGCATTACATCCCCTTCCATCCCCCCAGCCCCCTCAAGTGCATAGAATCAAGTCACAGTAACAGGAAGAGAAAGACAGTAAAAAGGTAGGTCCCCTGCGGCCGCTCGGGCCGGGCCCCTCGGCGGCTCCTCGCGGAGACCAGCTCGCCCCGCCACGGCCACGGCCACGGCCCAGGCCCCGGCGAGAAGGCCCGCCGGCCGGCGGGGAGTGCAGAGAAGTTCGCGTTTCCAGGCAGTAGCACACACCGACTTCGCGACCGTCCTGCACAAAGCCGTGCCCTTTCTGCTGCGGAATGGGAATCGGCGGCTGTCGCACTTAAAGGGGGTGGGTAAGAAGCAAACTGTGTCAGTGTCAGCCTTCGCCCCGATCAAGACCGCCTGGGTCAGCCTAAAGCAAAGCCCTCTCTTTTATTTTACTGCTTTCCACCCCCGAGGAGCCCGCACCGGGGGGCCCGGCCCGGGGCGCGCGGACTCCTGGCCCGGGTCTCGCGCAGGCAGTTTCCGCCGCGGAGCCGATCGGAGTCGGGATCCAGTACGGCTCCACAAGGTTTTTCTTTCCAAAGGGCGAGGCGGTCGATCTGAAGCGCCACTTTAAAGGCTCATCAATCTTAATCTAGGTTGCTCAAGTAATTACGCCCGAATCTCTTGTACGATTACAAGTGGATTTGGGTTTCTATTCCCCAGGCCCTCCTTTGTGTTTATTGGAGGGTCTGTGCGCGCTCCGCGGCGCCTCCTGCCTCCCGCGCCCGCTCCAGTCCCCCAGCGCTCGGGCCGGTTCGAACCGCTCCCTTAACCCTTCAGCCGCCAGGACGCTCCTTTGGACGCCACTTTTCATATTTCCCTTCCGGAGAAAATCAGCTTTCCTCGTGATTGGGGTGAGAAAGAAGGTGAGGCGATTCACATCGGAAACAAAGTGTGGTCTTCTGTATGGTTGGGCCTTGCTAAAACCTCAGAAAAGTCGTCATTCTAAACACAGAAGGCTAACGATTTCTAGTTTAATAAAGGTTTTTGGCATTTGGAGAAGAAGAATGGTCAAAAACATTAAAAATGGCGAACTGCTTCCTTCTTTAAAAAAGTGATTTAACATATCCAAACAATTAAATTGAGAAAATTGAAAAAAATCACGAAATACATTATCAAAGCCATACACACTGATTTACTGAAATATATTACGAATTTTAAGTACCCAGTTCTGTGAATTTTTAACAGGGAACACATTTTCTCTACTAGTTTCTCTGTGTGCCTGAAAGGAGACTGCACATCCTTTTGATTTTACTCCAATCTCCTTCTATTGAATTGAGATTTTCTAGAGGGTTATGAAAGGGCTTCGAACTGGGCCTTCTTTAAGAAAGACACATCATGAAATATTCAGCCTTAATAGTGTGTCATTTTTACCCTTGTCCTTTGGAACTCTCCAATTACAACTTCCAATTCCATAGCATGTGTAAGGAGCACCGAGTCTTTTTGTTGCAGCCTTCAGGGAGCAAACCAGCCACGGCGAGAACACAGAATTAATCCACTACGGCAATAGAGAGAGGGGATTATGTTTTAATCCCCTTTGGGGAAGCCTCTGGATTTTAGGGATCCGATATTAAAATGTTTACACAAGTCACAATCACAAACCAGCAGATCTTCCATATGGAAGATCTGGTTATTTGAAAACCTCGATCCCTTTCCAAATAAAAAGACTTTAGAAAGCGCAGCATCTCTGGATGCCAGAGATGATCTAGCAGGTTCTGTTCTAGAGGACCACTAAATATAAATTTGACCTCCTGACCTTGCTTAGCATGGTGAATTGGGTACTGAAAGTAGATATATTCATTTCAATCACTACTGTAGCAACAAAAGGATAAACTGTAATAATGTTCTCAGCACACACAGAAGTATAGTGATAGATATTGAAGGATAGTTAAACAAATGGATGGGACAAAACCTTCTCCCCTGGTATTAATGCACACAACAGTCTAAAATTCCACCATCTAATGTGGTAACTAAAGGAAAAATAAACATTGCTTTTTAGAATTGTCAATATAATGTTTGAGAAATATTGACCCATTACTATTTTTGAAAAAAGGATAGAAGTATGACTTGTCATTAATTTAAATGCTAATTTAAAATATGAACCAGAACAAAGATCACCCAACATAATGGAAAGAATCTTTAAAAGAATGAACTTCTCTTCAGAACCATAGAATCCTTAATCAGTTGAGATGGTAAACCTAGAGTAGAAAATACATATGTTTTATATTTGAAAAGGGCTATTCATCAAATATATTAAAAGTAGAATGTTAAAAAATAGTTGTGGGTTTGGAGGATTCTACTGAAAACAAAATTCCAAGCCTAGAAATTTTGATAATAATACATCAACTTTTTAATAGAACTTTACAGTTTACAAAGCTCTTCTCCATTCTCACCTACTACTTCAATATTCACAATTTTTGCACTATAGATGTGTCAATACTCTTCTGCCAAAGACCACTAGGAACACCTCTGTAGTGAAAAAGTTGGGTTTATGGCTTACTGCAATGAGGGAGACATGGGAACCATGGGGCGACTTAGCAAGAGGGTGTTGAAAAAAACCTGTTTTAGAATCTGAGCTTTGGTTAAGTGACTTTGAGAAGAGTTCAAGGAAGCAGGGCTTTGCTCTGGATTGGGCTCTGTCAGGGAGCAGGGATGATTCTGAGATTGGGTGTCTTAGTAAATCCTATCTAGAGAGAGGGCAGACCCGATCCAGGCTAAAGCTGTGATCGGCAAAGAAGCAGCAGCCACTCACATTAGCCAGGAGAGGGAGATGTTTGGTATTGAGGTGGTATGCAGAGTGACTTTGTTTCTGTCTGTGCTTAGACAAAATTATGACGCTGTTTTTTACCTCACGTCATCATCCTGTGACCTTGCCTGATGCTGGTGTTCTGTGAGGTTGTTTATGTATGACAGGAGAACACCACCGCTTAGCTGTGAGCTCCAGACAAGCTACCTCCCAACAATGCTGAGGCCTCCTTGTAAGGAGTCAGGCCAGTTTCTAGAGGTCAGGGGCCACTTTTCTTTTTCTCAGATACAGGAATTAATCATTTTTTAGGGGAGGCAATAGCATTCTAGATATTAGAAGGCAAATATGGCAATTAAACTTCCAAACAATGCTAAGATTCTTTACAAATTTCAATATAAGGCACAACAAAGAATATACATATATAGGGACTAAAAGTTGAAGTTTAATTAAAATTGGCATTGTTACAATTATTTGCTGACTTTCAATTGGCAAAAACTATATTTAGTGTACATGAAATTACAACATATTTTAGAATCACTTGAATATTTTCTAAACTTAGTTTAATATAACAAAATTTTATTAGCTGTATGGATTGTTCTCCAACCTCAATTACTTGAGACCACATGTTCAATTTGCTTTTGGATCATTAAAAGATCATTATTTGGGGATAATAAATATTGACTAATATTTTTAAAATTATTAAACTTAAAATCCTGATATTATTTAGAAGAAGTAAAACGTGAAATCCTTTATGTTTCATGTAAAAGGATATCACTAAAAAAAATTAAGACAAAAATAAAAGGAAGTAAATTTTTTAAATTATTTCTATAATGTGATAAAATTCATGGGAAAATAACTCACAGCATGAGTGACTGAACATATCTAAAGTATCTATCACTGCTCTGGACTTATAGTATTTCTAAGTATGGCATTATCAATCTAAAGAAAATGTTTCTCCCACAGAATTAAAAGAATAAAATGCTTTAATCTCAAAAGAACTTAAAGTAAGTTGCTGAAGAATATGAGAAAATTGGAACTTTGTTTTGGAACCCTAGGAAAACTTTAGGTATTAAGAAGGTGGAGGTATCCGGGTATGTCCCGGGGGAGAGGGAAGTTAGGGGAAAATGCTGCAGAAGATCTTAGATTCCACCTATCCAGGATAGTTCCCTGGGTTGCAGGCATTTGAAATGCCTCAAGAGAAGAGAAAGTATAGTAACAAAATCTCTAGACAGTGACTTTTTTCTTTATATACAGAGAATATTGATAGTGGTCCAAATAGATTATCAGAATAATGATCCTTTGAAGTTTTCAAAAACTTTTCTGGCATGAAAATAGTTAGAGAATGTTTCTGCTTAAATCAGGAAAGTATAACTTGAACAACTAATGAATACATACCTCAAGAATTACGGATTTAACTTCCAGCATTATCCCCTCCCTCCCTAGCACATGCACCCACATACACACACATGCATGCACGCACACACACACACCAAAGTATCCATTATAAACACTCTGTAAACCCAATTTTATACAAAGCTCACTGTGCCCAAGAAGTGGCCTCTTATACTCTCTGATGACTTCTTGAACATAATCTATCCTTAGATTGCAATTAACAATAGCCATGCATCCTCCTAGTGCACTGGTCTCTTTAGATTATTGCTGTGCAAAATGAGACAGATGCTTAAGAACATACATTAGTCTTTTAACATCTGAGTAAACCTATCTCCGGTAAAACTCAACATACTATGAGACAGAAACAGAAAGAACAGAGCCCTCCATATAAGAGCAATCAAAGACTGAATTTTAACAAAATATCTGTTCATCATGGTAGAACATCTATTTTTGTACTAACATTATCTAAAATCTTATGTAATGTGTTTAAAATAATTTTAAAAAGTACTGAGAGACAATCTGATTAGGCTCTAACTTTAACCTACTGGCTTATGTTTTTCAATTTATTTGTAGAATAGATAATTCTTTATGTTAAAAAGAAACCAACAAAAACTAGCGCATTTTCCATAAAGGCAATGAATGATCTTATAGAAGAAAAAGCTGACAAAGCATATATACTAAGTAAAATATCACTGAGTTATTTCCTAGCACAAAAATATACTAAAAACCAGTGATAATTTTAATGTTCATTGTGATAATTTGCTCTGCCTTTTGAGTGAATAGGTGAGCCAGCTGAGATTTGTGTTTCCAGTTATATCACATTTAGTTCAACATATGGAATACATTTTTCACTTTCTGGAGGGGCACTGACTCTTTTATGGCACTGGGATATCATTTAATGATGGAGAAGAGTAAATCCCTACTAGATTGGAAGACTGAATACACTAGGGGAGATGATTTAAATCTACTGGACCAGGAGGCCCACGTCTCTGCATCCCTTGGTTGGACTACGTGCCTTGCCTTTATGTTCCTATGGTCTCCTGGGTACATCTTTACAACAGCACTTAGAAGATATTGAATATATGTGTTTAGAAGTCTGTTCTCCCATTTGGCATAAGCTACTTGAAGACAGGGACATTAACTTCTTCATCTAACACAGTACCTGTCACATAGTATGCGATCTGTGTTTATGGAATTGAATATAGAAAATGATACACACCATTGCTGCATTTATATGTCTTGGTAAAAAGACCACTTAAAATAACAGGTTACATCTTTTATACTTTTCTGGTATTTATTTCAAGTTGTTCTTTAAAAATATGAAAGACACTGCATTTCAGAGAAAACATAAATTTAAAAATGTCCTGAAATCCAATGAGAGCTATGTAATTGGTCATTCTAGCTATATCATATGCATACTATTTTTTAAAATTTAAGTGGCATAATTTTATAACTGCCATATTTTTCCTGGTGCATAAGTTGTTCCCTCTTTGTAAATTATTTGTTTAGAGAGACATTTAATTCAGCATTCATTCATTCATATGGTCAACAAAAATTATTCACTCTTTTGGGCACTAAGAGAGAATGCAGTAAGGTGTAAAACATGGATCTTACCCACAAAGAGCTTATACTACACAGTAAAGACAAGAAATATACACGAATAATGACATAAGGGAGAATGGGTTTAGCTAAGCATTTTAAAGCACTTTACATGAATTAATCTCATTTATTCCTCATAACAAACCTATATGATAGATTCTATAGACATTCACAGAACTGTGAGGACTTCCGGTCTTTTTATGAGGAGGGGGAGGTTGTGGTCACGACAAGATGAAGCAGCGGCATTTGAAATGAGCTGTAATGGATGGGTAGGATTTGGACAAGTGGACATGAGGGGTAGAGCACTGCAAGCAGAGGGGAAGAGTTTGAACAAACATACAGATGTTGTATATGAATAGGACTAATTAAGATTGGCCAGGGATTAGGATATGTAAAGTAGAGCAGTTTGAGATGAAACTGAAAAAACACACATAGCCTGAACGTCAGATTTCTTAGGTTAAGGAGTCAAAGATTAAAGCTCAGGTATTACAGTGGAAAGCAGTGGTGTTTATCCTTTTTGGGGATCACATATCTCTTTGAGTAGATGGTTAAATACATGGCTTCTTCCTAAAAAAATTCACATATCAACATTTGTCCATCCTCATGGTATAATAAATGAAGTATTTATATTTTGAAGAAAAATTCTGTGATTTATCTTGATGTCTTCCTTTATCTAAAGAATTTTCTGCCTCTGCACTTATCATTATCTCTCTTTCTCCAGTTTCAGATAATGTCTCTTTCACCCTGTTCAAGCCTGCTACTCCCTCTACATTGGATTTGGTCCTTCCCTCCTCTGCCCCCTCTAGCTACTCTGTTATCTTTGTCTCTCTCCTCCTTTGTTGACCCTCGAGCCTTGAGTTTTTACCTTAGTTCTTCACTCCTATTCACTTCTTTTGGCTTCACCCTCATCATCTACTTAGGCCAAGGTGTTAGGGAAGTACATATTAACTAATATGTTAAAGGCTTCGAAAAGACTATTAACAAAAAAAGCCCCACAAAAACCTGTGTAACATTTTATTTTTTAAACCCAGAATTTCCCAAACACATTTAACTATCCTTTTTTCCCCTCATTAACATATTTCAAAATACCTGTGTTCTAAGGAATATCAGTTTCAAAAGTGCTGAACTAGAGTTCCTTGACTTCTAGAGCACGGCGTGCTCTCTGCTTCTCTTACCACTTGATTTCCTTGGTATCCTTGATGGGCTCTTCTTCAAATTTCAAACCTTTATATCCATTTGAAAATTTTAGATTTCCAAAAGACCAAGCTAAACCAACCATCTTCATTCCTCTCTCCCCTAAACCCTGCATCTTCACATTCCTAAACACATTTACTGGTTTCTATATCACTTCTTCTCATTCCAGATCCCCTTCATTTTTACTTCTCATAACAAGTCAATTATCATCGTCCCTCAGATATTACCTTTTAAGATTCTTTTTTTGAAATTGTCCCCTTCTCCTCTTTCTTGCCATCACCAATTTAGTTTAGGCTCTCATCACCTCTGGTTTGACAATAGCCTCTTACCTCTAGTCTGGGTATCCTGAAACCTAATCTACACAATGGCCTGAATGACTTTTTAAAAAAATATAAATCGGATCTCATCATTGCCATGCTTAAAATCATTCATTGTCTCACTGTGGCCTTCAGGATAAAATCCAGGTTCCTCAGGGCATGTGCAGCTCCGCCAGTGAGCTTGTTGGTCTCAACTTCAGAGACTCCCTTACATTTTTACCTCTTACTTTTACCTGAATAATTCAGAACCATTGTAGTTTCACAGTGAAGGTGATATTTTAGCAGATGATGTTTCCCACTGTCTCTAACAACTCTTTAAATCTTTCTAAATCTTTTACTTATGCTTCCCGATTCAAGATAGGAAACACCTATTCTAGGAAGGCTTTCCAGAATCCACCTGGTGGTCAAAGGTCCTATTTTGCATTACCATGGTTTCCTTTGTATGTCTAGGTTTTTTCTTTCTCTTGTTTCTTTTTTTTTGTTTAAATCTGTTCTCCCTCTAGACTACAACCTCCTTGAAAGCAGGAAATTTAATCATATGTGTCTTTTTACTCCAACCACTCATCCTCATGTCTTGCATATAGTAGATATTGAGTATTTATATTTCTTTTGCTTAGATAACCACATGAACTTGAGTCAAGTTGGGATGTGGCTTCAGAGAACAAGGACCCAACAGATCCTTTCAGCTCTTATCTTTACTATGTGTGATGAATTTTGACATTTTCTATTCAAATCTATTCTTTTCTCTTTTATTTCTTTTAAAATAATGCTAGTAGTAATCCATGTAATTGATTTGCTAATCCCCCAATGGGTTGCAACTTGAAATTTAAAAAGCACTGATGTAGTGAAATGAACATAGGTTTATGAGAGAGAAAAGTGGGTTTAAATCTTGGCTCATCTCTCTGCTTGTTATGTGATCATGAAGAAATACTCTGATGTCTGAACCTAATTTCCACATCTTAAAATGAAGTATAATACCCAGCTCATACGGTTGTAATGCTATCAGCCTGTGGTATTGTTTTCTCTCAACAAATGCAAATTCTATCTCCTAGCTTCATTTGCCCATCCTCACTTACCTCCTTGCTACTTATCTAGCTTGATTTTACCCCCTAGAGAACTGGCTGCTGAATGGAGACTCCTCCTCACAGCCCAATCTTAAATGCAGGGTTTATTTTTTATTATTTTTTAAAGATTGGCCCTGTTGCCAATCTTTTTTATTTCCCTTTCTTCTTCTCCCAAAAACCCCCTCAGTACATAGTTGTATACTCTAGTTGTAGGTCCTTCTGGTTGTGCTGTGTGGGACACCGCCTCAGCATGGCCTGATGAGCGATGCCATGTCTGCGCCCAGGATCCAAACTGGCGAGACCCCCAGCTGCCAAAGTGGATTGCGTGAACTTAACCACTTGGCCACGGGGTTCGCCCCACAAGGTTTATTTTTTTAGATAGTTGTCCATGATACCTAGTTCTTAACATTCTTATTTTAGACACAAATTGAACAGGAATAGCACTGCCAACTACACTCAGCTGTTCATCTTTAGTGACTTAAAATGAAGGAAAAATTCAGCAGAACTTTTGAATTAAAAAAACATAAAACAGGGCCAGCCCCAGCGGCCTAGTGGTTAAGTTCAGCTCACGCTGCTTTGGCAGCCCAGGTTTGGTTCCTGGGCACAGAACTATACCACTCGTCTGTCAGTGGCCATGCTGTGGTGGCAGCTCACATACAATAAGAGGAAGATTGGCAACAGCTGTTAGCTCAGGGTGAATCTTCCTGAGCAAAATAAAAAACAAAAAAAACCCCATAAAATATTGCAATGTCACCTTCTGATCAAAAAGACTGCCTATACATTTTATCTGGAAAAAGATATTTAACAATATTTAGATAGCAAACACAGCCTGACTTTCTCTTCTTTTTGCTGATAAAAAGTTCTAGACTTCTATTTGTTGGATTGGCAATTTAAACTGATGGAGCAGATTCTACTGTGATAACTACTTATAAATTGATTGCCATGTAAATGATTGTCCTTAGTGCTGTTTAAGTACCTTCTGGAGGCTCTGGCTCTGTAAGCACCAAGCCATGGAAATAAAATAAATAAATAAATAAATAAAATATTTTCAGTATGCAGAAAGACTTACTTGCCCTTTTATATAGCACTGCTCTAAACGTAGTGGCAAAATCAGTTTTACACGTAATGTTTGAATTAGCACCGAAGTCATTCAGAGAGAGCACCAGGGTGCCCGTAGGTGTGGCAGTGATACCCTGATGCATACCTCATCTCTTCCTCTTCTCCAGGTTGGTAACATCCACAGTTTGGCAGGAGGAAAACAGTTTTATCTCATATTTTTTTTTCTCCAAGTGTGACAAACAAGATGACCCATATATTTCCAGTAGGTGATTAATATTCTCATTCATATACTTTTGTGAAAGTTTAGGCCCCTATGTATAGGAGAAATGCGGTCTATTGATAAGTTACTTGAGTTGTTTATTACCCCTATTTTTCAGGTTGGTAGTAAGTAGAACTATAATCTGTAGAGGAATTACTTTATGGGAAATTCTCTGTACAGAGGAAAAAAGTAAAAAATAAAAATGGGTTTCAACTAGAGCACTGTATTAGAAAGAATAGACCTTATCATTGTGGTTTGTGAAACACGTGCCCCGTAACAAAGGATAGCTTATTCTTAAAATAAAAAAAGATGTAAGAAAGTTATATATGATTTGAATCGTGGTTGATGTCTAATACAGTTGAATTACAGCCTTTTATTATACTTTAAATTTACAAAGTTTGGTTAGCAGGAATGTTGTTACAATTAAGAGTACTATAAAAGTGTTTTTATAGACTACAGAATCCATGGTTGAAGGGGACATACATTTTTGGAAATACAGTATAGCAAGATATTTGCAGACTCTAAAAAGGCCTTGTAGACATTGTAAAAATAATGAAGAGAGGCTAAGAAGGCTAGATATTCAAGGTGAAACTTTTATTTATTTTTACAACTTATTAACCAAATCAAAAACTTAAGTAAGAAATTTAAATATTTTAGCTTTTGTAAGAAATGGGCATGTGTTAATGTTGTCTCTAAGAGCTTTGTGAATTCTGTGTTTGAAGCTGAATGTGAACCCTTTGGGTATAGTATTTATGACTTGCAAAGCAATTTCCTAATTCAAAGAGAGAGAAAAAAGACTTAGAAAGACTCATAAGGCCTTTTCGACATCAAATGGCTTTTACCAAACAACATTTTGATGAGTTAAGTGTGAGTGAGTCAGGGACATATGGATTAAATTTCCCTTGAAATACACATGGGTTTTAAAATTAAGGGGAAAATCCTGAGCAAAATGCATTTTAGACAATCCAGAAGGTTTAAAAGACAATTTTTCCCCTAAATACAAATATCAGGTCAATTCAATTCTAGTTAGACTCTGCAACTAAAACTACATAAAAATAAATATGAAGAAATCTTTTAAAAAATACTAATTTTGCCAGGGAAAGAATATTCATTAAGCATATTAGAATTGTATTTCACGAGGTAGTTAGACTTAAGGCAGACATAATGTGAGTCAGAGTTGATCTGAATCTACGTAACATTGACTTGTTCTCTTCTATAGCACTGATTCTCTTATTCCATTAAACAATTATAAGAACATTTTTCTGTGCTTTTGGCTCATACTTTTTTTTTTAAAAATAACATTTTTTTTTCTGAAAAACTCCGAGCTTTTAGAATTCTGTTTTCCTTTTATTATATTTTTCTAGAATCTTGAGTTCTTCCTTCTTCTTATATACTCTGTATTTTGCTTTATCTTCCTTTCTTACCTCAGTTTTAAGCTAACATTCAATTTATAAACATATACAACTTTGCCTCTGGTATCTGGACATTCCAAGTTAGAGCATTTGAAGACCTAAATTACCTATTTGATCACTGTAATTGTCTACTTTCATATATTAGGGTAGCCATATTCTATGCCATATCTTCCTGGTCATTTGAGTTACTGAGAGGGAGTCGTAGCAGGGCTCATTCTCCTGATGAGTTTTTTCCTATCAGTCTCCCAGAGTTGTATATACTAAGTATGCAACAGATGTTAATGAGTAAGCAGATGAGTGTGTGAATGCGGTCAAATAGAGATTTAGGGCCGTAGGAATGGTCAACCTTAAAAACATTTCAAAGCAACGGTCCCGCCACCCCATCATTTGATACCGGCTTTCACTTTGAATTAGTAGAACAAAGATGACAGGAGATGGAAACAATTTGACCAGTTAACAATAAGAAAAACCATCTGAAAGGTATTGCTCTCTAAACGTCAGTGAAAGCACACCTGGGAACTGTGAGGGGCATTAAAGGTGAGTCATGCAGGGCAGGTGACTCTCACTTAGGAGAACCTTCTGTTGATGACACTCTGTTTCTCTTAGTAGACCTCCTCCTTATTTCTATATTTTTCTTATTCTTAAATTCACATAATGCATTTTTTCTGACTTTCAGATTCTTGACTTCGGTAAGGGTGTATGTGTACGAGTGTGTGTAAAGGATTCTAAATTGACCACTTTGAAAAGACCACATAAAAAAAAATCCAACTCTTGGGGCCAGCCTGGCGGCACAGCAGTTAAGTTCACACGCTCTGCTTCGCGGCCTGGGGTTCGCTGGTTCCGATCCCATGCACGGACCACGCATTACTTATCAAGCCATGGTGTGGTAAAAAGTAGAGGAAGATGGGCACGGATGTTAGCTCAGGCCAATCTTCCCTAGCAAAAAGAGGAGGTTTGGCGGCAGATGTTAGCTCAGGGCTAATAGTCCTCAAAAAAAAAAAAAAAAAAAATCCAACTCTCATATTTTAATACTTCTTTTCCACATTGCTAGTTTCCTATACTAATTACTCTTTTTTCAATATTCAAAATAACATTATAGTCCATTGGTCATAGAACATTGTTTCTATGTGATAGAGAAAATATGTTTTTGATTAAGAGTCACAGTGGTATCTTGACTTTAAAAATGGGAACCTTAAGAAACATTTAGTTAAAATGACATAATTAGCGGAAGTTGGGATGGAACAGAGATTAGCTTAACTTTAGGTGTTCTTACCCTGGAAAAGTTAAATGATGAGATGAGTAATTATTTGAGCGATTCAATTACTATGAGCAGATGATCTGATAATTCAAGCCCCCAAATACTCAATTTCAGTAGCTCAAAACAAATTTTTCTTTTTGTCTTTTGTTTTTCATATAAATTAACCAGACAATGATCTCAGTTCTCTCGTTTCCTTTACCTACATGAACTTTTTCAATGGGAACCATTTAAAGGCAAGTATTTGTGCTGGAAGATTTCTTCATGGTTCAAAGGTACATGGGATATGGTCGCTAACCTTAAGGAATTCAGAGTCTAAAAGGAGAGAGAAAACATACAGAAAAGCATCTACAATACAAGGCTTTATGTGATAAGTGTCTTAAGAATGATATAATCAAAATTTTATGGAGTGGCTATAATAAAGATGGATAATAACCAGCATTGGGAAGGATGTGGAGAAATGGGACCCCTGCACACTGGATGGGAACATAAAATGATGCAGCCAATTTGAAAACAAGTCTAGCAGTTCCTCAAAAAGTTAAACATAGAGTTATTATTTAACTCAGCAATTCCACATCTAGGTATATACTCCAGAAATGAAAACACATATTCACATAAAATATTGTACATGAATGTTCATAGCAGCATAATCGTAATAACCAAAAGGTGGAAACAACCCAAATGTCCATCAAAAAATGAATGGATAAATAAAATGTGGTATATCCATGCAATGGAGTATTATTCGCCATAAAAAGGACATATATGCTACAACATGGATGAACCTTGAAAATACTATCATAAGTAAACAAAGCCAGTCACAAAAGACTACATATTTTATATGATTCCATTTATATGAAATGTCTGGAATAGGAAATCTATAGAGCAGAAAGTAGATTAGTCGTCCTCTAGGGCTGTGGAGGGGGGATGGGAAAATGGGGGAAATAGTTAGAGTATGAGGTTTCTTTTTGGAGAGGTGAAATGTTCTAAAGTTGTGGTGATAGTTGCATAACTTGGAATACACTAAAAAATCATTAAATTGTGCACTTCAAATGGGTCAATTGTATGGTGTGTGAATTATATCTCCATAGAGTTGTTGCCAAAAAAAATGTTATGGGAGTGACAAGATTGGCCAGTGAATACTTCATAAAGTGTTTTAAGTAGGTCAAAAAATGGGTAGAGATTTTCATAAGAGATAAGGGAAAGTATAGAAGAGATATACAAAGGATATTTCAGGTAAAGAAAGAAGTTTGGACAATGGTGTAGGCCTGTGGGAAATCTTTAAAGTTATCTGACATTAAACAGAAGGGTGGATTGTTGGTAATAACAGCTTACATTTATAAACAAAACAAATATTTTTTTACAATTTATGGAACTGATAAAGCATAAAGGACCACCACCATCATCGACAACTCAGAATTCCCTAAATTAGCAAAATTATTAATATTTGGAAGTAAAAGTAAAGGAATTTGTGTGAATTCCAATTCTATCATGTAAAATATTTCTCCTATCACTCAGCATATGTGACAGAACTACCACTCTAAAAGAAATGAAACACATTTCAGTAGTCGGACACAATCTATCAGTTAAATTAAATCATTCACTTGTCAATATATGACATAAATGTGAGTTAATTTAAAATTTTAGTTATTCAATAGTTATTTGAAGAAATAACTTGCCAAGCTAAGTTTCAAATTAAAATAAATGAGATTTTCAATTAAAATTAGTTGAATTATAACCATTAATTATAATGTTTTAAGTAACAATATAATTAGTAAACTGAAATACATATGGAATCTTAGGTGCTAATTCACTTTGGTGAATCATTACAAACTAAAAAAGCAATTAAAACAAATTAAGTTTGGTGTTATTAATGTAACGATTACTTGATTGGCTTACTTCTATATCATAATCATATAAGCCATTTACAATACATAATAAGTTGAGTAATTAATAATCACACACATTTAACTTGCCTCTTGAGATGAACAGCTTGGGAAGAAAGGGAACCAAAAGTGAAACAGAAAATTGTGTGACATGTAAAGCTGTAGAACTTTGTGGAACATTTTATCTTTATGAAAACCAGAAAACTCCAAAGAAAATGGAGAAAACATGAGAAAGGGTCAATATTTAAACGAAATCATCCTAAAAATACTCTATCAGATTTTATTTAGTTTACCAGAATGATTTTGGGGAACATGTATATACAACTAAAATCAATTATTATGCATATTGATAGACTTTGAAGTGTAGTAAATGGAGCTAGTGTAAAAAATGAGTTATAAACTGAGGATCTTGTTTTTACGTCATTTTAGAAGTATATACACTATTTGGTGTATTTTAGTTCAAACCCTATACTACATATTTTTAAGAAAGTATATTATTTTATATACTTCTTAACCTTATGCAAGCTATTGTATATTATATTTGTAAAATTAGGGTAATCCTGGTGTCCACCTCATAGGGTGTTGTGAATATTAAGCAGATTACCGCACAGAAAGCCCTGTGAACACCGCCTGGCTCCTAGTAAGACAGGCTACTTCTTCTTCCTCTTATTTTTCTTTTTATAAACAGAAACTGACCCTATCTTTTAAGCCAAAAAACAGAATTAATCTCAACTACATTAGTACTTTCCCTTAGTTTTCTATTTTAGCTAGCATATTTTTCTCTCTTGAATTTAACTTGACTATTAAGTACTGTTGCATACTGACAAATTGTAATGCATGGTCTCCTCATCTGTGTGCATGTCAGCAAAATAGGATTTTGTATAATTGTGCTATTGGCAGGTTTAGGTTTACCATTATTATTATAAAAATGGTGTATTCATTCATATAAAATCTAACATCTAAGAACTCTAATACTTTTATATTTTTGAAGGTACATTTCATATATTAATAATATGCAAGTCATACCACTAAGTTAAATCATGAGAGGATAAACCTGTAATTTTCATCTCAGAGCTGGAAAATAGGCATTTGTTATTTTACATAATATTTCCAGACACCAAACATCAGATTATATTAATTTTGTATACAGATTTTAGGATTTCCTGGATTTTGATTTGGACTTAGATCTCTGCGGAAGCAAAGTTTTCTTTAGGCAGTTTAGCACTATTGAGCTTCTCAGAACCATAAGTTATAAATAAGGAAAGATATTTTTATTTAACAAATTTCAATTTCTAAGACAAAGATAACTATCTGGACAAGAATTTATTAAACAACAAAAAGTTATTTATGTGTTTTGAAACTTTATCAACAGCTGATTTTTAAAACCCAAGCATACTGGTGTGTAGTTAACTTCTGAAAATGATTTTTATGTAACATTGTCACTATCGTGTCACTCTGGATTAATCAATCTTATAATAAACTTCAAGGTACTAGCCAAATTTGTATCAACTAATTACCTTTAGTCTTTAGACCAGAGAGTCTAAACTAAATTATATAATCATTGAACATATCTCTTAGCATATGTGAATGAGGAAAGGCAATGCATTATCTAAAAAGGTCAGGAATCATGTTTGTGAATTTTCTCTAGTTTTTTAGGATCAAGAAAAAGACCAGGAAAAGAGAAAACAAATCTGTAGGCAAAAAGAAATAATAGATTTCATTTGCTTAAATTTCCAAATGGTCTCAGATAAAATCTCTGAACTATTAAAACAAACCACAACAAAACCAAAACTTGAAGATTTACTTAAGAATTAGAGGCAAACATTTGTTCAGGGACTTAAGATTAGTTTTAAATAGGAAAAATAGTTTTCACGACACAGAAATGTTAATAACATAGGCATATCCAGGAACCGATATTAGCATAACCTTGTTAAACACTTTCTAGAAGAGGGAGAATAATGTGCCATCTCCAGTTTACAATTAACAAGAACATCTTCTTTTTGGTAAAAAAGAGAAATCTCTAACTGGTAGAAATATCGTTGGAGGCTTTCACAAAGCATGCCGGATAATTTTCAGAACACTCCTGGATAGAGGAGTGCTACTTTGTAAACAGAATGATGAGTTTAAGTCCACTTCTCTGTTGCCATCTGCCACCCCATTGTTGCACTGGCTGAATATAGAGAATAGAGGTAAGACTCAGATACCTTTTTAGACTCTACAGCAGGAATTTTTAATCAGAGATCTAGGATACGATTCCATCCTAGATCTGGTTTCCAGGGGTTAGTGAATCCTTTGAAATTGTGTACAAAATTGTATGTGCACCTTCATGAAGCAATCTCCTTTCATCAGATTCTCAAAAGTCCTTTAAACCCAAAAAAGGTTATGGGCCAACACTCTTAGAATATCCATATCCCATCTGGTCATTATAGATGCTGCTCTGAATTGACCCGAGAACAGCACCAGGACAAGGTGAAAACTGAGGGTGGATGGGTGAAGGAATGTTTGCTAGTGGTGAGTAGCAGCAATGTGGGGACAGAGCAAAAACCAGGAACAGGGAGGGACATTCCAAAGAGTGACAGCAGGGAGGAAATGGCAAAGTCGATGGTCACCTGGCTGAAGTGGCTATTCTTCATAGCTGTTAGCATGTCAGTATCATATATAAATTAATGAGTCTATCATTCTGTTATCCCCTCCCAATTATTTAGGCAGTTAAATGGAAACAACTTATGCTATACATTATTTCTCCTATATTAAAAAGTTACTCTTTATTACACAGAAAGTGGATGCTATTTATTTGTTAGTAAAATATGTATTTGTTTGATATCTATTTTCCTCTCTTCAACACTAGAAATGAGATAAAGTACATTATTAACATTCACATGATTGAGCATCGTTCCAACCACTGACAGACACTTATTCACCAGGAGATAGATTTTAAATTTAGCAACTTTGTGTGCATTTGTTACTTATAACAAATAGAAGAAAAATATTTAAAAATTTACCTGCAAGATTGTCGATTTCTTTCTCCTGTAGCAGACTGACTGCATCGTCATCTCCTTCCAGCATAAGTTCTGTCTCTGCGTTCTGATTCACTATGGCTTGACTCCGGAATGTTTTCTTTGACTTCACTACATCTTCTTCAGTGCCTAATCACAACCGAAATAGAATAATTGAGATCATCGGGATTGTTTTGCTTTCAGAGAGTATTAGAAATAATCTAGTAGTTTCTTATGATTATATGCTGCATTTACATACTACTTTACAATTATAGAACATTTTTACCTTCTTTATCTTGTTTGGTCTTCTAAATAACTCTGTGAGAAAGGCAGGGGGTGTAATCGCCTATCCTTATTTGATGAGGAAACAGGCTGAGAAAGCTACATGCCTTGTTGAGGGACCTAGGTGTTGGCTGGTGGTTGAGAAAGGACTACAGTTCACATCTTGGGACTCTAAGATCACTGAATTTTCTACAAAAAATTTGTACCTTACCAAAAACTTGATTTTCTGATGGATAAAATTGTACAATTTCACACAATTATACTTTCATGTGAAATAACTAATCAATTGATCAGATTGTTTTTGAAAGTAGATGAGATAAGCATGAAAAAGACAAGAAAGGATTCACATCTGAAGGGAGAAATGGTTGTAACTGAGAAGCTACAGAAAGGCGGAGTTAGCAACGATGCAGACACATAATGTACTTTGCAATAGCTATCTCATTAGCAATTCACGAAATAAATAATAGCTTTCTAAAGTGACATCCTTATTTTGTTACATAAAATAGTACAAAAGGCCCAAATCCAAACACAAAAACGTCAGAAAAACTTAATATGGCAAAAGCTGACCTAATATTAGCATGTCAATCAATGTAAAGGTTAGAAATTACAATGCTTTTGAATCCCTCATGAATTTGACTGCTTAACAAATATTTAAATATTTACATTCAAATACCTACTTTGACAGGTGACAATGAATCTAAAATTATCTGAATGCAAGTAAACTATATAAATATAATATGAAACATTATATATATGAAATACAGCTAAGAAACATCTCTATTTCATATCATTTGAAGTTTGAATTCAACCAGGAAGAAAATGTAATTTACTGTGTTCTGGCTGTAGTATTAGGATATAGGCTTCAAGGACCAGCATTAACTAGGAAAATACCTTCACATCTCATTTGGTGTAGTAGATATATTCCTGAAAATGGGAGCCTAATAAATCACTCCTATATGATGGTGTTGGATCATAGTTGCAGGGGATGTTATGGTATTATGTACACATGCAATTACTCTCCCAATCTTGTCATGCCTTTGGCCAAAATTCTTCCCAGTTAACAAATAATAATACTTTTGGTCAATTCTCCTAGGCCCAATATAGGGTTTCCAACAGACCACTACTGCCTGTTGATATTTGCTCAATCATTTCCTTGGCAGTGCGTCTAGCTGCCATAAACTTGCACTGTAAAACAGTGTTAGCCTCTTTCTTTGCAGCTTGCACACTTTGGCAGTGACTCAGAGCCAATTCCGTTTGCTAAACATTAACAAACTGGCCCAAAGGTAGCTCATAGAGGAGTAAAAAAACATATGTTGAGGAACACAATAATGTCACGATAGCAGTGTAGAGTGTCAGTGGCTGAGAGATAGTCCGTCATTCCAGCTCTTACTGGATAATAGCATTTAGAGAGCATGGTTAAATATAGCTTATATTTATATTTATCGTATAAAACAATAGACTATTAAGTATATATTTTGATAAATACTTCAGAGACAAATAGTATTATTACAAATCAATGCTACATGGGAGGTGAGGGGAATTAAATGGGTTATAAGTGTATTTCTCTTTCAGTGGCCGATAGATGATTCTTATTTCTAGAATAAAAGATTGGGTATTGATTACTGAATGCCCCACAACCTTATCTTAATTTTATGTGGTCTCTAGATTATATAAAGCTGGGAGTAATCTTATGGGGGTAGCTATCTTTTTAACTTGCTTGCTTCTTGGGTAGTAACTTAATTTGAGAAACTCGGAGCTTGCATCATCTAACAAAAGAGGCAAATCTGATTAATAACCAAGAAGTCTCTCTTGAGGTCTTTATAGCCACATTTCTACTAGACATCTTTAGATGGATATCCTAATTCCACATTTCCCTGACTGAAGGAATCATCTCTGGCTTCTCTACCTCTTCCTATTTTGATCAACCCACTTACTTAAGTCACAAGCCTAGGATTTATCCTATAAGGTGACTGCCACTGCTCTGGCTCAGGCCATCATCTTTTTGGTCTAGAGGGCTTCAATAGCTCCCTTATTCACACCATCCTCCATACTTTTGTCATTCATTATTATAAAACAAAAATAATTTGAGAATATTTTCCTACTTAATACTGTTTATTTATTAACTCCTTCTAATCAATAACACTCAATGCAAGGCTTACACTATAAGATAAAATTTAAAGTCCTTAGCATGGCTGATCAACGCCTTTTATCTTCTTATCACCAGTTTTTCATTGTCTTTCTTCACTCCCCATCAGCAATACTGGACCATTTATAGCTTCTGAAATATGTCGTGCTTTCACATATCTCTTTACTTGTGCTAATATTATTCCCTCTATATGGTATGTTTTTTCCTTCCTCCTTTGTTTGGCTAATTCCTACTTGATCTTCAAAACTCATCTCCTTCAAGTGCCTTTCCTAACCAACCCATCTGTACTCTCACAGTTTACACAGAACTCAACCATGCATAGGTATTATCTGTTATGTGTTTGTTCTGCAGCCTCATCATCTGGTACCCAGCAGATGTGCCACAAACATTTCCTGAACTGAAGTTCAAGTCTACCCTACGTTCCTTTCTCTGATTTTTTAAGGTGAGTTTGTGTGTTCTTTCCCCTCTGCTTGCACCACACCTTATGAATCCTGGTACGATAGTTGTTATAGGTAGTATCATAATTGTTTGTTTGCTTCTTATCTCCACATAGCCTGGACGCTCCTTGATGACTGGAAACGTGCTTCTGTCTTTGTATTCTCAGTTCTCAGCACACTGCCTGATATAGAGCAAGCCCTCACAAGTACTGAATACATGAATAAACTGAGACATAGAAGTTACCTCTGGATATTTCTTAATCTGAAGATCCCAGGATATCTCAGAGGTTGGGGGCAAATTGGAGAATCTATGCTTTTACACAAAAGGGAATGTGGTTCTTTACATGAAATAGTCAATAAAGCCCTTTATGTATGAGTCAACCTATAAAGCAAGTTTTTCCTTGTATCACAACCATGTGAAATCTGCTTTGTTATTTAAAAAAATGCTTTTTGTTACTCTTGTGTTATTAAAACTAAAATAAATCAATAAAGAAATTGTAGTCAAAGGAAGGTGATCTCTGAAACATATATTAAGCTTTCAATTTTATCCCCTCTAGTTGTAAAGCAGTAAAACCATTATGTCTTTAAAAGATATATAGTAAACTAATCCATTCCAACACACACCAAACTTCTCACCCCTGCTGAAGTGTTATCAGTTTGCAGCTCAGTAAACTTCCTGATTTTATGATACTGCACCAAACATTTATCTAAATTAAAGTGTACAAGATCCAAAGGTGCTTTTCAATCACAATATCCTTTATGAATTAGAGTTTCATTCATCAAAATTACAGGCAAAAAGAGGTAAGGTCTCAAAGGGCTGTCTCATTACAAGGCTTATAAACACTGTCCTTAGAAAGAATTGGTTTAACACCTAACAAATCAAAATCTGATTGGGAAGAGAATTTATTTGAGATCATCTATCTTCAGGAGACATGTTGGACTGAGTGCACTTCTTGGCCTCTTTAGCCATTAATCAAGAAATTAACAAGCGAATACCACAAACCACTATAACGCCTTAGATTTAAAAATGTGAATTATGTGTAAAGCTGGACAGGATAGACATAACGGCTTATTTTCTTAAAAAACCCATTAATATGCCATAAAATTTGAAAGGTTTCAGAATTAAAAAAGTCACTAAATTATATATTAATGAATCCAAATCCAAAATTACACTTATATTATTTTCTACATCAGGTTACAAATAAATACAGGGAAGCATTCTATACACATTAGATTTCTTAGTAAATACACATGCTTGAAGCTCCGTATGTGAAAATGTTGTCTGACATAGAACAGTGCATTACATAAACCTAAATAAAACTCCTCTTTCATAAAACTTCCTTTAATAAACAAGGATCCATGTGAAACAAAGTATATTTTAAAAGTGAAGTAACAGAACTAAAATCTTTCTAATACTGTTACTATTCTTGAGTATTATTACTGTAACTGTATTATTATTACTATTATCATTTTAAATAGTTTTAGTGTTATTTTATGTAATTTAAAAGACAAAAATGACAATTTGGAGACATTAAGTTATCTTAATAATATTCAGAGAAATGTCTATCTGGAAAGTCTGGACAATCAAGGCAAAGAAATTATATCATTTGCCCATCATGTTCTTTACTGTTGATAAATATTAACAGTTAATGTAAAGAAAAACAATACATAAGAGTCTATTTCTGTTTAAGGAATTATTCTAGTCAATTCTAAAACATCTGTGCTAATAAAGAAAAAAACAATTTACAATAGGTAAACCATAAATCATATATATGTGGCTAATGCACAAAGAGAAAAGTCAGAAACCCATAACAAGCCAATTTTAGCACAGCATCAGCTTCTTACCAGTTTTATGCTATTATTATTTATTTCACATTTAGTATGGAAATATGGCTCTAATTAGTCACTTATTAAAAATGATACATGCATGTATATGTGTGTACCTCTCTCTACCTATCTTATTTGTATCTACTATGTAAGAATATATTTTCTACATTGTTTGATCTGAACAATTTAAATACATGGTCTACGATTCATCCTCTGGCCCCTGCTTATTTAACCTCACTATCTTACCGATTTGATCTCTTCACATCTTATATTCCTCAAGAGCTGAATGCTTTTGTTCTCAGACGTGCCACACTGATTCAAACCTTTAAGTCTGACATATGTAATCCCTTTTACGTGGAATTCTCTTACCTGGCTTCTCCTTTAAGATTAAGTTTAGTTGATTACTGCCTTCTCTTTGTATACTACTTATGCTTTATACAAAGTATAAACTTTGTATCTTATAAATAAGTCACAAGATATTATCGTTTTTGTACATATTTTTTCCTGGAGTCTTTTATATAGGTATTCTCTTATTAGTCTTTAATTCCCAGTGTATCAATTGTCAAACAAAGTGGCAATCAATAAATGTTTGTTGAGTGAGTACATGAAAACATAAACATAATTCACATATCAATAATTTCATATTCATTTAAGTTACCTTTTTTTGTACTTAAGTTATTTTTATATGTACATAAGATACTTTGCTATTTTTGTCCTTTATGGTTTCCACATAAATGAAGAAGCTAGACTACGTGATTTGCAATTCTTGCTTTATTTTTCCCACAAACATCCATTAAGAATATATTATATTAAGGGCCAGCCCTACGGCCAAGAGGTTAAGTTTACATGCTCCGCTTTGGTGGCCCAGGGTTTTGTCAGTTCAGATACTGGGTGCGGACCTAGCACCACTCATCAAGTCAAGCTGAGGAGGTCATGTTCCACACAGCAGAACTAGAAGGACCTACAACTAGAATATACAACTATGTACTGGGGGGCTTTGAGGAGAAGAAGAAAAAAAAAAGATTGGCAATAGAGGTTAGCTCAGGGCCAATCTTTAAAACAAAAAATGAACATATTAAAGGAAATATCGAGACCAATCTCTTAACTTCAGTTTCCCAAGCTGTGAAAGAGGAATAAGTATTTATCAACCAAACTATCACAGGATTATCGCAATGTTAAAATGAGACATTGGATGCTAAAACACCTTGAAATATGTCAAGATTATTTATATAATAAGCATTCAAAAATGTTATAATTTTGATAAATAAAACAAATTAACAGGAGAGTATTAAAAGAGCTTACTAAGTACATAATTTAAAATTGAACAAGAACCCAGCCAATGCTTTATTGCTTCTAATAATGCTGCCTAAGATTTATGTAAAGGAGAAAAAAAGCAAACTGATGTGAGGATTAAAAAACTCAAGTAAGATAATGATGCATCTAAGGTCTTAGCACAATGCGTAACTAACATCAGATATGCAACAAATAATGGTTTCCTTTCCTTCAGTCGGGATTAATCTTCTTCCCTCCACCATGCTGTCATGACACTCTGTTTATATTCATTACAATGCAATATGAGCCTTCAGTTCTCCACTAGACTGGATGCTCCCTGCAGGCAGGAAGGATAGCACGTAGACAGGTGCCATGAAGTGTTAGTGAATTGAAAGGAGTGTAAACAGTTCACATTAAAAATTGTTTTTACCCAATAACCATATTATTCAAAGATATTACTGAATAAAATTATATAATCATCAATGTATTTGATGTGTGTTTTTTCTTTTATATATTGGTATCTTAAGAATATAAATATTCTTAATATCTTGGATATTTGAAGAAAAACAACTTTTTCAACAAAGCTGATACTAGAATTTGCTTTAGAGAATTATAGAGGACACGTTTTACATACTTCTCTTTCATCATTGGAAAGAGAGGGGCAGAATGGAAATTTGGTCTCATTTTAATTTTGTGTGCGGTGTGTGTGAGGAAGATTGACCCTGAGCTAATATCTGTGGCCAATCTTCCTCTGTTTTGTGTGGGATACACCACAGCGTGGCTTGACAAGCGGTGCTAGGTCCACACCTGGGATCCAAACCTGTGAACCCCGGGCCTCCGAAGGGGAGAGCATGAACTTAACCACTACGCCACCTGACTGGCCCCTCATTTTAATTTTATCTAAATGTAATGTCAGAAAATTTCAGTGTTTCTAAACATCTGGAAATCAGTTTTACAAGATGGCATTCTTTTTTGAAAGAGAAATTCTTTTCAATATATGCCATTTCACGATATTTTTAGTTTGTAAAATGTGTTTTGACAAAATCTACCCCTATGTAAGTAAGATAAAACGCTGCAATTCATTTTCAAACCTAAATACGTTCTTTTAGAAGTATTAATGACATACAAAAACTTTGGGAAATTTTAAAATAAAGATTTATTTTTCTCATTAAAGCTAAAATCAGAGCAACAAATACCTTTAAAGAACAGTGCTTTTAGTAACTCTAAATGATTTTATTTAATTTCCACTAAAAGGAAAAGACTTTAAGACAAATATACTTCTGATTACATTAGATATGGTGACATGATCTCATGCAATAATATGTATGAATCAATCTATTACTGAGAAGTTTACAATTTTGAACATTTCAAAAAAAGATGAAAGAACAATTTTTATTATATTGAGAAACCTATCACTCAAAAGCATTTTATACTGACCTTAATGTGAGATAAAAGCAGTAGATATATACATAGATTGTACTTTATTGTAACAATCATTTACTAAAAAGTAAATATTTTTCTTTGTACATAATTTGAATTCAAAATTAAATTTTGTGTTTGGCTTTACAGCACAGACATAGTATTTCCTTCCTTAAGAAAAATAAATGATGATGACACAAAAGGAAAGACCTACTGAGGTCTAAGGACTAAGAAAATCTTCTGTATAGAAAAGGATTTTCTTTTTTAAGAAAACAGACTTTGCAGCAGATAAATCCCAATGGTAAAAACTGTTAGAGACACTGAATAAAAACAATATTAGAAAGAATACTAGAAATCTCCAGTATCTTTTTTTCTTTTATACCTAATGCTGACTCAGGAGCCTCACTCTATCAATACAAACTCATTCTAGGAAGCAAGAATTTCTGTAAGTGAAATAGACTGTTTGTATTCAAACAGATGGTTTCTAATTATTGTTTGAAACACACTTTAAGTAAAAATCTGAGTAGTTATTGGCCAAATTTAATAAATACAGATAAAAAAATCTGGACAGTTGCAAAGCCAAATCCCTCCTTTCTTAGTTGTTGGTATTTCATTCTGAATGCATTGGATTTAACCATGGTTTCCACTTCAATTCATTTTTGTTGACAGAGGATATATTGAATAATGTAAAGTAGATATGATCTATACGACCATAACATTAAAAACCCAAGATACCAGCTTCAAACTTCTAATGAACTTGATTCAGAAAAGGTAATCCTTACCTGAATCAATCACTGATGTTCCCTATGGTCCATTTTAGCACATCATTATATCACATAAAAGTAGAATACAGCATCCTTTGTGATTTTTACCAATGAGGAATGTGTATAGACTTGTTTGTTTCAAACTAGACATAAACATTGTACCTGCAAGTAGGCTGTTCTCCGAGAGAAAATATTTCAGTGGTATAGGAAACAAGTAGAATTAGCAATATGGGCATTAATTAAGATGAAATGTTCACAGAAATTATTCTAAGTGGTAAATTCTTATTCAGATTAGTTATGCTTATAAATGATTTCCTGGACTATAAGAAATAAAAGAAGAAAATGGCTACCTAACATCAACAGTTATTGCTCAGTGGAAAAGGACATCAAGGACACTTGCAAGTAAAAGAATTGGATCAATATTAACGTGATTTTCATTTCATGCTTCCCCAACTCCAGTAAGCTGACAATATACTCTGATTATGTGAACTGCCTCAGAGTAACACAGGAAAGGTTATTAGAGCAAGAGGTGGAAATGGAATGCACTTTTTATATTGACAGGCCTGCTAATAGAGTATACTGATTTTCAAAGACATGCAATGCATTTTTACAATTTGGTTCTGACAGCAAAAATGGAATTTCATTTATTCCTAATTCAAAATATTCATATGTAAGCAATATTTCTTAAAGAAGACCAACAAAGGGGATATTCATAAACAGCATTTTTAAACTGAAAAAAATACAATTAAAAAGGTGCAAGAAAATATTATTGAATTTAAGTGCAGCACTATATAAGCATGAAAAGCTAACTTAATAATCTTAATGGAGTCAATGTAGAAAACTCCATTCTATGCTTTTTAAAGGAAATTTCATAAGCCATATTTTAAGAATATACATGATAAATGTAGAATCTCTCTGCATATTTTGATTAGCGATGAAATTAGGGTGATTTTTAAATATTTTAAACAGGCTTTCATTATATTAAAAATCATATGGCACACTGTTTGTGGGAAAAAACTGCTAAAACATATAGAAAACTTGGGCCAATTTGGAACCCTCTAAATGTCATAAAGAGCAGAGATGCTGCATTCTTCATCTTTGTGACTGTTTGAGTACATAGCACAGTGTTTGGTCTCTATGTTAAAGTATGCATAGAAAAAGACTAGCATGAAATAAATACATCAACACGGTAAAGACAGCTATCTTTATGTGTTGTCTATGAGTGATTTTTTCCCCCTTCTTTAAACTTTTTTGGCCTTTTCTAGATCTTCTACAATGAGCATGTTTCTTTTCAGGAAGGAAGGAATAAGGGAAAAAGGAACAAAGAAAAGAAATCTTGCATTATGAGTCAGAAGGGGTAGATGGCAGAAGAGCAACAGAATGGAAGGAAGAAAGTTTTTGCAACTTCTGGAATGAAAGAAAAGATGAAATGGACAACTTGAAGGGGGACTGAGAGGGTGGGGAAGACTTTCTCTTGCAGTGGATGCCATTAACCTGGGGAATGATGCTTGGGTTTTCTTTTTAAAGCCTATCACAAAATTCAGTGTGGGAAATTTACTTTTAAACTCTGGGAAATGGGGGGCAAAATGTTTTGGACAGGTAAGCAAGCAGAGACGTGATAAAGAGATAATTAACAAAAATTTCAATTACCTCAAAAAGAATGGAATAGCTGAGAAATGGTGCTCAAATACGTTATTTAAAGCACTTTCACAAACACCAAAACCATTTAAAATATGTTTTTACAAATGACATGAAATGCACACCTTGTGAATGACACTAAGTTCATCTGTACTGGTATATCTTTACAGATGAGAGGCTATAAGAGTAGGCCAAAATTTAGCAGGTAAACTTTAGAATGGGGAAATGGTCAATGATGCTCTTGCACTTAAGAAAATTCCAAATGTATCTACAGCAACATACTGTATAGTATGGGAATGGTATTTAGATGGAGTTTTTACTCCACCTATCATTTCTCACTTAGCATGTCACTTAATTTCTATGGTCTGTCATTTTCCCAAAGAAAAACCTTTAATGGCTCAGTTTATCGGCAAACCCCTCTACATCATGGCTTCAAACAGCCCTTTGAGCCTCATCTTCATACCATCTCCCCATGCTATCTGGTGTTCCCTCATAAAGCACCATTTTCCATTCCAGGGACACATCATGTTGTGTTGTGTTTTGTAGTCCCTTTCTCCACACTGCCACCAATCCACTTACTGGCTTGAGAAAATCTCCATTCTTCCTTTCAAGTCTAGCTAAAATGTATTTCTTCAGTTAGGCAGCCCCCATCACTGAGCTCACACAGCATTTTTAGTACACCTCAATGAAAATATTTATCGCACTGTATTGTAATTATTTATAAACGTAATTGTATGTATATTTTATGAAAAATTAGTCTAAAAGAATATAAGCAAGATTATGAACAGTTTCATGCCACTCAGCAATAAGTCCACTAATATAATTTTATTTGTTCCTTATACTTAACAGATTTTGATGTTGTAAGGGGAAATAGAGACATAAAAAATATATTTCAGAACTTGAAAATACCATACCATACTTATTAGAAATATTCCATAGAAATACCATCCTTTAATGCTGCTACTGAAAGTGATGAGTGGATGTTGTTAAAATACTGTGAGTATAGCTTGAAATTATCAATTATCAATTAAATAAAAATAACAATTAAGTACATAAAACTGATTAATGTGGATGCTCTAAATGGAATAGAGAGAAGAAACATGATTCCTGCCCTCAAATGGTTTTTCTTCTTCTTTTTTTTTTTTGCTGAGGAAGATTTGCCCTAAGCTAACATCTGTGCCAATCTTCTTCTATTGTGTATGTGGATCGCTGCCACGGCATGGCCACTGACAAGTGGTGTAGGTCCATCCTGGAAACTGACCTGTGAACCCTGGGCCACTGAAGTGAAGCAAACCTAACTTAACCACTAGGCCCCAGGGCTGGTCTCCCAAATGGTTTTTCTTTTATCTCAGAAATATGAAACATCTAAAATCAAGATATTCTTTGAAATCTTTACAAAGTGACCTGTTACCAAGTGCAAAATATTAAGGCCATTCAAAGGAGTAAGTTAGGCCCTTTCATACCTCCATGTCTTGGTAATTTCTGTTATTACTTTGCCCTTCCCTGCTCATCTAGTAAACTCCTAATCTTCTCTCAAGACAGTTCATCAGTAATTACTTCTATGAAGTTGACTCCATTCCACTAGACACTCTCTCCCTTGTGCTCCTTTATGAAATATTACCTCCCTCTATGATAACTGTGCATTTCTTTCCACTAGTCCAGGTTTTTTTCAACCTTGGTACTACTGACATTTTGGGCTGAATTGCTGTTGTTGCTCTGGGGGAGCTCTCCTGTGCACAGTGGGATATTCTAGCAATAGTCCTGGTCTCTACCCATTAGATGCCAGTAGCACCACCTGACCTCCACACCCATTGAGAAGCACTACACTATGTGATGTTTGAAGGTAGAAACTGTCTCAATTTCTGAATCCAGCATCTACCACATGCATGGCATGTAGAAGATATTCAATAAATGTTTTTAAATTAATATGGTTACTTGACTCCTGAATCTGCTTAAAGCCTACAATCTAAGGCTTCACTTTAAAAGCAGAAGAGTTGTGAAAACTTTGTTGATAGGAAAATGTTATACAAAATCTGTAAAATGCATTTTATAAGCATATTTTAATACTTAGAATTTATATATTCTGTTTTAAATATTTTAAGAGACTATAAAAACCACAGGGTGAAGACAAGGCTATGATATTAAATATGATACTGGCACCAAAAAAGAGCTGAAAGATGATTCCCTGCACGTCTTTCTCTCTTCTAAAAAATTTACATCATTAATTTTTCAATAAATTATTTTAATCACAATCAGATCATCTATTTCATTCTAAATATGGATATCTGAGTAATACCATATCAAATAAAATGGAGTTATCAATGAACAATAATAAGACATTAGCTAGAGTCTCTACATAATACTCACAATACATTATTAAGGAAAAAAATCAAATCATCTTTCTCAAATATTACAACTATAAACTCTTCAAATTGAAGTGAGAAAAAAATGAATTCATAATTTGAAGCTTCTTTCTTAACAACTGTAGAGCTGCATCAGTGATTTTGTTCTTACTGCTTTTCTTATTTTTTGATGACTGCAAGTTGCACATCACAGTAGCCATGCATATCCCATCAGAACTAATTTAATTCCAGATTCATTACAGAGCTGCTTTTTATTCATCAAGGTCATACCTTGATGGCTTCACAAGCTTAGATAAATCAGGTGTTAAGCAGACACATCTCTGAGGAACCTAAGGATGTTCTCATTTGCAGTTCTCAGCATATCTTATTATTTACTGCCAAAGAAATGACTGATTAACTTTGTCATCTTTGCTCCATGTTTTTTTTTCCTCCAGCTGAAGCAGCCTGCTCTCTCCTGCGATGCCTGATCAGACCTATTTAAGCTGATGTCTTTGATCACAGACACGGGGGAACTTGAGATCTTAGGCTCTGATGAAACATTGTTCCACTATAATTTTATGGAGGGCAAACAGAGTTCTAAACAATAATTGACAGTCAACAAAGAAAACCAAACTTATCAAGATTTTGTGCTATTCTTTGACAACATAATCTTAAAGCACCAGAAGTTGACTAGTCTAGGTTTTATTGGAACATACAAATAATATACAAAACCTTCCTTTTTCAATCATTTTCTTATTAGCTAATTTGCCCTGAAGAAGAAAATCCTGCAGGTCAGAAGGTGCATTTATAAGTTTAAAAATATTTTCCTTCTATTTTCCAGTGTTATGGTTTGTAAAATTCCTGGTAATCAATTGAATTTGCACTTGTATGAGATTTTACTATTAGAAAACACCTAAATAACACATTCAATACATAGAAAATTCAAACATTAAACATCAGGAAAAAAATTACATGCCTCTAGGTTTTTATTAATCATATTCTAACACCAGAGGCTGAAAGTATATCAAATCACACCAAATCTTTTGCACATGACAACCTCATAAATTATTCAATTCATTAGTATTACTAAGAAGCATGAAAAACTCCATCAGTGTTAAGGATGTTTTCCAACCAAAAAAGGTCAACTGAAAGTTTTAATAATGAAATTGAAGAGAAAGCTTTTCAAAATAAATATAAAATAAAATTATTGTCCTTTTGTCACCTTGAAAATATATCCAATTCAGATTATTTGCTCTTTCAAGAAAGAATTGTTAATATATTTATTTGGTGCCTCCAAATAAATTGCCTGAAAAGAATGTCATGAAATCCAAATTATGGCTAAATGTTTCTGCCCATAACATAAAAGTTTAACTACAATTTGATGTAAAGTATTTGACTGAATTTAGGGAAAAACCAAGTGATTCAAAACATTTTTATTAAAACATTAAGTCTGCTAATTCAGTTTCACTTCTGCTACATTAGTATAGACTCACATTCCTGAAACATAATGTACTAAAGGAAGAGATAGACCTGACCAGCATTTATCTCCCAGGGGTTGCTTTGATGGCCATGTAAATATTCTCTATTCAAGTAACTTAAGGTTACTCCCTCGGCTTGTACAACTTGTTTAAAATTCTGAAAACTTTGATCACTGATTGAAATACTTCTGGCCAAAGTGAAAGTTCCATTCATAAGATATTCTTCTGCTCTTAAAACAATTTTGTTGCTACAATGTAGACGAATATGAAACATTTTTTTGATCAAAGATTACAGCAGAGTTTCTGTGCATTTAATGCTTAACTTTCAAGATAGAATTTATAGGAAAACTGAAATCCTGTAATTATTTAATACAGAGGTAGAAAGAAATTGAATTTCAATTTGTTCTAGAAGCTCTCTTAAAATTTGTAGGTGCACCCTTTATCTATTTCCACATACACCAAAACATTTAATCATTTGGATGTTAGTCTACACACTGCCAGACCTTAAGGTACTTAAACATAAGTACATGTTTAATGGCAGCAGGAGTGCCTAATGGTGGGCTGGGTTGTTTTACTTTTGTTTTGTTTTGTTTCTGGTGAGGAAGATTGGCCCTGAGCTAACATCTGTTGTCAATCTTTCTCTTTGTTTTCTCTTATTCCCAAAGCCCCAGTACACAGTTGTATTTCCTAATTGTAGGTCTTTCTAGTTCTTCTATGTGGGATGCCACCACAGCATGGCCTGATGAGCTGTGTGTAGGTCCGTGCCCAGGATCCAAACTGGTGAACCCCAGGCCACTGAAGTAGAGCACAGGAACTTAACCACTTGGCCATGGGGCTGGCCTCGTTTTACTTTTATATGAATGTTCTGGCAATATGTGAACACAAAAGCTTTCTTTAAAATACAAAAAATATGTTTTCAATAAATTTTTCAACATCTATTTTTATTGGATGAAGTGCTTTGTAATAATTACTGAACTTTACGTCCTATTTCTTGTGAAGAATACATACACAAGTTAGAAGGCACACTGAGAGTTTGGAAGAAGAGACAATATACATTTTTCTCTTGGCAGTCGGTGATCCTCCTTCTACTTCTACGTACAGATCACTTCAGGGAATACTTTCCACTCACCCTCCTCACATCCTCCCTATTTTACTCCCTACCTTCTACCCACTTCCAAAAGTCCATAGATGTGAACTGTGATGAAGGTTGAAGAGATGTGCTCTAGGATTGTTTTTGGAGGTAGAATCGTTTTAGTTTTCTTTTGTCTTCCACTACATGACCTTAACCCTGAGAATGATCATGGAGTAACTCTCACACGGGTACCATGTAGATTTCCTGAATATTTTATGACATACATGTGGTCTTTGTTCTAGATATGTATGAAAAGAAAAACATATCCCTATTTCCTTTTATCAAGAACCCAACTCAAGAGGGATAATAGGTTCTGAATACTGCTGATCATACAGTATTTAAAATTCATAAATCACTATATATTTTAAAATACACTTACATTACACACAGAGGATATTTAGTATCACCTACATCTTTTATCTCTTTCAAAATTAGAGTATTATTTTTTAGTTTGGGTTCATTAATAATAGTTACTATGTTACTAAACCATGACTATCAGTCTTAAAAAGATTTTAAGGTAAAAGATTTTAAAATTTGTTTCTGATAGGCTTTGACACTGGCTTAATAATCAAGATATTTTATAAACTAAACACACAAAGTAAAGCAAGTATCCACTTTTATAGAGAACCAAAAGGAATACTTTTCTAGCAGAACCTTTTTTAAAGCAACCTGTAGAATGCTGAACATAGTATAATGTGCATCCTATATAATTAAAGCTTTGGCAACACAGTATCACTAATAATATCACTCTAGCCTAACCTGTTACGAATTGTCTCTAGATGTTTCTAATTTCAAATGTGATGAATTCAAGATGAATTGGTGAAAAAGTGTAAATTATTGCATATGTAAAATGAAGTTTTAATAATTTTAAGTTCGTATGAAAAGGCATGCCACTTTAAGTAGGTATTTCTGAGAACCTCTTCTATAGAGCATAAAGGTAATATCTCATTTTAAGTTGGTGCTAAATCCTTAGGTGCTAAAATCCCTAGGTAATCTTTTTTTTAGCTCCCTTAAGCCCCAGTACATAGTTGTATATCCTAATTGCAAATCCTAGTTCTTCCACATGGGATGCTGCCACAGCATGGATTGATGAGCTGTGTGTACGTCCGCATCCAGGATCTGAACTGGCAAACCCTGGGCCACCGAAGCGGAGTGCATGAACTTAACCACTATGCCACCAGGTGGGCCCCAACTTAGGTAATCTTTTGAGTTGATTAAAGAAGTCCCCTACAATACAGGCCAACTATAATTTTTCCCTAGCATATCCTTTCCTGTAGTTACTTTTAGTGTATAAAGTTACAAAGCATAATAGTTTCATATGAAATCCTCATTTATGTTTTGAGCCTCACTAAGTTACAGTCATGTACCGTCTAACAACATTTCAGTCAACAACAGACCACATACACAACAGTGGGCCCATAACATTAGTACCATATAGCCGAGGTGTGCAGTAGGCTATACATGTAGGTTTGTGTAAGGCCACTCTATGATGTCTGCACAATGACAAAATCGCCTAACAACAGATTTCTCAGAACGTATCTCTGTTAACTGATGCATGACTGTATATCCATTGAAAGACTGTTTGCACAACAAATTTTAAAAGCTTTGCCCATTTTCTTTTTATTAGGATTAAGTATTTTTTCTGATTGGTATTATATGTTATAAACTATGGTAAATTTTAAAACAGTTGGCTCTTTTATTACTCTTAAATAAATGAAAACTAACATAAAAACACAAGTAACTAAGAACAAAAGTGGTTAATAACAAAAATATATGAATAGTGTTCATTAATGATGTTTTCTGAGAGTATATGGTTTATAAAATTCTGATATGATCAATCACACTTAAACTTGTTAGAGCATTTAAAAAGGGGTAAGTGGACAAATAGCCCTGTGCATACTTCTTGGTGGACAGCAATCTACAATAGCAGCATTTTTATTAAATTACAAAAAGATGTTTGGAGGTTTACGATTTATTGTACATTTTATAAGGGATAATTAGGGAACAGTTTTATGGTAGTGTCACAGCAGACGATATCTTTAACGTGGAATGGTCTTTTTCAGACTTCACTTGCAACTCAGTGGAGGACTGGGTATTTATTTTATTTTATTATTATTTTTTTTAAAGATTGGTGTCTGAGCTAACAACTGTTGCCAATCCTTTTTTTTTTCTTCTTCTTCTTCTTCTCCCCAAAGCCCCCCAGTACACAGTTGTAGATTCTAGTTGAGAGTGCCTCTGGTCGTGCTATGTGAGACGCCGCCTCAGCATGGCCTGATGAGCGGTGCCATGTCTGCACCCAGGATCCAAACCAGTGAAACCCTGGGCCGCCAAAGTGGAGCACGTGAACTTAACCACTCGGCCATGGGGCGGGCCCTGAGTATTGGGAATTTAAATGGACATATTGTAGCAGGATTTATTTTATTTTATATTTTTAGATTGAAAATAATAGAATAGAATAGGATAGGATTAAAATAGAGAATTCATGCAATGAAATTATTAAGATATTTGTTTCAGTTAAATACTGAAGTATTTAAAGTATATGCATGCATATATACACAAATGATATACATATATACATATTTCATGTATATATGTATATTCATCTAGTATACGTGTGTGTATACAGACATAGACACACGCGCATTATGCACAAAAATATATAAATCTGAGTACATGACTACAACAGTATATATTTTTTTCACCTTGGGTCTTAGTCACCAGAGTTTGAAACACACTGAAAAACTGATTTTACTCTTGTTTTAGGCTGTATGAGAAGAATGTTGGGTAACAACCAACTACGTAGAGTCTCTAATCTATTAAAAAGAAGTTAAAGTGTCTAAAATACATAAAGCAGGGGAATTAGTGTGTTGATTAAGTGTAACCTAAATGATGCTGAAGTATCTTCGAATGGAGGAAGCAGAACAGAATATTTTTGACTTATGACATGGAGAATCTTAAATGCTATTGAAAAAAAGAATTATCAACCACAAAGAGTCATCTCACATCCAGCAGGATTTTTGTGTTAAAAAGCACTGGTACTAACCATACTCGATTGCAGCTTTGAGCAATGCTTCAGCATGAGTGGAGCCAAATGCATTACGAACAAATCTTCTTCTTCGACGAAGATCATCTTCCCAGTAATCCAAACGCCAGAAATCATGCAATTGGCTAACAATGGGAAAATAAAGAAACAATAATCACTATCAATAACAATGTATAACTGGAAATACATTTTTTCCATAAAATTAAATTTTTATTTCTTTGGTCTCATTGGAAAATTTAGATAATTTTTGAGACATTTATATTGTATACAACTGTGTTTGTATACATATGTATACATATGTTTCCTCTACAAATGAACAAAATTTAACATAGTAACATTCTCTTATTTTAGGCATTATAACACTCAGCTCTGCTTTCTTTACAATGTTCTTCTCTCTACTAAAAACATCAATCATGGGGAATTTAGTAACAAACGCAGAATCAAATTACAAATATTAATGGCACAGTTTGCATTCTTTTACACTGTTTTTAACAATGCTTGTAAATCACAGGATAGACTTCACTACAAATAGGTTGCAATTTAATGACCGTGGTTTCTTAGTAGACTGAATTAAGAACTATAAAATATTGCCCACTTGGATTTGGTGGAACAATGATTAAAATAATGTGCTGAAATATTCATTGAAATAATTCCCTATTGCCCACAGCAACCTGAGAAAAGTGCAATTTTATCCATTATTAATAATACTGAATTAGAGCTGCAAAAAATTCCACTATGTAGTAATTGTCTTGGTAAATTATTAGTTCAATGCTAACAGAGTTCTTGGATGATTTTACAGCTTTCAGCTAATATAAACTATTAACAATCATGGCCATCATTGGGTAACATTGTCTAAACCATGTTACACTCTTAACTAATATTAAAACTCCACGAGATATTTCAGAAACCACTGAAATATGTTCATTGTATATCAATGGAACATTTCATGACATAATTTTTGCTTTCAACTTAATTTCAATAAATATTGGTGACAAATGCCACTGCTTGAGCAGTCTGTTTTTCTCTACATAGTGTTTGGAGTAACATACTCAGAAGATAATATTCTAATTTTCTTGAGCAGCACTATTCATAAAAACATATAAAATGCTTTCATACAAGATTTGATTTCATTTCTTATTTTGATATTTTATTGGAAAAGAATATGATGTCTGCTTACAGCAGGGACTGCATCTGTCTTGTTCATCATTGTATCTCTAGAATACTGTCTGGCACATGCTACGTTTTCAATAAATATTCAATAAATTAAAGATTTTTTTTTACTTTTAAAATCATGGAGATCAATGATTTACTTTTGAAAAATATTTTAGATTTTCTAGATTTATAATTTTGTTTTCTATAACTTAATTGTAAAAGAACATAACAATGTAAGGGATGTATAAAAAATGTCAAAATTACAAGCATTTGAAGTATATTTTAATATACCAGTTTTTCTAAAAATCATAATTATAATAACTTTCTTCTGTAAAAATAATGATTACCTGATAAGTAACTGTTACAAGTATATACCTCTGTCATTAATTAAAAATAGGATGATTTCTTTTCTTAAAAATACAGACTAATCCTAGTTGTTTAAGCAAGACCATGCTAAATTCTTGTTATGAAGATTTTCCTTAAGAGTATGTTAAAATTAAGTAACTGAATTCACCAGGAGAGACCACAGATCTAATGTTTTCTCAAATTTCTAACCATAAACATACTTTTCTCTATTCCCCCCATTACGTACAACTGAAAAATCTGGACACTACGTAAAAAACAGACATAACAATCCTCTGAAAGGTGGAGAGCAGAAGGCGGACTGGCTAAGGACCTGGGGTCTAAGGAACAATGTAGTGCTGAGTTTCCTGGATTGTCTTTTCATCTCAGATAGTCTAGACTTGAAGGAAAGAGGCTAGAAATGCAGATAGGCCAATGGGTGTAAACAAACAAAAAAAGCCCCCCAAAAGAGCTCCCAACAAAAGCCTGCTTTCTCTAGCCAAAGGACCTGGAAAGGGTTAGCCTAGGAAGATGGAAAACTTGTAGACAACAATTACTGTACTCTAGCCAAACACCAGAGAGAAACTGTGGCCCCGCCCTATCTACACCAGCAAAGGATGAGTAGGGGAGTTTGGATTTGAAGCCTCAGGAAAGTGTAATGAGTTGTCCTAACATCTTCACTGGGGTAGTATCACAGAAGGCCAAATAGAACTTTCATCTCTGCTGCCTGGTAACAAGGTGCCCCTCCCTCAAGGAGTCAATGGAGACCATGTGGAGAGTCTGGATTTTCATCCCCATTGGACAGTAATGAGGGATTTTCCTCTCCTCATTGGGGTGGTGTCAGAGGGGGCACAGTAGTCAGGACTTTTATCACTGACCCACAGCAATGGGGCCACCCCCACCAGTGGATACCACAGCTGGAACGCCCATCCCTGCCAAGCAGTGGTGAGGAACCACCTACTCCTTGGATGTTAATAGAGGATAAATGGAGAATCTAGGTTTCTACCTCCACCTGGCAATGAAGAGGCAGTGCTCCCCACTTCTCTGTCAGAGAAAGTCAACTAAAACAGATGGTTTAAATGAGATAAAAATACCTCAGAAAATAATAAGAAAATGTCAAGGTTTCAATCTCAAATCAATTGTCATACCAAGAATCTCGAAGATCTCAAATAGGATGTAAAAAGATCATCAGTAGATGTCAATGTTGAGATGACAGGGATGTTAGGATTTTCTGACAAGTATTTTAACCAGCCATGATAAAAAATGCTTCAAAGAGCACTTATGCTTGAAAAAAATGAAAAACAGAAAGCCCAGCAAAGAAACAAAAAGTCTCAACAACAACAACATCAAAATAGAAGATGGAAAGAAGTACCAAATGGAAATTTTATAAGTGACAAACACAAACAAACTTTTTATTTAACCAAAACAAAAAGTTCAGTGGATGAGCTCAACAGCAGAATAGAGGGGACAGAAAAAAGAATCACGTAACTAGAAGATAGAACAATAGAAATTCCCCAGCCTGAACAAACTAAAATAGACTAAAAAATTGAACAGAACCTTAGGGATTTATGAATTATAACACCTTTATACATTTGGGTCATTGGAGTCCTGGAAGGAGATGAGAAAGAGAGCAGGGAGAAACAAGTACCTGAAGAAATAACAGCTGAATACTTTCCCAATTTGGCAAAAACCCATAAATGTGCAGATTGCAAAAGCTGACTAAATTCCAAACATGATAAACACAAAAACTTATGCTAAGACACATCATAAATAAAGTCTGAAAATTAAAGACAAAGAAAAACCCAAAAGGCAGACAGGGAAAAATGACATCTTACCAATAGAGGTAAAACAGAGCAACAGCATATTTCACCTTAAAAACTATGGTGGCCAGAAGAAATGGCAAAATATTTGTTATGTGCTGAAAGAAAGGAACTGTCAAGTGGGAATCCTACAACGAGTGAAAATATCCTTCAGGAATAAAGGAGAAATGCAGATATTTTTAGGTGAAAGATATGGAAAGTATTTGTCACCATTAGAGCTAGTCTAAAAGAATGGCTAAAGGCAGTCCTATAAAACATCAGGAAGGAGAAAAGAGCATGATATGCAAAATATGAGTAAATAGGCTTTCTGTTTCCTCTTGAGTTTGTAAATTATGTTTTACTGTCAAACCAAAAATTATAATAGTGTCTGATGTGGTTCTAAGTGTGTGTAGAGGTAATACTTAAGACAAATATAAATGAGAGAGGGTAAAGGGAGGTAAAGTTTCTATACTTTACTTGGTCTGGTAAAATAACACCACCAGTAGATTGTGATTAGCAATGTATAAATAATGTAATAATTAGAGCAATCACTAAAAAAGCTATAGAAAGAAACATACTAAAAAATGCTATAGCTAACTATCAGAAAGAGAAATTAAGAAAACAATCCCATTTACAACTGCATCAAAAAGTATAATATTTAACCAAGGACATGAAAGATCTTTACAATGAAAACTATAAGACTCTAATGAAAGAAATTGAAGAAGACACAAATAAATGGAAAGATGTTTCATGCTCACAGATGGGAAGAATTGATATTGTTAAAATGTCCATACTACCCAAAGCAATTTTCAGATTCAATGCAATCTTTATCAGAATGTCAATGCCATTTTTCACAGAAACAGAACAAACAATTCTAAAATTTACATACAAGCAAAAACTACTTAAATAACCAATGCAATCTTGAGAAAGAAGAACAAAGCTGGAGGCATCAAGCTTTCTGATTTCAAATGATGTTACAAAGCTATAGTAAACAAAACAGTATGGTATTGACATAAAAACAGACACAGAGATTAATGTAATAGAATAGAGAGCCCAGAAATAAACCTCTGCATATAATGATCAAAGGAGCTGAGAGCACACAATGGGGAAAGCACAGTCTCTTCAATAAACAGTGTTGGAAAAACTGGACAGACTACATGCAAAATAATGAAACTGGACCACTATTTTACCCCACACACAAAAATCAACGTGAAGTAGATTAAAGATTTAAACATAAGACCTGAAACAATAAAGCTCCTTGAAGAAAACATAGGCAGTAAGCTCTTTGACATTTGTCTTGGTGATGAGTTTTTGGATTTGACACCAAATGCAAAGGCAACAAAAATAAAATAAACAAGTGGAACTACATCAAACTACGAAACTTCTGCATAGCAAAGGAAACGATCCACAAAATGAAAAGGCAACCTACCAAATGGGAGAAAAGGTTTGCAAATCATATATCTGATGTGTTAATATCCAAAATATATAAAGAATTCATATAACTCAATAGCAAAAAAACCAAACAACCCAATTAAAATATGGGGAGAGGGGCCGGCCCCATGGCCAAGCGGGTAATTTTGCGTGCTCCGCTTCAGCAGCCCAGGGTTTCACTGGTTCAGATCCTGGGCGTGCATATGGCACCGTTAATTAGACCATGTTGAGGCGTGGTCTCATGCCACAACTAAAAAGATACAACTATGTGCTGGGAGGATATGGGGGACAAAAGCAGAAAAAAAAAAATAAGATTGGCAACAATTGTTAGCTCAGGTGCCAATCTTTAAAAAAAAAAATGGGCAGAGGATCTGAATAGACATTTTCCCAAAGAAGGCATACAGATGGTCAACACGTACATGACAAGATGCTCAACATCACTAATCATCAGGGAAATGCAAATCAAAACCATGATGAAATATCACCTCAAACCTGTTAGAATGGCCATTATCAAAAAGAGAAAACAAGCGTTGGAGAGGGTGTGGAGAAAAGGGATCCATTGTGTATTGTTAGTGGGAATGTAAACTGGTATAGCCACTATGGAAAACAGTATTCAGGTTCCCCCTAAAATTAAAATTAGAACTTCCATTTGGTCCAGCAATTCCACCGCTGGGTATTTATCTGGAAAAAATGGGAACACTAACTCCAACAGATATCTGCACTTCTGTGTTCACTGCAGCATTATCTACAATAGCCCAGACTTGGAAGCAACCTAAGTGCCCATCAATGGATGAAGAGATAAGGAAAATGTGAGATATATGTATATATATACACACACATAATGGAATATTCTTTAGCCACAGAAAAGAAGGAAATCTTGCCATTTACAACAACATGGATGGACGTTGAGGGCATTCTGCTAAGTGAAATAAGTCAACAGAGAAAGAAATATTGTATGATCTCACTTATATGTGGAATCTAAAACAAAACAAAACAAAACCAAAACTGAAAAAGCAAAACTCACAGATACAGAGAAAAGATTGGTTGCCAGAGGTGGGAGGTATGGGGTGGGTGAAATGGGTAAAGGGGGTCAAAAGGTTCAAACTTCCAGTTATAATATAAATAAGTCATGGGGAGGTAATGTACAGCATAGTGACTATAGCTAATAATACTGTATTGTATATTTGAAAGTTGCTAAGAGAGTAAATCTTAAAAGTTCTCATAACAAGAAAAAATATTTTTGTAGCTATGTGTGGTGAAGGACTTTAACTAGATTTATCGTGATGATCATTTCACAATATATACAAATACTGAATTATGTTGTACATGTGAAGCTAACATAATGCTATATGTCAATTATATCTCCATAAAAAACTAAAAATATTATTTACAAAAATTTTGTTGAACATTTAATTTTGATTTCAGGTGAACAATTTGACTGATTTTTTTTTTTTTACTCTTGAGAAATAACTTATTAAAATTATGCATTTGCTAAAAAATTCTGTTGATGTTATCCACTTTATTATTTGTGAAATTTGTTTCATGCAATAGATAAATAGCCTTTCGTTCTGCCATAGAAAATTGCAACTGCCATTTGAATTGTAGTTTGCAATACACTCTCTTTTAGTCTCTTCTTTTTGTAACCGTCCCAGGAATTATACTAACACATATATCTCCATTTGATTGATCAGTAGTATGCATTCATTTTAGGTATAAAAATGTGTCTAACTTATTTTTTTCAACTACAAAAAAGACAATTATAATTAAAATAACAAGAAGAATTTCAACATAATTTCCAATTAAGGTTTACAAAAATATCATTCTAACTCCTGCTTTCCTCATAAAATATTCAAACACACTCAGTACAATGCTAAAAAAAAGAAAGTCGCAATGGCTAAATCAAAATGGAATTCTAAAAAGCACTCAAGTAACCCACAGGAAGGCAGAAAAAACAAAACAGAGCAACAAAAAACAGGGAGAACAAATGAAAAAGAAAAAAAATAATGCTTCAGAAAGAATGCTGTCTACAAGAAATCCATTTCAAATGTAACAATACAGGCAGGTTGAAAGTAAAAGGATTAAAAAGATATACCATTCAAACATTAATCAAAGGAAAGCAAGAGTGGCTACATTAATCTTAGATAAACATATACTTCAGAGAAAATAAAATTACTAGAGACAAAGAAAGACCTTATCTAACGATAGAAGAGTCAATTGACCAAGAAGATACAAATCCTAAATGTGTATGCACCAAACAACAGAGCTCCAAAATGTATCAAGCAAAACCTGATAGAACTGAAAGGAGAAACAAATATACAACCATAGTGTTTATATATACAATCCTATTTTCAACAAGTGATAGAACAGCTAGGCAGAAAATCAGCAAATATACAGCAGGACAGAACACCACCAACAACCAACATTTTTAGGACACTCCAACCAACAACAGCAGAACACACATTGTTTTCAAGTGCCTATGGAACATACACCAAGACAGACCACATCCTAGGGCATAACACAAATATAACAAATTTAAAGGAATTGAAATCATACAGTGTGTTCTTCTACAAAAATGGAATAAAAATACAAATCAGTAATAGAAAGACAACAGAGAAATCTCCAAACACTTGGAAACTAAAGTAATACACTTCTAAATACCTATAAGTCAAAAAAGAATTCTCAAGGGAAAGCAAAAAATATATTGAACTAAAGGAAAAACAAAATAAACATATCAAAATTTGTGGGACACATCTAAAAGAGTACTGGGATGGAAATGTATAGAACTAAATGCCTAAATTAGAAAAGATGAAATGCCTCAAATCAATAAACTTAAGTCCTACTTTAAGAACATAGAAAAAGAAGAGCAAAGCAAGCAGAAGGAAGGAAATAATAAAGATAAAAGTAGAAATCAATGAAACTGAAAAGAGAAAAACAATAGAGAAAATCAATAAAATAACGAGCTGGTTCTTTGAAAAGATTAATAAAACTGACAAAGAAAAAAGAGAGAAGACACAGATTACCAGTATCAGGAATGAAACAGAGGATACCACTACAGATCTTGAAGACATCAAAGGCATAATAAAGAAATACTATGAAAGCTTCTATACACACAAGTTTGACAGCTTAGACAAAATGGGCCAATTACTCACAAAAACATTACTACCATAACTCATTCAATATGAAAGAGATAATATGAATGGTTCTATAATTTTTAAGGAAATTTAATACATTATTTAAAGCTCCCCAAAAAGAATCTCCAGGCCCAGATGATTTCAATGGAAAATTCTATCAAACTTTTATAGAAGAATTTTTCTTCTAAAAAATAGAAGAGGAAAAAACATTTCTCAATTAATTTTATAACTAGTATTGCTTCAATAAAAAATCAAAGACAATACAAACTACAGGCCAATATCCCTTATAAATACAGACACAAAAATCCTTCACAAAATACCAGTCAATAGAATTCAGGAATACACAATAAAAATTATACATGATAACCAAGTAGAGTTTGTTCAAGAGATGGAAAGGTGGTTCAAATTTGAAAATGAAAATCCACCATATTAACAGCTAAAGAAGAAAAACCATATGACCACATCAATGAACACAGAAAGGAATCTGACAAAATTCAACACCCATTCATGATAAAAAAAAATTCTTCAGAAAAACAGGAATAACAGGCAACTTCCTCAACATGGTAAAAGCATCTACAAAAAACCTAGAACTAAAATTATACTTAAAGGTGAAATATTGAATGAGTTTCCTTTAAAATTGGGAACTAGGCAAAAATGTCTGCTTTCACTATTCTTATTCAGCATAGTACTGGAATTTCTAGCCAATACAATAAGGCAGAAAAGAGAAATAAAAAGAACATAGATAGAAAAGGGAGGGAGAAACAAGTATGTCCCTATTTGCAGATGACATGATTGCCTATGGTAGAATATCACAAAAAAATCTATCAAAGACTCCTAGATCTAAGGGCTGGCCGATGGTGTAGTATTTAAGTTTGTATGTTCTGCTTCAGCAGCCCAGGGCTTGCTGGTTCAGATCCTGGGTGTGGACCTATGCACCACTTATTAAGCCATGCTGTGGCAGGCATCCCACAGGTAAAATAGAGGAATATGGGCTGATGTTAGCTCAGGGCCAATCTTCCTTAGCCAAAAGAGGAGGACTGGTGGCAGATGTTAGCTCAGGGCTAATCTTCCTCAGAACAAAACAAAACAAACAAACAAACAAAACAAAACAAAAAAACAACTCCTAGATCTAATAAATGAGTTTAGCAAAGTCATAGGATAGAAGATAAATATACAAATATCAGTTGTGTTTCAATATGCTAGCAATGAACAGATGGACACTAAATAAAACATAAAATTTAAAATCACTAAAAAAGAGAGAACTACTTAGGTACAAATCTAAGAAAAACATGTACAGGACTTGTGTAATGAAAACTACACAATACGGATGAAAGAAATCAAATAATAGCTAAATAAAATAGAAAGACATACCATGTTCATGGATTGGACGACTCAATATAGTAAAGATATCAATTCTCCCAAAATTCATAAACAAGTTAAACAAAATTCCTATCAAAATTTCAGCAAGAGTTTTAGTAAATACAAACAAGATTATTCTAAAGTTTATATAAAAGGAAGATAAAAGTGGGAGGAATGAGCCTATCTGATTTCAAGACATTTTATAGTTACAGCAATCAAGACTATGTGACAAATCCAAGTGATAGACACAGAGATTAATGAAACAGATAGAGAAGTTGACACACATCAATGTGCCCAACTGATTTTGACAGAGATGGAAAACCAATTCAATGGAGTAAAGACAGCTTTTCAAAAAACTGTGCTGAAACAAGTGAACATCCACAGGCAAAAAAGTAAACCCTAACTTAAATCTCACACCTTACACAAAAATTAACTCAAATTGGATCAGAAAGATAAATAATTCTAAAATTATAAAAAATTTAGGGGAAAACAAGGAGAAAATCTTTGGGATAGGGCTAGGTAAAGAGGTCTTAGATTTGACAACAAAACCAAAAGCATAAGCCATCAAAGGAAAAATTGATAATTAAACTTCATAGAAATTAAAAATATTTGCTTTACAAAAGAATAATTAAGAGGATATAAAGAGTAGGCAGTGTCAGGCCGGCCCGTGGCTGAGTGGTTAAAGTTCTGCACGCTTCACTTCTGCAGCCTGGTTTGCGGGTTTGGATCCTGGTGTGAAGCCACTCCACTCATCAGCCATGCTTTGGAGGCATCCTACATACAAAGTGGAGGAAGATTGGCACAGATGTTAGCTCAGGGCCAGTCTTCCTCACATACAGACAAAAAAAGAGTGGGTGGTGAAAATAACTGCAAACCACATACCTGAAAAAGGACTAGTATCTAGAATACATGAAGAATTCTCAGACCCAACAGTAAAAAAAAAAAAAAAAAAAAACAACAACTAGGTAATTAGAACATAAGAAAAGACATGAGACATTTCACTGAAGAAGATATACAGATGGCAAATACAAGCATGAAAAGATGTTCAACATCATTAGCCATTAGGGATAGGCAAATTAAAACCACAGTGAGATATAACTACACTTTTATCAGAACTGCTGAAATAAAAAAACAGTGACAACACCAAATGCTGGCAAGGATATGGAGAAATTGGATCACTCATTCATTGTTGATGGGAATGCAAAATAGTATAGTCACTCTATATACTCATATACACAAATGTTTACAGCAGATTTATTTGTAATATCCACAAATTAGAAACAACCTAGATGTCCTTCAATAGGTAAATGGTTAAACACATGTGGTACATCCCTGCCATGGACTACTACTTGGCAAGAAGATGGAATGAAACATTGGTACACACAACAACGTGAATGACTCTCCACAGAATCATGCTGAGTGAAAAAAAAATCCACAAAGGTTATATACAGCATGATTCCATTTATATAACACTTTTGAAATGAGCAAACTATAGAAATAATAACAGATTAGTGTCTGCCGGGGGTTAAGGAAAAAGGGAAGTCAGGAGGGAGGTGGGTGTTACTGTAAAACAGCAACATGAGGGAACCTTCTGATAGTGGAAATGTTCTGCATCTTGACTGTATCAACATTCTAGTTGCTATATTGTACTATGATTTTGCAATATGTTACCACTGGTGGAAACTGGATAAAGTGCACATAGGATCTGTGTTATTTCTTAAATTGCATGTCAATCTACAATTATCTTAAAACAAAGTTCAACTAAAAAATGTCCTTACCATATCAAGACTTCAAGATATATGTGTCATTTTCTATACTCACACATATAATGAAGTTATACAGACAATTTTTTTCATTTCCAAATTCAGCACCCTATACTTTCATGATATTTATTTACTTGGGGGGTGTGTGTGTGTGTGTGCGTGTGTGTGTGTGAGGAAGATCTGCCCTGAGCTAACATCTATGCCAATCTTCCTCTACTTTGTATGTGGGATGCCTCCACAGCATGGCTGATATGTGGAGCACGTCTGCACCTCGGATCCAAACCAGGAAACTCCAGGCTGCCAGCAGAACCCTAACCACTGAGACATGGGGCCAGTCCTGATATTTATTTACTTTTAATGATGAAAACAAATGTTTTCCTTCACTATCTCTATCCCCTAGAAAACTGCATAAAGAGTAATCTTGGATTCTTATGCCTAGGGTTAATTTCTATCCTAATTTGGGTATCAAATCATGTACCCATACTCAGTCAACCAGCCATATTTATGGACACGTATTGTAGAGAATACTGCCTATGAGACAACCGAGGTCAAGGATGGTATTGGGAGGGAAAATGATAAAGAATGAATCACTTTTCTCAACGTTTGCTGTAGGGGAGGGGGACACATCCACTTTTGACTGCCAGCTTACTCCCTCCTATACTGGAGAGACACATAACAGCTGTTAACCAAGTTCAATGAATAATGATAGAGCGAATGCTGCATCTCAATGGAAGTCATTCTTCTTTCTAAGATCACAAACTGGTTTAAATTGTGATTTGGAAAAATTGTATTCTGTCATACCCACTTAAAAAATTACTATTGTTAATGTCAAAATCCACCCATATCCTGTTCATTTTAAATTCTTTCCTAAGTGTTTTTGATTTATTTTAAATTAGGTTTCTCCTTTACCTTTCCAGACTGAAAAAAGTCCTCATGTAAATTAAACCAGTAAACAACACTATTCTTGGTTCATAATACAAAACTAAATTTAAGTAAAAGTAACAAAGAAAAACATTCATCCGAAGTTTCTAAAATCCTAAATCCATCTCTCACTTCTTTTTTGAGGGGGTGGTTTGGGAAACTTTGGATATTTGTTCTCTAAGTTTTTCTTCTGTTTTTTCCCCATTATCTATGTGGAAATTCGCTTAGATTACTAAGAGTCAGTCTTTCGTCATATTTGGGGCTTTTAATATTTGAACAGAAATAAACCCTTTTAAAGAAACTTCTGCTCCTTCTGAACCATGCTTGTTTTACTGTGTTTAGTCTAAAGATAGTGGAACTGAGTAGAGATGAAATAACAATAGGCACTGAGAATTGTGCTTTCTTTGGATCATCTTCTAAAATAACTGTTAGTCCCCAAGCAATGGGCCCATCCCATAAGTATCATTTACCCAGACTGTGATAGGAATGGTGCCTCCAAACCTACCAAGTGTGCCAGCAGTACCTTCCTTGTTGTCCTCCTTCCAAATCCAATATAGTGTGGCAGGAAGTAATTTTCTACCCTCTTCACTACTCTGTCCTTTTTTCCTTCCCTTCTCCAACCCTAGTAGAAAGGGTGATTTTTATTTTATTTTATTTTAAAGTGTAATTACTTACTGAGAGATGGTCAATACCAGCAAGAAAAATACTGGTTTGTTTTACAGATTCTCCATTCTTATGATTCTGAAAACCCTAACAAATGAGGTCCCTAGAAATGTGGAGATTATACTGATCCAAGAAAACTCTTCCACGAGAGGCCTGTATAAGCATCTCTGTGGCTCCAGCCTTGTGTAAGCTGGGAGGAGCCCTGATCCTGGAGGGCGGTGGAGAAAGCAGAGCCTAGAAAAGAGGACAAAGACCAGGCACAGATGGGACTAGGGGAAGTTCATAAGAGGTTGATTATATGGGCTCATTGCATAATTTGCAGAAAAAGTAAAGCAATATTTTGCACCTACTGTGGACTTCTGGATTAACAGAAAAGAAGACTGCCATTTCCCTGCCTTTGTGGGACCTGATGGAGGGGTTTAATGTCACTAATGTTAGTAGTTAATAGTTTTGTAGACTATGCCTCACCTTCTTCTGGGTTTGCTCTGCCTAACACCTATCTCATAGTTTTGTGTTGTTCCTTTGTACTTGTGTTCCTCTTTACACTTTTTTCGTACGTGTTTTTCACTCACAATGGTTTCTTTTTTGTTGGCATTTCTTTCCACTATATTTTCACCACTACATTTAAAAAATTTCTCATAAATACTGAAAATGATTTCTTTATTGAATTTCTGGTCTTGGGACTTGTACTGTTTTTCCTGAAATTTTTGAAATCTGCTTTCCTATATGTCTTCTATCATTCCCATTATTGAAAAAAAAATGTGGTAATTTACTCATAACTACTAACCTTGGATGAGTTACTTTTACGGGTCCACAAAGCTCCTGAAACGACATGCAAAATGTTGTGGGATATGTACGTTTGTATTTTGGGGAAGAGATCCACGGTTTTAATAAAATTTTTCTCAAAATAGTTTCTGATCCAAAAATGTTTACAAATATTGTTAGAAAGGAGGTAAATAATTCTCTCATTTTGTCCTCATTTTTCTGGGGGATAATACTGTTTACAGCAAGTCAAAAATCATTAGAGGTTCTTCTGTTGGCAAAATGTGCCTAAAAAATGCTTCTGTTCCAACGCCATTATATTTGGCATGTGTGCCAGGTTACTATCTAGGAAATCATCACTCTGCTTTCTGTTCAAACCCCTACTCACTTATTTCCTTCTCTCCTTCCTTCAATGTTCCCATTCAAAAAGATATTTACCGAGCACTTATCCTGTGTTAGGCAATGTTCTTGGTGCTGAAGATACATTCTAGCAGCATAACATATAAGATATATTCCTTTTCTTTTTTCTCACTCACCTGTTCTTCTCTCTGTTTTCCCACTGAAATTCATCAATATACAAGCCCATAAACTCTTTAACTAAATTGCCCCCATCACTCCATTTAATATTTCAGCATAAGATATACTTTGCCATATTCTTGTGTAACATGTGAGCCACTCCAGAAAAGAACAACAATAGAGACGAATCTAGTAAGTTTTATTTAAGAGTAACTTTAGATGTGATTGTTATCAATAATTTGTAGGCACGATCAAAAAATTTTACTCTGTGATATGCCAACTTAGGTTAATATATTTTGAGTGCTCTGAGAGTTTCATTTACTACTCTAAGTTAGGTTCACAATCACTTCATTTCATGAAGGAGGGCTAATTTAGATTTCCTGCACTTGAGCAGTCAGGTGAACACTTACAGGAGCCACTGTGCTATCATCTCCACAACTCATATAGGTAGTCATGCAGCACCAAAGTTCTGCTTGGATTTGCTAGTTTATAATCTCATGACATCTAGTGATGTCAACTAGGACTGAGAGTGTGATATCATATGTACTATTTTCATTTATTTATTTATTTATAGCTTTGTTTTTGCCTTTCATGACTGAATTATAGAAACACTGAGTATCAGATCCAGCCCTGATGGCCTAGCGGTTAAAGTTTAGTATACTCCACTTCAGTGGCCCGGGTTTGGTTCCCTGGCGCAGAACCACACCACTCTTCTGTCAGTAGCCATGCTGTGGCAGCGGCTCACACAGAAGAACTAGAAGGACTTACAACTAGAATATACAACTATGTACTGGGGCTTTGGGGAAGGAAAAAAAAAAGAGAGAGAGGAAGATTGGCAACAGGTGTTAGCTCAGAGCAAATCTTTCCCAGCAAAAAAAGAAAAAAAGAAACACTAAGTATCATGTTTTGTTCCTGAGTGTGGTTTTACAAGTACAGTGCATAATTGCTGGAAAAGAGTAGATAAACAGCCAGTAATTAATGAAGGGGAGATCCCCAGTTAGGTTCTATGATGATAATTTATGTTACTATTGATGTAATGGTGTTCATTAAATGGAATTTTGTGTTATTTTAGCATTAATAGAGTTCAGGAAATCATAGTTATTCTCCATTAAATTTTTTATAATTTACATTTTAGACTTATGAGAATATACTCAATTTTCTTAAAAGGGATCCCTCCTCCCCTTCCAGGAATTGATCACCTTCATAAGCTAGGGGGAAAACTGAATTTACCTGGTAAAGCATTACTAAACTGCTAATTGGTTACTTGGTATTTGGTAACAAAAACTATCCAATGGAACAGGTAAAAGAGTGAAAGGAACAAAGGAATATTTCGCTAAACACAACTCTAAATACAGTGAGAACTTGAATTTCTACTTGGCTAAAGAACTGGTGGTAATCATTGAGTTCAGGACCTTTGTACATGACTTCTAATTTTACCAAGATCAAATAAAACACGAATATTAACTGAGAGACTAATAGTTAAAAGCTCAGGACAAATGGCAGACATACTCCATCCGTTTTGAAATAAGGCAGGCCTATGTGACTTCCTTCACCCAATAAAACGTGAGCAGAAGTGAGTCACTTCCAGACAAAAGTTTTGAGAGCCAATAAACAACTTGCCACGGTGCCTTCCCTCCACTGTAGTAATCAAGAAAACACACTGACACGGAGTCTCCATCACTTTGTGTCCCAGAGTGACTTCAGTGGGCAGGGCGTCCCTGCAGACCCATGCAGGACATGCAGTACGAGTGAGAAATAAACTTTTCTTACATTGAAGCGCTGAGGTCTGAAGGTTGTATGTCACCATATCACCATAGTATAATCTAACCCAAGAATTCTGTAAGTTCCTAGAATAATACTTACAGAAGGGCCAATATTTGCTGAGAGTTTATTGTGTTGCACATAATTTTCCAAGCACCATATATGTATTAACTCATTTGCTCTTCATAACTTCCCTTTGAGATAAGTACTGTTATTAACCTATTTTACAGATGAAGAAAGGCAAGCACAGATAGGTTAAGTAATGTGCCCAAGATTAAGCAACCAGTAGGTGGCAGAATGAGTATCTGTCCTCAGGCCACCTGACTTCCTGGCTCATGCTACACTGCCTCCAACCATAAAGAAAACAGCCAAGGAAATGGACTATCTTGAGGATATTACACTGAAAGTACCAGTACAGCTGTCTCCTGCTTCTCTACAACCAGAACTAATTATTCTGAATGAAAAATAGTAACTACAAAATACGTCGGATGCTCTGTACGTGTTGTGTATGTTCATTCACTTAGTCAACAAATATTTACTGAACACCTGATATGAGCCAGGCTATAGGGTAAGAACTAGGCATGCATGGATGAATAAACTGACATGACTCCTGCCTTTGTGCAGCTTTCAGTCTATTTCATAATGTAAGTAAACAAACAAATTCATAATTAAAATTTTTTATGTGTTAAGAAGGAAAAAGACGAGATACAGTAATAAAAATAGGGGAATCAACTTATTGCACAAGTGAATGTAGAAGCACAAAGGTGTGAGTAAGCTGGTGAAGCATGATTACAAAAACATGATGGCCAAATGAATTGTGTATTTATTGGCACTCTTAGTTCTCCTCCATAAGCAAAATCATCAGCCTTTTATTTAACGTGCCTTGCATGCTATTTAGTCAATCCTAGTGATATATACTATCTCAATGCTGTAAGCACATGTACACATTATATATCTTATATAGTACATACTCTATATATTTTATATATCTTATCCAAACTATATATCTACACATACACATTTGATGTATATCTTAAGCCATTAATGCTGTTCTCACTCTCTTTCCTATATATAACTGAGCACTTCTTCCAAAGTCATCTTTCTTTGACATACTTTCATTCTCTCTAACCTGAGGTTGTGTAGTTTATCTGTTAATTAAAATAAATTTATTGGTGAAGCTCCTAAAAATGCATCCTTCCTGTCTATGAAATGTGTCTCTCACATTCTGATACTTTAAAGTCATAGTTCAGAGAGCCAAATCCTTGTCTTCAGCCCAGTCTTTTTAGACCCGCCTAGTTTGTTCCCTCTTTCTGTGATTACTGGACCTAGAGGGAAAGACAGGATTCCATACCCAGGATTCCAAATACACCACTGGAGAGGCACTCCAACTTTTTGGCTATATCATTTGTTCCCATGCATATTAGTGGGGAGCAGTTACTCTGAATGATGATTCTTGAGAAACTCTCTGAAACATTTTGGATTCACAGAAGAGCGAGATCGTGATTAATGAATGTATTTGAATTGAACAAGGTACTCAATTAACTACAATGAAGCTTTAGATGGAAAACTAGTGAACATTATTGAAGTGTAGGTAAGACTGCACAAGCTATACTTAATAATGAGAAAAGTTCTATTAGCAACCAAATCAAACAGCCAAAAAATGAAAAAGAAAGTGAGCAGGAAAGTAAACTTGTCTAAAATGTTGTTTCCTGTATGGGTTTCTTATTTTTACCTGAGTTACAATCTAATATTTTGCTTATGTGGCTGCCTTCTCTAGGAGACCATTTGTAGCTTCTATTCCCTTCTGCCTTTCTTTTCACTTGTTTGTTTGTTGCAGCGACCAGCTATCGTGTTTTTTCATATCACTTTTGCTCCTAAAAGCAGTATGCCACCTACTGGTTCTTTTATCAGAAAGAGGAAAAGGTAGTATCATTTGGTTAAAGTATGATAATGTAATCTAAGTCACATAACACAAAAGCAAAACCTTTCATCATAAAATATACTACACAGAAAACTCTCAGTTTATTCACAGTGAGCTCTGAAAAACCATGTTAATGTTACCCAGTAATTTTAAAGGGGTGTATATTTGCCCTGTAAGTGTGAAGGTAGATGCACACCTATTTGCTAAAGGGCAGAGCAAACCATTGAAGAAGAACCTTCATTGTGTTCTTAAATAATCAGAGAGCTTTTAAGACTCTTTTTGGATTGTTGTACAAAGTAAAGTATCCTCAGAGAGTACTGGATGTTTTATTTCATTCCTTAATTTGCTTTTTATTTTATTGTGTTTTCTTCAAGGAAAGCAGTTTTCTGAGAAACAAAATATTCGGGTGTCTCTTTTTGCCTCTCAGGCACTACTCCCTATAAGCCTGGTTCCTTAGTATCGTAAGGAATAAAGTGGTTTTATGGTCTTTAAGGGATAGTTTTCAATGTGAAAATGATAGATTAGAAAAATAAGCCCCGAAGCATCCGCTCAGGTTCTATATGTTACTGTAAGACAAGAGTAGCAATGTTAAGTGTGTTGTCCAGGAAACTGGGCCCAATTCTCACAAAATATTTACAATGTCTATAAATTCTGAATCTCAACTAAAAGAAGAGGAACAAAACCAGAAGCTGAGTGTCCAGACAGACCAGCAGAGTTGATTCTTAAGCTTTCCTAAAGAGGAAGAGCCACCCCACTAGCACACTGCCAACTCATTTCCTGTAATGGTTTACTTTCTTAAAGGGGTCACCAGGTGTGACCCTACACAAAGGATTTGGTTGGAGTGAATGGAAAGGTTTTAATGGTGAAACAGTTTAAGGGACAATTTAGTATACTTTTCACTTTATGAATGCTTGAAAAAAAGTGGTTTCAATATGATGAACAATTAAACAAGGAGGAGGGCTGGAGAGTAGAGAAGTGAAATAGTTTCCCAAAACAAACAAACAAAAACAATGAATTCAGTGAGCTCTCTCTTACCCACACGATTATTAGCAAACGTTGAATTGAATTTTCACTCTTTGTCTTTGCATCTTTAACCAACTATTCTTCTGACACAGCCTCTTTTTTCTTTGGCAAGGGCATACAAAGCATTTTAAAGCTCACAGACACCCTGGTTTTTCTCCTCCAGTAGAGCTAGACTCTCAGTTTAAAGCAATCTTAGGGCAGAAATAATTACTTTAATCTTAATTAAGAAAATTGTAAAATTATTTGTGAAACGTCTAATTCTATTCAGCAATTATCCCACTTGAAGAAAGTAGATATTCTTTCATCCTAGTAATTACTGCTGTGGTGAATAGGCTTTCATACTTTTAGAAATTATAATTAAAAATTCTTCGCCATAAGACTTCAGAAACTGATCACTACAAGAAACCCCACAGAAAAGGATTTATTTAACTTTGAGGAATACCTTATGCTAAATTGTACAATTTTCAGTTACCTTTAAAATTATATCTACTACTGCAAAATAAATGTTTTTTTAATCCCATAAAATATTTTATATAAAAGGTATCATATTACTTATGTATTTACAAGCCTGGTATTATTTAAAATTGTTAAGTTTATGATTTTCACTATTGCATTCTCTAAACCTCAGTTCCTTCATTTATAAAATGTGGATAAATAAAACCTACTTCATAGAATTGTTGTAAGGACACATGTAAAGTGTTCAGCCCAGTGCCTAGTAGACAGAAGTAAGCAGCAACAGCAGCAGGAGGCAGAATAGTTAAAAATAGGTTCAAATCCCAGCCCTGCCGCTCACTAGGTGAGTGATAACTTGTCTGAGTATTAGTTTTACTATCTATATGTGAGTAATAGTTCTTATTAATGCTCTTCACCCAGTGCTTGCTAAAGGTCCACCAATAAACAGTAATTATACCAGCTGTTATACAAACTAAAGTGCATGTAGTTTTGCGTTTCTATCAAACTAAAACAATAAGTTTTCCAGGAATTCACATGTTTTTTAAAGGGCTAACACTTTTTAATGCAACAGTTAACTGAGGTGGTAGATATATGGAAGTAAATATTTTATCCTGCTTTCAGGGTCCAGAGTGACCTTCTTTCCAATTTCATCACCTCTACCACATTTAGAATCTCTACTCCCCTCTGACGGTTCTCCAAACTTGTGCTAGTCATTTCTACTTACATGCTATTCCTCTCATTAAAATGTTTATGCTTATCCAATTAGCAACTAATTGTATATCATTCTTTGCTATGTTTCCATGTTTATTTTGTGTCACATGCCATTCTTCTCTCTAAAACATCCTTGGTTGTAAATTTGGCAATTAAGTATTTTATTGTACTTTGATAGACCTCAACTTCTAATTTAATACTTTGTACATTTACATCTTGACTCTCTTTATTGTAAACAACAAGAGATCAGGATATTTGTCTTACGCAGCTTTGCAAACCCGCAGTACTTAGAACAGTGTTTGCAAATAATAGATACGCAGTATTTGTTAATTTGATTGTTCTCTCATGGTGTTTTCACTTAATAAAATTAGATTTAACAAATTTTAATTTAAAACAAAATTATGAAAGAGACAAGTCTTGAAAGGCGAGGAAAGCTACTAATTATCAAACCTACTTATGAATTTTAACAAAGCCATATATGGCCTATTTGGCTTTTTCACTAACACACACTAAGTGAGGTGGAAGTAGTTACTGAACCACCGACAATGGAAGTAAAAGTTGCACTTTTCCAGTAGCTTATCATCCCTTTGTAGGAGGGAATGACTGGCCAGTAACATATTTAACCCAAACAGGAAAAAATAACATAGTAAATTAAGAACATGGTGACAATTTAGTCTGCCTTTGTGAAGTTTGCTCTAGGCTATCCATACAATCACTTCAGTAATCAAATGCAAGCTGGCCCATTTGTATTTGATTCTTTCTGATTTTTAGGAGGCACGCCAAAGAAAAATGTTTCCATCCAAAAATGCTACCTAACACATTTACCTTTAAACTCATTGAAAAAGTATGCTTATTAGTTTTACAATTAACTTTCTATTTACAGAAGCTCTCAACTTTGTTGACACTTTTAGTTTTGTCCATTCAGAAAACAACCAAATCCTAAACCCCGTCCACTTCGGTTCTTTTCCTATAGATATCAGTCCTTAAAAATATAAAACCACTTTACAAGTAATTTTCTCTGCCTGATTTACATTGTCACACTAAAAGTTTTATAATAATAGACAAGAAAGAAAAGCATTCACTAGGTGAGTACCCATACAGCAAATTTTTATCATATTTTTACCTCCTAATTCACATTAATGTAAATATTTTTTAAAAACTATATTTACAATGGAGGAATGATTTTGTAATTATTTTAAAACTGGTATTTAAATATAACAATTAACTTTGAATTCATTTTTAGTGTTCAGGTATAAAATGTTTTACTAAAGGGTAGCATAACGTGCTTATATAATTCAAGTATATTTAAATATTCATCTCAATGTTCATGCCTCAGTTACTAGAATTATATTTAAATTAAAATTTCTATTAAAATGTAATATTTGATATTTTTCTTGCTCATTTTTCAGTGGTTTTAAACTATTTTCCCAATTTAGATAAGTTTCTTGCATAAAATTTTACTTTTGTTTATGTTTAGGGGCTCCAGTGAAGAGTTCTGTACATAAGTGGAAATGTGCATGAAACAAACTTTAATTTTCTTTAACTCAACAACTGAAACTCATTTGACCATGTAAGATTTTACTCAAGTGACACTTAATTGACAGCCCTCATACCTTGGAACATGTTGTCATTGATACGGTGATTCTTCATTTAAAAACATTACGTGCTATGAGCCAGGGGCTGCTCAGTATGTTAGCTCATTCATGTAACCTCCCACTTGCTCATGAGGGCAGAGATCTTTCCTGTCTTGATCAATCCTATATCTCCAGAGCTTAGAATGAGTGCTTGTTACAGTGCCTGTTTTGAGTGACCACCATGCTCAACTAACTGTGCTAGGAGTTAAGCCAACAGAAATCAGTAAGGAGTATCTTCTACTTAAGAAGCTTACAATCCTGTGGAGAGGAAGACAAAGATATAAATAATTACAATATAATGTGTAATTGATGTTTTAATAAAGAGCTTTGAGGGTACATGTGAAGGACTTAGGAATTCTGCTAGAGAGATCAAGGAGACAGGAGCTAGAAACAGGCCGTCAAAGGATAAAGGCGTATGTACCAGGGAAATGAGGAAAGGAGAGGTACTGACCCTGTGACACTGAAAAAGAATAACCCTAAAGCTTCCGACTCTAATAATAATGCTTTCTTAGTGATTTTCTACTAAGATTGGCGTGTTCCATAAATGACTGAACGGATAAATGAATTTTGGTTCAATGACATTTGTAATTGCCTTAATCACCTCATAATTTGAATCCCCTTTACATATTCCCAGAGAACTTCCCAGATTATAAATTCCACACTGGAAATGGTAAAATACAGAAAAAGAAAGGTTATTATGGATTGAGGCAGCAGGAGAAGGAAGGATTGAGCCAGATTATATAGAGCCTCCAGACTTCCATGAAACTTTTTGATCATTTTTGGTATTCTGAATTTCAAAGTTCTTTCCCCTCACTGTTTTTCTCAAGGTCATGTTATAATCCTTTAAAAAAGATCAGTTTTCTTGCTCTGAAAAAAATAAGGAAGGCATGCTAGCTGTCTCTTTTCTTTTTGGTGACTCTCACTGAGCTAATGTCTTTTGAGTAACAAAGAAGAGTCCGGCACCATATTATATTCTTTAAACATATCATTTAACCCTTATAACAGTTCTATGAGATATGTATTAACCCCAAATTTCATAAATAAGGAAAAGGAGACTCAAGAAGCTATATACCAAACCCAACCAGCAAGCTCAGTATTAAAAAAACACATACTTATCTTAATGCTTATTCTGGAACAGGCACTACTTCTGGGAACGAGGGATACAGTAATGGACAAGACTGAAAAGGTCTCTGCCCTCATGGAGTTTACATTCTCACGTAATGAAGCAGACAATAAGCATGTAAAAAAGTAAAAAAATTTTGGATAGTGATAAGTTATAAAGAAAATAAAGCTTAGGTATGGGTAGAGAATGACTAGAAATATGAGATACAGTATGTTTAGGGAACGTCTCTACAAGAAGGGAACATATGAGCTGACATCTTGGTAATGAGAAGGGTACAGCCACCCAAACATAAAAGATTAAAGCATTCTAGCCAGTAGACAGAGCTAGCTAAAAAGGCATTATGTTGAATATGAGATTGGTATATTTAAGTAACAGAAGGAATGTTAGTGTGGCTTAGGCTTAGAAAATAAGATCAAATGTGTTCTGAAATTAGGCAGGGTGTGGGTCATTTACAGTCTTAAAGAGTCTTTGGAAGGTTTTAAGAAAGGAGTAGCAATAATATCTGATGTATACTTTGTGTTGCTCTGGCTGCTTTGTGAGGAAAAACGGTACAGGGTTAAAGTGGAAGCTGAAAAGTAGGTTAGGAGGTGGAGAAGTCAAGATGGAGACAACTGTGGTAGATAGCATTGGAACTGGAGAGAAGAGGTCAGATTTTGGTTAAATGTTATAGATAGAACCAACAGGACTAGCTCATATAATACAGAGGCAGAGGGAGGGGTACTGGAGGAGTGGTAAGGAAAGAAAGGAATGAAAAATCTCTCCTGGTTGGAGTTCTGCTTCTTGTATGGGGGAGTAAGCTCCTAACAAACTGAATCTTCCACAGCTAACAACTATAAAATCTGAGTAAAATAGAAACAACAACAACTTGAGAGCTGTGGAGAGCAAACAAAAACAGTGCGATTTTGGAGAGGAGTTAAAACTTGAGGAAGTAATCAACACAGAGTGAATTCTTCATTTTTGAGGGTTTCTCTTGAGGGCAGCTGCAGTCATGGCAATGGTACAAATGACTAAAACTCTGATAGAAAGTCTGCTTCTGGACAGAGGAACAAAGGGAAGTAGCTTGAGGTTATTAAATAGGGATGCTGGAGAGTGAGGTGGGAACCATGGAAAAGAGGGCCTGAGAAAGGGAATGCCAAATCCTATGGTTAAATTCTGTTCAAGTCTTTTGGTGGTTCTTGAACTATGCATGAATAAGACAGACAAAAGCAGTCTGAACTAAGATCTGAGCCACAGCCCACAGTAGATGTGACAGAGTTTACAGTTTGAGTTTAATCTAGTTAACTGCCCACTACATCAATAATATTAACCCTCCTTGGAGGAACGTAACAGAATCCAAAGTTTCCATCATGTAACATTTACAATTTCTGGGATACAATAAAAAAGCTGCAAAGAGCCAAAAAAAAAAAAATGACCCATTCTCAAGGAAAAAGATAATCAATCAGTGTCAACCATAAGATGATTCTGGTGTTAGAATCATTAGACAAGGGCTTTAAAGTAACTATTATAACAAAGCAAAGGAAAATATAATCATAATGAATGACAGGAAATCTCAGTAAACAGAAAATGTAAAAGAGAACCATATGGAAATTGTAGAATGCAAACGTAAAATGTTTGAAATAATAAATCACTGGATAGGTTTAAAGGCTGAATGGAAATACAGAGAAAGTCCGTGAACTTGAAGGTACATCAACAGAAAGTAACCAACCTGAAGAAGAGAGACAAAAAAGATTGAAAAAAATTAATAGAGCCTTAGGTATCTACAATACAACATCAGAAGGTTCATCATATATTCAACTGGAGTTCCCAAAACAGAAAGAGTGCAGCAGAAAAATATTTCAAGAAATAATGGTCACAAACTTCCCACATTTGGAATCCTACAAATTTACCGATTTAAGAAGTTGAGTGATCCTGTTGAGGATAAAGATAAGAAAACCACACCTAGGAACACCATAGTCAAATTGTTGAAAACCAAAGATTTAAAAAAAATCCCGAAAGCAGCTAGAGAAAAAGGACACATTACCTATACGAGAAAAACATGAAGCCCAGAAAATAGTGGGAAGACATCTTTAAAGTGCTTAAAGAAAAATAACATGCTATCAACCCAGAATTCCACATTCAGTGAAAATATCCTTCAAGAACAGAGACAAAATAATCACCTTTCAGCAAAAGGAAAAGTAGGAGAGTTCACTGACAATAGATCTGTACTATCAGATATGATAAAGGAAGTTCTTCAGTCTGGAGGAAAATACCAGATGGAACCTTAAATCTTCCAAAATGACCAAAGAGTACTAGAAATAGCAAGTGTCTGGATGATATAAATAACTTTTCCCTTTTAATTTCTTTAACATATATGTGATGTCAAAGCAAAAATTATGACACGCTTTTGTGGGCTTCCTAAGGTGTGCAGGTGTAATATATATTACACAAGAAATATAACACAAAGGATTCTGGGTGGGGGATGTGACAGGTAAATGGATCTATACGGTTGCAAGGTTTTTATATTTTACAAGAAGTGGTACCCTATTAACTCTATGTAGACTGAAGATTAAGGTGTATAAAATCATCTCTAGATCAACCACTAAAAAAATATAGAGCAAAGAGGTATAGCCAAAAAGCCAATATATACTTTAAAATGAAATTCTAAAAAATATTCAAACGATCCAAAACGAGACAGAAAGGAGGAACAGAGAAACAGAGAAACCAAAAACAAACAGAGGAGACAGACAGAAAACAAATATCAAAACTGCATAGTTAAATCTGACCCTTGGTGATCTAGTGGTTAAGATCTGGCGCTCTCATCACCAGGCCTGGGGTTCATTTCTGAGTCAGGGAACCACACCATCATCTGCAGGTTGTCATACTGTGACAGGTGTTTGTTGCTGTGATGCTGGAAGCTATGCCACCAGGATATAAAATACCAGCAGGGTCACCCATGGCAGACAGGTTTCAGCAGAGCATCCAGACTAAGACAGACTAGGAAGAATGAGCTGGTCACCCACTTCTCAAAAAATTGGAATGAAAAGCCTAAGAATAGCACATTGTCTGATACAGTGGCTGGAAGGTGAGAGGATGGCGCAAAAAGACCTGCAGTACACCGTGTCACTTGGAGTCAGTATCGATTCGACAGCACTAACAACAACAAAAACCCAACCACATCAATAATACATTAAATACTAATAGACTAAATATTCAAAATGGAAAGCAGAGGTCAAATGGATTACAAAGCAATACTCAACTATACGTTATATACCAGAGATGCACTAAAAACGTAAAGACACATGGGTTGAAAATAAATGGATGGAAAAAAGATCTATAAATAATAAGCATAAGAAGCTGGAGTGGTGATGTTATTATCATGTAAAGTATACTTTAAAATAAAGATTATTACCTGAAATAAAGAGGGATATTTAATCTTGATAAAGGGGTCAATTCTTCAAGAAGACATAATCTTCATGTGTAGTTAGCTAATATCAGAGCCTCAAAACATGTGAAGCAAAATTGACAGAATTAAGGGGACAAATAGATAATCCTGCAACGATATTAGGAGATTTTAATATCCCTCTTTCAATAGATAGAACAAATAGACAAAAAATCAGTAAAGACAGACCATCTGAACCACACTATGAACCACTCTGACCTAATTTAAACTTATAGAACACAATGCTCAATGATTAAAGATTGCACATTATTTTCAAGGGAACATGGTATTTTTGCCAAAATATGCCATATACTCCCGGTCATCAAATAATCCAAATTGAAAATAACTAAAATTATATGGAGTATGTTCTTTGATTAAAAGAGAATAAATAATAATAAGATATTTATGAATACCCAAAATATTTGTAAATTAAATGGCACACAAGAATAACACATAGGTTACTAAAGAAATAAAAAGTAGAAAATATTTCAAACTATGTAATGAAAGTATGACAAATGTGAGATGCAGCTAAGGCAGTGCACAGAAAGAAATTTATAGCTTTAAATGCTTATGTGAGAAAAGAAGAAAGGTCTAAAACCAGTGACCTAAGCTTGCATCTCAAAAAACTAGAAAAAGAAGAACAAAGTAAACCTAATAAAAGCAGAAAAAAGAAAATAAGAAAGGTAAGAGCAGAAATCAGAAATTATTATCTGGCAGAGAATGTGCTGATCTAGCTAGAACCAAGTCTAGCATAGGTTTGGAAATCTCCCAAGAACTGAGTTTGTGCTCTGTGTTTTCATGTGTGTACCTGTAATGTGGAGGAGCCTTCAGCATCTAGAACCACCAGCACAAAGAAACTGCCCATTTTTACCAGGAGTGTGATTCATTGGAACTCCTGTTCATACAGTAAGAAAAATACATTTATATTAATTATTTGAATTTGTTGGTAAATTGTAACTGAACCACTTTTCACTTGATTTGGAAAATATAATAACAACTAAAGAAAATCTCAAAGTTTTATACTATTACAGCTTTACTGTGATACATAAATTTTCATTGATGATCATATACATATTTTAAGCTCTATTGTAAGACCATAAAGAGGGAAGGAAGGAGTGAGGGGAATAAAGGAGGGAGTGAAGAAGAGAGAGAAAGTCATTCCCCCTTGTGTCCTGAGGAGACAATCCTTTCCTTCAAAGGTAAAGAAATACATAAGTTTCTGCTCCTAGAAGCAAGGCTTTCAGATCTGCATGCTGTTCTGCTGAAGTGTTCGGTGGAGACAGAGAAATCCATCAGTGATGGGGAGCAAGACAGAAAATAATTAGTAAAGACATTTTCTGTATTCAGTTCTTCAGTCCTTGGCTATATGAAGACGTATACATAAATTAAATAATCTCTTCCTTTTTGGAACCATATGCCTACATCTGGTACATCTTTCTAGGTATGACGATATAAAATAGTTCAAATAGGAAGATAAGCCTTAAGTTACTTTGATATGCTGTATATTGTAATAGAATATCTATAATAGACTCCTGGTCTCTAAAATAAAACTCCTGGCAGCAAAAGTGGTAGTTGTACTGTTTAACAAATATCCACCAGGAAAATAAATCAATTAGAGAGACTTCTCCTAAAAGTGTCTAACTTTAGTCTAGGTTTGCTCTGTCTAATCAAAAACAAATATAAATGGAAGGGAGGCAGAATTTAAGGGTAGACAAGGTATTTGTATAACTATTTCCTTTAACTTGAAAAAAGAGAAATTAAAATTGTATTACCAATTGACTCAGTGTTTTAGTTACTTCATAGCTACAAATCATGGTATCATTGGTAGCATTTACATATAAAAATTTCAAATAAGGAAAAGGATATTTTAGAGGCATCTGAGTTTTCCATAAATGCTTGTAACTGAATAAAAAGAGTCTCTAAATTTAAATTATCTAACTATGATAATCATATGATAATCAGAACCATTTCTGAAATAAATGTTTCAGTGATGCTCTCGATTCCAACTTTTACCAAATACTTCCAAAAATAAAAAAGCATACCAAAGGATATTAACTTAGAAGTTTGATAATGAAAATTATAATCCTTTATCACTTATTCCATGACACATAATTATCCTAAATTTTGGATTACTGCATTTATAATTCGCTTCAACTAGGATGAAAATAAAAGCCAGTGGGAACTCTTCAACATTAAGTATAGTAAGCTACCAGGAGAATTTTCAAAATCTTTTTTTATGTGTTACAAAGGTATTTTGAGAGGAAGCTTCCATTTCTGCTCCAGGTTAACTCTCTAAGGTATTGTACAGGCCTCAGTTATCTACTGCAATTACTATCTTTAAACTTTAGGATAAATGGACAAAATTATATTGCTTAAATACAATTTGAAACCAATCAGTTATAGTGGTAAGGCCTAGAGTCTAGTGAGGTTGTAAAGAAGTAGCTTCTCAGAAAGAATGTAGATTATAATTAGCGAAGTGGACTCAGTTGGAAGTCCCAGCTAGCTAGAAGTGCTAGCTTGGGAAAGTCAACCTATACAACTATAACAGGAAATAACTCCCAGTGGAATGTTCAACTGTGACCTGGAAGGTCATTAACAATCACCATGTACCCTGTTTGGACCTCCCTTTTGAATACTGCTGACTCTACTGAGTATTTAACTTTTGTACCTAAAAACATCTTTGGCTGTGGCACAAAACCAAAAAATGGGCAAGACTACCATTCCTAATTTGAAATTATCTGGAGAAAAGAAATTTCCATTTATCCAAACACCTGAATTTCTTATTTCCCTTCTGATCTCTCCAGGTCTCATGGCAACTTTGATCTACTATCTGTTAGTAGTAAGGATCTTATCCAAAACCCTTGAGATTGAACGTGTTCTGCAAACCACAATTCTTCGGATGTTAGAAAAGTAATATCGTGCAGCTACTTTGTATTATGCATCAATCCTGGTAGCATCTGGGTTAGTATTCCATAATCAAAGACATGAAAAATCTCTGCAAAGAAATGTATAAATATTTATACTAAATGGGATAAAGAAAGACAACAAACAGCCACATATTGATTTAAATTAAGTTTTGTCACCCAATGTTTTCCCAAGCATATGACAAAATTTATGGTTTCCCAAGCTTTTAAAAGGATTAGTAAAAAGTAAAAAAAGTTTACTGATTTGTTACATAACATTCAAGGAAACCAGTGTGTTTGTGATGCCTCCTTCTAAACCAACCGCTATCGTTCGTATGTCTCTCCTGTATACAAACTACAGAACCAACATGTGTAGAGTCGTTTCATATTAATGAAAATAGTTGTATACGTGATATGCACACATTTGAGATCTGGGGAAAAACTAAATTCAGTCATATAGAAAATTAATTTACAAAACTAACATATATAATTATATTTGAAGAAGATTTAGTAAGAACTAAGAAATAACCTTCTGAGGGCCTAGTTTGACAATCAATGACAGAGACAAAGTCTTCAACTAATATGTGTAAATTTCTTGATTTCCCTTTTCTGGATGTTTTAAGTGTATTTCTTATAAGAATTATGAGGAGAACAGAAATTTCCCTTTGGAAATACCTTCATGTTTCACATTTCCACAATTCTTATTTATTTATCCACACACACCCCATGCATCTACAATTCTTATTTATCAGTATACACCCATGTAAACTGCTGACATACACTCACACATATACATACATATCATATTCTTTTAAGCAAATCTTAGTATTAAATTAATATGAAGCTAAACAAGAAAACAGGGTAAATTTGTAGAATGTATACTTATTTTGTACATTTTTAACTGTCTCCATTATTCACAAAGTCTTTCTAAATTATGTCTCTCCTTTTTATATCACTCCCTTTATGTTAACTGGCATATAACTGGAATTTCAAATTCTCCCATAAGTACAACATACACAAAACTCAATCATGAACAAAAGAAGCCTAAGTACACTCTTACGCTGAGTTATTATCTCTACAAACCTTTAAACTCAATGTAAAGCTTTCTTATGTATGTTACAAGTGATTTACGGCTTTTTGGGTAAGTTTCAGGAATAAAACCATTGTTCTTACTCAACTAGGCACTTTTGTATGGCAACAGTATTAATAAAATAACAATATAAACATTGATAACATGGGATATAAAAATGTGAATATAATATGATTTGAAATTCTTCAAATAAATATAAAATCTAAGATTTAAAAAGTGCTGCTTCCTTTGCTACTGTGATTTAAAAAAAAAAATTGGCGGGCGGGGTGGCCCGTGGCCTAGTGGTTAAGTTCCCGAGCTCTGCTTCAGCAGCCAGGGTTTCCCCGGTTCAGATCCTGGGCGCGGACATGGCACCGCTCACCAAGACATCCTGAGGCGGCATCTCATATAGCACAACCCGAAAGACCTACAACGAAAATATATAACTGTGTCCTAGGGGCGCTTTGGGGGAGAAGAAGGAGGGGAAAAAAAAGATAGGCAACCAACGTTAGCTCACTTGCCAATCTTTAAAAATAATTTAAAAAATAAACAATTTTCTAAAAGATATTCTCAAAGACCTACTATGCTCAAGATCCCTCTCAGTGCAAAGGTACTCACTAGGTGATCTTTGTTTTCAGAAAGGTTAAAATCTCTAGAATAGCATTACCATCCCCAGCCCAGTCTCCCACTTCACAAGAACCAGTTTTTCTGAATTTCAGCTAACTATGCTGGCACCTCTGACATTTTTCATATTTTAGGGCCTTAGTTCCTTTTCTCTCCAGGCATGGATTCCCTAATTGTTTGTTTACTCTAGTAACTTAGCAAACATTGTAGTTCCACTAGTTGCCAGACTGGGAAAGGACAGGAAAATCTACTTGACTAAATTTAGTATCTTTCAAAACATGGTATCTTGCATTTTCTTGCGTTTGGGGCTAAACGGATAAAAGTCTCAAAAGAAAGAGTATTGGTAAGGTCCATATCTTTGGCTCTGAGGAATTAGGAAAGACCCAAAATATATCTACCCCGAGAGCCAACTGTATTGATTTTAATAGAAAAGATATTAGTAATGAATAGGTCTGAAGTCTGCCAATTTCCCGGGTATTTTTCTCACTGGGACTGTTTTACTGCAACTAGCAGAATAAGCACGCGTGAACTAGTAGTGATAAATGAACGGACTCATCCTATATACCAATAAGTTTTAAAAATAAAAATATGTTAATAATAAAAGCCATCTTAGGAAAGATATTGTACAGATGTAAATTCTAAAACAAAGACTACGTATAGAAAGTAGTCTTTGAATACAACTTATTTGTGTTTTCCCTCTTTCAGAAAACACACACACACATATATACAGAAACTCTACAAAAGACAAAAACAATAGAAAAGAACTAGAGACAGGTTATTTATTAGAAAATATTGTACCCTTAATCACAAAAACTACTAAAGCAAATGAACTAAGACAGAGTAATAAAATTAGTATACTTAGCTAGCAGTTGATCCATTTACAAAAAAGGACCACTTTATCTGTGCTCTTTTCTTTTGCAGAATCCAATAAACTGCCATTATATTCCTTCTAAATGGTTCCATTACAAGGACTCTATAACAACAGCCTAATCTCTTGATAATTATAATAAATGCTTGTAATCAAAGTAGGAACCACTTAAAATAGGAAGGAGAAAGGCTGTTTTCCATCAAACTCATTGTAGTTCTGTGACCTTTGAGGCATTCAGCTACAATACAGCTTTCCCTCCAGTCTTGTTTAAATAAATATTTAAGAAAATACTAGATCGATGATAATTTGGATTGAAGTATTTTAACATTTTTTGTTTCAGAATTTTAAATTGTGTTAACATCAAGAATAAAGGGACATCTTTGCTTAGAGTATAAATTTCTAGAATTCAAATGATAAATGATTTGATTAGATTTGTACTATTTCCTTCAGGGGAAAAAAAGCAATAGTTATTTTAGAAAACCATAACGATGGGCTATTCACAATGCTTATGGCTTTAAGGAAGTATTATTTTCCTAGAAGACGGCCCATCTCAACACTGAGGTTGGGACTGTATTTACTTGAATAAACAATGATTTCCAGAGATCACATAAGTAACTGAAGGCTGATAAAGTTACGGGAAATGACTATGTATGATCAGAATGGCTTTCATCTGCATTTTGTTAGACCAAGCATTGATTTCACTTTTCAGCTGTGAACAGCAAGAGGCCAGCTGTGGCCAGAGTGGGAGCAAACTGCGAAGCAGGGCTACACTAGAGGGGGGATTGCTCAAAAAAAAAAAAACAAAAGGAATACTTTTTAATAAGTCTTAGCAAAAAATCCACTCTTGCTAAATGTCTAGAGACATATATATAGGGGTTTCCAGAAACTGTCAAAAGTGGTGGATCTAATTTGTGACAAAATGAAAGCTTTGTGCCCAGTTGTGAGAATAAATAGAATTATGAGGAGAAAATAAACATGAGAAGGAAAATATAAAATATACTGCCTTCAAGGCAGAAACAACTACATTTTACTTGGTATTCCCAGATGTGCTAAGAGGAAGTTTATGACAGCACATTGAAAAGCAAGATTCCCTTTGTGAAACCTTTCACATTTATTTAACTAAGCACAATCATTGAAAATGACCTTTATCCAAACCCTTCACAGCGGTCTTAAAATGATCTAAAATGACTGCCAGCTATTCTTTAAATAACATTACTTAACTAAAAGTCATTACCCAAGGGTAATATTAAAGTACTGGAAAGTAAATACAAATCTATTTTCAGCAAAATATAACATAGGCTTAATGAAAAATTGATAACATTAAACATCTTTGTCAAAAAGCAAACAAATAATATAAAATTATCTCAGTTTTTCAGAATTGGTAGAGAATGTATGTTTTTCACATTCAAGGCATTTTATTTGCCTCTTGATAGAGATAAGCATCATAGCAAAAGCATCTAAAAAGTAGAAATGTTGTTTAATAGTAAAAATTGTAAGAAAAAAAAGTGCGATGCCCAGAGAAGGCTTTCTAAAATGTTTTAACTAAGTAAACTAAATTTTTATATTTGCCAAATGCAGTATATTTCAGAAAACTAATAGATTTATTTATTTAATGACTTCTCCTACTGTCAAAGTAAGTGTAGAAGATTTGAACATCTCTGTCTTTTCTTTTTCAGTTTACTTTCAATGGAAGGTCAAAGGCTGTTAGTAGACTGAGAGTGGAGGGATGGGTAAAAGCATAGGTCAGGAATAATTGACAGCTGATTACAAAACTACATACTTGTGAATTCTAAGATTTTTAAAAATTCCATCCTTTCATAATGCATTTCTGTTTCAGTTAGGAAAAACTGGACATACTCTGTGGGGAAAAGATTTTCCTCTATTAAGAGGATGATTAGTTCAGTAAATCATGGCTTTGAGATAAAGATGATTACTCTATCTCCTTGATGGGAAGAGGGGAAGGGTATAGGAGGTTCATTTCACCACAAAGCAATTATGCTGAGCCAGAACGTTACCATTTATCACGGCTGAAAGATGACACTCACTGTTAGCCAAGGGAAACTGCTACTCAAATGCTCCATCTAGATCAATACACCGTGTTTTTTTTTCTTTCTCCTAGCAAAAAGTAATTATACGACAGAAACTTCACAATCAATACCTTCTCAGGCTAACTTGAAGTTGGCTATATAGGCGTGAAGGTATGGCACTGTCAGCTGTCACTGAAGTCTGCCCCATTAAATCCAAATTAAGCCTGTTTTTCTGTGCTGTTAATCAAATCTTTCCTAGTGTTGTTTCAAGTCCTCAATACGGTTCCTCAGAAATAAAGTGTTGTCAGGTTTTGTTCTTGTTTTTTTGTTATGAAAGCATACCAAGTTACTACCGGCCACACGACAACATAGGAGAGTTGCCATTAATTAACCTATTAGTATTTTTCAAGGAAACAAAGAGAAAAAAAGAAAAGAAAAAATCAATTCACAAGGAAAAAACAATCAATGTCCCCACTCAGTTAAAAATAAAGTACTTCTGGAAGCATGTTTCCTAGTCTTCCAGTTGAGGCTCTGACCTTCTTTGAACTTCTGAGATCCATAAACAGAACAATCTACAATTTTATAATGTGCAACTGAATTTTTCTCAAGATAAACAATCCTTGCAGTTAGATCATAGATGATTATACATATGTTTATTTTATATACATGGATAAAGATAGGTGTTACAATCATTTGAAAATCTATCCAAATGTCAATTTGACAACTGCTTTCTGTAAGATAGAGTTTAGTCTTATAAACTAATCTCATATATCAGAAAAGGTTAAAGGGCATGGAAAAATCACTACTTCAGTGAAAAAAATTTTGACATCCAATTTTCAAGTTGATTTATCAGTGGAAAGCTAAAATTGATAGGTTGCCATTACTGGGGAGTAGCCTGTCTAAGAAAGCCGTTACAAAACCTCTCATTTTGATTTTGCCACATTAATCAATACAAACCTATACTGTTTCAATTTTTAAAACATTGATCTTCTGTTATAAGCTTAGTGCAGCCACATTTATCAACAATCAAAAAAAAACACAACATATTTTTAAACAAAGGTTCAGAAAATAAAAAGATCAAATGAGATTCAGGTTTATTTCCCTTGTTGGTTAATTATTGTTACCAAAATCTGTTTAATCTAGTTAATCAAGAAATTGAGCCAAATTTTTTTTTATTTAAGGACATAAGTATTACTTTTCACTTTGTTCTCAATTTTAGTTACTCCAGCATTATCTCCTAGGTTTCTCAGTTATTTAGTTGTAGTTTCAGATTATTCTAGAGTTATTCTAAGTTATTCTAAATATTTACAATTAAACAGAAAAGTTATACAGTGAGTGAATTATTTAAAATACAAAAAGGTTTTGTCAATCAATAGATGAAAGCAATAGCAGAAAATGACATAAAACATTTTGAAACAATTTCAGACTGTGCAGTAGAAATATTTGGGGGGCACAGAAGACAAATATTTCTTAATTCACAACTGTATGGATGAAAATTCTGCTAATAAAATAGGAATTTTGCTCAAAGTCATCCATTGTGTTCTGGAAGATTCAAAGTAGAAAATATAAAAATGAATGTGCTTTGCCATTTGTGTATTTGTTGTCACTGTATTAGTATTTTACTATAAGTGCTACCAAGAATCTAGAGGAGGGGGCCTGCCCAGTGGCTGAGTGGTTAAGTTCACACGCTCCGCTGTGGCAGCCCAGGGTTTTGCCGGTTCGGATACTGGGCATGGACATGGCACCACCCATCAGGTCACACTGAGGCAGCGTCCCACGTGCCACAAATAGAAGGACCTGCAACTAAGATCTACAACTATGTATGGGGGGATTTGGGGAGATAAAGCAGGGGAAAAAAAAAAGAGATTGGCAACAGTTGTTAGCTCAGGTGCCAATCTTTAAAAGGAAAAAGAATCTAGAGGAAATGGGGGCTGGCCCAGTGGTGTAGTGGTTAAGTTTGCCAGCTTTGCTTTGGTGGCCCACGGTTCATGGGTTTGAATCCCAGGAGTGGACATACACCACTCATCAAGCCATGCTGTGGCGGCATCCCACATAAGACAGGGGAAGATTGGCATGGATCTTAGCTCAGGGCCAATCTCCCTCACCAAAAAAAAAAAATCTAGAGGGAATGAGTGGAAGGAATGCTATTATGGACTAATAATCCTGCCTTGAAAAAATTTTCCAAAATAAAAGCATTTAAGTTCAAGTTATATATTTTATAAATATATTTGTTTTATATTTAGAAACATTATATATTTTCTATTATATACTTAGAAAATATAAACATATTAAAAATTTGCCACATTAAAATAATTATTTATACAGACATGAAAACCATCACATTTACCATGGATTTCCATAGAAAAATATATAAAATATTATGAGACAATGGAGAGGATGGGGAAGTGACGTCAATCATACATGTTAACTGTTATTTATTAAGAATCCCTTCCCACATGTGTGTGGCATTGTGGTGAGTCTTATAAAAAGCCAGATTAATGGATAACTGGCTTTCAGGCCCTGCCCAGTGAGTATGAAACAGATTACATTAAAAGAGATTTTATTGTATTAGGTACATATTACAGACAAAACATTTCCACCTAACATGTTAAGTAAAAGAAAATATTAACTTCTTAAAGGTGTGAACCCAGAAACATAAGATTTCTATTCTTTAACTAGGTAGAAATAAAATGATTAAACAAAAGAAAAGCAAGACCAAAAACATTTACCATAAAAAAAATTGTAAAGTTAAAACAAAAAATATTTAAAATTTACATTGTAGATAATCAAGAAGTATTCTGTAGAAAATACATACACACATTCATGCCAACCTTAATTTACCAAAGTGTAAAATAATAAAGCTGAGCTGCTGTAGAACTTACTAAAATTTTCTTTTTTTTTGAGGAAGATTAGCCCTGAGCTAACATCTGCCACCAATCCTCCTCTTTTTTGCTGAGGAAGACTGGCCCTGAGCTAACATCTGCGCCCATCTTCCTCTACTTTATATGTGGGATGCCTACCACAGCATGGCTTGACAAGTGGTGCATAGGTCTGCACCCAGGATCCGAACCAGAGAACCCCAGGCCGCTGAAGCAGAACATGCGAACTTAACCACTGTGCCACTGGGCCAGCCCCTAAAATTTTTAATAAAGGAAAGACTCAAAAAAGGTTACCTGAAGAACAAAAATAATCCTAGAAGAAGAAAATGTAATACAATTAATGCAGAGTTTCAAACATAGGATACCTGAGCCGACAGCGGCAGGAGTATACTTTTCAAAGAAGAAGGTAACATGAAAAAGTGGATAAAATCTTCAAACCAAATTCCATTTGATGATCCTCAAGTGAGCTCTTAATTAACTTTGGGAATGGTGCAATATTATATTCTTTTCTCTCTAGAAAAGGTAGTCCGTTTGCAAAACAGACATGATTGAAAATGGTTAAGTATTTTTTAAAAATCATTTTAAAATTCTAGGTTGTAGGTGCTAAAGTACTCTGATTTGTAAAAAAAGTTTAAGAGATCACTGACAAATATAGGCTATAACCTGCTGAGTGATTAAATTATTGATTTTGATTAAATATCAGGCACTTCTGGAGATGTAATACTCTTACATATTTCAAGGGAACTCCTTAATGTCTCAGAGATGTAATTTACTACTTAGAAATTTTTACTAAAGGCAAAAAGGATCTATTTAGGTATAAAAGTTTAATATAATTAAATACTCTTTAGAACATGACAAATGATTCAATAATAACAAAGTACTAACATTGAAAATCGATATTCCTAATGTTCATGGTTTTTCCTTCTATTTTCTGGCCTCTTCTTTGGTGTCTTGGTCAGTAAGCCACTGCAGGCTGCCCCCATCAGTATGTTTGTGACTGGGCCTGGATATTGGAGTCTCTTTTCTTTTCAATCTTTATCTGAGTTAGTTCTAGAAACCACCTGGGACTCTGCGCAAGATTTACCTTTCCAGATGGGACTCTCATATGGCCAGGTCACCAGATCCCAGTCCAATACCCATCCTCCTGCTGCTTCATCACCATCCCAAACATAGAAGAAAACACCCATTACAATAGCTAAGAAAAATAGCATACATACACACACACAAATTTGTATCTTTTCCCTATTCACCTTTTAAAATACTTATATTTTATCAACATTATTCTTATCAAGGTCAAATTTTATGAATGATTTTAGTCATTTTCCACTTTCCCAACTTTTATATATCTCCTACCTCTTTTCACGTCTTTTCCAGCAATAGAGCTATATAAAATGTATCCTGTTTACTGACTGTTGTCTCTGGGCTAGGACAATGCCCACACCAGACAAGTCACATCTCCTGGCCAGGCCCTGACCTGCTCACCCACAGTGGTCTCTCAGTGCTCCTCTCTCTCTGCATCCAGTCAGTCCAAATGTTCACTTAAGGCTATTCTTTCCAACCACACACTGACAGGAGTTCCCCTGAGCATGCGGAGCCCCGTAATTCTCTGAAGTAGACTCAACTTTTTATTTGAGCTTTATGGAACGACCTCTGTTCTACTTCCTCATTCCCCCTTAATAACGCTATTTATAGTTTATACACTGATTAAGAATAACTTGTTCCTGAGTGGCATTATTTTAATTTATGACTTTAGACAATATATTTTCTTCTATTCTCAACTGTGACTGCTCTTAAAAATTCTACCAGTCATCTAACTTCCCATATTTTAAGGCCACCTAATTCACCTAATTCAGGGAGTATTCCTATGTGGGAAATTTTGATGAATGCTTTACTTATCTCTTCTAAAGGCTAAGTCTAAATTTCTCTTCCCTAGAATTCTCTTAGAATTCGAATTTCCCCAAATATGTAAGATACTGGCATGTATGATCACTGTGCAATGAGATGTATATCCTGCTGGCATGAATATGTTTAAGGACAAAGGGCAAAGCAACTATATTATGAATCAGTACCTGCTGGTCCACAGATTATATAAAGGCAGATGGCATGAGGAAATCATGTGCTAAGGTGGCATTGTTAATATCTAGACTGATTACTCTTTTGTTTCTATTAAAAGTTCAAATTGAAATACAGCCAATAAAAGTCTAAACTAGGGACTAAATTGAACTAAAGTTTCCTTTCTTGTCAAAATTAAGCATTTTCATTTTCAGTTCCACTTAGCTTATGAATTTTTAGTTCATGTTACAAAATTGAGACAATTTTATTATTACTGAAGTGGATATTATAATTATAGTGTAACAGTTTATGAAAATGTAGACCAATTACAAAGTTGAGATAAAAAGAGAGTGAATAAGAAAGGAATAAGGCCTTACTTCTAGGCTTATGTAGGAATGATAATAAATAACAATTTAGTTATTTTCTTCATTAATTCATTAATTTTACAATAATCTATTGACCATCTTTATGTAAATTAATGCTTTCTGAAATATATAATTTACCACTCAAAAGGCGTTTTATGCTATATAAAAATAACAACGAAATCACTGACTTCAAAATTTACTTGGTACTTGTGTCTCTTTTATGTTCCCTGTACTTCTGACAATGAAGTAACAAAGACAGCATCAAAAAAGGTATGGGTAATGGCGTTTTGACCACTCCCACTGAAACTTGTGGCCATTTGCCTCTTGTTTAAGAAAGCACTGAGCTAAAGGGATAAAGAAGTCGTCATGAAGAGATTCTATGGGATTCTGGTATCATGAATACTACAGAAAAACCTCGTTATCATGTCATCAGAGTTTCAGCCCTAAATGATAAATACCCTGGCTATTACCCTACATAAGAGGTTTCCCCTCACATTCATCACCCAGAGGTACTATATTGCTTGTTTCCTTTTCTCTAGTGCCCTGTGACCTCGTTTTAACATTCAGTATCATATGACATGAACGCCTATTATATCTGTCATGGCTAAAGAATAAGTGTTTTTTTTCCCACTCCTCATCAATTTAGTTTTACAATTGAGTATTAAATATAATTATACATAGAAGAATATAATAAAAAAGATGAAACAATTTTTATGAATATAAAGTAACACCGTTATAATAATTAGTCAGATAAACTAGTTTGGAGGGGGTGGAAAATTTCATTAAGGACAAAGAAGATTACATTCTTTTTCTTATAAACCCCTAGTTCTGATTTAGTATCACCATAGGCAGGTCATGACCTCTCAAGACTTATTTTCTTATCTGTAAAATTGAGTTGCCTACACAACCAGGACTAATCTTTGGCTGGGCATTCAAGATCTTCTTTGATTGAATTTGAACTCTATTTTGCAGTCTTATCTTTAACTACTACCATTCTCATACTTTATTCTGGATAATTTAATGCAATGAAATAAGCCTGGCTGTCTCACCCTGTGCTACTCCTTGGAACTGGAAAGTCTGAATATTCATCTGTTTCTTTATAAAGCATACAGTCTAGCTAAGGCTTCAGTCAAATATCACTAAATATTGCTTTATATTAATATTATAACTCCTAAGAATTGGTATGATCTCACAAACTAGACTCTAGCTCCTCGGGGCTGAGACTGATCCTTACACATCTCTGTATTCTACACAGTGTGTAGCGCAGTGGCCTGCTGTGTGTTGTATCACAGAATAGTTGTTATATATGTATTAATTTGGATGGAAGAAAGTTCCATTAATATCTCATTTGGGGGAATACACTTTCTTCCATCATATGATCACTATGATAAATGGAGAGAAAGCATATGATAAAATTATACATCTATTCAGGATAAAAAACTTTAACAAACTAGGATGGGAAGGGAAGAGAACTTCCTTTATCTGATAAATAATATTTACTAATAAACAAACAACCATACAGCAAATATCACGATTATGGCAAAATATTCGAAGCTTTCCCCTATCAGAATTTATTGTGAAGTTACTATGAAGGCAGGAGTCAAATGGCTTGCACGATGATATGAAATGGTAAAGCACTGGGCCGAGAAAACAATTTAAAATCAGTTAGAGACAACTGGAAAGCCATCTGGGATAGGTAGGTAAAAATCACTGGAATCTGAGCTAGAGGCTTATTCATCGGAAGAGGTGAATTTCAACAAGGTTATGGAATGAGAGACAGCACTTTGCTGCTTCAAGACAGACGTTTCAGATGTAAAAGTCCGGAAGCATTTGTATTTGGGGGAAATTAACCGGCAAAACTATAGAAAATAGAGATTATTGCTATACAGAAAGGGATATCCTGTCAAACGTTAATCCACAAAGCACAGCTCCTTCTCACTGCCAGCCTCAAGAGTTCAGCCTATATGGACCGTTTAGTCCTTCACTAGCAGGGGACTGGGTCCTGCCATATGACTCCCTCCACAATCACTGCTTGTGTTTAAGTTAGCTTCTTTCTCTACCTAGCGTGTCACCATCTCTGCTGCTGGTCCTTGCAGTTCATTCGTCTGATACTGCTTTTGATGAACATCAATAATCCTGCCATCACTGTAGCTCATTCCTACAGTTGGCAGAGAAGTCTGTATCATTTCTTAGTCTCTGTTTGGTGAAAATGCAAAACAAAAACCCCAAATCAAAGAAACTTAGCCTGTCAACAAACAAAACGTTTCAGAGTGTAATCTTGGTTCTTATCAGCTCTTTCCCTATTTCTTAGCTTTTTAAAGAAAGAGGAAAACAATGGGTGATGAAAATGCCTTTCCACACCATAGAATTTATCCTCTCACCAGAATGGAAGTAGGTCTGAAAATTTGCTAGGAAAAAATGCTGGACAGGGCCCCTCAATACATGAGTTCCCCAGCCTGCACAGGAGGGTGCCACACTGTTAACCCTAAGCAGGCTTATAGCAACTTTTCTGCAGTCTCCCTTTCCTAGAGCATGTGCCCACAACTTCACAATCCCTTTTGCTAACTACTCTAAAACTCTAAATCTCTCTCTCCCTCATCAGTCCAACAGTTCAGAAGAAGGACATCCTATTCCTTCCATCATCAGTCTCACTCTAAGACTCCAGCCTCCTGGAGACTATTCCTCAGGTCTTGTGCAATTCTGGACAACTGAGATAATTTATAGAATGAAGGAAAAGAAGGAAAAGAAGAAAAATGAACTAAAGGGCATGCATGACACTAAAGTATTTGCCTTTTTCCAAAAGTAAGATTTGTCACTTACAAATCTAACACTATAATTGTACTATAGTTTAAGTGACAGAAGTTCCAAATAAGGAAAAAATTCAGGCTTATAAAAATTTTTACAGAAACCACAGCAGTGAAATTAAATTTAAATAAATTAAAAATGAAAGAAACAACATTCTTAAAAAGTGATGAAGGCTTTCACTCTGGAGAGATTGCAACATTCAACTATAGCAGCTCTATCAATGAACAAATACCAGACAGGAACTTCCCAATGCTTCAGGGCTCTGTACTTCACACCAGTACCCTTAATGGAAAAGTTAATGCAGCCTTGACTAAAAGAGCTGCTCAGCTGCTGCAGTAAAACCTTTAGATAATGGAAATAGTGGGTCATTTTTCAAATTTTCCCTATTCTTGACCAAAAACAAAAGTTAAAAAAAAGAAATAAAACAAATAACAAGAAAAAGGTTTACATTTTATACTATCCAACTAGTCCCCACACAAACTGCATCCTAGTTAGACATTTTCCCCTCATAAATACTTCTGAGATAAAATATTTAACCCGGAAACATTACCTTTCATATAGTCAAGAATTAACAACTTATCTATTAAGTAACTGGAAACAACAGTCATATTAATTCAGGTAATTATGAGTAAAAAAAGTAACTTAGGAAACATGCCTAATGTTCTTCCTAAATTCCCTCAGTCTTCTGACTTAATATATTCAAGATAATTTGTTATTACAAAGTCAAAGTTCTGTCATTTATTAAAAATTTCAACCTCTTAAATGCTATGATTTCATGTATAGTTTCTGGAAACATATGTTAACTTGCCACCTTGCTATATATTTGCAAAAGGATGACATAAGGTGTATCCCTTGTTTGTATTATATAAAAACACTGTTGCAAACATCTTTTATGCAACAGAAGTAAAGAACGAAATATGAAAATGCCATGTTTAACCATGATTCATCTAAGGTGAAGGGAGGGAAAACAAAAAGTCAAAGTCAAGAGGATGAGGCTTGATATAATCTCATTCTTTGAAAGAATAAAAGAGGCCAGCCCAGTAGTGCAGTGGTTGAGTTTGCACGTACCCCTTCTATGGCCTGGGCTTCATGGGTTAAGATCCCAGGCAGGGACCTACACACTGCTCATCAAGCCATGCTGTGGCAGCATCTCACATACAAAATAGAGGACGATTGGCACAGATGTTAGCTCAGCGACAGTTCCTCACCAAAAAAATAAAATAAAATAAGAGGATTTTCTAAGATTTTCTTTTTTGAAACAACTCCACAGAAATATTGTAACTGTCTTAAATTTCATTTGGAAAATTCAATAAAAACCTGCTGAACAAGTAAAAGAGCACGTGAATATGGGAGATGAGATGGCATGATGAAAAACTCTTGAATCAAAACAGATGTTTTAGATTATTTTTCAAAAATTCAAAGAAAAGAATGTACACAACAAATGGGACTTCATCAGACTAAAGAGCTTCTTCAAGGCAAGGGAAAACAGTATTGAAACAAAAAAAACAGCCCACTAATTGGGAAAAAATATTTACAAGCTACTTATCTGACAAAGGGTTAATCTCCATAATATATAAAGAACTCACACAGCTCAACGACAAAAAAACAAACAAACCAATCAAAAAATAGGCAGAGCACACGAACAGACATTTCTCCAAAGAAGATATAAGGATGGCCAATAGACACATGAAAAGATGCTCATCATCACTAATCATTAGGGAAATGCAAATCAAAACTACACTAAGATATCACGTTACACCTGTTAGATTGGCAAAAATTTCCAAAACCAAGAGTGACAAATGTTGGAGAGGTTGTGGAGAAAAAGGAACCCTCATACACTGTTGGTGGGATTGCAAACTGGTGCAGCCACTATGGAAAACAGTATGGAGATTTCTCAAAAAGTTAAAAATAGAAATACCTTATGACCCAGCCATCCCACTACTGGGTATCTATCCTAAGAACCTGAAATCAGCAATTCCAAGAGTCCCATGCACCCCTATGTTCATCGCAGCATTATTTACAATAGCCAAGATGTGGAACCAACCTAAGTGCCCCGCAACTGATGATTGGATAAAGAAGATATGGTATACTACTCAGCCATAAAAAAGGACAAAATCGTCCCATTTGCATCAACATGGATGGACCTTGAGGGTATTAAGCGAAATAAGCCAGACAGAGAAAGACGAACTCTCTATGACTGCACTCATAGGTGGAAGTTAACATATAGACAAGGAGAAATGATCGGTGGTTACCAGGGAAAAGGGGAGGATGGGGGGAGGGTACAAAGGGTGAAGTGGTGTACCCACAACATGACTAACAAAAATGTACAACTGAAATCTCACAAGGTTGTAATCTATCATAATCTTAATAAAAAAAAAATTCAAAGAAAAGAATGTACACTATGAGTTTTAAATCAGATTTTAACTTGGTAAATAATCACAATCTAGTAGAAGCATCCAAAAGTTGGGTATGTACTTTTTGAAAGGCCAGCAAAGAAATGCCAAAGGTCATTTGTAAGAGTTAGTTATCCATAAATGAAAAAATAAACCTACACACACTTTAAGAATTTTTTAAAAACTCCCCAAAAGCTTTAAAATCAAAGGCTGAATTTTTACTTTACAGCATTGTGGGTGATATTGTTTCTCTCGGAAAAAATTTACTAATAAATGATGCTCTCCCACAGTTGTATTTAACAAAGTTATTTCTACTAATATTCCAGTCATGTATTTCTACATATTTGTAAAAATACAATGCCAATTAATAAATTCTTTCATTTAGATAATAGAATTATAAAAGAAAACTGACCTAATAATTAGGTAAATTATTAGAAATCAGAACAGTGAAGATATCTTTTTAAGTCTCTGTAAATGTTTTGGGCTTAAAATATGCTGATGAATATTTCAATGATCAAAGATAATACTGCACATATTTAAATTAGAAAAGTAAAACAGTAAAAGTGCCAGTAAGTTATTACTTAGGTTTCCTTTTAAATTACTAATTTGAAATACTCATTTATTTAATAAACATTTGCTAAAACTGCATGATTTTGTTTTCTAATTTATGTACCAGAATTCTATGAGGTAGTTATTATGCCACATTTTACAAATGAAAAACACTGAAGCTTGGAGAGGTTAGGAAATTTGCCAAAGCTGCACAGATATGAAGCTTTGGAGATGAAATTTGAATTCAAGTCTATCTGAGCCCAAATCTCCAACATAATGGTATCCATATAATTAATTAATACTACTAAATTAATTTTAATAACCGAAATTTTACACTTTTAACAATTGTTTACTTTTCTTATGTTAAAAGTTTACCAAATGATACACTAAAAATTAGAATTCTACCAAATACATAAAATATTGATTTAAAATAATTAAAAATACCCTGAATAATATTATTTATTTTTTACATATTTCAAGGTAAAGCAGAAAGAGGTGAAGATAGAAACAAAATGTACTCTTATTCTGTTGTTTATTGAAACTTAACGATTTCTGAAATGTTAGCCAATGTACCAAAATAATAATAATTATTATTTTATTACCCAATAATAATAATTATTTTGGCGGCACATTGGCTACTGTTTCAGAATTCTTTGGGACCAGTCACAGGTACTTTGAACTCCTGCATTCATTCATTTTTGCATTCATTCATAAGGAATTTCATTCATTCCTTAGTTACGCAGTAGTGTTTATTTATACCACTTCTTATGGGCCAGGCTCTCTGATACATACCAAGAACTTCAACTCCTGAGGAACATGAAGTTTTGGCAATAAAGTAAAAAATAAATACAGAATATGAAAAGGATATAAACTAAGAAAGTGTTATAGAAGCACGGAGAAGGAAGAGACTAAAACAAAAGTGGTAATATTTAAGTTCAGTTTTATTCACTTTAAGACCTCATAAGATACCTACTTAAAGATATGGACAGTTGGAAATTCTGATCTGACCACATGGGATTTTAATAAAGGTCAGTCAGTGTTCATTTTTTAATTTTGTTTCCTGTTTTGTTTGTTTGTTTTTCTTGTGTTTGCTTTTCCCTGACATAATCATTTAAGGTGTTCTGGTACTCAACCAAACTGGCAGGCTCCCGTAAAAATACTTGGAGCCAATATATGGCACAGTTCCTCGCTAACAACAGATAGGTACCTTGGATGGTTTGGGTGTATTTGTTTACAGGCAGAGGCTGGAATAATGGAAACTTCTTAACAATACTTTCTAACCTCAGCATCTGAAACCAAAAATATACTAAACTGAGTTAATACATCACTTTTTAGATGTAATTCAGATATTTTTGGAGTTTATAAGTTATGAAGTTACCTCTTTTAGAAAATATGTAGCAAGGAGTGACATAACCATAAGAAGAATAACTAACATTAATATTTATTATGTTTTTAATCTTTACACCTACTTCAGAGGCATTGCTCTATATTAATAATAATGCAAATGTTAAATGTTAAAAATAGATCAGAGAGCAAATTTAAAATATCTGTAGTGCAGACTTTCAAAAAATGAAACAAACAATACTACTGTTAATAACGGTAAAGGGATTTATAATAAGGAGCCAGAATAAAAAGTAATTTGGGGTTGTAGAAAGATGGATGAGACTGTATTTTCAAAATGAAAACCATTTTATGGGCTGGTTTCAAGTGGGACAGAATCTAGATAGATATTGAAGACATTCAAGAAATATAAAGTGACAAATCTGAGGTAATTTATTCTTTTAGGTCTTGGATCACACACCAAAATTAGAAGAGCAGACAACAGTCACAAAGTCTGGGGCAGGAGCGTATGTAAGGTTGTGAGATGATTATAATTTTATAGACGAAATCTGGATTGACCAAAGTTGAAGTTTAATATCAAATAACCTAGGAGATGGTAAATAGGAAGTAGCTGGAGTTAATCAGAGAAGAAAGCCTATTTTTGATATAGATTAAAAGGACCTATATGTGATGCAGAATTACATAAAAACCAATTGATTGATCAATTTTATTTTAACCTAAAGTATCAATAGATACGATGCTCCTCAAGAGAACAATTACCAGGTCCTCATCACTTAAGTGACCTTGAACTATTAATACTTAAAACCAATACCCACAGAACTCTGACCATGACACTATCAAATTTACTGAAAGGTGAAAAATTTTAATTATCTGCTTAATTATCATACACTTAATGACGGCTTCTAAAGAAGTTAGCAAGGTATTTGGCTAGTTGTCTATTTCATGTGTTTGTTAACTTACTCCTTAACAACGTATCCTAAAGTGCCCTAAAAAACACTCGGCCTACTCAGTTGAATAAATCTAGTTTATAACCTTTAAAAACACCTATGTAATAGTTCATATTTGGCATATTTTATTGCCTAGCCCTCAAAAGTTTTTCTTCTTCCAAAAGCTGGCCATAATTAACTTTTAAGATTTATGTTAAGACTCAATAGGCAAAAAATCCTATTTACGTAATACCCCAGTCCCTAGCTCTGAACAGTATCTTTATCTATAGAATGTTTAACTACAATTTGGTAACTATTGTACTGAATAATAATAACAGAAAACAACCCCACTTAAAAGAAAATGGTTTCTGTCTTAACACTCACGACAAGAAGATAATACAATTTGTAGCTTCTAGACAAATCAGATGGATCAAATTTTTAGGGCTTATATTAGCTTTTTAAAAGGCTGTTAAAAGAAGAAAGTATTCTTCTAGGGCTCAGTTGTCTAAATGTAAAGGAAACGAGCTGACCATTTATTTAATGTTACATATCAATCTTCTCTTCCTGGAAGATTTTTTTTCAACTTGATGTTAGTGGTCTAAGATTTAATTAGTAAGATACCTGAGCTACCTTATTTTTCTGGGGACTCGCATCATATTAGTAATTGGTCTTTTCTGACAGGTTTCAGAGGCTTTCATTTTCTTAGTTTTCTGCCTAGGTTGCTATTAAAAATGTTTATGAGGGTATTTAAAGATATGTTATATATATTTCCATAATAATCTTTGTATAAAATATAAATTCTATGATTTTTTTTCACAGATTTGACTTTATACAGCACACTTTTGGTGTTTATAATTTATCATTATCATGCAAATTGGATTAATAGTAGCCAAACTACAAAATCCTATCTGAAAAGAGGATTAGAGGTTTTACCACACCTAACTAAACTGACAAAAAGTTTTTTACATATGGAAATTGGTGGGAGACAAATGTAACTTGCTTTAAGACCATTTTACCCTACAGATCTACTATCTAAGCAATGAGAGTATTAATAGCATTTACTTTTTCAAAGGATGTTGAATCAAAATTGGATTTTCTTCCAGTTTGTGGACACGATCTCTGGAATGTAGTACAGGGAGAATTGAACGTTAAGTCCTTTTAGTTCCTTCCATTAATTTATCCTAGTGCTGCATGTTAATTTTTTTTCTTGAATGCTCAATGTCCTTAATTTTTCTTTCCTAAATGCTTATGATTTAGGAAAATGCTTTTCCAATTGTTGCTTACAAAAAGGGTGAGGTAAAAAAACTACCAAAGTTATAAATTTATGCTTGATGAATTATCCCAGATTTTAAAAAGAGAAAATACAGGAAAAATTAGCAACAGAAATGTAATACAATGAAAATAATATAAAATAAAGCTATATTAAAATATCCTTCAAGAAATCAATTTTATTTCTTTATAATCTTAAGTAAACCAAAAAATTTAAACTTTTAAAAAAACAGTCACAATGTGCATATTATTTCTATTTTTCCTTTGAATAATATGACTATTAGATATCACAAGTGCTATCTGAAAACAGCATATAGATTACAGTCAATATTTATTATTTTTGAGTACTATTTGTTAGAAAAAGGGAGTGGTAAAATGCTTCTGTAATATTACTATCTGGGCTATAGTTATTCCCTCACACAGTTAATTCCTAAAGCTGAAACAATCATTACATTTTGATGTTCATCTGTTTTATTGAACTACCCACAGGGAGATTTATGGGAATGCTATCATGTCAGGGTCACAAGATTAAGTGAACAGTGATGACAGTAAACAAGCCATTTCTCTATATTCCAAAGGGTTCAACTGAGTTACTTAAAATGCCATAAACATAAATAGTCTTTTCTCTCTACCATGTATCCATGACAGCTGACTTCACAACACAGCACTCTAGGGCAATAGTATTTTCCAACTAAACAGGCGACCCTTATTATTGACAAAAGACAGTAAACTACTGTGAACACAAACGTCAAAAAATAATTCACAACCTAATGCATAAAATTTGTGAGCATATAATATAGAGCAATATCACTGTAAATTAATTTACTCATTCCATTTTTAAAGACAAAAATATATATGATATGTAATTGTAAAAAGAGGATATTTATAGAGAAAAATACTATTTAAATTAAAATTCCTAAATGTTTTAACATGTCTTTTTATGATTTTCAAAAAGTCAATGAGTTGAACATATTATTTTTGGGACTGTAGTCATATTTAAGTAAAAATGTCTAATCCAAAAAGCAAGCTTATAAAAGCAATCACATCAAACGAGTCCAGAGGTGTTTTTCTCAACAGTCTAATAAAGTAGCATATTCAACAATTCCAACAAAAATGCCATCTTCCAAGATAGCAGACGTTACTACTTGAAAAATGCTTTCCACAGTTTGGTAAACGTCTACTTTAATTAGCAGTCAAATAAAAGACTGTGGGACTGTGATAATGTCACTTTCACTCCAGGAACTTGTTGCAAATTGTCAAAAATTTTAAACTTTCATTTGTAAGTCAAGAAGTTTCATTAATGCGAAGATCCAAAACACTAATTTTTTTAAAAATTACTGTATTGAGGTCACATTGGTTTATAACATTGTGTAAATTTCAGGTATACATCATTATACTTTGGCTTCTGTATAGACTCCATTGTGTTCACCACCAAAAGTCTAGTTTCCATCTGTCACCATACACATGTGCCCCTTTACCCATTTCACCTTCCCCTTACCCCCTTTCCCTCTACTAACCATCAATCTGTTCTCCTTATCTATGTGTTTTTTTGGTTCCAAAACTCTAGCTTTTATTTTAAAACTAATGACTTCCATGGCTAAGTAGTCTAATACTTATGAGATTTGTTATTTCATATCTGCTTATTGATTTTCTTCATTATCACCATTTATTTGGTTTACTTAATTCCAACCCTACCTATTAAGCATTTTATAAAGTGTCTTACTTCTGAGAGACTTATTAAAATAATCATCCTACTTTCAAAAAAATCTATATATTTTACCGAAAAAAGCAGCAGAAATGATGCTGGCAATCAAATGGGTCACAGAGGTTTCAGCTTGAAACATCCAAATAACAGACATTTTGGTCCTAACTCATACAATCATTATTGATCTATGTCACCTAGTCCTTTCTAATTATTGTTCTTACCTATGTGATCCGCTCTAGAATGATAACAGGGAAAATAATCTGACAGCTTTGAAAGCTCTGCCATCCTGCAGTATATTTTCTCCTCCTATTCATTTGGACCTGCATTATATATATATATTTTTTTTTAAAGAAGATGAACTTTGAGACTTCTTTAAGGCTCTTACTGAATCTGGCAATACCACCTTATTCCTCCCCATTTGGAGTCCTCTACCAGATTCTCAGGCTGTTCCTTTTATTTACTGAAGACTTGGAAGATGCTAATAATCTTCACTTTCATCCCAAATATTGGAATTATCTTGGAAATTGAACATAATGTCACATGCAAGATTCCATCCTTTCAGCTTATTGACCTCCTCATCACTATGACCTTCAACTTCTTTCCACTTAACCACTTTCATGACCACATTCTGGATTTTTCAGTCTTGTATTGCTATATTTTCTGAAATCTTAAATTCAAACATTCTACAACTCCCCATCCTTTCAGCTCACCGGCTCTTGTTTTCTTGACTCCATTATATTCTGCCTATCAATACTCCTCTTTCTCTACTTTCCTTCCTTAACTGTCTTAGACCAAATACACACTCTATCACTTCAACCACTCTCTTACTTGTATCTTAATATCCTTGATCCTTTGGCTTGATGAACCTACCCAGCAAAATACGACCCTGGAAGAATCTATATTCTATCTCTTTTCACTGCTTGGAGAAGACAGCATATACCCTAATGTATTGCTGGGCAGAACCTGTTGAGGGATGATTTGTGCATGTGTGTTGTATGGGGAGAGGGAGGGCTGAAAGAAAGAAGTAAATCAAGGATGTGTCCTAGATGCCCTTTACTAGAAGAATAGGAAAGATGAAATTTGTCAGGGATTGGAAAATATATTTTGGCCATGTCTGAGAAGGTTATCATATGCAAAAACAGTGACTTATTTTCAACTTCCTGGTGGGCATTTCCACTAGAACATGCCACAGGCAAGGCAAACTCAACAATCATTTGCCCACCTATACCAGTTTCTTCAGTGTTTTTCAATTCTAAGAATGACACCACCATTTACCCAGTGAATGATGATAGCAACTTGGGCAACATCCTTGGTTTTTCCCTATCTATTTAATAATCAAGTCATAATGACTCTACCTAATTTTAGATTTATATTTTCTATTAGAGCAGTTAGAATTAGTAACCTCAGTTAGTTAACACACAATGAGCTAAATGTCAAAAGATTCAAATTCCCAAGGAAAAACAAAAAAACTGTTCCATGGTTACAGAACCTTTGGGTCAGAGAGATGGATGTAGAAAGGTTTTGGCCAGGAAATCTAAATGGATCAGAAAAATAAGTAAAAGCCCCACTCCACTCTATGCTAATCCCTCTAAAACAGGAAGGATTTTGATTCTAGGAGACCTGAGGCTACCCTTATCTTCTCAGCAGACATAAGAGGTATTCCTTTTAAAAAATAGCTGAACTATCCTAGAAGAGATGACGGACATAGAGGTTTGAGAGGTGAAGAGATCAAAACATCCACGGCTTAGTTAGTTTATTCCAGAAATAGGAATAAGAAAATAATAATAATACAAGAAGAAGGTCCTTAAAGTAGTGGAGTACATTTACTCCCAATGAAATGGCAGGAACATATCTGGCTGTAACCTCGGTGCCACAGTTCCTCGAAAGAGTATAGAACCTAATGTCTCATTTTCTCAGAAAAACATGTACCTTCAAGCATAAATCAAGCATATCCCTAAAGCCCAGGGAAATAAGAATCCCAGGGCTTTACTTCAGTTAAGATTACTAGAATCTCTGCATAATCCTGGAGCGTGGGGGGCATATTAACAAATGAGATTGAATTTTCCAAAGGCCCCATGGAGGGGTTTCAGAGCAAATTAATTTGGATTTAAATAAATAGCTGAGTACAGTGGTGGCGGTTCATACTCATTATAGAAGACAACAGTGACTGTTTTAAGATAAGAGAAACAGAAGTGGAGCCAGGAAGTAAAAGCTAATATGACTGTTTCAGAATATTCTAAATCCAAAATTTATTTCAAAAGCATATAAGGTTCACTTCGCAGCACTATCTGTTCATGGCTTACTTTATGTTTTAGTGTTTATTTTATATTATTATTTGGTACTTATAATGTTACTTTATGTTAAATTATTATTTTGACTTAATTCTTGATACAGAGAGTATGAGAACTCCTGTTTTAGAAGTGTAGACTATCAGGTTGAAATCCAATAAACAGGTCATCTTCTCATCTGAACCTGTTTTGTTCATTTATATAGCTCTTACGAAGCTACGGCATAGCATTCTATGAAGCTTCACAGCCATTAAAAGAATATGGGCTATGATGCAAATATATTTGATTTCTAAACAGGTTTTTTTGGGTCAACTTAGATCTCACCGTGTTTCCGAGGTGACAATTAGTAGATTGTTTGGTCTAACCCAGTAACTATCAATATACTTGGTAACACAGGTTGTAACAACTGCCTTCATTGAGTGTAGAGCACATTGCTAATTTAAATGTTGACATTTTACTTGAAAATCGCTGGAAAAAAGTTCTTCTTTTCTCCCTGAATACTTCATAATCTTTATTGGAGAATAGTACATTTAGTACATTTACTTTAGGATTTTAAAAACTATATAATTTTTAAAAATACATGTAGTGAGGGGCCAGCCCTATGGCCGAGTGGTTGAGTTCACACACTCCACTTGGGCGGCCCAGGGTTTTGCTGGTTCAGATCTGTTTCATTTGCCTAAGGTTTTGCTTTTTCCAGAGTATCATATAAATGGAATTATACAATATGTATTCTTTTTGAGTCTGGCTTCTTTCATTTAGCAGAATGCATCTGAGATTCATTCAGGTTGTTGCATGTATCAGTAGTCCATTCCTTCTTACTGCTGAGTAGCATTCCATTGTATGGATGTGTCAGAGTTTCTCACCCACTCACCAGCGGAAGAACACCTGGGCTGTTTTTGATTTTTGCCAATTATTAACAGAGCTGCCATAAACATTCATGTACAAGTTTATGTGTGAATGTAAGTTTTCATTTCTCTTGGGGTAAATACCCAGGAGTAGGCCTGCTGTGCCTAATAGTAAGTGTATGTTTAACTGTATAAGGAACTGCCAAACTGCTTTTCAAAGAGGCTGTACCATTTTGTATTTCCACCAGAAGGTATGAGGGCTCCAGCTGCCTCACATCTTTGCCAGCTCTTGTATTGTCAGGTTTTTTTTGTTTAAATTTTAATCATTCAATAGATGAGTAGTGGCATCTGATTGTTGTTTAAATTCGAATTTCCTTACTAGCTAGGGATATTCAGTATCTTCCCACGTGCACATTTGTCATCTGAACACTGTCTGTGGTGAAGTATCTCTTCAAATGTTTCGTTGACTTTTATTGCAATGTTTGTTTTCTTACTGTTAAGTTTCAAAAGTACTTTATACATTCATATATACATATATAGGTATATTTCTATATATACTTGTAAGTCCTTTGTATAATTTTATACTAGAATAAATATATATAGTTATATTTGTATACTCTTGTAAGTCCTTGTAAGATATGTGATTTGCAAATACTTTTTCCCAGTCTGTGGTTTTTCCAGTCTGAGAGAATGTGGCATTCTCTCAACAGTCTCTTTCTCACACAAAAAAAGTTTTTAATCTGATAAAGTCTGCCATGGACTGAATGTTTGTGTGCCCCCGAAATTCATATGTTGAAACCTAATCCCCAAAGAGATAGTATCTGGAGGTGAGGCCTTTGAGAGGTGCTTAGGTCATGAGGGTGGAGCCCTCAGGAACGAGATTAGTGCCATTATAAAGAGATCCCAGAGAGATCTCTCCACTCGTTCACCTTGGGAGGCCACAGCAAGACGACAGCCCTGGAAGTGGGCTCTCACCAGACACTGAATCTCCCAGTGCCTTGATTTAGACTTCCCAGCCTCCAAGACCACGACAAATAAACTTCTGTTGTTTATAAGCCAGCCAGTTGATGGTATTTCTGTTACAGTAGCCTGAACAGACTAAGAGAAAAGTCCACTGTAGGATTATTTTTTATTTTACTGATCAGACTTTTGCTGCTGTATCTAATTCTTTCTCTGACTCAAGCAAGGTCACAAAGACTTTCTCCTATGTTTTCTCCAAGAAATTTTATAGTTTTACATTGTATATTTAAGTCTATGATCCATTTTAAGTTAAATTTTGCATAAGATGTGAGTCATAGGTCAGGGGTCAATTTTCACATATGAATATTCAATTGTTCCAGCACTACTTGATGGAAGGATTATCATTTCGCTAGTAACTGGCCTTTGCTTCTTTGTGGGGGAAAAAACAAAACAAAACAACTCTTCTTGCATTCTCAATTTTCAGGTTCCCCCATTTTTCCCCCCTTCTGCCTGAAGAATGTCCTTCAGCATTTCTTTGAGAATATGTCTGCTAGTGGGGAATTCTCATAGTTTTCCTTCATTTGAGGATATCTTTATTTTGCTTTCATTTCTGGAGGATATTTTTGCTAAATATAGAACTTTGGGTTGACAATTCTTTTGCTGCCCACCATGATTTGTGATGAGAAAGATATAATTATTTGAATTGTTATTACCTTACAGGAAGTGTATTGCTTTCTCCTCTGGCTTCTGCCAAGAGTTTTTTCTTTATCTTTAGTTTTCAGAAGATTGATTATGATGTGTCTGGGTATAGTTTTTATTGAGTTTATCCTGTTTGGGGTCTCTGAATTTCTTGAGTCTCTAACTTGACACCTTTCACTAGATTTGATGTTTTCAGCCATTTTTTCCTTAAATAATTATTCTCTTTCTCCTCTTTTTGTAGGGCTTCGGTGATAGGAATCTTAAACCTTTTGATATTGTCCCACAGGTGCCTGAGGCTCTTTTCATTTTTTCCAATCTGTTTTCTCTCTGTTCTTCAATTGCATAATTTTCATTGACCTATCTTCAAGTTCATTTACGCTTTCCTCTGTCATCTTCATTCTACTACTGTGAGCTTATTAGTGATTTTTAAATTTCAGATATTACATTTTTCATTTTCATTTGGTTCTTTTTTATACTTTCGTTTCTCTGGTGAGATCATCTATTATTCTATTCATTTAAAGAGTATTTACTTACACTTCAGGGAAGATGGTTACAATAGTTGCTTTTAAATCTTTATCTGATAGCTCCAACATCTGGGCCATCTTAGGATTGGTATGTGCTAATTGTCTTTCCTTGAGAAATGGTAAGCTTTTCCTGTTTCTTGGTATATTAAGTAATTTTGGATTGTATCCTGGGCATCTTAAATACTATGTTGTGAGACACTGGATCCTGTCAACCTCCTATGGAGAATGTATGTTTGTTTAGTTTTGTTTTAGCAGTCAATCAAACCCTGTTAGGCTCAGACTATAGTTCTATCTTGCCTTCTGTGGGCAGCATTCCAATGTCCATTTAGTGCAGCTCTTGCAGTTATAAACCTTTAAAAATATTTTCTAAAGCCTCAGATATCTGAGTCTTTTTCATGTTTAAGAAGTACTTTTTATTTCATTATTCCAACTGATAATTTTTATAATTAATCCAATAATCAGTAATTAATTTAATCACTGGAATGACCATGGGGTTTAGGGTTAGAGAGATCTAGATTCAAATCCTGCCCCTACTATTTAGCTATGTAACACTGGGCAAGCTATTTGAGTCTTATCTGCAAAATGGGAAAAAAATACCTGCCTTACAGCACTGCTAGAATGAAAATGAGACATTAGATGTGAACTATCGGCAGAGTCACTGCCAACACACGGGCGCACTCAATAAACCTGCGCTTCTACCAACATCTCATCAGGAAACAAAATCTCAGTAGTTATGTTTATAGGGAAATGCATTGGAAATAAGAACTGGGACCGTGTGTGTGTGCGCGCACGAGCACGAGTGCGTGCATGTATTTTTTTACTCAAGGGCCTATTACAATCTCTTGATTTTGATTTAGGTTGTTTTGACTTATATAATTTTTTCCTTTTTTCCAATTTTATTGACATATAATTGATGTTTAAGGTATACAGCATAATGATTTGAGTTACATATATTGTAAAATGACTATCAGAATAAGTTTAGTTGACATTCATCATCTCATTAGATACAACAAAATGAAAGAAAAAAAACGGTTTTTTCCCTTGTGATGAGAACTCTTAGCATGTACTCTCTTAACTTTCATACATACCATACAGCAGCGTTAACTACAGTCATTGTGTTGTACATTACATTCTTAGTACTTTTTTTATCTTATAACTGGAAGTTTGTACCTTTTGACCACCTTCCTCCAATCCGCCTCTCCCCATCCACTCTGGTAACCAAAAATTTGATCTCTTTTTCTATGAGTTTGGTTTTTACTTTTTTTTGGTTCCATATATAAGTGAGATCATACAGTATTTGTCTTTCTCTGTCTGACTTATTTCACTTAGCATAATGTGAGGCCCATCCATGTTGTCACAAATGGCAGAATTTCCTTGTTTTTTATGGCTGGAAAATATTCCATCATGTATATATACACCACAATTTCTTTATCCATTCATTCGTTGATAGACACTTAGGTGGTTTCTATGTCTTGGCTATTGTTAATAATGCTGTCATGAACACAAGAGTGCAGATATTTCTTCGACATAGTGTTTTTGTTTCCTTTGGATATATTCCCAGAAGTGGAACTGCTGGATCATAAGGTATTTCTATTTTTAATTTTTTGAGAAACCTCCATACTGTTTTCCATAGTGGCTGCACCAATTTACAATCCCACCAACAGTGTACAAGAGTTCCCTTTCTCCATATCCTTGCCAGCATTTCTCTCTTGTCTTTTTGATGATAGCCATTTTAACAGGCACGAGGTCTATCTCATTGTGGTTTTGATTTGCATTTCCCTGACGATTACTGACGTTTAGCACTGTTTCATGCACCAGTTGGCCATTCTATGTATTTCCTTTGGAAAAATGTCTATTCAGGGCCTTCACTCATTTTTTAATTTGGCTTATGTAGTTTAAGGAATAGGAAATACGACCCAAAAAGATAAAAGAAATAAATAAAAACTGTTTGTGTATATGAAGTACTACTTTACAGCATTATTCTTCAATATACATTTTAAAGAAGCTCTCAAATTCTAGTTTTTTCCAGGCCATAAATACAGATTAACAATATTAATTCAGAAGTTAAAATATGTTAGAGCCAGCAGCACCATTGAGTCAAAAGATAAAAGCAAAAGGAATTTTATGCTAAAATTAAACCTTTGTGTGTGTGTGTGTGTGTGTGTGTGTGTGTAAAACAGCAAAGAGAACACTGTAGGGATGAAATTCCTTTAAATTTAACATGTATTTGATAACAGGGATGCAAATATAAGTATTATTCAGTCCCTCCACTTAGAAAGCTACAAGTCTATTGGAAGAGTCAGGCATGTTCACAGAACTATAAAACATTATGTAATATATCATAGATAATTGCAATACAGATAATAATAACAAAATATGAGGAGGGAGAGTTAGAAAAGATAGAGAAAGCCAGGGAATGCTTTAGAAAGGGTGACTGAACTCAGCTATAAATAGGATAACCATACTTCCCTATTTCTTCCCGTGTATGTCTTCATAAAGCAGCCAGATTGACCTTTTTAAACATAAATCAGGTCATGTTACTCTTCTGCTCAAAACTCCTCACTGCTTTTCACGCCACTCAGGATAAAGTCACAAATCCTTAACATGATCTACAAGACTTTCATTCCTCTGGTCACATGTTACTCTCCAGCCTCATCTCAAGCCACTACCCCATTCCTCACTAAGCTCCAGACATACTAGCCTCTCTTCTCTTCATTTTATTATTTCTAGGCTCTGAATGTTTGTAGTATTTCTCTCTTGAATGTTTAATGTTTTACACCCCACCTTTTGCTGACAAGCCCTGCTCATCCCTTCAGTACTTAGCTTAAACAGAGTTTCTTCAAAGTCTTTCCTGACTATCTAATCTAAAACGAAGATCCCCTGTTATACTTTCTCCTTCAAAGAACCTTGTATTTTTCTTTCCAAGTATTTATCAAAGTTGCATTGACATCTTTTATCTCTATAATTACTGTTTAATATCAGTCTCTTCTCCTAGACAATAAACTATGTGAGAGCAGGGAGCAAGTCTGTTTTGCTCACCACCTTGCTAGCACAAACAGGAACTCAGAGGTATCTGTCATTATATGAGTAAAAATCAATTAAGTGTAACTACATATTTCAAGGTAGATGATGATTAAGTGGCATGGGAAATTACTTTAAAAAGGCTCTTTGGAAGGAGAAGAACATAGGTGGAAGACTGACACTTTTTGACTTGAAGTTACTATAAAACTACAGTATCCAAGACAGAATGGTATTTGCAGAAGAATACACAAATAGATCAATGGAACAGAAGAGAGAGCCAAGAAACAGACCCCCATGATTATAGTCAATTGATCATTGACAAAAGAGCAAAGCCAATAGAATGGAGCAAAGACAGTCTTTTCAACAAATGCTGCTGGAACAACTGGACATCCACGTGCAAAAAAATCAATCTAGACACAAACTTTACATCCTTCACAAAAATTAACTAAAATGGATCCTAGACCTAATTGTAAAATGCAAAAGTATAAAATTCCTAGAACATAGGAGAAAACCTTGTGACCTTGGGGTTGGTGATAGCTTTTTAGGTACAACAACATCAAAGATATTATTCATAAAGGAAATAATAGATAAGCTGGATTTAATTAAAACTAAAAACTCCTGCTCTATGAAAGACATTGTCAAGAGAATGAAAAGACAAGCCACAGACTGGGAGAAAATATTTGCAAAAGACATCTGATAAAGGACTATTATCTACAAAAAAAAAAAAACAAAAAAAAAAACCTCCTAAAATTCAACAAAAAGAAAACAAAAAACCTGGTTAAAAAATGGGACAAAGACCTTAACAGACCCCTCAGCAAAGAAGATATACAGATGGAAAATAAGCATAGGAAAAGATGCTCCACATCATATGCCGTCAGGGAAATGCAAATTAAAACAACATGAGATACCACCATATACCTATTAGAATACCCAAAATCTGGTACACTGACAACACCAAATGCTGGCAAGGATATGGAACAACAGGAACTCTCATTCATTGCTAGTGGGAATGCAAAATGGTACAGCCACTTTGAAGACAGTTTGGTGGTTTCTTATAAAACTAAACATAATCTTACCATACAATCCAGCAGTTGTGCTCCTTGGTATCTACCAAAAGGAGTTGAAAACTTATGTCTACACAAAAACCTGCACAACGATGTTTATAGCAGCTTTATTCATAGTTGCCAAAACTTGAAGCAATCAAGATGTCCTTCAGGAGGTGAATGGTTAAATAAATTGTGGTACATCCACACAACCGAATATTATGCAATGCTAAAAGCAAATGAGCTATCAAGACATGAAGGAAAAACTGCATATTACTAAGTGAAAAAAAGCCAATGTGAAAAGGCTACTTATTATATGCTTCCAATTAGATGACATTCTGGAAAAGGCAAAACTATGGAGACAATAAAAATGTCAGTGGTTTCCAGGGGTAGTGGTGAGGGGAGAGATAAACAGGTGGAGCAGAGAGGATTTTTAGGGCAGTGAAAATACTCTGTTTGATATTATAATGATGGATATATGTCATTATACAATTGTCCAAAACCACAGAATACACAAGATTTAGAGTAAACCATGAGGTAGACTATAGACTTTGAGTGATTATGATGTGTTGACGTAGGTTCATCCTTGGTAGAAAAACGTACCATTCTGGTGAGTGATGTTGACAATGGGGAAGGCTATGCACGTGTGTGGGGATGGGGTACATGGGAAATCTTCGTACCTTGGTCTTAATTTTGTTGTAAACCTAAATTGCTCTAAAAAAATAAAGTCTTTAATAAAAAGGGCTCTTTTCAAAGAGCAGACTAACAGAAAAAGAAAAGGGGCTAATAAATTAATACGAGACATCTACTATGGCTCAGACATCAGGTTAAGCATTTTGAACATAATATTTCATTTTACTATTAAAATAACCCAATGAAGTAGGAATTATTTATCCTCTTTTCCGGATTAGCTTGAGTTTTGGTTTCATGCAAGGATAAGTACTTTTTGTCATTTAACGAAATTATTTCATTTAAAATATAAAATTGTCCCAGATAATAGACTAATTTATTGTTCCATTCCACCATCAGTATCACTGTAAACAAGGGTTTATACCAAGTATTCATTTATTAATTTACTCAACAAATATTTATGTAGCACCTGCTATGTGTCAGGTGTTATTCTAGGTGTGAGAGATACCATTGTGGGCAAAAATGCTAAAAATCTCTTCCATCATTGAGTTTGCATTCTAATGGGAAATGAAACAATAAAACTGATAAATAAGTAATATATACTATATATTAGATAGAAGTAAATGTTGAAAAGGGAAAAATAAAGTGGAGAAATACAATATAAAATACTTGGGGGAAGAAGTAGATTTTAGATAGAGTGGCCACAGAAGGTTTTTTTGAGAAAGTACCATTTGAATTAAACCCTGAAGAAAGTGGGAGAGGTAGCCACACAGATTTTTTGGGAGAAAGCATTCTAAGTACAGTAAGCACGTCCTGCAAGCTTGAAGAATAGCAGGAAGTCACAATAACTGGGACAAGAACTAGGGGAGAACAGGAGGAGAGGAGGTCAAAGAGTTAACAAAGGCTGGATCATGTACCTTCTCACCCACGGCCGACTCCACTGCAGCCATGTGGCCTCTGCCCATTTGTGAACAGGCCAAGCACCTCCGTCTTTTGCATGTTGTTCCCTCTGCTTGAAATGCTCAGAGGGTTTTTTGCTCCAGTGATTCCTCATCAAAGTGGACTTATCTGACTATTCTATCAAAAATAACACCCTTCTTTATCCTTGTAGGTCATTGCAGGGTTTTTTCTTTCAATGACATGGGAAGGCTCTGGAGCAGCACTGTCCAATAGAACTTTGTGCAATGATGGAAATGTTCTGTACTGTCTACCATGGGGGCCACCAGCCACATGTGGCTACTGAGTACTTGAAATGTTGATAATGGAGCTGAGGCACTGAATTTTTAATTAAATTTGAATAGCCACATGTGACTAGTGGTTACCGTCTTGCACAGTACAGCTTTGGAGGTTTCTGAGGAGAGGAGCAAAAGGATCTACATTTTCAGAAGACTCACCCAGGCTGTGGTGTTGAGAATCAACTTCAGGAGGATAAGAGCAGAAGCATGAATTCTATTGAAAATGCAGTTTCAGTAAGTCAAGCAAGAAATGATGGTGCCTTGCATCAAGGCGATATCAGAGGAAATGGTGAGACGTAGTTAAATTCTCGATATATTTTGCAGTAGAGTCGATATGATTTGATGAAGAGCTCTATGTTGGATATGTTAGGAGTCATTAGATAAGAGCAACATTTACGGCCTAGACAACTTTAGGAATGGTGTTGCCCTTGACTGAGATAGAGATGGTTTGGGAGAAAATCTCAGGAGCTCAGTTTTATCATCTGAAGTGGGAGATGACTATCAGACATCCAAGCGGAAGATGCCAAGTAGGCAGATGGATATATAGGTCTGGAGATAAGTGACAGATTTGGACAAGAAATAATAAATTTGGGAGTTATTGAAATATTGGTAGCATTTTATGCCATGAGATTAGACAAAATTGCCTTGAGAGTAAATAAGACAAAAAAGAGAAGTAGTAAAATGACTGAGCCTTATTAATTAATGAAATACTAAGGAATATTTCAGACAACAAAACCTACCCTTAAAGATTTACAGTTCAGTGATCCAGTCAGGAAAGGATGATAACAGAAAGAGGGTATGTTTTTTAGTTAGTCAGCACTAGGAATTAATGTGGAGGAAAGGACAGAAAACACTTGTTCTTCTGAGGGCTCCTGCCGCCAGTCTATCTGTCACTCTCATGAGACATCATAAAGGGTAAGCTGAGCAGAGCATGCATTTGACACTTTACCATATGACTCCCACTATGGAGGTCATTATCCATTAGCTATATTCTAATTATATGATGAAATAATTAAAACCCAAACCATGTACAGCTTTATACATTTAAGGCAATATCCTGAATCACATCAGCTGAATTATGTTATAGTCCTAACTGTATATAACTAAGTAGATAAATTCAATTCGGATGACACAAAAAGAGAGACAAGGTCTATAGCCGAGCAAAATGCTCATATTATTGCTATTCTGCATGATGGTTAAATTTTACGTGTCAAATTGGCTAGGCTAAGGTGGTTAGTCGTTTGGTCAAATGCTCGTCTCCATGTTGCTGTGAAGGTATTTGTAGATGTGATTAACATCTACAATCAGTTGACTTTAAGTAAAGGATATTACCTTCTATAATGTGGGTGGGCCTCATCCAATCAGTTGGAGGCCCTAAAAGAAAAGACTTGAGGTTTCCTGGAGAAGGAATTCTGAGTCAAGACTGTAATAGAAATCCTACCTTAGTCTCCAGCCTACCAGCCTGTCCTACAGATTTGAGACTTGCCGGTCCCCACAATCAAGTGAGTCAATTCTTTAAAATAAATCTGTATCTATATCTATGTTTCACATATATCCGATTGGTGGTGTTTCTGTGTTTCTCTGGAGAACCCTGACTGAAACACTCTGCCTCTATTTGTACAAGCTGTGTGATGTGATGTAAGTTTTACTTAACCTCTGAAAGCTCCAGTTTCCTCAATGCAATAGGGAGAATCGTTTAGTATCAACCTTAATAGACATGTTATGTTCTGAAGGTTAAACAAAATAATCCATGAGAAGTTCTTAGTATGATGCCTGGCACACAATAAACATTCAATAAATGTTAGATTTTGCTATTATTATAAGAAGTAAATATTGGTGTTGACTATTTTTAAAGTCATGTTATAACATTTTACCTTAAATGTAAAAAATAAAATGTTTTCTTAAATCTATCATATACTTGTAATACCAGGACAGATGGTCAAACACTATCCTGGTCATATTCTAGATGCTTCTTCCTAACTAACAGAATCGTTTCTCCCAGAATTCTTCTCAGTAGTGTCCTGTCCACAGTTAACCAACCCCTAAACTGCCATACTGAGACTTAAGAAAAACATTTAATGAGACAAAATAAAACAAAGATATAAAAATGAAGAACATTAGCAATGCAAATATAGTGACCTGCTTCACTACTATTTTTCTAGAAAACTTCATGGTGCAGAAGAAAAAATATAAAACAATTTTATGCACATAAAATTTTAGGAAGGAGAACATTTATGATTCATAAACAAGCAGTTTTGGTTTTTCTTGTATAATATCATAAATGCCCTAATTTGAGATGAAAAACCTTCCTAAGAAAGACTGACTAGAAAAATATTAAAGAAAATTTTTAAAAAGACTGCATTACCCTCTTCATAGTAAATGCTTATTTTTACTTGTGTATAAGAAAAATTAGGAATTATATAAATTTAATAAATAGAAAGAGCTGACTCTGAAAGATAAAAAAAAGAGCCACTTTCTATAACTAACACACACATCACATATGATAGTAATCTAAAACATTTGTCAAACAAATTTTGTAATATGTTACATATTATTATAAATTAGAAATAACTTCCATTGGAAGTTCCATAAACTTCCATTGAATTTTCCAAGTAATTAAAAAATTTATAGCCATTTTTTCACTTCTAACTATTATAATTAACCCCTGAGTTATAATTTCCTGGTAATCTGTTCTCACTCACCTGTGAGAAACTGCTCCCCAGGCACCGTGCTTATTTGTGAGAATGTTGAGGATCTTCTGTTTCAGCTGATTTGCTGTCACGTGATCTCGATGCTTGGCGGCACTGATAAGATGGTCACACATCTTCTCTTCCTCTCTCCTGTCAGCAGCATACTGGGCACACTGTGACTGGGAAGAAATACAGACAGTGCATAATGATTGACGTACAACTTCTACCCTGTGTAAGTGAGGAATGATATATAACCTTAAGTTAAAGGGTAATAATTCAATTTTTAAAACTCAGATAATGTAATCTTTTGAAAGTTTATTCTAAAGAATACATACAGTCATCTTTCTACATTTTTATATATAAAGTTTAAGTAAAATAATTTGGATAATGTTATATAAAGCAATTAATGACTTCTAAGATTCCTTCCAATTCTGAAATTCTTCCAATTCTCCAATTCTGAATTTTAATAAGTCCCCAATAATCATTTTAGAAAGAAAAATGGTATATTAAAATATAAATTTACTTATTATTTTAACCAATATAGTATGTATGTCACTCAAAATAAGAGTTATGTTCCTGATAATTATATATAGATCAAAAACTTGCCATTTAATTTACATTTTTCCATTTCATAAACAGCAATGTGGTGTAGAGGAAAAAAAGTAATAGTTTAGGAATTTAGACCTGGATTTTATTTCACACTTTATGAAAATTCTTTATTTTTCCGTCATACTCAGTTTTATATTTGTAAAGTGAGGAACTAAGACAAGGTTTTCTCTATGATCTCTCCTTACTCTAGAATTTAATGTGCTCAAAGGTTCTCATAACTACCATCTTATTTGTATCTTCTTTAATAATCAGTGGTCCTGTCAGCTATCTGTATTCATCCTCATTGGTATTAGCAACATAGCTAGTCAATCTCACTGTGTATCAAAGGGTTCAATATGAACAGGAGGATGAACATCTCTTCAATCATAAGTTAGATTTTTTTGTATAATAATTTTTGTATAGGGTGGATTGACTATAAATTTTAACATTACCAAGTATTTAATATGAGTCATATAACTAGGAACAAAAAAAGTCTCATACATATAAAAAATACATATAACTAGTTCACATTCATCATTTCTATGTGAAAATTTGTTTCACGGAAGGTATCTGAACATATCCCTCCCATCTATCTATTGATATAGACTATGACAACAAGGCATATCTTTCAGAGAAAGAACTCTGCGGTAATTTAAGAAGGATTAATTCATTTTCCAATTTATCTTTTTGTACAGGGAATCACCAATTAGTACAATGATCTGCCTCCATAATGAGGTTAATAATTCATTAGCTCATTGGAGAGTACAATTAAATTTTCATTTTTCTTCCTTAACAATTACAGTGGGTAACTAAAAAATCTTAACTGTGAAGTGCCCATCTCAAATTAAATATACTTTTTCTCTTAATTCCAGGCTTATAAGGGAGATAGAGAAATTCCTCAAAAAGTCCTAGTAAAATTTCATGACTTTTATAAAATCTTTGACAATTTACTAGTGATGTGTTTGGTAAACTACATATACATACACACACACACACACACATCGATGCACTTACCAATATAACTCTAACTTCAAAAGAAAAAATTCAAATATTTGGCTTAAAAAAACAACGTCCATTCATTACGTGAGTGATAATACTGTCAAAATTAGATCTACATTAGTATTTTATTTTATGGATGCATAATCTAAAAAGCACTGAGTCTTCACATCTTCTCCACAGCTTCTTATCACCCTTAGCCATGCATCTTCAATAGGAGTGGTCCCAACCCCAAGGGGGTGAAAACTGGTGTTGGGGTGTGGGAAACAACTGTACTCTTTTTATGTAGAAAGCACAGATGTCTATATAGTATACAAATAGATATGCAGCATATTAATAGTAATAAAATTTCATGGGGGGGAGGGCCATTAGGACAAAAACTGTCTAAAAAGATTCTTTAGGGGGAAATAATGAAAAAACGGTTGAGAAACACTGCCCTTAGCTTAAAATCATCTTGGTTAAATATGTGTTAAAGCTGGTAACTAATATCTAGCTGCTTGAAAATCTATTTCAAATACTTTCACATGACAAATATTCATCTGTTTATATCCCCTCACAGTATCTTGAGTTTCTTAGGGGAAATATGATTGACTCAAAACTGATCCTGCAGGGAACTGAGTTAATGTTCTAAATCTTATTTAATAACAGAAGTCCTAAGTTAATTGAATATTCTTATTTTGTTTAGAATTCTGACCTCTCTTATACCTAAATATATTCTTCAAAGAACAGATAACTCAATTTTTTCTCGTCATCCAGATTACAGCATGATACCCTGATAAATATCCAATGTTATTTATTGTTGAAGAGATACGAGACTTCACTTTGACAAATACTTAATTGTCAACGTACTTGGATCAAAGTTTAAAATATTTGGTATTATTTTCAAAATAAGGTTGTTGCAATCCTGTATGACAAGTGTGTGCTGTCTCATTCTGACAAATGAAGCCGAGGTTATGGGTATTAAAGCAACAACAGCTATTTTTCTGTCTCACGCTTTTCAGCTAGCTAGATCAGAGATCACTAGACCAGGACAGCAACTTGCATGACTAAGAGAGCTGGTTTGCTGAGATAAAAATCCCATCAAAACTGAAATCTTAGGCTCTGATTTCCAGCCACACAACACTGGTTCGCATGTTGCTTCAGGAGAATACATTGGTGGAATTTTATTTTGAAGGCCACTGATGGTCCAACCTAAGCCAAATATCAGGTCACCTAAATATTTCAAAACCAATTTTGTTTTGTAAATTGAATGAGCTGAAATATTGCTATATTTAAAATACTGAAATCAGGATATTTGTTGAATTGAGGCAATACAAATGAGGGCAAAAAGTTACTGACATGCCAGATATCTAAAAACAATATTTTAATTAAAAAACTATTAGTATGGAATATATAGTACTTCAAAATCCTTTAGTTTTTGCATATAATAAAGAAGTGATAATCTGTTCTTTACTCAAGGTACTTATGAGAATTTTTAAACTTATATTTCCATATATCTCTATAGATCCACATATATATCATATAAAGTAGTGCTTCAGTTGTCAATAAAATATCAATTATAAAAATAAAACAAGAACTAAAATGATCATTGGCTACTCTGAAGATGAATACGTTAATAAATAATAAATTATTGAATGCTTGGCAAAACTGTTTCTTCATATAACTGATTGTTATACCCATATCTAATCATGTGTAAACTCTGCTAGCTTAAAAATTACTAAAGTAATTGCATTATAAAATTTTATTTGCCTTTAAGAGAAAGTTAGAACAACTTCAGCCTATCACATAGTTGGGCACAGGGCAGGAGGGATCTCTTCAAATGAGGTGAAAACAAACTAGTGCTTGTGTTTGACACTTAATAAAGCTTTTAAAAACAGGAACTGAAATACCTTCAGTGAAATTTTCCCCTTAATAAAAAACCTTCTATATAAGGTTGCCATTGGGGATGGCTGACATAACAGAAAAGCAGAATTTAATCTGCTCCTAAAACTTACCTCAAACTCCGCATGTTTATGTACATCCTCAGCTCTCTGTCTGTTCAAAATAAACTCAGCTTCATTTGCGACACGAACTATATGGTCCTTCATAGCATGGCAGAGTAATCTAAAAAGAAAAATACCTTTGCCATTATTCTTCTTAACAGCTTTGGTTAACTAATATTTTTCAATAATCAAATTTCAGTATTGCAAATATTAATTACACAGAAATTTTAGATAAAGTTACATTATAAACTTAATGTAGTTTAAATTATAATTCAGTGACATTAGAAACATAGAAATATGCCATAAAACTGTTACAGCAATACCTCTGTTAAATACAGTGTGTCTTATGAACGGATCATTCAGTTAACTCAATAAAGTTAGTTATGCAATCAAAATCAAAGCCTTTTTTTTTTTTTGGAGGAAGATTAGCCCTGAGCTAACATCTGCCGCCAATCCTCCTCCTTTTGCCGAGGAAGACCTGCCCTGAGCTAACATCCGTGCCCGTCTTCCTCTACTTTATCTGTGGGACGCCTACCACAGCATGGCGTGCCAAGTGGTACCATGTCCGCACTCGGGATCCGAACCAGCGAACCCCAGGCCGCCGAAGCAGAACATGCGCACTTAACTGCTGCGCCACTGGGCCGGCCGAAAAATCAAAGACTTTTGACGAAGTGTTGTAAAAAGGTTAAAACAACAGAATTCACTATCTTAGAAGTAAATTTTCACACAAAAGCTGGATGACCATAGAATAGAAAATCTATAGACTCAATCTTTAATTAATACAGATGATAGGAGTAAATGACATCTAAAATTCATCTAAGTGCTAAGATTCTAAAATCTAAGATGGAACTACAGTGAAACAAAGTTTGAAAAATACAACCATGGGGCAAAAGTTTTTTAACAATAAAAGTTATTTATTTGAATATTCAAATTGTTTTTAAAAGTGTAATAAGATATACAATGAAAAGCCTGTCACTGCATCCCCTCTCAACCTGATTCTCACCCTCAACAGGCAGTGAGTGTTATGAGTTTCTGCCTAGGTTTTCAAAGACTTTAAAAATATACGTAAGAAAATACAAATATATTCTTTTTCCGCGCTTTCTTACATGAATATTAGTATAATAATATTCATATACTACACAGTCTTTTCTGTACCTAGCTTCTCTCACTTAGCAATACTATCTTGGAGATCTTTTCATATCTATACACAGGGAGCTTCTTCATGCTTCTTTTATGGCATGGGGCAGAGGTTACTTCCAAAGATGGCTGTTACAGTATCTCCCATCCCACATGCTCTTTTGCAGTATGATATTGTCATTGTTCCATCAAAAAGAGGAGTCTTTGTCCACTCCCCTTAGATCTGCCTGGTGACTTCCTGTGACCAACAGAATACAGCAAAAATGATGCTATGCGACTTTTGAGGCTAGGACATAAGACGACTTGCATCTTTTGCCCTTCTTTCTTGGAAGTCTCTCTTCTAGAATCTGCTGCAATACTGAGAGAAGCTCACACCAGGTGGAGATCCTCAAGGAGGAGAATGGAGGTGCTCAGGCTCCCAGGCCTAGATGAGCCAACCCAAAAGCCAGCCTCCCAGGTAACTAACTGCAGCCCCAGATAACTCCACATGCAAAGGAACAAAGAACAGCTTAGCTGAGCCCCATCAATGAGCATCATGAGAAAGAAAAAAGAAAAGCTGTCGGTTTAAGGCACATGATGATAATGACGATGAAGATGATATTGATCAAAACAAATTGACCAAACCATTTATTGAGAGCTAGGTATAAATAGGTATAAATAGGTAGTTTATACATAATACTTAATTCTCACAACAATTCCCAGAGATATATAAGATTATTTTCATTTTAAAACATAAGAAAGCAAGCCTCAAAAATTTAAGTTCCTTGCCCCAGATCATAATTTTTAAAATAATTCTCATAATTTTATATTTTACATTGCATCTTCATTAACCAATATTTTTTAAAGTAAAACCTTTTAGTTATGTTTACTACTGCCATCCTCCTCTGTGGACATTCTAACATTAATTCTTTTTGTTTGTTAATTAAAAACAATGATTAGGCATTTTCAAATCTTTTAAAACATTTTCTTTTGCAATAAGTATTTACTGTGTTAAAAAAATAAAAGGATATTTGAAGTTAACTCTAAGTCCTTCTGGGTTTTTTCTTAAAGGGCAAACTTGTAAGTAATTTCAGTTCCTTCACTCATGGCTTTCTAAATTCAGTGCTAATACTCATATTCCTTTGTTACACAGTTTTTTCTCCCTAGATTTTTAACAAGTGCTATTTTCAGGATTGCTGTTCTCATTTTCACTGCTCATTAATGAAACGAATCATGATTTTTATTTCTTCCTCAAGTTGTCATAAATTTCAATCAGAACGGGATAGATTTAACCTCATTATAACTTTTGTATTTACTAAATACTAACTCATAGTAATTCCTCCCAAATCCTTCACTACATTCTGTCTACCCATGACAAATTCATCTTCCTCACTGATAAACACGTATAAGCAAAAGAAAAAAATATTACGTATCCTGATATTTCTAAATTATTGCTTAAATATAGTTTTTAAAAACTATATATGTCTTTGAAGTGAGTCTGACTGTATTGAATTTACTTTTTTCTAATGTATTAAGGTTGAATTACATAGTGCAGTAGTCCCCCCTAATCTGTGGTTTTGCTTACCACGGTTTCAGCTACCCACAGTCAACTGAATTTCAAAAATATTAAATGGAAAATTCCAGAAATAAACAATTCCTAAGTTTTAAATTGCACATCATTCTGAGAAGCATGATGAAATCTCACCCAGCCCTGGTGCAGCCAGCCAGGGACGTGAATCATCCCTTTGTCCGGGGATCCATGCTGTAAACACTATCCACCCAGTAGTCACTTAGTAGCCATCTCAGTTATCAGATCGACTGCAGTGGTATTGCAGTGTTTGTGTTCAAGTGACCCTTATTTTACTTAATAATGACCCCAAAGTGGAAGAGTAGTGATGCTGGCAATTCGGATATGCCAAAGAGTAGTTGTAAAGTGCTTCCCTTAAGTGAAAAGGTAGAAAGTTCTCCACTTACGGAAAGAAAAAAAAGAGTATGCTGAAGTTGCTAAGATATATCGTACTTTTTATTATAGTATATTGTTATAATTATTCTATTTCATTATTAGTTGTTAATCTTGTACTGTGCCTAATTTATAAACTAAACCTTATTGTAGGTATGTATGTATAGGAAAAAATATAGTATATATAGGATCCAGTACTATCCTCAGTTTCAGGCATTTTCAGTTGGGGGTCTTGGTACATATTCTCCATGGATAAGGCAGGACTACTGTACTAAGTTTTAAAATCTTTTCACCAAATTGTTCGCAATATCTGTGCGGCATCTTTCACAAAAATTAACAGGTAAATGGTATCTTTATTTCAAGGCAGTAATGTAAATTCTGAGCAGCACTGAATTCAAGATAGTTCTCAATAGAAATCTTTCCAAAATCCATGTCTGGTCTGACATAGATATAGTTATTCCATGATGAGATTCCATGACGAGTGAAATAACGACTCCCTGTTGGATCAGCAGGAACTTCCTGACAGTATGACAGAGGCACTGCTAAAATCTTGCCCTGCAGCAGGATAGGTAGAAACATCAACTGAACACATGCAGCAGTAATCTCTACCCACTTAAGAGGGACACAGGCACATTCCAATGGGAATGTTGTCTAGCTTTCAGCACAAAAGGTAACGACAACACAAGTTATTAAAGGATACAAAGGTTAGGGGAATCTGTTAGAAACCATAATACTTGGAAAAACAGGCTCAAACTCCTCTATGAATAATGTTGGAGGGCAAACAGTGATATGGATAGTCTTAATCTCAATCACTGAGGAAGCTGGAAAAATAAAAGAAGTTAAAGACTATAACCAACTCTAAGTATTAACTTTTGATGGAATTATTGGCCTCTATTTTATATATCGGAGGCTTCAAAGGAGAAAAGAGATGTGAGATATTGGTCTTCAGTTCAATCTCTTTGCCTAGTACATGAAGGCTGGAGAAAGCCAAGAAGAAATCTAATATGCACAGATCAGTGCAGATTACAAAATTTAAACAGATTGACAAAAGACAGAGGGAAGGGAGAGACTCAGGGTCTGGCTGGTTAATAGTTATTACTCCCAGGAGCAAAACAGTGGGCTGGCAAAGCAAAGAGGTATGGTGGCAGAGAAGTGGGTGGGTTGGGGAAGACTCTTGCATCAGAAACAATGTTATCAATTATCTGTCTTTCTGTCTCTGACACTTATGAGTTACATATCAACTAAGGTATGCTGTTTTATTTGCATGCAGAGAAGGCATCTTCTTGTCTGACTCTTATTCTCATTACAGGTGTGGAAAACCATTCACCACAGTAGCTCACAATTCCCAGACCTTTTTGGAATGTAAAATTGCTAAATCTAAGATTCCTTTAGAATCTTCAGTTCTACCTCACTTCAGTAAATCACTCTACTGGCCATAATTGGCTTCGCTTCTTAAATCTTTAAGCCCCAATAATCTACTCTCTGGTTACAAGCTCCTACCTTACTGTTCTCTCTCCCCTTCACTCATCTCTCCCTTGGCCTCAGGCAAAAATAAACTCTTGACTTCCTTTAACTTCCACTTCTTCAATCTCGCTCTTTCCTTAGTCCTTCTTTCACTGCCCAGTTTCACCTCCTTTCTCATCAAGCTTGGATCCCAGGATTCCACATTTTAACCATTCTCTTGCCAGTACCTTCACTAAATTCCTGATCTACCCACTGCCTCTGCTCAGAAAATAGTTAACCCTAGATTATGACACTGGTGTCCCTCTTCAGTTCTACATGTGGGCTACTGAGGAAACTCACAAAGCCAAATTTCACTAAAGAGGAACTTTGTATTTCTTTTTCACAGCCTATTTGTTTTACTCAGGTTTGAGAGACTGCGGAAATGTCTTTACTGTCCTAACCTCAATCGCTTAAAATTTTTATTTAAAAAAATCTAATAATATATTTATTTGGGCCTATATTTGTATTTATTTGAATATGTATTTAGTGTAAATATACATCAAAATAAATGCACATGCACACACATACATATCCATCGATATCGTGTATACACATACATACATATGTATATCAACCACTCTGCTGTGCCAGCATCCTCTTGCTTCTGTAACACTGTTTTATCTCGTTTATGTATCTACGCCACAACGTGTTCAGATTTGCATTTCTATGAGTTTTATAAATAAAGCTGCAGGTTTTCTTGTTCTTTTCAGATTAAGAAAATCTTCTATTCCTAGTTTGCTACGAAAATTTTTTTAAAATCAACATTGTTGAATTTTATTTGATGTGTCTGCACCTACTGAGATACTCAGAAATGATTTTCACCTTTAATATGATAAATGAAAGACATTTATAGGAATTTTTAAATGATGAACAACTTTTGAGCTCCTGGGATAACTTTCCCTCATCTCCCTCCCACAACCCACACCCCACAGCCCTAGAATGTATCTATACACGGCTGGATTGGGTTCCGTTAGTATTTTAATGAGGATTTACATATGCACATTCATAACTGAGACTGGCCTGCGATTTTCGTTTCTCCCATACATCTTGCTTGCTTGTGTAGTCAAGATTATAGAGGCCTCAAAGAATGAGTGGACAGCATTCCCTCGGTTTCTCTTCTCTAGGAGTTGGTATAGGGTCGGAATGGTGTTTTACTTGAACGTTTGGTAGAATATACCTCTAAACAAATTCTATAAGAAGAATTTTCACTGATTAAATTTCTTTCATACTTAAAGGAAAATTTAGGATTTTTTTTTTCTTATTCAGTTTTGGGAAGTTATATATTTTCTAGGAATTTTCCCACTTACCTTAAATTTTTAATTTTAATGGTAAAGCATTTGATAACACTCTCATTATCTTTTCTAATTTTATCTATAATTATGTCCCCTTTTTATTCCTTATGTTAATTGTTCGTGTTTTTCTATTTGGTTCTTGATCAATCTTGGTAGAGTTTGCCTTTATTATTCCTTTTTCTTTTTTGGTGAGGAAGATTTGCCCTGAGTTAACATCCATTGGCAATCTTCCTCTTTTTTTTTTTTTGCTGGAGGAAGAATGGCCCTGAGCTAACATCTGTGCCAGTCTTCCTCTATTTTGTATGTGGAATGCTGCCACAGTAGGTCCGTGCCTGGGATCTGAACTCGTGAACCCAGGCCGCTGAAGCAGACAGAGCCTGGGGAAGTTTAACCACTCAGCCTCTATTTGTTTTTTTTTTAAAGAATAAACTTCTGTCTTGTTAATCCTCTCTATTGTATCTTATTTTTCTATCTCATTGATTTCTGTTCTGGTCTTTATTATCAGCTTCCTTCTACTTTGTGAAGGCTTACTCTGTTATTTCCTAACTTGGACATTCTTCTTCTAGTTGGGGAGATTTAAGCTCACTAATTTTAGGCTTTCTCTTAATGTAAGCTCCACTTTCCTCGCATTACACACGTTTTGATATTTAGCATATCCAATATTGTTTAGTTCCAAATACTTTTTCTCTTGATTTTTCTTTAAAATATAAGCTACATGGATACTTAAAATCTTTCCATAATTATGAGGATATTTTAATATAATTTTTTCTTGTCCTTGTCTTCAAATGTAAATGTATAGTGGCCAGATAGCATGGTAACACTAATTTTTAAATTTGATGAGACTTGTGTTATGATCTGGTTATGTGGTCAGATTCTATAAATGTTCCATGTTTGTTTGAAAATAAGAAGTGTTCTCTAGGGTTGGGTGCAAAATTCTATATATGTCCATAAAATCAAGCTTACAAATTATGTTACTCAAATCCTGGATATCTTTACTGAATTTCTTGTCTGCTGGATATTTTGATAATTGAGATACAAGGGTTGGAGTGTTGAAATCTTCCATAAAGATGGCAGATTTGTCATTTGCTCCCTGATGTTCCACTGATTTTTGCTTTTCATATTTTGAAGCTATTTTGTTTGAAACATACACGTTTAGAACGATAGTATCATACTGGTGAACTCAAGTTTTTCTAACTATACGACCTAGTTCATCCCTAAAAGTGATTTTTGCCTTGAAATCTATTTGTTTTCACATTAACATATTTATGTCACCTTTCTTTTGGTTACTGTCCAGTATACATTTTTCTATCCTTTTACTTTCAACATTCCTTAGGCTTTAGGTATGCTTTTAGTAAATATAATATTAAATCCAACTCACAAATTCTGTTTTTAACTGGAAATTATAGTCCATTTCCATCGTTTAAGGCTATTGATATATAATGTACTTATTTCTAATCTAATACTCGTTTATTTCTGTTAGTCTATGTTTTTGTTTTTTTCTTTGAGGAGGGCATAGAGGCTTTGCTTTGTTTTGTTTTATTCCCTTTTTTTAATTCTTCATTACTTGGAAATGTATTTACTCTATTCTTTTCATTTCCATGCTTGGGATTTTAACAGGTACAGCTAACTTAACGAAGTATAAAGTCAAATAATAGAACTCTCTCCCACAACAATATGACCTAATGATCCTCTTTTGACTTACATGCTACTGTCCAATTCAAACTCACCTGTTACACATCAGTACCACTTTATAAAGACTACGTCTATTGAGATGTACCTATATGTCTACCAACTTATTTTCACACTTTTTTTCTTGTATCTCTCTGTCCTTCTAAGATTATTTTCTTTTATCCTGACATGTACACATTGTAAGTTTCTTAGTTGCTGTTCTCTAAGTGGTAAACTCTCTTAGGATTTTGATTTCTCTAAACATTCTTTTCACCTTAATTTTTTTAACAGCATCTTTTATTGAGATATACTTCACATAACAAAATAGTTACCATTTTAAAATGATGCTTTTGTGGTTTTAAGTACATTCGCTATGTTGTACAACCATTACTACTGTCTAATTCTAGAATATTTCCAACATCCCTGAAAAATCTCCATACCTATTAGCAGTTAGTCTCAATTTTCGCTTCCTCCTTCCCTCTGCTCCCTGGTAACTGCTAATTTACTTTATTTCTATCTGGATTTGCCTATTCTGGACATTTCATATAAATGGAATCATAACATACGTAGCCTTTTGTGTCTGGCATGTTTCACTCAGCATAACATTTTTCAGGTTCATCTATGTGTTGAATGTATCAGTACTTCATGTTTATGACAAAATAATATTCCATTGCATGTTTATACTATATTTTGTTTATCCATTCATCAGCTGATGGACATCTGAGCTGTTTCCACTTTTTGGCTACTATGAATAATACTCTTAGGAACTTTTGAATACAAGTTTTTGTGTGGACATATGTTTTCAATTCTTTTAGATAGATACCTAAAAGTGGAATTGCTGGGTCATATGGTAATTCTATGTTTAACTTGTTGAGAAATAGCTAAACTGTTTTCCACAGTGGCTGTACCATTTTACATTCCCACCAATAGTATGTGAGGGTTCCAACTTCTGCACATCCATGCCAAAACTTTTTATTGTTCCTTCTAAAAATTATATCCCTTCCAGTAAATGTGAAGTGGTATCTCATTGTAGTTTTGATTTGCATTTCCCTAATGACTAATGATGTATCTTTCATGTGCTCATTGGTCATTTGTATATCTTCTTTCGAGAAATGTCTATTCAAATTGGGTTGTCATTTTATTGTTGAGTTGTAAGAGTTCTTTCCATATTCTGGATACTAGACGCTTATCAGACACATGATTTACAAGTGCTTTCCTCAATTCCATGGGTTGTCTTTTCACTTTCTTGATAATGTCCTTTGATGCACAAAAACTTCAAATTTTGATGACGATCAATTTATCTTTTTGCTTGTACTTTTGGTATCATATACAAAAAAACACTGCCTAACCCAAGGCCATGTAGATTTTCACCTGTTTCCTTCTAAGATTTTACCTCCTCCATGTGTCTTTCGTGCATTTTGAGTTAATTTTTTTTTTTAAAGATTTTATTTTTTCCTTTTTTATCCCCGAAGCCCCCCGGTACATAGTTGTATATTCTTCATTGTGCGTCCTTCTAGTTGTGGCATGTGGGACGCCGCCTCAGCGTGATTTGATGAGCAGTGCCATGTCCGCGCCCAGGATTCGAACCAACGAAACACTGGGTTGCTGGCAGCGGAGCGCGCGGACTAAACCACTCGGCCACGGGGCCAGCCCCTATTTTGAGTTAATTTTTACATACAGTGTGAGGTAGGGGTATAGATTCATTCTTTTGCATGTTGATATTCAGTTATTCTAGCACTATTTGTTGAAAAGACTGTCCTCTTCCCATTGAATTGGTTTTGTTACTCTTGTTAAAAATCAATTGACCATAAATGTATGGGTTTATTTCTGGACTCTTAATTCTATTAAATTGGTCTATAAGTCTATTTACTTCAGTACCACACTGTTCTGATGATTGTAGCTTTGTAGTAAGTTTTAAAATCAGAAAGTGTGAGTCTATCCACCTTATTCTTCTTTCTCGAGACTGTTTTGGCTATTCTGTGTCCTTTGCAAATTTCATATGAATTTTAGGATTAGCTTGTCCATTTTTGACAAAAAGACAACTGAAATTTTGATTGGGATTTCATAGGATCTAGAGATAAATTTGGGAGTACTGTCATCTTAAAATTAAATTTTCTAATCCATTAACATGGGAGATCTTTCTAGTTATTTGTAGCTTCTTTAATTTCTTTAAAAACTGTTTTGTAGTTTTAAGTGTACAAGTCTTGAACTTCTTTGGTTAAATTTATTCGTTAGAATCTTATGTTTTAAAAAATAGTAATTGTAGTAAAATAACATAAAACAAAATTTACCATCTTAATCATTTCTAAGTGTACAGTTCAGTGGCATTAAGTACATTCACATTGTTTTGCTATCATCATCGTCATTCATCCACCCATCCATCCCTCCATCCATCAATCATCTTGCAAAATGGAAATTCTGTACCTATTAAACAGTAACTTCCCATTATCCCGCCCTCTACCAATCACTTCTCTACTTTCTGTCTCAAGTTTGACTACTCTAGGTAGCTCATACAACAGGAATCCTAACAGTATTTGTCCTTTTATGACCAGCTTATTTCATTTAGCATAATATCCTCAAAGTTCATCCACATTGTAGAACGTGCCAAAATTTCCTTTCTTTTTAAGACTGAGTAATATTCCATTGTATGTATACACCACATTATGTTTATCCATTCATCTGTGAATGAACACTTGGTTTGCTTCAACCTTTTGGCTCTTGGAAATAATGCAGCTAAGAACATAGTTATACAAATATCTCTTTGAGTTCCTGCTTTTAGTTCTTTTTGGTATGTACATAACCAGAAATCAACCTGCTGGAGGAACTACCATACTGTTTTCCATAATGGCTGCACTACTTTAGATTCCTACCAACAGTACACAAGGGTTCCAATTTCTCCACATCTTCATGAACACTTGCTATTTTCTATTTTACTTTTTGTTTTTGATAGTACCCATCCTAATGGATGTAAGGTGGTATCTCATTGTGGTTTTGATTTGAATCTCCATAATGATTAAGGATGTTCAGTATCTTTTCATGAAGTTATTAATATCTTATTCTTTTTGTTGCTATTTTAAATGGAAAGGTTTGTGTGTGTGTGTGTGTAAGGAAGATTGGCCCTGACCTAACATCTGTGCCAATCTTCCTCTATTTTATGTGGGATGCTGCCACAGCATGGCTTGACAAGCGGTGCTAGGTCCGTGTCCAGGATCTGTACCTGTGAACCCCAGGCCTCTGAAGCAGAGTGTGCGAACTTAACTACTTAGCCATGGGGCCAGCCCCTCAGGTTAGATTCTTTACTTAATTTCTGGCCAAAGGTTTAACAGCATTGCTGCTTTAGGCATATGCCCCCAGGGCATTCTCCTTGAGGCACCAAGTTATAGGATGGAATGGCAGCCCTGGAGAACTCCTAAACCATTTATAAGACCCATATTATTACTCTAGTACGATGTGAATGTTCTGCAGCAGAAGGTAACCTCAGGTCCCTGAATAACCCATACAACTTTAGTAAAAGTCCCTATTCAATTTTCAATCCATTGAAATGTGACTTTAAGATCATACTATACTAAATTAATCACCTAGTTTAGTCAACTTTACCTCCTTAAAATATGTTTACTCTGTTTATTCATTTCACTAACATTGACTTAAATTAGGCCTTAATCATCTCGCATCTGGATTTCTACAGCCCCTGAAATTTTCTGCCTCCCCCAAATCTTCCATCCTTCCAATACATTTTTCACTTTGTCATTAGTGTTATTTATACTTAAATTTCTTCAATGGTTACCTATGATAGACAAGATAATAGTCAAACTTACTATACACAGATGTCTGTCTACTTCTCCAACCTTATCTGCAGCCATTTTAACATACTTATTCTATGTTCTAGAAAAACTTTTGCAGTTCCTTTAATGAGTCATGCTATTTCAGAACCTTTATATGTGCAATTTCTTCTTCCTGTAACCCCTGCCACGCCCTCCTCCCAAGAGCGCTAACAGACCTTCTCCCAACTTCTCAAATGTTCTGGGCATTATAATATTTATCACATTGTTTTATGATTTTTTTCTTTCTTTCTTTTCTTCTTAACAACTCTCTTCCCAACTATGAAGTTCATTAAATAAGGTACAATGCCTATTCATCTCTGTATCCAACATGATTTGCATGGTACCTGTTACGAAGTATGGACTCATAAATATTACATGGCTAAATGGATAAACGTCTGAATGAATACACGAGTATGTTACAGGGGAAGGAGCAGAAAAGAAGAAATAGATTTTAACGGTAAGCTAGTTTCTTAACACTATACAATTTTATGATACATTTAGCACACAGAAAATGAGGTTAATAAATATCAGACAATTTAGGAATATCCATTACAGAACACTTTCCTTCTCACAGTATCTATAAAACAAGTGAATGAAGTGGTCTTCATCTTCTAATGTAAGTTTATTTTTCAGAGGAAATAGAAGAAGAAAACAATTTGCTCAATCCTGTTCATTGCTCTTCTAAAACAGAGTTGTTATGGATATAGGAAAGAAGATGTCAGGAAGCAAAATAAACTACTCTATTCCAAATGGAATAGTTATAAGGAAGGCAAGTTCTGATGTTCTAAGGAAGTATCCAATATTATGCAGTTTCTTATAATTTAAATTGCTTGGCTTTGACCTGAGACTCTGAGATCCTGAATATTAAATATAAATAATTCCTGTAATTTGATAAAATAAAAAAAAATCAATCGAAAAGGCAATATGAGAGGTCAGAAAAATGAGTCTTCCATCATTTATAGATGAATGAGAGGACAAAAGGCAGAACTAGCTTGCATTTAAGTTTTGCCTTTTATTAGCATTATGAACTCGGACAAATAATTTTCCGTGTGTCTGAGTTTCAGGTTCCTGATTAGGAAATGGAGCTGCACTGTTCCAGATATCCCATAAACTGCAGGAAAGAGTGCATACCCACACTGTAAGGTTAGATTTTAAGATCCTAATTTATTTAGTCAAGAAGACAGACTCCGATGGGAAGTGAAATAGCCACACGGTGCAACAGCAGATGTAACACCTCACTGTCACTTCCTCTGGACCTAAAACCTCAAAAAAGGCAGGCATAGAGTTTCTGGTGACATTGCAAGGTAGAATCTGGCTGGATTGGAGCATCTTAATTTCTTCCAGTACTCTAGACCTTTAACAGACTATTAAAAAATCTGGAAAAATAATTACCATTTTTAAAAGATGTTTAAATTTTTAATTTTTTTATTTTGGAGAATGTTTACGAGCTTTGTGCTCTACTAGCTCATGAACCAATTCAACGTTAATAAATCTTCACTCAATAAAAAGAGCTGAATACATGCCTTGTTGCCCTGAGAAGTGTATCTCTGACCCTCACTTTCCTGCATTCCCCAAAAGTACATTTTTTTAAGGAGGGAAAACACTTACCCCATATGGTTATGAGAAACAAGTAAGAGAATATTTGTAAAGTTTTTGATACATACTAAGCACCCAAAAATAGCAGTTCAGATTTCTAAAAGGTCGACACTGATACACTGGTTATCTTTATACTCATTAGAAGGAAGAACAAGAGATGACAGATCTTAATATTTAACTGTGGAGCTCCATCCATATCAAGCTGTGCACTTCTGCATGTTCATAATTTAGATTTGTAATTTGGCATATAAGTTTGAAATATACTACTAATCAAACTCTCTTTTTGAGCATGACCCCATTTACTCAATTTCGTGAGCTGTAAAATACAAAAATTAGAAAACTGAGGCATAGTGGTGGTCCATATAGAAGGCTTTTCTGAGTCTTTCTATTGGTGCAGAAGAAGGAAAGGTGGGAAAATAGACAGCAGAGACTTAAAAATCTCTCTCTCTATATAGCTATTAGGAAAAAAATTACATAGGAAAACAAGTTATTCTCATAAAATACTAAATATTTCCCAGAGGATAAAATCTATCATTATTCACACCTTTGGGTCAACTGATTATATGAAAATCTATTATATAAAAATATATAAAAGCAGAATGTTATATTATCTACCATGAACCTAAATAGTCATTACACTTCTTAGAGCAGCATGGAAAACAATGACTTAGTTTATGATCCTATTTATGCTGCCAGTTATGGGTAAGGATGGTGATAATTTTACATGGCTGGTAAAATGACTAAATTAAGCATAATAGTTCTCAAATTTTGATGTACATTAAAGATCCTGACGACTTGCAGACCATATTAAAAATGGTGATATCCAAGTTCCACCCAGGGATTCTGACTCCGTATGTCTGATGTGAGACCCTAGTATCTCCATGTATAATAAGTATCCCTCATGATAGTGATGTACATCGCAATTTAAGGACCAGTGAGTTAATGCTGTGTGAATGATGGTAAAGTCTAGATCTGATTTCTCAGCTAGCTTCATTCAGTTGCATAGTCACAAAATCTACCCCTGAGGTTAACTAGCGCAGAGAAACTATTATTACAAAGATTGTAAAGAGAACGCACTTATCCAACATTGTTAGGTTAGGGTCACTTCTTAAGATGAGTCTCCAAGTATTCTAATACTAGTTCAGTCACCATATGTAAGGAAGTTAAGTCTCTTCTGTTTTATGGGTGCAGACAGAGGGAGGTACTCTCAACTTGTTCATAGGCCAGAAAGGTCCATTTATATTAAATCTCCTACTTTTCTCCTTTCCAATCTCTTCAGTGACCAAGGTTGGTTACCTATTTACTCTTTTTCTATGTAAAACTAGTCTCAATAAGTTAATGTCCTTATGGAGGATTTAAATAATTTAATATAGTTAATATAATCCTATTTAATATAGTTTAATGTAATCCTATAGTTTAATATGGATTTAGAAAACATTGCTCTCAGAATAGGACATGTTAAGGTTTCTTTGAGACACAAACTGGATACCATCTAAGAACAGTGGCTTTCAAACTGTGCCCCAAAGTAAAATATGAGAGATATATTTTATATCATAAACCTACAAACCTACACAACAAACATTTCAGCAAACAGTATTTACTTGAACAGGCAATGTACCCAATTATTTTGTCCATTATTTACTATTTCATACTTTTGAAAGTGCTGATAGCAACCCATTAAATTGATTTCATGTCCTGTTAAAGGTTAAGACAATAGTTTTGAAAATACTGGTCAGACGACTTCCTCCTTCTATAGTTCAACCTGGACCAAATAATCAAGCTCCTGGCTTAAATTCTGGGATTCCAAGTAAACAGCTCAAAGATATAACAACCAGGAGAAGAGTAGGCAGTGCTAACAGTTATAACAAAGTCTGAGAAGTGATGGGATAGGGGTTCTGAGTTAAGAAAAACTGAATCAAGATCAGAGATGTGGCAGTAACTAAAGCGAAGAAGGCTCGTTTCAATCCATTTTATTTGCCCCCTAATAATAGGAGTGGAGAAACATGGATTAATGGTGTGAAAGGAAAATTTTGGAGGAAAATGTAGAAGCAAATAAGGCCTAACAGCACGAGTAGCCACAGTATAACAGAACGACGCTGGGAAGAAATGCGCCTGCTACGACAGCCTCTGGTTAATTCCCAAGCTCTTCTGTGCTCTCTCAACTGGATGGCTCCTTTTCCAAGGGAACGGGGTTGCCAAAGTGTCTTGCAAACACTATGAATGCAAGTCCCAATAAGAGCTTTTCCCTTAGTTAACAATATAATTCCTTATTGCTGAATCTATCACTATAAATTCTAAGAACTAGAGAATAAATAATGCAATATGAAATTCATTTCTTTTGGAAAAGAAGAGAGAGAAGAAATAACGTTAACACTTTTATTTTCGCTGTTTTGACTGATAAGTAGCATGATGCCCTAGGAAGCTTCTGAATAGGTCATTATTACCAGCCTATCCTACTACTTGTGTGTGCCTTAGTGTTTTGCATAAAATGTGCTATAGGCAATTGGAGTAAGTGACATTATCATGTTAAGAATGCAAAAGGCCTACCAGTGCCCCTGAACAGGATATGTAATCTACTCTAGTTTCCTCAACATTCTTTGTCCATAGCCTTCAAAACCCAGCTCAAATGCCACTTAAATAATAATAAAAGCAAAGGCTTATTTCTTGAGTCCTTACTGTGTGACAGGAACATTGAGAACTGATTACTTATCAGACTAAGAGTATTATAGGTATCTTTCCATTTGATTCTTACCTCATTTGATATCTTATTAGATAAGCACAAGTAGCCCCACTATACATATGAAGAAACTAAAGGTTAGAGAGATTAAGTAACTTGCCCAAAGTCACACAAATAGGCAACTGTGTTTGACTTAATTGGGAAATGTAATCAGTTTGATATGCCTTCTAACGGTGCATTAGAGTGAGAAAAGGCAAGGGATGTAGAGTTAGGCATTCATTCACTCAACAATAATTTATCGAGGGTCTTCTTCGTGGTAATAAATGACAATGAAATGTAAGTATGACATACTTTAGGAGGAAATGGAGGGTGCCTAGTTCAGTGTGTGTGTGGTGGAGGGGGAGGGGGGCGGTAAGGAGGCCCAGGTAAGCAAAGGCCTTGCAGGTCATGTTACAGAACTTTATAAGTAATGAAGCACTACTGTAGTTTTGTTTTTTCTTTTAAGTCAGGTTTATTCAGGTATAATTGACATAAAGTTAACCCTTTTTAAATGCACAGTTTGATGAGTTTTGACAAACATATGTTTTAGGTAGTCACCATGGTAATCAAAAACCTTTTCATCACCCAAAAATGTTCCTTTGTGCCTTTTTCCTGACATCCACAGCAACCAGTGAATTGTTTTCTGTCCTATAATTTTGTCTTTTCCATAATGTCACAGCAATGGAATCAGATAGCATGTCTTCACTGTCTGGCTTCTTTAGCTTCACACAGTACTTTTAAGTGGCACATCTGTTGTGTGTGTCAGTAGCTCACACCTTTTTACTGCTGAGTAGTATCTGATATAATGATATATCATAATTAGTTTATCCATTTACTATTGATGGACATTCGAGTTATTTCCAGTCTTTGGCTCTTACGAATAAAGTTGCTACGAACATTCACATACAGGTCTTAATTTGGACCTATATATTCATTTTTCTTGGAAAAACATCTAGGCTTAGAATTGTTGAGTCAAACAATAAGTGTATGTTTAACCTTGTAAGATGCTAACAAACTGCTTTGCAAGTGGATGTGCCATTTTGCATTCCCACCAGCAAGGTACAACTAGTGATGCACAATGCTATCTCACTGTGGTTTAAAACTGAATTTCCCAAATAAATAATAATGTGCAACATCTGTTCCTGTGCTGATTGGCCACTTGTATACCTTCTTAGGTGTAGTGTCTCTTCAAGTCATTTGCCCAATCTGTATTGGGTAGCTTGTCTTTTTATTATGGAGTTATAAAATCTTCTCTCTTCCCTTCCACTGATCTATTCGTCTGTCTCTACACCAATCCTCCATCCGTGTTCTTTTTCAATTTGTTTTGGCTATTCTAGGTCCATAGTATTTTCAAAGAAATTTAAACATCAGCTACCAAATTTAAAATTTGGTATTTTTTAAATAAAATTGAAAAATTTAAAATTTAAAAATTTCTACCAAAAAAAAAAAATAAGCCTGCTGGAATTTTGATTAGGGTTAGGTCTACAGATAGTTTGGGGAGAAGTAATAGCTTTACTCTGTTGAGTCTTCTGATGCATGAACACAATATATTCCGGCATTTTAAAATTTATTTAAAAAATTTTCCCAGAAATATTTTGTAGTTTTTATTATACAGGTTTTTCACATATTTTATTAAGTACATCCCTAAGTATTTCATGTTTTTAATACCATTATAATGGGTTCATTTTTAATTTAAATTTCCAATATTTCACATTTATTATAAATGTTATTATAATTGATCTTTGAATACTGATCTTATATCCTGCGGCTTTGCTAAATTCACTTATTAGTTCTAGTACAGTACTTTTGCTCAGACATCTTAGCGTTTTCTACTTGACTAATTGAACTGGCTAAGACCTCTAGCCCAACACTGAATACAGGTGGTGAGTGAGAACATCCTAGCCTTGTTTTTGATCTAGGGGGAAAGCATTTAGTCTTTCACCATTAAGAAAGATGTTCGCTATATGCTTTTTGAAGACACCATTTATCACATAGGGGGAGTTAGATTTCTAGTTTACTGAGAGTTTTTATTATGAAAAAATGTTGAATTTTTCAAATGTTTTTCCTACATCTATTAAAATATCCATATATATATTTTTCTTTTTTAGTCTGTTGATATGGTACATTACGTTGATGGATATTTTTGAGTATTAAACCAACTTTGCATTCTTGGGATAAACACCTCTTACTCATGATGTAATTTTTTTCATATATTGCTGGACTTGCTTTGCCAAATTTTATTAAGGATACCGCACCTATGTTTATAGTGAATACTGGTCCACAGTTTCATTTCTGTAATGTCTATCATGTTGTTACCAGGGTGATGAGGTCTCATAAAATGAACTGTAAAGTGTTATCTACTCTTCTATTTCTGACTTTGAGTATAATTGGTATTATTTCTTCCTTAAATGTTTGGTAGAAATATTTAAATTATTTTTTAACATCAACTCTGCTCTTAAGTCCGTTGTTTTCCTTACATTGTGCTAGGAATGGAAGAATCTATGCTTTGGTATAATGGATTGTTTTAAATTCTGATTCATAAGTATGCATAATGCTTGTATAAAAATACGTAAAACTTCCATACTCTTTATGATACAGAAATAGATGTTATAAACTCTATCAGCATTAATAATTAAGTAAAATTACAGTCATCACTTAAAAGTCAGGAAAACTTTGACTATTTAAATAATATAATGCTCAAAGACAGATTATGATTTTTAGAAAAAAAAAGTCCATATTTGTTTTATTAGATAAAAAAGAACATAAAGGTGTTTTCTGTTGTTCTAAATCTTAATTTTCAGGAAAAAAGCCAGAACTTATTTTTTTTTTTGATTCCACACAGTGTCCTATACTTATTTAGGTCCTGTCTCCTAAAAGAAGCCTTCTCTAATCACGAATGTCCCAAGGAATAGTTCCTTCTTTTAAAGTCAATGCAATTTTCATATCATTTATTTGCACTTAGTCATATACTATGAAATTCTGAACTGTTTAACTTTTTCTGCATGTAAATCCTAACTTCTCAATTATAAATTACTGGGAGATGAGGACCACATGTAAAATGTATTTGTATTGCTGCTAAAACTAACCTGTTAATGAGTATTTTATAAGAATTTACTCAGGTTTGTTTTTCCAAATGCGTCGTGATTGCATTGGTGTTGATAACTTCAGGAATACCTGTACAGTTATTATACTGCCTTTGTAAGAGAAAACAATAATAACAACTTTTTTTTTTTGAGGAAGATTATCCCTGAGCTAATATCTGCTGTCAATCCTCCTCTTTTTGCTGAGGAAGACTGGCCATGAGCTGACACCCATGCCCATCTTCCTCTACTTTATACGTGGGATGCCTGCCACAGCATGGCTTGCCAAGCGGTGCCATGTCTGCACCCAGGATGCAAACTGGCAAACCCCGGACGCCCGAAGTAGAACATGCGAACTTAACCGCTGCACCACTGAACTGGCCTCCTAACAACTTTTTTTAATCCTTGTCCAACTTGGGCTGTGACTTCTTATGACAGATGTGTTATAAAAGAAGTACTCTGGTTTTACAAACGTTGGTCTGTACAACGGCAATTGAAGAATTTAAATTAAATGTGTTCTTACTTTACCAATATGGGAATTAATCAGCTTATAATTCAGTGCTTCAATTCCTCTGGCACCTTGGGAAGAGTTCCTAGACTAAAATCCATGGCCCAGGCCATGACTATACTCTTGTCTCACCTGGCTTGTTCATTCTGTTCCTTCACCTCTCACCTTTAGTGTATCCTTGGACTGGCCACACACTTTATACCTTCATGTTAGTATAGGCCCTCCCACAACCTGTTAGTTCACTTCTACTCGTATCTGTTATTTAAACAACATACCAGTCACAAATGCAAAGGCCAACTCTAGCCTCCTCTGTTGCTAAGTTGATCCTAGTTACATCAGAATGATATAGAAATGAAATCACACTTTTCTAATAGAGAACTGGATCGTTTGAATCTTGACGGGTATTTACTTGCCATAAGTAAGCTAAGAACAACAATAACAAAACGTCTCTAAGAAATAAGAAATAGGAGGAAATACGGCACAGAAACAAATATATAAAAAATAGGCACCCTTCCCTTTTTCTGTTTTTAATATAAATAACTCTGAGTGTTTTATGAAATATTACTTAACTCTCACCAAAGTTAAAGTAATGGTGCCTAAGAGGAAAGTATATTTAAAGTTGTTCTCAGAAGAGAAAAAAACTCCTCAATACACATGTATATCAGATATATTTTAAATATGGTTAAAAATGTAATTCAAATAAAATTTATGATCACTAAATTCTGAAATATATTCCTTTATTACTTGAAATATAGCCATTATTAAATGGGACTTATTTTAGTTTTAGGTAAATAACATTTTATTTATCATCAATGTCTAAAGTTAAGTCTATAAATTAGCAATACTATTTAAGATCTATAAAATTAATTTTGTAAAAGAGAAGATTTCTTTTTACCTCATCCATTTACAAAACTCAGTATTTTAATAACTTATTACATGTGCAAAATGACTAACAGAGTAGTAAGAAAAACGTACAGATTAGATTCTACATGAAAAAATAGAGAGAGTAAACTTCTGCTTTCCAGGAGTTTCCAGGGATTTTTAGTTCAAAATTAAACCATAATCTCAACTCTGAGAAAAATGTTTCTTATCTTACAATTTTGGAAGTTACTGTTTTTTTAATACAGGTTTTTTGAAATCAAAGACACAAAACAAACAAACTCAAGCAAACCAAAGCTTATTGGTTTAATTATTAAATAGCATTAGTTAAATTAAAGAAGATATTCAAGTTGGGGCCAGACAATCACATACAATCATAAAGAATTATACTTGGATGCAATACGCTTCTCTTCTTCAAAACATAAGAAATTCAACCTATACATTTTTTTTCCATATTTTAAGGAACAAAATAAAAAAAAATTGGAAGCTTGTGAATCTTAGGTTAAATCCAGTGCTAAACAAGAATACATCCTGGCTTTTTATGAATATTCATTAATTATATCCCATATACTTTCAAAATAATGATAAAGGTTTATTTTAGGCAAATGATTAATTTATTTGAAAAGAACACTCAAATTCCATAACTTAAAAAAGTCTTTCTTATATGCTTTTATAGTTCAAATCAATATTTTAATAATTTAAAATCCAATTATTATTGCCAAGATATTATAGGCAATTTTACATCCCATTAACCTGGCTTTGTTTTAATTATAAAGATCCTTTGTTAGATTCCTTTAAATGATCCAGTTCATAATTCCAGCCTGTCCTAGGGAGTGCTTTCATTCAGCTGCACATTCATCAACTGTTTTCGGCCTGTTAATTGCAGACAACTGCACAATGGCTTTCTCCAGCTATGATTGATGAATTATATTCATGAGTGTAGCTGTTAAGTAGGATAAACATTTATAACAATTTCCACTTAAAGATTTTTATCTTCATTCCCACAAGGACAAATTAAAGACTGAGATTCTAACAACCAAGAGAAAGCGTTCTTTATGTGTTTCATTTTAAACTACCAGAAAAAGTTAAGAAAACTGCTATATGTCCATGCAAATGAGATAAAAGCATGTGTAAAGAACCTAATTTGTGACTAGTACATAGTGGGCATCAACGAGAAGAAGGCAGATAAACAGACTAATATGTCTTTACTGCAACTACAACCCAACTACCTAAATACATATTTTTTTGATCTGGAACTCCCAGTTCAAACTTATGAAAGATAAAGGCCTAAACTGAAAAAAAATGAACCAAACTAAAGGTGGGAGTCAGCAAAATTCTGAATACACATTATATGTAATAACAACAACAAAAAAATACTTCCATGTTTTAAGTGCCTATCTTGCAGCAGTTGTAATAAATGTTACATATATTATTTTCAATCTTCAGAGAAACTAGGCATGAAAGGTATTACACTACTCTACAGATGTGAAATAATGTCAGAGGGAGATTGTTATGTGCCTAGAGTCTAAGAGTTTATCAGAAAGAGAAACGGTATTTGAACTCAGTACAAATAGTACACATATGCTCCGTATTATAATAGGCACCATGGAAACAGCCATAAAAAATAGACTACTAATAAACAGGCCCTAACACCATGGAATGAGAAGTACAAACCAGGGGAAAATGGAAGGTGCTAGGAGAACACAGGAAGGCACTTAATCTGGATTAGGGATGGGGAGGGGTTAGTGCTCAGTGAAGAGATTATTTTCACTGAAGAGAAGTGAATGTCCAAAAGCGAATGCCATTTTCTTTGTGCTGTGGACTGCTGGGGAAAACATCACAAAATCAAAGACAGCAACTTCAATCAGGTCCCCTAAACATTCTGGCGAGCCTCCAGGTTTCTGTAGTCTTTTCTCTCCCCTGTTTCTCTACAGTGTACTTTTCAATATTCTCCGATCTTCTCACCCACCTCCCCAAATTTCCTTCCTTCTCACTAAATGGCCCCACCTGCCACTTCATAGAGAAAATAGAGCATCATGAAAGAAAGCCCCTGAATCCTGCCACCAATTTAATTGCCTTCATCCTTTCTCAGTGCTCTTCCACAAAAGGCCAATGCCTGTACTTCAGTTTCCCCATCTCTCACAGACTTTACTCTTTCAATAGAGTAGAAACTTTACTTCTTTCCTTCCAACTATATTGGTTTCTTTCCATCAGCATTTAGAAATACTCCAGGCCTTCCTTCTAAAAACATCCTCAAACCCCCAGAAAAATTAAAAACCCTATCCACCTCCACCAACCACCCTATCTTTCCCCTTCTTGGCCAAACTTCTCATAGTTGTGTGTACTTCTTGTCTATACTCATCTCCCCCTCACTCCTCACTCAAAACAACCTAACTCCTGTCCCCATGGGTACTCTAGTGAAATCACCACTTTCTCAAAGGTTACTGTCTCAATCATCTGCTCCCATACTACCCTCTACTTGCCCTTTGCCAGATTCATTACATCAGTAATTACTTAATCTAAGACTCTTATCCCCAGTAGATTGTAAGCTCTATTAGGGCAGGGTCTGGGTCTACATCCAGCATCTTTAGCACACAAGCACTTACTCAATTCAGTGTAAGTTTGGACAAAATCAACATGACCCTCTTGTCACTGAGTCAATGGTCTCTTTAATCCTAACTTAAAAATTTTTTCGTTGACTGTTCACTCCTTCTCAAAGATTCTACTCACCATTCTTTTCTTCAGTCCTTCAATAAATATTTCTGATTGTGAACTACGTGCTAGGTGTATTCCAGAAACCAAGGGATATATCAACAAATACGACAGCGAATAAAACATGAGTTCTTAAGGAAAGTACATTTTAGTGGGTAAGACAGACATAAACAAAGAAGATAATTAGAGATGATGTTATTAAATGTCAAAACAGAGTCATGTGATGGAAGTGTGATAACTCAATAAGGTCACTAGGGAACCTCCCTGAGAGGGTGACATGTAAACTGATTCCTGAATGATGGGAAACCAGTCATGTGAAGATGTGAGGAAAGAGGATTCCCAGGAGAAACGGCAGTAAAGGCTAGGCCCCAGGTTCTCTGATCATTCTACACGCTCTCTCTGAGCGTTACGTCTGTATTCTTTTCTACCATTCACCACATACAAGCTGAGGACACCTAAACCTACAGATCTCCACTTCAGCTGTCTCTTTGGAGAGCTAGAGACCCAAATTCCAAGAAGCCCATTCAACATTTCCACTTGGACATTTCACAGTCACTACAAATTCAGTGTAACCAAAAGTGAAAACATCTCTCACCCAACCCATGTTCCTCCTTCTGTATTGCTCTAAGTAAACTGTACTTATACTATAAACCACCCGGCCAGAAATCAAGTAATCTGTGATTCCTTCTTTCCCTTCTTACCATCTAATAAGCAATTTTATAGATTTAATTTCCAAAAGATACTTCAAATTTGTCTACTTCTTCATCCTCATAGCCACTATTAGTCAGTCAATGACATCATCATCTTCAATAGGATTACTGAAACTTCAGATTGTTATCTCTGTTCCAGTCTTGAGGCCCTGATCCATTTGCCACACTGAAGATTATGACTAAACCTCTTGAATTACACCCCACACCCTTAGCACAGCTCAGAAACCCCTTCATGCATGGCCCTTGCCAATGACCCCAGCCATAAAGGGATGACCCTTGTCTCTATGTGGCTGGCACACAGCATGCACATAGATAGCTGTTGGCTGACAGAAAATGGCTCTTCAGCAACACGTCTTGCTATTTTGTGCCTCTAGGGTATTGCACTACAGTATTCCCTGGGCCCAGAATTTTATTCTCATTTTTTTTTTCTTTTACCTAGCTATGTCCTAATCATCTCTCAGTTCTCACTTAAGATGGCATTCTGTTTGGACACACATTTTTCTTTTTTGAACCTCTTCCATTTTTTTTTTTAAGACAATTTTTAGAGCAGTTTTAGGTTCCCCTCACATCACCTCCTCCATTATCACCATCCCCCACCAGAATGGTACAATTGTTACAAATAATGAAACTACGTTAATACAGTATTATCAACCAAAGCCCATAGTTTACACTAGGCTTCACTCTTGGTGTTGTATAGTCTATGGATTTGGACAACTGTATAATGACATTTATCCACTATTATAGCATCATACAGACTAGATTCACTGCCCTTAAATTCTTCTGTGCTCCACCTATTCAACCTTCCCTTCCTCAACCAGTTCTTGGCACCCACTGATCTTTTCATTGACTCCATGGTTTTGCCTTTTCCAGAATGTCATATGGTTAGAATCATACAGTATGTAGCCTTTTCACATTAGCTTCTTTCATTTAGTAACATGCAATTAAGGTCCCTGCATGTCTTTTCATGGCTTGATAGCCCATTTCTTTTTAGCACTGAATAATATATATTCCATTGTGTGGAGGTATAATCTAAATAAATGGGTGTTTATTTATCCACTCATCAACTGAGGGACATCTTGGTTGCTTCCAAGTTTTGGCAATTATAAATAAAGTGGCTATAAACATCCGTATGCAGGTTTTTATGAGGACATAAGTTTTGAACTCCTTTGGCTAGATAGCAAGGAGCATGATTTTTGAATCGTATGGTAAGAGTATGTTTAGTTTTGTAAGAAATCGCCAACCTGTCTTTCAACGTGGCTGTACCCTTCTACATTCCCATCAGTAAAGAATGAGAGTTCCTTTTGCTCTACATCTTTGCCAGCATTTGGTATTGTCACTGTTCTAGATTTTGGCCATTTTAATAGATATGTAGTGGTATCTCATTGTTGTTTTACTTTGCATTTCCGTGATGACACGTGATGTGAAGCATCTTTCTGTATGCTTATTTGCCATCTGTTTATCTTCTCTGGTGAGGTTTCTGCTAAGGTCTTTGCCCCATTTTCTAACCAAGTTGCTTGTCTTCATACTGTTGAGTTTTAAGAGTTCTTTGCATATTTTAGATAACAGTCCTACTTCAGACATATCTTTTGCAAGTATTTTCTCCCAGTCTGTGGCTGGTCTTCTCATTCTCTTGAGATTGTCTTCCATAAAGAAGAAGCTTTTAATTTTAATGAAGTCCAGCTTATCAAATCTTTCTTTCATGAATCATGCCTTTGGTATCGTATCTAAAGAGTCATCACCAAATCCAAGGTCATCTAGATTTTCTCTGATGTTACCTTCTATGAGTTTTATAGTTTTGCATTTTACATTTAGGTCTGTTATCCACTTTGAGTTGATTTTTGTCAAGGGTGTAAGGTCTGTGTCTAGATTCATATTCTTGCATGTATATGGCCAGTTATTCCAGCACTTTTTGCCAAGAAGACTATCTTTGTTCCATTGTATTGGATCTCCTTAGATACACTTTTTGAATACCCTGATAACCCCACCACTTGGAGAATGAACCATTCTAGACTAGGTTAAATGCTCTGCCTTATGCTTACATTAATGTTAACCACTTCTATGATGGCACCCTTATATTACTGTATGTGCTAGTCCAGTGTTTGTCTTTCCCCCAAAAAATCAGAAGCATGTTTGTCTTACTCACTTCTCTCCCAGATCCCATAATAGTGTTTTGTATGCAGTATATGCTGTATAGACATTTTGCTATATTAATGTATACATGATCTGTTCTTGTATGTTTACAGCTAGCTATGTTTCAATTTTTGTTCCAAAATCATTTTTATTGGAGGAACAATTGATAGGAAAAATGGTAATACAAATCTAGAATGGCACAATGAATATCATGGTGAGCATTTTGGAGGTTTTCATGGATTAAAATTTAAATAAAATATATAACTACTTTCTATAATTCCAACTCCTTTCCTAAAACAAAACAGAATAAACCCCAAACTCTAACCACTAAACAAGAAAATTTTCCACCCTTCTCCTGTTCTAAGACAATAACTACAATCACAGTGTTAGAGGTTCAATTCTATTAACTCTTCAGAGAGTTACTGCTGATAAGATATTTTTGGTTTTTTGCTTCACAGTTGAAACAAACTAGCAAAATGAGCAGGTAGGTGAATTGAGAGATTTCTATAATTGATATGACCATGAGTAGCCTAAGCAAAAGTTTTCTTCTACTTTTTAATGACCTGAAGATAAATAATAATTAGCAATTCTTATCACAATAAAATTTTATAAGAACTAGAGTGTTATTACTATGTAAAATTATTTGTTATAAGAGAAAACTGGTATTTTCCTGCATGTTTTGCTTTGTAGTGAAGGCAAAATTTATTTTAATTTTTAGAGTTGTATTATTATGACTAAAAATAATTTAGTCATGGAGTATCTAAATAAGAAATATACAGTAAGATGAATTGTTATAAAAACAGGTTATTTCTCAGAACATACTACATTGATGAAAAAAACCAATAACACTAAACTGAATTTGTTAATTTTTTTAAAAAATGGGTTCCTATACCATACATAAACTAATTTTCAAAGAATATCTTACAGAATATTCTTTCATGACACCTCCCTTGATAAAGATAATTTTATATACAGTAAGTATTATTTCCTTATCAATTTAATTAAATCTGGTTTCAAATACATAAATAGATTGTGTCAAATATTCATTCATTATTTTCCAAAGAAAACACTGTATCACACAAGAAACTCAAGTTGTAAAGGATGTCAAAATGGATACAAATGATTACAGTTACATCTGTCTTAATGTATCCACTGCCAATAAAGTTTTAGAAATATCACAATGAACAACTGTTTATCATGAAGTGATAGATACAATCATGGGCTCAAAAATAATTTACTTACAGCATCATTTTAACAATGGTATATATAAATTTCTAACTAGATTGCTATAGTTCCTATCTTTAACATCCTTCACATTTTCAGTTGGATACCAGAGAGCTTGACATGTTCAGACAAAACTCTTTCCCCTGAACTGAGCTAGGCTGAGGGAATAAACACTGAGCACGGCTCTGAAAACAGATGGAGTGGCAGATGGGAGTGCAGATTGGGTTCACTTGATCTGTGTAAAACAACTTTACTACTCAGTATTATGTGGCTCAAATCTCACGAAAACCTTACAAAGTTTGTCCTTTTACTTCATACATGCTTTTTTTCCTCCCCAAAATAAATTTTTAACACTTTAAACTTTCTTCATTTAAAGTTTAAGTACCTGGGTGATAAATTATTTAACTAAAATATATTTTCTTACATATTTTTTTGGAACAGATGTAGGAAAGAGCAGTCGCCCCGTGAAACAAAATGTACACTGACTAGTTGTCTAAAAATTGTAAAATTAATTACCTTCCTTCATTGATGAGTTCAATAAATGCAAGTCCTGCATTCTTCTGAATAGAATTTTGCCATTCCTAAAAGGAAAAACCAAACCAAGTATAAGAAAAATGAACATCTAAATGAAAGTAACATCTGGTTTGAGGCTCATGTTGATGTTGTTAATAACTTCCACATGATATCATTTCTAAATCTTTTTACAAGATTTTTAACAAACGCTATTTTGTAAGAAACCTAATTTTAAGAAGTAGCCCTGGTTACTTAGTTTAGAAGGTGCTTTTGCATTCCTCGCAAGTTTCAGGCATGATGCAGACTGAGATGAAAAGTCACAGGTACAGAGGGCTCTCACCACAATGTTTCCTTCCAAAAGAGACCAGATGACTAGTAATGTAGGTGTACAGACTAGAAACACCTGTGATAGAAAACCTTAGCCCCTAATATAGAGATTTGTCAATGAGATTGTAAAACGAAAATTAAAAATATAAACAACATATTTGGATAGATTTGGAAATGAAATGTTCTAGTTACATGTGCAGTCCAAATGACTGAAAACTACATAGAAAAAAATGCTACAAATAAATTCTTTTGAAATTTGTTAAAAAAAGAAAAGATATTAAAACTATAGTCAAATGTAATCTCTCTTTGCTGATTTACATTAGAACATATGCATGAATCTCGCAGTTCCACAGTCTCATCATTATGAATATAAGTGATTGCTAGACTAGAACAGTATACTGCTTATTTTATACTCTTCCAATGGCATATTTAGAGTATGCTTTGAACAATTTTTTTTTTTTGGTTTTTGTTTTTTTCTAGTGATTTCAACATTTTAGCTTTTTTATATAGCTATTAATTGTAATTTTTAAAATTGAAAATTATATTCCTTTCAATAGTTCTATAAATAAATACTTCCCTAATATAGTTTCATAAAAAAACCTTGTTGCTTTCTCATGTCACTCACATTAAACTTTTCCTACATAATATTCCTACTCAGAAAGTGTTCGCCGCACAGAGGGGGTCAGCTGCCTGCCCACAACTTCAGCTCACAAAAATACAGTCTCCATGTCAACCCGTCATTCTAGTCCTGATCACCTCCCCTTTTAAAGCACTGCACACATGCTGGGAATAAATGTGGTCCCCAAAGTGGGTAATTGGTGTGTAAATATTCCCTGTTCCAAGTAAATTTGTGGAGAATTATAGAAGAACAAATGATGAATCTACATGTCCCAGGAGAGAGAATCAAGAACTTGGGGAAAAAGATGTGGTAGCCTGGGGACAGTAATGATCTTATAAAGGCCTCTCTGTCTTCAGTGAAGTCATTGTTTTCCAGCTACCATAACCTTTAAATAAAATTTATCCAAATGACAAGATTGCTATGGGATTTTACAGAGCTTATTTACACTTTCAAATCATTTCTGTTGAAAACAATTATAGGGAACTCTTTTTCCTACATTTTAACAAAGTGACTTACTACCATCCTCTTAGATATTTTGCACATTCCTATCAGATATCCTATATTTATTGCAAACCACAATCCACAAAATATGCAAATTTCTCAGGAGACTTACATTTATTGAGACATTAACTTAAAAGAGAAAACCAATTCTGTTGCAAGAAGAACCATGCCACTCTGAAGAATAAATTCTTACAACTTCTCAAACGTCATTTTCTTTATGACACTGTTTGTATACCAAAGTTCTTTCATCAGTATAAACTTCTGATATGGATAGGATTTTCAAGAAGATACTTCACAAAATACATACTCAGGTATTACATAAACACTCCAAATTATACTGTCTAAACCATCCCAGAGTAATATGTTTTAAAAACTGTTCATATCAAACAAAAAATATCTGTAAGCTGCCTTCAGCCTATGAGATGCTAATTTTCAATCTTTGATAAAGAAACAGTAGAAATAAGTCTGAGCTAAGCTAAGAATACTAGCATTTAAAGGATGAACAAGCCAATGAAAGTGTATAACCACAAGACTTCATTCAAGACATTAATGTCTTAGAAGAGTAATTGTCATTTTTGAGCAAGAGGAAATAGTAGGAAATTGTTTTTCATGTATTTCCAGAGGAGAGGCAACAGGAGCCTACACCAGTATTTTGAGTAGGGAAATGAAATTAAGAGACATTACAAAGAAGAGATGCCAAGACTGGATGAGAAACTATATTTAAGGGCTAAAGTAGAAGATTGGAGTCAAATAGGAGCTATTAGGTTTTTAACATGCATGATAGGGAGAATGGTAATATTATTATAAAAATATTCAAGAAAGGTACACATTTGGGGAAAATCATAAGGCTGTCTTCAGTTTATATTTGTTGGATTTAGAGTGATGATGGTATATCAAAAAGGAATGTAGAATTTGGGATTATTTGCATAGAAATATTGATTAAGGCACAGCATCAGGCGAAAGTCTCCAAAGAAGAATAAGCAGAAAGGGGAACAAAAGATCTGGGCTGAATCTTGGGAAGCATTCACACTTTTAAGATTATAAAAAGATGCAGTTAACAGGGACAAGGAAAGACCTACCAAAATTTAAGAAAAGTAGCCAAATATTATAGCATTATTCAAAAGAAAATAATCCATTTCCATACATTGGCTAGGAAATAAAAAAGATAGAAGACCCTTTAATCACTAATATCACTCTCTTTTTTTAATTAAGAATTTAAATTTTGGGGCTGACCTACTGGCATAATGGTTAAGTTTGTGCGCGCTGCTTCAGTGGCCCGGGGTTCACAGGTTCCCATCCTGGGTGTGGACCTAGCACCGCTTGTCAAACCATGCTGTGGTGGAATCCCACATAAAAATAGAGGAAGATGGGCACAGACGTTAGCTCAGCGACAATCTTCCTCAAGCAAAAAGTGGAAGATTGGCAACAGATGGCAAAAAATAAAAAGATTTAAATTTTATTGTATGTGAATTGTAAAAGATAAAATGTACTCAACCACAAAGTATATGAAACATACAACCCAACTACAGGGGCTGGCCCCACGGCCAAGGGCTTAAGTCCATGCACTTCACTTCAGTGACCCAGGGTTTTGCCGGTTGGGATCCTGGTCGCAGACATGGCACCGCTCATCAGGCCATGGTGAGATAGCATCCCACACAGCACAACCAGAAGGACCTGCAACTAACAATACACAACTATGTACTGGGGAGCTTTGGGGAGAAGAAGAAGAAGAAAAAAAGAAGATTGGCAACAGAAGTTAGCTCAGGTGCCAACCTTTAAAAAAAAAGCAAAACTACAAAAAAGACAAAAGATGCCACTCCAAGAGAGGGGAAGGAAATCTTCAGCACTGGAGCTGGCACTGCCTGTAGCTCAGGAGCTCAGGAGCTGGTGCTACAGCTGGTTTTGGCTCTAGCTGTGGAACTGGCGCTGGAGTTGGCCCTAGAGCTGACTCTGTCTCTGGTGTTGGATATGGTGCAGGAGTTGGCACTAGCTCTTCTGGAGCCTGTACCAAAGCTGGTTGTGGCTCAGACATGGTGCAGAAACTGTTGTTGAATTGGCTGTAGTCTGGGCTGACATGACTTAACTCTGGCACTGGTGCCAGACCTGGTGTGAGAATTAGTGATGGGAATGACTCCAGATGTGGAGCTGACACCAGCTATGGAGCTGGTACTAAGTCTGGAGCTGGTACAAGAGCTCATGCTGGAGTTGGCTGTAGCTATGTAGCTGGCCCTAGCTCTATCTCTGAAGCTAATGCAGAAGCTGGCTGGAGATCCAGAGCTGCTGCTAGGACTGGTTCTGGAATTGACCCTAGCTCTGGAGCTGCTGTTGGAGCTGGTGCTACAGTTAATGATGGAATTGCCTCTGTCTCTGGAGCTGGCTCTAATTCTGGAGCTGGTTCTGGAGCTACTTCTAGTTCCAGAGCTGGCACTGGCTTTAGCTCTGCAGCTGGAGTAAATTCCAGAGTTGTATGAAGCTCGAGAGCTGGTGCTAGAGCTGGCACAAGAGCTAGTGCCTGACCTACTAATACCGATTTTGAAGTTATTACCTAAAGTCCTGTTGCAAATCTGATGTGAAAGACATAGACCAAAAGTAGAAAAGGGATAACAGGAACAATAAAATAAACAAGAAATAACGAATAAACAACAATAACAAATAATAAATAAAAATAACAAATAAACAAACAATAAAAATACAACAAGAAAAGTAAACCTGGAAAATGAGAGATAGTAAAGAAACAGAAAAAACATCTGTACAGTTGAGATATGTGAACATATTGCAAACATAATAAAAGGCTTAAAAAAAGTTGAGGATATCTCCTAGATAATAGAAAAAAAGATGAGATGCAACAAAAAGATAAAGATATGCAACAAAAACAAAAGAGATAAGGAAATTGAAGGATCTTCTATTGAAAGGCCAAGACCCTTTGAGTTAGGAATTATAGAAAGTGTGTAGGGAACATAGAAGAGAGGAAATTAGCAAAGAAGTTTAAAAATTTTCCCAGGAATTAAATATATGACATAAAACCCCCAGCAAGGCACATTATAAAACTTTAGAACACCAGAGTTAAGCAAAAGGCTAACAGGAAAAAAAGTAAGTTAATACAAAGAATCATGAATCAGAATGACACTAAACTCCTAAACAGCAAAACAGGAGAGACAAGATTATGTTGTGACAGCCCCCAAATCTCAGGGACTTAAAAAACAAAGGTGTATTTCTTGCTCGAGTTCATGCCCATTGCCTGGGTTCTGCTGGGCGTCATCATCACCCTCACTCCAGAAGCCAGACCAACAACGCAGGCATTGTTTACAACACTGTCAGCAACCAAGGTGGAGGGAAGAGAGAATGGGTTTACCGTCTCTGGTAGCTTCTGCCCAGAAGTAACACTTCTCATACTTCCCTGGTCAAAGAAAGTCACATAACCAAGCCTCAGCTCACTGGAGCAATGGAGTGCAAGAGGTGGGAAAGAACCAAATACATGTGCACAATCCTAAACAGTTCTCTAAGGGAAGAAATCAGAAGAGCTAGACACAGATCTAAGAAACAATGGATCTGAAACAGGAGAGAGGGAATGGGAACTCTCCAAATAAAGGTGATTGGAAGTACAAAGACTATTGTTTTGTTAAGCAGGGGCTGTTCAGCAAACCGTTCTGTTGTTAAGCAGGAACTGAGAGAATACCGCATGTGCACTATATTTACAGCAAGTTTTTAGTTCAATTGGAAAGTTTGGGGAAAATTTAGTGATAGGCATATAGAAAACTTAGCCAACAAATAAAGAGCAAAGAGGCCATTAATTCCAGGAAAAAAAAGGTTGTTTAAGGAAGAAAATGGCAGATTGTTCAGATACAAATGATATTTACAAGGAAGATTGATGCACTTGAAAATTGTAATATATCAAGAGTGGGCAAATGCTGGGAAAAGCAGGGATTCCCCTTACCCCTTTCTTTTTTGCTTGATCTCTTTAATTGGATCAGAAAGCTGTGATGGAAATTCCTTTGCAACGAAGTGAGCAAAGCTTTATGGTCAGGACAGAACAACTCAGAGCAGAGCTTCAGGTCCATTCCCCTTATTTTTTAGTAGGGTGTTGTCTCAGTGTTATAAGAATGAAATGCTATAATAAAGTCAAAATGTATAAATTGAAAAACCAAGAACATTGGTACAACAATGTTATTTAGAAAATACTGGTCAATAACATAGGAAACAGCTAAAAGAGGGCAAAGTGGCAGCCTCAACTGTGTCTCAGAAATGAACCAGATGTATGATTTTGTTGTTGTTATTCTTATATGCTTTTAAACTATGTACACAAATTTTTAAACTCCTTTAAAAACAAATGTTTTACTTTTAGAACAGTGTTAGACTTACGGAACTACTGTAAAGTGAACACAGTTTCTGTGAAGAATCAGAAGAGACACACAGCATGCAGACTAATAGACTGCCAAGAAGGAAATAGTTAATTTTATCATATTACAGAGAGGTTTTTAATATGGAAGACATTAAACTCTGAATGAAAATTCATCATTGCAATGTATCCATTTTTTTCCTCCAGAATTGTTTTTATGAATACAGACAATGTAATTCCAGCACGTGTTGGATGACAATGTAATACTATCAACAGGCTTTGTATTCGACTTCAACACCTTCCTCAGAAGCCCTGAAGTTACAGAGTTGCTCTTTTCTCAGAGTTTCTCACCTAAAGAACAGCTCACATAAGAAAGGAAGGCGAAAGTCTTCTTTCCCAAGAGAATTTTCTTGGACCTTTTTGTGATGGGGGGATTGTGTCACTTTCTCATTTTATTCTCCAAGTTTTTCAGGCTTTTAAAAAATACATAAGGGGGGCCGGCCCCGTGGCTGAGTGGTCAAATTCTCGTGCTGCACTTCGGGCGGCCCAGGCCCAGAGTTTTTCTGGTTCGGATCTTGGGCGCGGACATGGCAGCACACGTCAGGCCATGCTGAGGCAGCGTCCCACGTGCCACAGTTACAAGGACCACAACTGAAATATACAACTATGTATGGGGGGAAATGGAGAGAAAAAGCAGGACAAAAAAACCCAGAAGATCGGCAACTGTTGTTAGCTCAGGTGCCAATCTTTAAAAAAAATAAAAAATATATATAAAAGAATTAGAAACCTATTACTCTTCTTGTGTATTATTACATTGTTAATTTCCCTACACGTCAGAAAGGTCAGGATGATGAGGGCACAGGAGAGGTCCCAGATTTGGCGATTAGGATGCAGTGGATGGAAGTCCAATTGCCCTGGGTCGATGAATGAAAGGGAACTGAGAAAGAGAAGTGGTAACTGGAATAGAGGCTTTCAAACAACTTTGTGGTGAAAGCTAAGAAAAAATAGGATAGGAGGCTGAGGGAAAGATAGGTTCACAGTTTTTAGGATGAAGAGCCTTGACTATGGTTGTAGACCATAGAGAATGAGAGGGCTGGCCTGGTGGCTCAGCGGTTAAGTGTGTACGTTTTCGGTGGCCTGGGGCTCGCCGGTTCAGATCATGGGTACAGACATGGCACTGCTTGGCAAGCCATGCTGTGGCAGGCATCCCACATATAAAGTAGAGGAAGATGGGCACGGGTGTTAGGTCAAGGCAAGTCTTCCTCAGCAAAAAGAGGAGGATTGGCAGCAGATATTAGCTAAGGGCTAATCTTCCTCAAAAAATATCTCATTCTTCTGCCACCTGTAAGTGTCCTGCTCTTCTTTCTTCAGACGTAGGCAGTATCAAATACTCACGTGATATAAGATTTTAAAACAACATAAGGTGTAATTATCAATTTTCTAACATAAGAGTTTAACACTAGCTACTTAATAGTATTTTCCATATGTCTCTACAACCTCAGTTTACTCTTTATGTGTTTCACGTGCACATTATACGAGTAGATTTTAGGTACTGTGTCTTTGAAGGAAGAGCCATATTTTATTCATCTGTGGTAACTGTAGGGCCAGAAGAAATAGATGATGCAATTTTCATGGTGACTATACTACAGCATTAAGGCAGTAAGAGTTCAATTCTAGTTTAGTGACATTAGCTGGAAAACAAAGAAAATAAATCCTTCTGTACAAAATTTTAAAAATATACTCCCAGTACCTTTTTTTCTAGGTTCTATCAGTTATTTTCTTGCCAAAGATGAATATTTTCTTCTCTACCATAGAACCCTATGGGTTATGCACTAACGTGATATGGCTGGGAGGACAAGAGCAGTTCTGCAGGCCTGGACCTACGTAAGGGCCAAAGTGGATTCCACTTAATGTCAGAGAGTATAATTCAGTTTTTGAAGGTTGTCAAAATTCCCCATCAACTATACTAACCTATTTGCATAATTTCAATTTATCAAGTATGACTTCTGTTAACTACAATAACTAATACTAACAATGTGTAAGGTTACAAAAATATTACCTATCGTCTAAGAAAGCTGGTTTAAAGTTTCTATTTTTCAAATTGTAGTATGAGATAAAAAAAGTCTCAGGCAGGAGACACACTAAATACCAGGATACACATATTCATCCCCCGGCATCTGAGAGAAAAAAACATCAAGCAATTTAATTCAAAATTTTTACTACTATAAGAATAATATAGTAAAGTATGTATTTTAAAACATAAGGGCATAGAATGTTCGTGCTCCCGTGGGTGCATGGGCTATATATACAGTCTGTCACACCTTTAACCCCACTCTACTATCCACTGCATCCTAGGGGGCTGCTTCAATGGAAGAGATGAGAAGTAATGACTTGAGCCATATAAGTAGCACTAAAACTAGAAATTTTAAAGATAAGTTTCCATCAGCTGTTTTCTGGGATTTAGCATGAGACTTAATTTAGTCTCTCATTGTTTTGGTGAATTTTAAACAAACAGATCTCATAAGACAATGAGGAAAACACAAGTTTATTTCTTTCAACTACTTAAAAAAATACTAAATAAGAGAAAAAGGGACAATAAATATTCCTCACCTATAAAGTATATTTTCCCCTCTCAGAAAATGTCAGGATTGAATGTGGGTTTTTCCTTTTTTTTTCCTTTTTGGTGAGGAAGATTGGCATTGAGCGTTTTAAATTATTTCTTTTACATGCTTTAAGATTTATTACTTTGCCAAAATAAACTTTTTTCTACATTTTTTTTTGTTTTTTTACGATTGGCACCAGGTGCCAATCTTCCTCTTTTTGCTTGAGGAAGAGTTTCACTGAGTTAACACCTGTGCCATCTTCCTCTATTTTGTATGTGGGATGCTGCCAAGCTTGGCTTGATGAGTGGTGTGTAGGTACACACCCTGGATCTGAACCTCGAACCCCAGGCCGCCAAAGTGGAGTGCGTAAACTTAACCACTACCCCACTGGGCCCGGCCCCTGAATATGGTTTTTAAAGCTTGTTTCATGACTTCTGAATGACAGTTGTAAAAGTTGCGTAAATAATCAATTTGAGGGCATCTTTAGCTGAAAAATCCAATCGCTCTACACCCTCAGTAAAATACGGTACACAATATTGCATAGAATACAAAAATGCTTAATGTAAGGGAAAAAATGGAATGTCAAGGAAAAAGTACCCTATGGGAAAAGTATAACAAATGGCATATTCTGCTCTGGTTATCCCAAGCTATACTTGGATTTTTAGGCCTTACTCCTATGGAAAAGGGCAGTAGTGTAACGAGTTTATGGTGAGGGTCCTGCGCGGGGCGAGTGGTTAAGTTCGTACACTCCACTTCGGCGGTCCAGGGTTTCGTGGGTTTGGATCCTGGATGCGGACATGACACTGCTCACCAGGCCATGCTGAGGTAGCATTCCACACAGCACAACCAGAAGGTCCTGTATATGCAGGTCTAGAATATACAACTATGTACTGGGGGGCTTCGGGGAGAAGAAGAAGAAGGAAAAAAAAAAAGATTGGCAACAGATGTTATCTCAGGTGCCAATCTTAAAAAAAAAAATTTAAAAAAAGAGTTTATACTGGCAAAGTAATAAATCTTAAAGTATGTAAAAGAAATAATTTTAAAACTTTGGAAACAGGAAATGGGATCAAGCCTAAATCATCATTTTCTCAACATTTGGTTACTTTTATTAATCACAAAACAGTCCTGAGAAACACAATTATTTACATTTTACAGTGATTTACTTACACGTCTCCCCACTAGATCATAAACTCCTCACTGAAAGGAACGATCTTGTTTTACTTAACTATGCATACCTAGTAAGTAGCAAGTGTCTGACATACTGTACATTCTCAATGTATTTTTGTTGTTGAACTAAATTTAATCCTCCCAAATCTAAGGTATTGCTTATATCTGTGGTCCTCAACTCTGGCTGACCGAAAGAATCAACAGGGGAGTTGTTAAAAAGTACCAATCGTATCAGAATAATTGTAAGGAGAGGGCCCAGGGATTGGTATTATTTTAAAGTTTCCCAAATGATTCTGATGGGAAGTTAGCGTTGAGACCCACTGACTTAGGGCATTTCTCCCTCTTAACAACACTGTACACGTACACTTCTCAAAGTATCCAACTTGCCGGCATGAAGTAATTCATTGGTTAAGTGATGTGTAAATGTTTCTTCAAACTGTTCAGTTATTTAAACTTCCTTCTACTCAGTTGCAAAATAGCATACTATTGCATCACAATTATATCATAATTTACAAAATAATTACTGAGGTCTCCACATTTCTAAAATAAGGCCATTCCTAAGGTCATTTTCAGCTCTGAAATGATATTTCATTCCCATAAATGGTATTTTTGTAAGACTACAAGTGTCAACTTATAATGAATGTGTAAAAAAAATGTGAGTAACAAATTAGGTTGGGCAATGATTATATTCTTTTACACTGACACATATTTGTTTTTGCATTTCAAAAACTATTTCTTAAATGCAAATTACTATTCTAGGAGTTTCAAAAGAATAATTAGGTAAAATACTGAAAGGGGAGATATGTAAAACGTTGTGACAAGAAAAAGTACATGGCACAGAGGAAGACCCGAGTCTCTCGTGGTCGCTGAGGTATAAACAATGCTGAGAATTAACAAGTGGGACATAGCTGGACAAGGAGAGGAGACTTCAATCACAGTCCTAGCTCTCTAACAATCTCTCTGACGTGTAGAATTAGAGAATTACCTAAAACAAGGAAAATGGATACATGAGAATGTATATAAGGGGATAATTTATTGTCATTTCAACAAAGACAATCCCTTGGTAATGACAGAAAAAAAGTGGATTTTAAAATCTTATCTACAAATCATTCCAGAAAGTCTTTGCCACTTGAGAAAACACACACACATTCACTTACTCCACTACTAAAGAAATTCAACAGCCATAAGAAAAGGTGTAAATTAAACATAGGCACCAAATTTTCATCTTCATGAGGAAACATACTCAACTGGGTTTGAAAGCCTGCAGAGAGCTCGCAAGTCTTTAGACAGTTTTGTCACAATTTTTTAACTCTTCTACATGGATGCATAAAATTTCCTCAAGATGAAGGACTTTTTCAGAGAACTGGATATCAAGTTAAGGACTCTTTGAAACTAAACACTTTGAAGACAAATAGGTTCCAGAAGGATGACAATGAAATCCCTATGTTCTCTTCACAATCACTTTATGGTAGTTAGATGACCTAGCAGAAATCTCAGACCCAGGACCTGACTTTTTTCCCCATCAGTTTTTCCTCCTCTATGTCAGCTCAATGCACATTTCTCATTCCCTTTTGCTTTGTATATTACTAATTAAACCAATTTAATGTTTTTAGAGACTCAATCCATGTCAAAATCTCTGAAAATATGGAAAATATTTCAAGGTAAAATGGGTGGTTAAAATGAGATTTTAAGTCTTCTGGAACTCCAGAACTGATTTTTCACTTCCTATATCCTTAGAGTCTACTTATCATTAACTGCCACGAAAGAAGTAGGCATGTTCCTCAAAAATTTTCATAACGAGTGTTCATTATAACTGGCCTGCTTATACATTCTGTGCAATAAGTTAAAGAAGTTATTAATATTAAGTACAAGGACCGAAGTAAAAAAATACTAAGTAGAGAGAAAAACAGAGACAAGAAACGTTTTCAATGTATGCAAAAAATAAACTAATGAAAATGTATATGCAAGTATTCAAAGTACTTTTTTTCATTTTCATTGCTTATTTTTATGAACATCTTACTAAAAGCAGTATAGGAAAAATTGAATCTAAGAAATGAATAATTAATAATCACTTCAAAGAGATTCTTGATATGAGGCTGAACCATAGAAAAACCATTGAGCGATATGGAAATATATTTATTTTTAAATATTTTAAAATATTTTTTTAAATAAATATTTTTAAATATAAAAGTTGGTGTATCATAAAAAGACAAATATAAGGAGGTTTCCCAGGATCTTAGTGGATCACTAAATTACATAAATAAATTCAACACAACTTTGTATTATAAATATTCTTATGAATATATATATACACACACACACACATATATATCTGTGTTTGTATTTACAATAAAAAATAATCTGGATAGTTTTACAAGATAATGTTTTTTCCACAGAGCATTTTCTGTAACTACGAATATACATAACATACAAGCATATTTATATGCTAAGTTGAGTTGGTGACAATACTTCTTCCTTGTTGAGAAAACATCTGCTACTAGAAATGATCAGAAGAAATCAAGGAAGTAACTTTCTTCAATAAGAAAATAGAGGAAATGTTTCATATTTGAAGATCTATTTAGGTAGGAAAACAGTAAAAGCTAGAATAGCGTTTTTTAAATGAACTTTCAAGATGTGTGCCTTTTGAAATTAAAAATTTTAATTACAAAGTAAAAACAAGTATGCAACATTTTAAAAAGTTAGTGTTTTCCACATTCAAATATGCAATTTAAGATTTAATAATATTATGGTTTTGAAGAACTTCAGTTCTTGAAATTAAAGTTTGATAGAACAAGAACTTTTAAAACTTAAAAACAATAAAACAAAATCCTGTACTGGTCTGGAATCAATGAAATGACAAAGACTGTCTTTCCCTGAATTCTGTGATTTATCATGAAAAAGATCATTTGCATTTGTTCAACAGAACACATTTCTTCAGGGCTTACTACCTGTCTGAGCCATGACTGATGCACTACTATTTTGTCTTTAAGTTATACTGTACTGTTCGTGTCACTCCTTTGATGACGGTTTTTGAATGTCACTATTTTAGAACTAAAAATAGGTGTATCAGTAGAGTGATCCTCAAAACTTTATAATTTAAGAACATGATACAGTAAAATATAAATATAAAGGAAATTACACCATTAGCATCGAGAGCTCTAGCCTGTATTTAACTATATCACAAAAGTGCTGGGTAGAATTAAGCTACTACGCAAGTTTAGCTTCTCAAAAAATGTTCATAAATAACCTACAGGTACAATAGACATTTAATATTTCTCAAGATATTTCTGAGACCTTTGTACATACTCATATTTTGTGACTACCACCTAGGTTTATACTATATCCCACAGCAAAAGACCATGATGAAAACTGCCTTGTCTTCAAGAACAAACAGGGAACAACCATGCTGCATTGAGCTGTTGATGCTTTGTTGTCTGCTTGGCTTATTCACTCCCCCACATCCCAAACTCATAGCACATATGATCTCAACTCACGCCTTGGCAAAAAAATAAATTACTCTATGCTATGTATCTATGTTACTACTTAAGAATAAAAGGAACTTCCAGTATTAAATCTTGAATTCTATGACCCTGTTGTGCTTCGTTGGCACGAAGCAGAATTATGTACAGTTATATTAAATATTTCATATTTATTCATGAGTAATCACACAGCAATAGGTGTATAAGGCAGTATAACAGTGTTAGTGTTGGAGAGAAACTTGGCCGTCATCTTTTTTAATCCAGGACAAGAATCTCTGACACATGAGTAGCTGATCTTTGCTTAAAGACCTACAATATTCTGGGCTTCTGGAACAGCCTCTTCTACTTTGGACTACATATAGATATTCATAGATGGAGGGAGGAGCTGTGGTGACCAATATAGTATCTACTTGTCACATGTGGCTATTATAAGGACTTCTAATGTGGCTAGTATGAACTGATATGTGTTCTAAGTATAAAATATATACATGATTAAAGTGTTTTTTTCTGGGGTAACGGTATACACATGATTTGAAAGAGTACAAAAAAAGTATGTAAAATATCTCAATTATTTTTTATATTGACTACATGTTGAAATTATATTTAGTTTAAATAAAATATATTATTAAAATTAATCTCACCTTTTTAACCTTTTTAAATGTGGTTATTAGAAAACTTTAAATTGTACATGTCTCACATTATATTTTTATTGGACAGTGCAACTCTAGAGTATCAACTGGGAAAAGCAATTTTTAAACTACTACTGCGATAACCGCAATGTTTGTTTATACTAATAAAAAGAGAAATAACTTTGCATTTATGTATAGAAATATAGTTTGAAAGGCTACATATTAAATGATCAATTGTTATTACTCCTAGGTAGTGAAAATATGAGGTAAGGAGAAATTTTATTTAACCTTGTATGCTAAAATTGTTTTTCTCTTAATGTACAGGAACTACTTTTGCATTAGAAATTATCTTGGGAATATGTGCTCAACTGATTTCAACAAGGGTAGCAAGACCATTCATTCAATGGGAAAAGAATAGTCTCTTCAACAAATAGTGCTGGGAAAACCAAATATCCACATGCAAAAGAATGACAGTGAATCCCCATCTCACACCATATAAAAAATTAACTCAAAATGGACCAACTATCTTAATTTAGGAACTAAAACTATAAAACCATTACAAGAAAACACAGGAGAAAATCTTCATGAGCTTAGATTTGGCCATGGGTTCATAAATAGGATATCAAAAGCACAATCAACAATAACGAAACTAAATAAACTAGACATCATTAATATTAAAAACTTTTGTGAATCAGAGGACACTATTGAGAGAATAAAAATAACTCACAGAATGGGATAAAATCTTTGTAAATCATATACCTGATAAGGGTTTAATATCCAGAATAATAAAGAACACCTACAACTCAACAACAACAAAAACCCAATTTAAAAATGGGAAAGGATGTGAACAGACATTTCTCCAAAGAGGATATATGAATGGCCAATAATAGGTGCATTAAAAGATGCTCAACACCATTAATCATTAGGGAAATACAAATCAAAACCAGGAGATACTTCTTCATTCTCACTAGGGTGGCTAAAATTTAAAACAACAACAACAACAAATAAAAAAAAAGAATATAAGTGTTGGAGAGGCTATGGCGAAATTGGAACCCTTGTTCATTCTTCATGGAAATGTAAAATGGTGCTGCCATTGTGGAAAATTGTTTTGCAATTCCTTGAAAAGTTAAGTATAGAATGACCACATGGCTCAGCAATTCCACTCCTAGGTATATGCCTAAAAGAATGGAAAGTAGAGACTCAAATAGATATTTGTAGCCAATGTTAATAGCATTATTCACCATAGTCAGAAGGTGAAAAAACTCAAGTGTCCATCAACAGATTAATGAATAAACAAAATGTGGTTCTATACATAAAATGGATTATCATTCAACCATAAAAAGGAATGAAGTTCTGATACACGTTGCAACATGGACGGACCTTGAAAACAGTATGTTAAGTGAAATAAACCTGACACAAAAGGATAATTTTATAACTCTACTTATATGAAATATTGAGAACAGGCAAATCATAGACAAAAAGTGGATTAGAGGTACCCAGAGTCTGGGGGAGGGAGATACAGGGAAATACTGCTTAGGGGGTACAGAGTTATTTTCTGGGATGTTGAAAATTTTTGGAAATAAATAATGATGATGGTTATACAACACTGTCAATGTAATTAATGCCACCAAGCTATACACTTAAAATGGCGCATTTTATGTTATATATATTTTATCAGAGTAAAAATAAATCAAATCATCTGGGGGATTGTGTTTTACTCTTACTCATGAATTAACTCAATAAGAAATTAATAAATATCTATACTATGTGCTGGACCCTGTGCTAGGTGTGGATGACACAGTGGCGAGCAAAACAGAAGACATCACGGGCAACAGAATCCTTCAAAAAGAGAGGAAATTGGACATGATGCTTATTGTAAAGGAAATTCCAATGTAACAGATAAAGGAAATCATGCCTTTATCACCTGTAAGAGCATCCAATTCAAACCTGTAAACAAGTACCTTTATTTATTATCTAGATATATGTACTTCAAATGCTAAGGGGAATTATGGAGTGATTACAGCCATATAATAATCATCCAGAAAAGCTTCATAAAAGACAAGAGTTTGACATAACTGGGAAGATATGAGGTAATAGTAATAGTTCTGTAATTTGTTAGTGGTGGTGGTTACATCAACATGAAGAATGAAGTTGCATTGATCTATATATAGACACAAATAAATGCATGTAAAAATGCTGAAAGCTGAATAATATGTGTAGTCTAACATTACTATACCAATATCAATTTCCTGGTTTGATACTGTATTACATTTATATAAGATGGTATTATTGGAGGAAGCTGGGGGAAGAGTACATAGGACTCTATGTACTATTTTTGCAACTTCTTGTGAGTCTATAGTTATTTAAACAACAACAAAACCACAGAAAAAATGATCATGAGGGAACGCGGAGTGGAAGAAAAAGAGGACACATAAAATTACTTATTACATGATAGGTAATAAAAAGAAAGCATGTTGAAATACACATAGTACAAAGGAAAAAAATCCGCCAAAAAGCAAGAGGATATATAACAGTGGTAGGACTGTGAAATACATAAACAGTTTTTTTGCTATTTTTCAAAGTTGTAACGTGCCTGAAGAATTTATATAATGGAAACACAGTAAAACAAAAATGGGTAAACAAACAAACCAAAACAACTGGGAAGAAAGGAAAGGGGTGGATACGGTGGCAAGGTAGGGAAAGGGGTTTGAGGTCAGGGAGGTAGGTGGGCAAGCAGTGTTCCAGGGGAATCTGGTTGCCTCAGAATTTGCTACATTTCCTTTGCTCCGCCACAGAAATGACAGCACTCTTAAGGGTCATCCTGCAGCCGACCAAGGCTCACTGACTTCTTCTTGTCCTAATTTTAGTTGAATTATGAAAATTCAGACATGAGAAAAGGACACTCATTTCTCTTTCATATTTTACCATTTTCACATGGATGAGCTCAGAACTTTTGTTCATCCATCATTTTCCTTCTCTGTTTATAATTTGGGTTGGATATGAACTAAATATACAAGGATGAAAGTGTTATATCATCTACCAGAATCATATACATTACAAGTAGCTTAGGGAAAAAACACTTTATAACATAAAAGTGGTTGAATTTTTATTTTATTTTAAAATTTATAATACCTGCTAACTTCTCCAGGAGTTAAAAGAAATCAATAAGAGACTTCATGGAAATGATCAAAAGTAATTTTGTCTTCTCTTTTTGACTACATCTTCCAAGAGGGATGCTATCAATAATGGGGTAGATAACAGATAGTTGAGTCTGCCCTCTTGTATCTGTTCAGTAGACATTCTTCCCAAGATAAATTAAATAGATTTTTATGACCATTTCATATTTATATCCTCTTTCCTTTTTCAAAATGCCTACATCTTACTATATAATTTTCCCCATATTTTATAATAATTTGAAATCTTTATTATGACCCAAGTTGACAACAGTCTTTATGTATCACCATATTTTTCAATCTCCTGCTTAACTTTTATTTAGTCTTAGGAAATATTATAAACTTCATGGCAAGAAAGATGAAATAATTATAGCAACTCCAAAAAAATTTAAACGCCCAACTTGCCCCTTTAACTTTGAGATGACATCACACCACAGATGAGAGTTGGCGTTAGGCACTGTCCACAGAAAAAGGCGGGATTTGTAAGATACTCAGGAATGAAACAGTGACTTTATTCCTTTCAAAACTAGAGGCAGAATTTGTAAAGCCAAAGACCATGAACTACCCAACACTCTTCACAAGTTCAAAATTTCTTACCAACTTCAATTCTGTTCTATTAACATACTACAATATTTGATATTAAAAAATGCCCTCTAGGAAAATATTGTTTCACATATTGCCTGGAAATGGGCAATTCCCCTACATAACCAAATAAATCCAAATAAATATAGTCTGGCTTCTTATTTTCTGATGTGCTCCAAATGAGGCCGGTCACTGGTGTGAGCATGGAACAGGTTCATTTCTCTCCAGACCTTTCCTTGGACTGTTTCCTTGGCCTGCATCTCCTTCCCTGCTCATGCCGCATAGAAAGCCTATTAGTTTTAAGAGGTCTTATCGTTAGTCCATCTCAATAAAACCTTCTACAAAAACCTTATTGTTGGTTCATAGGTTCAATTTTCTGAACCATACATAGGTAGTAAATAATTATATTCAATTTAAAATATCATGCCAGGGGCCAGCCCGGTTGCGCAGCAGTTAAGTTCGCACCTTCTGCTTCATGGCAGCCCGGGGTTCACCGGTTTGGATCCCAGGTGCGGACATGGCACTGCTTGGCAAAAAGCCATGCTGTGGTAGGCCCCCCATGCATATAGTAGAGGAAGATGGGCATGGATGTTAGCTCAGGGGCAGTCTTCTTCAGCAAAAAAAAAAAAAAAAAAAAGGGAGGAGGCTTGGCAGCAGCTAGCCCAGGGCTGATCTTTCTCAAAATAAATAAATAAATAAATATCATGCCAGAATTTTTAAATCTTTACTTATTTCAAATTCAGTCACATAATGGGCAAGTTTTATAGATAACACTAAATTCCTTAAGAACTGGGAGAATGTATCACTAAATCTTTAATAACCATCACAATGTTAAAAAAAAAAGTAGCCACTAAATAATTAAATGTGACATAATTTCATCAAGATAATTAGGATTTCATATTTCCAAAGAGGCTTGAAAAAAAAAATCTAGTCCATCCCAGGTTTTCTTACATTTACAATCTTCTGTACACATCAACAACCGTTTCAGTACTGAGTACTCAAGAATGCATATTCTTTAGTCGGCCTCCATATTCACTTTAGCTATGTCTTTATACATCAATCTTACGTTTATTATAGTCAGAAGAGAAGGATGTCTTTTTCCTTTGTACCAGCTGACTGAACTGTATTAGACTGGAAAAAATATGAAAAATTTAAAAGTTCAAAGTCCAAATCATCTGAAAAAGAAAGATTGTTCTTCAGTTGTGGTTGTTTTGTAAGTGCTGTGTTTAGAAGTTCTGGGTTGTGGCCTTGATCACATCAGCGAAGTCACTAAAATCCTTTTTATTTAAGTATATAGAAAAGAATAAAGGCAAACAAAACCACAAAATAATTCATGGTAGTAACTTCATACACAGATCCTAGGGACTTAGAAGGCGGACTTCTACTTTATGTTTCTTATATGTTTTTGAGTTTTTAATGAGAATAAAAATGATTTATTAAGTATATATTTGCTTAATCAGTGCTTCAAGTCAGAAAGTGCTTAAGTACTGAGAGACATTATTTTTTACATAAAAGTTTCTCAATTTATAAAACATTTTCTATTGACAGATAAGGCACAGAAAAACACAAGTGACATCTGCTAAGCTTTACTTATGAAAACTTAAAGAAATCCTATGGGATAACATCACTCAATTTTTCCTGGAGTACCTCTGATGGAGACTTCCTAAAAAAAAAAACCTGGAAATAATTAGAAACTATTATAGTACCCAAAAATGTTTACTTGAAAACTAAATCTGCTATTCATCAAAGAACACAATACACTCAGAATAAGGTAATGGAAAAATAAGGTACACATATAGAATAATGTAAAGCATCTAAACCAGATCTGATCATAAAACTTAAAAAAAAGTTGGCAGAAGACAGTATCAAAGCTGTGATATACTGAAGAATTCTGTAGTAAACCTTTGCTTAACCGATTAAACACTAATTTTGTCCAAATAATACATAATAATTATTTTACTTCAGTTTATTTTACTTTCAAATGACAGGAAACAAATTTTTTTTTTAAAAAAGATGCAACTGAGAGTAACTTTAATACAAATCGAAAGGGAAGAAGAACAAATAGTTACTTCTTAAAATTTACTTTTGTGTCATAAGATCTAAGTGGAAAAGAAAAGTAGCCACAATACAGTAAAAAATGTTTTGGGTATTTGTGGAACAATAAATGCAAAATAATGATAATGTTAATAGTTTCTTAAAACTTAAAATATGGCTTCTACAGAGACCTAGCATTCCTCTGGGGGTAGACTGGATGGCGTGTCCTGGGAGGTTAAAGGCTGTCCATATGAACCAAATTATCCTTGACAAGTACCTTCAGACGGTTGTAATATGATCTCATTTAAATTTAGACCATATTTTGCACACAAACCACAAGATAGTAAGTTTATTCAGGAGCTCAGATAAGAAGAAAAGAAAAGCTGATATTCTTAATAACATGTAGTAAACATGAAATTTCCAAAAGGAAAAGCACGAGTATAAAAGCATCTAATGTGTTGCAGCAAATCAAAGAAAAATGCTGCAGGAAATGCTGATTTTTCCTTTCCTTTTTCAATCCTTAGCTACCTATTCGCTCCAAACAAAATCTTATCCTTTGATGGTTTATCTAAATTTGGAAAAAGAAAAGCATATTTTCAGCAAATAAATAAACTGGAAAATTCCACTTGCATTGAAGACTTATTTTAACCAAGAATTAAATCAGTGTGGATAATATCTTAGTTGTATTTCTCAACTGTGGAAAAAATATATATAGTGCATCAAGATTTTCAACTGTTTTATTAGTACTAATAACTACTCATCATCATAACATGAAGCTATCAATATCTGTGAAGCGCTGACTGTAAAATAAAAGAAAAAAACAACTCAGAACTCTGCAGCTTTAAAGATTCCTCAGGATTGCCTTCTGCCTTGGCACAAGGACAGCATAGAGAACCACGCTGATTCTACAGGGATCACTCCACTGCTGGAGAAATGCATTAAGGCCTGCAGAAGAAAACCCTGCTTTGGAGAGCGCTGTGCCAAGCAATCTGCACAGCACCATTAACTGTATTCATTTCTCTTTATCAGAAGTCTGCTACTGCCATGGTTGCCCTGCTAATGGGTGAAAACAGGACATAAATCATCTTGAATTTGCATAGTAGACAAAAACGGCAGATAATTTTAAGAAATTTTGAAGACGTCCATTTCTTTTCTGTGTCCTTAAAACAAGATTTTATACTTCCTTGGAACAAATAACAATCTAGGAAGATGGTTTATAAGCTAATTTCACAGTAAAATAGTAAACTCCTCCCACCTAAATTGTACTGAAGGAAGATTACTCATTTGTTTCTTTAAAAGTATTTTGAGGGAAGCAGCATTTCAGTTTAACAGAAAATAAAAACACAATTGGAGCTATTTTTTTTTCAAACATACATTTGTAAGTCACTTAAATGAGGTATATTTAATCAATCAACTGCATGAAATATTTAAACACACTGAATTATTTAGAAAAATTCAACTAGAAAATCAAACTGAGAGACATGTTTATAATATTGCTTTGCTGAAACATTGAAAGACAGTGTACTGCATAGAGAGCTTAAATTTCTCACTCTTCCTTTCAATCAATATCTGAGGCAAAGTTTCATCTCTAGGGCCCTTAATGGCAGGAATTCCTGGAGCCAGCAAATGAGTAATGTTAAACCTATGATTAGATGATGAGGCCATCAAAGACACTAGACCCTAATGCTACATTCCTCTTTATTTCTCTCAACTGCAGTGAAACCCAGAGCTAAGGAAGAAGGAATTTTAAGCTATTTTTTTTTCCATAAAAGCGTTTTTAAAAAACGTTCATCATCAAGAACCTAAAAGTTCCGGATAGATCTCCCAGAACGTCTCTCGAACTCAGGACTCTGGCATCAGGTCACGACTTTCAAATGCCCTGCAGATCAACTCCTGCCAGGGATGCTGTTTTCTTCAACTTCTTCCTTGCTAGTATTTGTCCTGGCTGAAAAGGGGGGAATGTACCTAATGATTTCCCTGTGAATATGTTCTCGAAGAAAGTCAACCTGAAGACTGGAAATCGATAGGTAAGTTTTCGGTTGTTCTGTTTTTGCTGATATTCTTAAGGATCAAACGAAGTCATATTGCTGTTTATTTCAGAGTTAGCTGTGTTTGGGGGCAGATCTCAGGTCAGTAACTAGAAACAGTTGAGATTTATTTTTCCTTCTAGTGAGGAAACCAGGAATAAATGTAGCAACTACTTATTACAAACATATATAAGCTCTTTTTTTCATTCTCATATTATAAAATATTTAATACTTAGATGAAAATCAAGATCACTAGGAGACCTGACAGAGCAGCAAGAAGAAAGACCATTAGGTCCCTATTTCCGTTATCAGAAACATGTAATATTTTTGTGTGTGTGTATATATATTTAGTTTCTTATAATTGCTAAAAACAAACAATACCCAACAATTCAATTCTATTTTTAATTAACTGATCAGCAATTCTCATGCTCAGGAGCTAGAAAGTCAGAAAGATTAATAGAACATTTATCACCTGTTGGCTACTCAACTATTTGTAATTCTGACAAAGAAAAACTAAGTAAAAGGCCAAAGGACTACGCATACGTACTCCATATCAATTTAGATTTTAGATGGTAAAGCTATATAAAGAATTATTCAACATATATTCTATGTATTATTATTAAAGAAAAATAGCATAAGCAGATTTTTAGAATGTACACTGACACATACAAATTACATTTTAAAGAAAGGCAAGCAGCAAGGCATTGCATCAACGCCCACTCCCTAATGAGCTGTTTTAAATACTTTGGTTACTGACTGAAAAAAACTTAGTTTTCACTGTCTCTAATCTAACAGAGAAGAAGACACCATGTAATCAGCAATAAACATCAAAATTACAAATGCTACTGTATCATTTTTAAACGGTGGGCTGTAAAGAAGGATATCAAAATATCTATCACAAATATATATATATATTTGCATATATAAAAAGATAGAGGACAATAGAAGGATAGGGAGGGTGGGAAACTATAAAACAGCTAAAAAGAGAAGGGAGATGAAAAATATTTCCATTGTAAGACCATTTACACCATATTTCTCAATATAAATTATTTTCTTCAGCTATGGGGTAATAGATGAAAGTTTCAAAAATATATAAACATATACATATATATGCACCTACATCCTATTGTTAGTGACATAAAAGAATCCTCTCATAGTTTAATGTAGTCAGTGAATGTGATTTCCTACCTGAGAACAAAGCAGCATAACAAGCTCAACCACAGACGTGCTGGACTTCATACAAACGAGGCCTACAGGAAAGAAAGGTTAGAACAAAATGAAGTTACAGTGGTAGAAACCATCATTCCCAGTTAATTCATTATATAGTTTTAATTTATAAAAACTTTCTTTCAAATAGAACTCCTAAAATAAAATGAATGGAAACATTCACCAACACATATATTTACAGCATTAATTTTAAAATATTCAGATATTCAAAAAGATTTAAAAATACTAAAAAATTGACTTCATGCTTCGGTTATTTATTTGGTTAAGGCATTTCTTATATTTAAACAAGCTGGAAGATGGTTATCCAAATTTTTAGAGCTGCTTTTATTCCAATGACCTTTGCTATGTGATTGTCTCCTGGAGTGAATTACAAGAATCATTGAAGATTTACCTAAATTTTCTTCCAAAAGACAAAATTAAAATAATTTCTTCATAGGTAATTCCCCATAGGTTGTCCATTGTTAAGTGGTTTTTAAGATAATAAAATGAATTTCACACACAATTAACATATTAAGCAACGTTTATGAAATCTTCCATTGTTCTGCTTCCGCAGTCTCTAAACAGACCTCAGAGGAATAGACGTAATAACACGTATGTACTAAAGGCTCCTCCTCATCGATCACTTACTATGTCCTGGGCACTGCTGTAAGTGCCTTATGTACACGGTCTCTTTTAATTCTCATTTATAAGCTGTGACATACCATTATTATTCCCATTCTACAGGTAAGAAAATATTCTTCCTATAAACAGTTTAAACATTAATTATTCATCAAAACTTGTTCCAATTAAAAGGATGACTGCTGCATAACATTTTATATAATAAGAAAGCAGATCATGATTAGTAGTTTTTTAAGTGCCAACGTAGAGGAAGATGTAACCAAGGATTAATCAATGTTAATCATGATGTTCACTAATTTAAAATGTACTTTTAAAAGTTTTTCAGTGTTTTGAAAAATTTAAATAATTTAATTAATAGGTTTGTTTTTCTTTTTATGTGAGGACAAACGCAATCAGCAAAAACACTGTACAGTAAGAAATGCCATGGTCTTACATTAGTTGTTGCTAAATGGGAAGTTGAAGCGAAACCATTTATTTTTTTCTTCTTAAGGTGATTTCAATAAACAGTCTCAAATGCCTTCTAGACACTAGCATGTATATTTATTGTAGGTGGTGGATAAATACTCTTTTGTGCCCACTCTTCTAATGACCCTATCCTTATTGTAAAGACAGACAGAACAAGCTGTAAAAAGGCACTAGTATTCCATCTTATCAGATCTTTGGGCAGACAGTTAACTAATGAAATAAGAGGCAGATGTGAAAAGCTCATTTAAGAGACAACTGCTGTAACTGATCAGCAATTCTCATGCTCAGGAGCTAGAAAGTCAGAAAGATTAATGGAACATTTATCACCTGTTGGCTACTCAACTATTTGTAATTCTGACAAAGAAAAACTAAGTACAAGGCCAAAGGACTACGCATACGTACTCCATATCAATTTAGATTTTAGATGGTAAAGCTATATAAAGAATTATTCACCATATATTCTGTGTATTAGAGTTTTTTAAAACATAACAACTTGAAGTAAAAATTAGGAAAAACATGCAATTATATTCATTTCTTACAAACTAATTTTTAAAAATGAACTTCTACAAAACCCCTATGTAACAAGAATATTCATAATTTTTACAAACACTATCATTCCATCATAAGAAAGATATAAACAAATGCTCCATCAATGCTGCGACAACAAATTGACAGGACAGCAAAATTACAATTTGCAAACAGTACTCTCAGTACTTTGAAAAAGGCTATTGTGATTTCAACTCCATAAATCCTTATACCTTTATTAATGTGTTTTGTCTAATTAGTTTAAAACAGAATGAACTAACAGATTCTCCTCAAAAGAACAACAACAAAAAAAACCCTAACCTTGACGATGAGAACATAGGCAGAGGCAATTCTGGAAGACTTATCAACCTTCAAAAATTATATAATCACTTTGGTTGGAACTATTTCTTTTTTTTTTCCTCATATGTTTTCACTAGGTTTATTTATTTATTTATTTATTTATTTATTTTAATTGCAGTAACATTGGATTATAACATTATATAGCTTTCAGATGTACATTGTAAGATATTTCAAATTCTGTGTAGATTACATCATGTTCATCACCCAAAATCTAATTATATTCCATCCCCTCACATGTGAGCCCAATCACCCCTTTTGACCTCCCCCAAACTTCCTCTATGGTAACCACCAATCCAATCTCCATTGCTATGTGTTTGTCGTTGTTTTTATCTTCTACTCATGAGTGAGATAATACGGTATTTGACTTTCTCCCTCTGGCTAATTTCACCCAGCATAATACCCTCAAGGACCATCCATGTTGTCACAAATGGCCTGATTTCATCATTTCTTATGGCTGAGTATTCCATCGTGTATAAATACCACATCTTCTTTATCCATTCATCCCTTGATGGGCACCTAGGTTGCTTCCAGGTCTTGGCTATTGTTCATAATGGTGCAGTGAACCTAGGGGTGCAAGTATCTTTATGCCTTTGCATTTTCAAGTTCTTTGGATAAATACCCAACAGTGGGATAGCTGGATCATATGGTAGATCTATTCTTAATTTTCTGAGGATACTCCATACTGCTTTCCATAGTGGCTGCACCAGTTTGCACTCTGGTTGGAACTATTTCTAAGTGTTAACACAAGTATTACTAAAACAAATAGGTAAACTGCAATTTTTTTTTTACTAGAGATATTGAAAATATAAGCATTGTCTGATGAAACTCTATCCTTGCACATTTTCTAAATAAAACAGCATCCATATTTGACAATTTAATATCACTCATTTTGAAATGTAAGTAATAAATATGGTCTTGTATAACTCAAGAAAACTAAATTTATCTAGTGATACTATAAATAACTCAGGTTACATGCATAAGGCAAATAGTGTATGTCTCAAATAGGTTGAGCTTTTCCTTTTTGTATCTAGCAAGAAATTCATAATCAAATTGACTCTGATGTCTCCTCATCTGAGCAAAGCACAGTGTTATCACTCAGGAGTCTACAGTAATGAAGAGGACAGTATCTACACCTTCCCAAGTACTCCATATTTTAATTCAAGTCTAAGATTATCTAACATTTACATAGAGCTTTATCATTTACAAATCACTTTTCTATATGGTGTCTCATTTGATTCTCTTAACAACTCTTTGAATTAGTTATTGTTACCTCATGTGATGGATGAAAAAATTAAAGAGATTCAGTGACTAGCTGAAGGTGTTTCATTCAGTAAGGCGTGAAACTGGGACCTGAATTCAAGTCATCTAACTTGAAAGCCCATTTCATGTTTGCTGCAGAGCTACATAAATAATTTGACATTAAGAGGACACCAATACGTGACTAGAGATAGGTCATAATGGTTAATACCAACATGGACGATTTTAACAGTTTTCTTGGAGAAGTTCAGATATGGGGACAAAAAGCACTAGCTTAAGCAAAAAGTACAGAGGAAGCAGGGAACAAAAAAAAAATCTGAAAAGACCTTTATAGCTTGGGGGATGGATAGCTAGAGTACAGGAGGTGTTTGCAAGTGGGACTGTAGGGCTAGGTAGGGTAAAATTCAAAGACAGATAAAGGTGGAAAGAAATAAAATCACAAAAGTTTTTGAAAGTTAAAAAGAAGTTACAGCAAGTTATAAAATGGGGGAAATGACATCAAGACTCAGTTATGGCATTTCTACACCATGATGACTTTTCCTGCCTTGTCAATTAAGCAGCAGCCCCCAAAGGAGCTGTACAGATGTGCCTCTCCAACAAAAATCTAGTTAGAGGTGTTGACCGACTAATGGAACGTTTTCATCAGCAAGGATACATTGGCCAGAATAAATATTCTACCTAGAAATACTAATCCTATACTTTTACCAGAAAAAAGTGTGAACACCTGGAGTGTAGACAATAAACATGTAAAGGAAGGAGGCTAGTATATGTGGGAAGTATTCCAAAGGTGAGGAAGACTGCCTGGTAAGAGCTTTTCAACATATTATGAACTACACTGTTGAAAGATAAGGTCTGCTGAGTAGCTAAGATACAAGGACTTGAGATGATTAATGAGTAGGACAAATTAGAGGTGGTCCAGACCCAGGCAGCAAACAAAGAATGGGTGGAGCTGAGTAAACCATCAGCCAAAACACTCACAGTTCTTTTGGGTTCACACTAGGGGTAAGAAGTCAATTTCCACTTTTAGAAATACACTTCTCTTGCCATAAAAAACAAAAAAACAAAACACCAAAACCCACCAAATTGTAAAATGAGTGTGAAGTTAAAAGCTTGACTTTTGGGATGAACCTATGTTTCTTTAATATGAGAACAGTGAACGGTACAGTGATGCTGTTTTAACACAGAGCTGTCAGACTCTTTTGAGTTAATCTGTGGGTCTGACTTTATGTATCTGTAGAATTAGAAGATCAAGTTCAAAGAGCCCTTAAACTTTAAAATAGTGTGGAGAAATTCCATCTCTGGCAGGACGTTCCTCACAGTGGGAGGTGAAGGGCATGAAGCTTTACAATGACAAGCAAGGAAGTGCACTCCCAGGTAGGACACCATCTTTTAAGGAACGTCAGAGTTTTCTTTCAGCAAGAGGCCTCTTCCAAGAGGAGACCAACAGACATCTATGCCTAGGGCGGTGCTCTGAGTACACCCTCAATAAATATCAATTAAATGAACACATCCAGAAATCATCACTCACTGAGTACCTACCATAGTTGATAGAGAAAAAAATAAGTAAGATTTTGAGAAAAATAAGAGTATTTTTTTTTTTTTAAAGATTTTATTTTTTCCTTTTTCTCCCCAAAGCCCCCCGGTACATAGTTGTGTATTCTTCGTTGTGGATTCTTCTAGTTGTGGCATGTGGGACGCTGCCTCAGCGTGGTCTGATGAGCAGTGCCATGTCCGCGCCCAGGATTCGAACTAACGAAACACTGGGCCGCCTGCTGCAGAGTGCGTGAACTTAATCACTCGGCCACGGGGCCAGCCCCATAAGAGTATTTTTTAGAACAGGAGTGCAATTCACTCAAAAAGCATTAATTGAGCATCGTGTTTAATGTGCCAGACACCATGCCAGGTACTAAGTTCAAAAAGATGTGAGGAAATTGGGACAGATTATGTAAACAAATAATCATGATCTAGAATCCTGGCAGGTACACAGAGAACATAAATTGTTAGAAGCACAGAAAGTATAGAAAGCAACTCTGCTGAGGAGAATTTATAGGGAATGTGATATTTGAGTTGGATGATACAGAGCTTATCTACATAAAAAAAAGGAAAGAAAGCAAAGTCATCCGAGGTGACAGAAATGTTAGAGGTATAAAGACATATGAAATAGCGGGTACAATGAAGTTGGAAGGTTATGCTGGGGAGTGCAGAGGATGGAAGGAAGTGAGAGGAAACGAAGACAGAGAGGTAGACAGGAAGCAGAGCCACACGTGGTGTACTATTCCTGTTGGCAACAGGGACCACTGAAGGATTTTGAGCATGGGGCAGACAGAATCCCAGCTATTTTGGAAAGATCACTTTCTTTCAGTGGTATAGGAAGAAACCTGCAACTGCAAAGTCTAGTGAAGATCTTGAAAGCCTAAACTGAAGGCAGTGGCTATACAAGTAGAGACAGACCCGAAGGACAGTTTTAGAATGAGACAATAAAGCATTTTAGACAACTGAATATGAAGTGAGAGGGTAAAGCAGCGAACAGAGGGTGAATGACGGCACCTTTAACTGAGAGAGAAAACAGATGAAGGAGCACGTGTGAAGAAAGAGCTGAGTTTCATTCTGGACAAAATTAGAAATATAGGCAAAAAAATTAATTTTGAGCTTTAGGATTGTTTGTCTTTTGGGTGTAGACACTGTAACTCTGACAAACCAGACATAAATAAGCAACACTGATAACATGGAGTGGAAGAAAATATAATTGTGCAGTTTTTATAAGAGTCCCATAGTAGACTACCCATACTAATCTTACCAATACAGTTTTTATTTTTAAAGATTTTATTTTTCCTTTTTCTCCCCAAAGTCCCCCGGTACATAGTTGTGTATTTTTAGTTTGGGTCCTTCTAGTTGTGGCATGTGGGATGCTGCCCCAGCATGGCCCAATGAGTGGTGCCATGTCTGCGTCCAGGGTCCGAACTGGTGAAACCCCAGGCCACCAAAGTGGAGAGCGCCAACTTAACCACTTGGCTGCGGGGCTGGCCCCCCAGTACAATTTTAAGATCTAGTTTTTCTATTTCTCCTCATAATAAAATATACTAATTTATTTTCCATCAAAATTTTCATATTCTGATAACACGAATTTTAAAAATCCAGTCTACTCAGGACTATGGAGGTTTTACATAACTTTCTAATGATTTTAACTTTTTTGAATTCCAAAATAAGTAGAGATTAAGGGCACTGAAATAGCTGAAGTAGTTTCCTTTCTGTAATAAATGTGGAATAAGCACCCCAGCCTTTGAAACAAGTCTCGCGTGCTCACTATGCTGCATTTGCTTTAGTATCAGTGGTGGACAGCTGGTAATTTGAAATTCTGTTCTCTGTAGTTTTCACCTTGTGTTTTTGGAAGAATTCTAAGATACAGTGTATAACTATAAAGTATATATCTTTTATGACTTCTGCAATGCTTACACATCTCTATCCACATAATAGCAATTTCCTATGTTTTTTCTTTACCATTCTTTTACCTTTTTATCTGAAACATGTAATTTATTTTCCTATTTCATCACTGTGACATGCTCCTATAGTGTGGCTTTCTAAGTTAATACTAAAAACCAAAACCAGACAAAAAAATCAATATTAAACATCCTTTCAAATAACAATAATGACTTGAATTTTTATTATTATTGCTACAACTAATATTAATATATATATAGGTAGTATTACTTACTATTTGACTGGACATTTCAAGATTTGCCTACATGTTCTTTCAGAGATTTTAAATTAAAACTGCATTACAAATGGAAACAATTGTAACATTACCTTAAAGAAACTAAACTAACATTAAGTTCATTTACTAAGAAGAAGCTTATTTATGTATTTATTTATTTATTTATTTTGAGGAAGATTAGCCCTGAGTTAACATCAGCCACCAATTCTCCTTTTTTCACTGATGAAGATTGGCCCTGAGCTAATATCTGTGCCCATCTTCCTCTATTTTATACACGGGATGCCTGCCACAGCATGACTTGATAAGCCATGCATAGGTCTGCGCCTGGGATCCAAACCAGCGAATCTGGCCCGCTGAAGTAGAGCACGCGAACTTAACCACTACACCACTGGGCCGGCCCCTAGAAAAAGCTTTCGAAAATGTATTTAAACCATCACAGCCTATTTTTATATTTAGATTATAAATTTTAACTGAAAAAAAAGCTCTTCAAACTACTGTAAAGATAGGGAGAGTTCATTCATTCACTGATTTACTTTAGTTCACTAAAACCTAAGTTATCACAAACTTTCGGCAGTCTTACTGTCTTTACAATAGGAACAAAACTGCAGTTTCTGGATGGATCATATACATGGAGTCAGCAAACTTGTTCTGAAAAGTTGCAGATAAAATATTTTAGGCTTTGGGGGCAGCCATAAGTTTCTGTCCCAGATACTCAATTCTGAAATTGTAGTACAGAAGCAGCCATAAACAACACACAAACAAATGAGCTTGGCTGTCTTCCAATAAAACTACTCAGCCTAAGGTGTGTACACACATATGTGTGTGCATGTGTGTAAGAGAGCACACATGCATGTGCACACATACATATATATTTACAGATTTTTTAAACTGCAGCAGACATTATTTTAGATGTATGTCTATGATACTTTATAATTTCAAAATCCAAAAAGCTCTGAAAAAGCTTTCTTGTAAGATTGCTGCAAATTCAATTATCAGCAAAATTTCACCTAAACAATGTGATGCTATTTACAATTTTCATTCCACTTAGTGTGAGTATCCCTATGTATCACTGCCGACTTTATTAATGTGTTTAATTAACAAGCTATCCTAGACTCCTGTGAAGTTGCTATGAAATATACACATAGGCACCTATTACCTTTCTTAAATCCCAATATACTTGAATGACAAAACACATCTGGCTTTAAGGTTTTGAATAAGGGATTTCAGGCATTTATTAAAGTAAAAGAAATGTGACTTAGTTTTTTAAAAGTCAGAAATTAGTGGTACTCTCTTAATGAAATATGTTGAAAGATTCATAAAGAAATTAATATTAATTGCAATTTCAAATAAATCTGATATTGCACCTTTCCCCATGGAAATTTCATTTATTTAGAAGAACTAAAAATCTATTTCCCTATGGGAATGGTTGGCTAAGCACTTTTAAATTGTAAATCTAGAATGCTTAGATTGCTCAAAAACAGAATTAGCGGTAACTAGTTACACAATGCCCAACTAGTCATTTGACTGAGGTATATAAATATATACACATTTGGCCATTGTGTTGACGCAGCCTATGAACCTTGTTGACCGTGGATATTTTTTCATTTTTATAGTTTTTCTTTTGCTCAGAATTTCTGCATATTGGTAGAGCTGAAGTTCCTAAGACTCTTTCACAGATAATTCTTCCAGAGAATCATAGATTACAATAAAAAATGAAGTTATAGTGATGGTTCCTACATAGATACTTACTAGTGATCTGATTGCAGTATGAACTGAGCTGAAGAGAATATTCTCATGGCATTATTATTAACACCTATTAAATATGAAACAGCTGAAAACATACTCTTTTGTTACTTACGCTTTAGAAACCACATTTATGCTAGCCCATCAAAACATCATATCAGAGTAAACATTCTGGCAAATTCTTGATGTTCAATGTCACTCTTCTCTTGTCACCACGTGACCTTAACTTCTGTTTGCACATTCCATTAAAATATCATTTTTCATTTATACATACTACAAAATAGATTACAATTTCCAAATCACTTGGAATTAATTAGGTTTTGAGTTGGCTGTCTCTTGAGATATTTTCATTTAAATAACTTATTTAAGGAACTATAAGTAAGCCACTGCTGTATGCACAGAGATGACACAGTCATTGGCCTCAAGGAGCTCAATCTAGTTACAAAGATAATATATTTATGAAGGAGTCTAGAGAGTGTTATACTAAAAAAAAATTACAATAAAGCACCATGCCTCAAAATTAAAAAATGTTTTTGAGGGGCCAGTCCCGTGGCCGAGTGGTTAAGTTCATGCACTCTGCTTCAGCAGCCCAGGGTTTCATCAGTTCAAATCCTGGGCACAGACATGGCACTGCTCATCAGGCCATGCTGAGGCAGCATCCCACATGCCACAAGTGGAAGGACCCACAACTAAAAAAGAAAATACACAACTATGTATCTGGGGGTTTTGGGGAGAAAAAGGAAAAATAAAATCATCAAAAAAAAATTTTTTTTGAGATTTTCATTAAATACTTTTATTCATAGTATTAGATTCAAGTTTCTACTACAGAAGTGACTGACCTGAGTTGTGCCCTTTTCTTGACTTCCTGATTTAATCACAACAGCTGTGAATAAGGATGAAATAAGGAAAATAAGAAACATTTTCACTATCATAAATCATCTGGATCCCTCAATTCTCTTTGGGTTAAAATTAATTATAGAATCAATTGTTATTTCTATATCATTCCCCTACACCAGCTTTCTTCTCTTTTCCCTGTGCTGCATCCAATTCCAAAAAGCATCAGTTAGAATTCTAAAATTACTAAACTGTCTGGTTCAAATTTTGACGTTACTCAAGAAAAACTCTGGTCCCAAACAATAGGAATGCCACATGTGTTTTAACCATGTATTTCAAGAAATAATAACTACTAAAAGAGGAGAAACTATAGTGAGTTAAACAGTCATACAATTAAATCACATAAATAGTTACAGTTGAATAAAAATGGCTATACTAATAAGGCCTTCGTGTTAAAGTAAAACAGCAATTTATATTCTATAAAATATGGGATTTTCCTTTTAAATATAGTATGTATAAACGTATAATTTGTATAGTTATAGTTCCAAACTACTCAGATTCTGACTTTAATTTATTTACATTCTCTAATAAATACATTGAATAATTCTAAGTTCTCAAATTCAAATAAATTTAAAGTTGCTTTTGTAGTAATATACACCTTTAAGTTCTTTCTTTTCGGATTCAGAAAAACGCTGGTTATTTTTCTTTCAAATACTTAAATATAACGCAAATAAAAATACTATGTATCACTTTTCTTTTTTTTAACATATTTCTCAAGGCTTTATTTTTTTTCTGCTTTTTCTCCCCAAATTCCCCCAGTACACAGTTGTATAGTTTTTTAGTTGTGGGTCCTTCTAGCTGTGGCATGTGGGATGCCACTTCAACGTGGCCTGATAAGCAGTGCCATGTCTGTGCCCAGGATCCAAACTGATGAAATCCTGAGCTGCTGAAGCCGAGCGCGTGAACTTAACCACTTGGCCACGGGGCTGGCCCCTGTATTACTTTTCTTAATAATGCATTCATGAAGTCAAAGATAAAAAACTAAGAAACATAACTGGTAAAAGGAAATTGTGTGAGAATTATTGTGAGTAAGGCAAATAGCAAAGAAAAAAATGTTTCAGATTAAGGCAGGCCCAAGTAGAGGTCAGTCAAGTAACCTCACCTATTTTCAAGACTGTATTAACTTTATATAATGATTATAGGCTAAATTGCTGAAGTACTTTGAGAAAACAAACTGGACCTTCACAAAGCTCCTTATCTGTGCTCAAAGCAATAAATTCTCCAATTTGACCCAAGCTGAATTTTGTTTACTGAACCCTCCAGTTAGAGCAGAAAGGTAAACAGAGATGAGTAATCAGTCCAGTTTTATTCATTCTTAGGAATGAAATGGGAAGTTAAGGGAACTTGAACAAACTTGCCAGTTCTTTAAATTTTACAAAATTGAAAATATTCTCAAAAGTCACAGAAATTATTATAAGCATATGATTCCATCCAAGCAATAATTTATTGGGATTATATGCCATGGGTTATATAAACAACAAAGTACAGATCATAAATGAACAAGGCTATTTTGCTATACCAGAAAATCCTACATCCAACTCACATCTATCCACAATACAGAGTCTTGGAGTCGAAATATATGGTTATATACCAGAATTCAATCCAATAATGATACAGTAAAGAAGTCAGTATGTGAATTGCTTTGAAATTAAAAAAATAACACTTCAAGTATAAAATATTAGACCTACTTATAAATTAAAAGTAAATGGTGCTTTTATTTCTTCTAATCCTTCTTGCAATAATTGATCTATTACAAATAACAGTTATCTTTGAAATAGCATGAACTGGGAAATCTGCAAAATGGAATCAAGTAAATGACCATAAAAAATGTCTGTCAAAAGTAAGGAGCTAGGGGCTGGCCCCGTGGCCGAGTGGTTAAGTTCGTGCGCTCCGCTGCAGGAGGCCCAGTGTTTCGTTGGTTCGAATCCTGGGCGCAGACACGGCACTGCTCATCAAATCACGCTGAGGCAGCGTCCACATGCCACAACTAGAAGGACCCACAACAAAGAATATACAACTATGTACCGGGGGGCTTTGGGGAGAAAAAGGAAAAAATAAAATCTTAAAAAAAAAAAAAGTGAGGAGCTAGCCATTTCCAAGAACTAAAGACATTCAATGATTTAGTTCTAAAAACAGTACTGCACACTTACAGGGCACAAATATGAGACAGATACACTCCTTGTGTTAGAGAAATCTGCATTCTAATGGAGGACACAAGCAGATAAACCGATCAGTTTAATGTAAGGAGACCAAGTGTTATCCCAGAACCATTATAGGATGTTGACTTGGGAAGAAAGATAAATGATATCATTACAGTAATTCCTATTGTGATTACAAGAAAACAGTGAAATTGAGAAATAACAACAGGAAATATTTAACTTGAAATAATGTACAGTTATTAACTTCTTGGGAAAAATGACTTAGAGATCTCTCCAAGATCAGCAATCACAAATGATATTATTCAATTTGTAAAACTGAATTTGTTTAATTTGATATAAACAACTTTACTCTTGATGGTGTATCTAGCTCTAAGATTTCTCTATCAAAACAAACAGGTAAATAGAAAACTCATTTAATGTAAGATTTTCTAGCTTAAATGTTACAAGGTACAGCTGTTGAAATTACTGGTATAATCTTTTTAAGCAAATAAGTTCAAAGTTAAAATAATATGCTCAATCAGAAGATTATCTTTGGTTGGATTTGGTGTCATCAGAACAACCCTATTGAGTATAGAGAGAATAACATTTTGGGCATGGAAAATAACATATACCTCATGTGTCACAGGTCATATTTCCATATGGAGGAGAAAATAACCCTCTAGCAGTTTAAACTGGTATCATAAGTCTAAATAAATTGTAGTGTTCACAGATCCTATTATGCACAGTAGAGTTTATATTTATTTTATACACAATCCAGTAAATTCTGTTAGCTGACTACCAAGGAAAAACAGATTAAAGGCACTGCTTCTACATGGAGGGGCAATGTATATCCAAAAGAAAGCAATGAAATCAAAGAGGCTACAAAGGAAGATAACTTTAAAGGAGACATGGGGAAAAGCTTAGTCCCCCAGGAAAAGTTCACTGAGATAACAGCTCTAAACACCAACTAGCTTAAGAATAGATGAAATAGAAAAATAATATTAGTTTATCAAAATCTCACCATGTATGAAAAAACTTACACAATCTTGGATTGCATTATTGTATAGCCGAAAAATTAAAGACGAAATCATTATCCCACTGCCTTTGCGATAATGGGACAAAAAATAGTTTATAAAGTACTACAATTTCTGAGAGACATAGTGAAATGGAGTCCACCTATAGGAAAAATATCAGCATGGTATGAGGTGAAGTCTAGGAAATAGTTACAAAAATCAAAAGTTTGCAAATGAGAAGGTTTCTAGGGAAAGAACAACTACAGAAAAGTCTTATTTCTCTTGTGATCCAGGGTCCAACTAAATTGTGGCAGCTCTACCTGATCAAGGGGCATCTGTAACGTGGAAAATTGTGTTTTGATACCTGAGAAGGACAGACTGGAGACTGATGGTCAAGGGTGACATGCCCTGGGCCTGACCTCAATCTCTGAAACTAGAGACAGGGAACAACAGATCTGGACAGCAGAGATCACAGCCCAGGAAAATGTGTGCCTGTGTATATTCTCTTTAGCTGTACTGGTGTTTAAAACACAAATGCGTGGATGTTACTAATTATCTGAATGTTAGTAACAAACCAGTTAGTTCTTATACTTCTTTCTAAATATTTCAACATTTGGGTTTATCCTGAGGTCTCAGAACTAGGCAATTTTAGTAGCATTATGGAATACTTTAATCTCGATCTAGTTTTAAAATAAGTCGAAGATGTGGACTGAAAATCTGAGGATATAGTTATAGTGTACAAACTAAACAGATGTATAGACTTGAGCTAAGACGCTCACTTTTCTTGATACTAAAAATCCTTGTGGGAAACAGCAGATTAATGATTTTGAAACTTTTTTTATAACAACCTAAAGCAATACATTTTACATCACGATCCAGTATATATAACTGAAAGAAATGTTTCACAAAACAGCACTTCCGCTCACTGTGTGCAGTCTCTGATCTGTGCTCTGTCATGGCCACTAAAAAGCGTTGTCAGTGCGCACTTTACTGATTACAGCGCACCATTAATGCGCCACAATCTGCAGCCTGAGTATCACTGGAGCTGGCCTGCCTCCTGTTTTTGAATGGCCTGCAAGCTAAGGAAAGTTTTTATATTCTGAAATGGTTGGGGAAAAAATATAAATAAAAATATTTCATGACACTGGGAATTTACATAACATTCAAATTTCAGTATTCGTAAATAAAATTTTACTGGAATATGGCCAAACTCCTTCCTTTACATATTGCCTGCAGCTACTTCATCATTACAATGGTGAAGTTGAGAAGTTACGACAGAGACTATATGGCTGTAAATCCTAAAGTGTTTATTTGTAGGCTCTTTACAGCAAAAGGTGGCTGACTCCTGCACTGAAGGACATTTATAATTTTTTCTGCCTTGAATATCCATAGTTCTAAGTCCTTCCTTCATGTCTTACTGGGCTAAACGGAAACCAAATGGTAGCTATGTGATAGTGGAAAGGAAATGCTATGAAAAAGTATGAGTTCTTAGTGAGTTATTTAGGTATCAGATTTCTATTTCATTCTGTGCTTGAAAACAAGAATGAAAAGTGGGTAAACTGACAGTATTTGGAGGTAGTATAAAGATTAAAATCCTTCACAGAATCTGTCCCTGTGAGTTCACAGGGCTTTAACTTGCAGCCCTTAAGTGTCTCAGTTTTATGATGAACCCAGTAGCTTGGTAACGGTTTAGCAGGGATTGGTTCTGAACATAAAATGCCCAGTTCTGAGGCATCGTATTAACATGGACATGTCAAATTCACAATGATAAAACATGCAGTGGGTGGAGAAAATGAAGCCAGTGGCTTTTCTTCACTTTTATATACTTTATCTGAGTTGACAGTGTGTTCCAACTGTCCTTTTTCAATCTTTCCTTGTTCATATTAGACTTCTAAATAAACACCAGATTTGTTCAATAAAATCTTATTTGTTCTTTCTGCCTCCAGACTCTCCAACTTAAATCTTGCTGGATACAGCTGACAGATTGTTTCTTAATCATATTTTGATTTTGTCATTCCCTGTTCAAAATTCTTCCATGGATGACTAAGATCCAGCTTTTTTTCTCTAGGATATGTGTATTTGGCAAAGTCCCTGTCCCTGCCTTTTGACAATTTTCAAGAGTAGTCATGAACAAACAGCACTTTTCTGTCCCTGGTGCCCTCGCTTCCCTTCTGCACCTGGTTTCTCCCCCAGGTTTAAACTTGACCAACATGCCATCCACGTTGTGTTTCTGTGTGTTTTAATGTTATTTTACAAAATTTTGTTTTAGGAACATAGTTGGGAATAAAGCAGTATAAGGATAAATATCAGCTTTTTAGAAAATATACAAAACTTTTTTTGTTTGTATTGTATTGAAGTGTATTCTTTCCTGGGCAATATTACAACTGATTACTATCATCATCACTCATAAAATCCTCAGACAATGTAGGAATAAGGTAATCAAGGAAGTTTTACATTTTGCATTGTTTCAAGTTACGTAAATTATACCCTTCTCTTCTATTAGTAAGATCAAAAAGTGAAATCTACTTTACGATAAATAATAATTTCATTTGTTCTACCATTCACTTATCCAACCACGTGTTTTTGGGGTACATGTTTTATGCCAGGTACTCTAGCAGGTCTTGGAGCCCTTGTGGAGCTTAAAATCTCACAGGTGAAGAGGCACTACCAAGTAATTACACAAATATGGGCCGCCAATTACAATTCTGATACATGCTCTGAAGAAAAAGTACACTCTGCATAGTACACTGTGCTATGAAAGGTTATAACAAGGGAAGCTAACTTAGTCTAGGATATCAGGTAAGTCTTCTCAGAGTTTATGATGCAAAGATCTGAAGGAGTCAGCCAGGCAAATGTAAGTAAATGGAAAGCATTTCTTGATCATTAAAAAAAATTCAAGAGGCCAGCCTAGTGGCGTTGAGGTTAAGTTCTCCCACTCCGCTTCGGCGGCCCAGGGTTCCCCAGTTCAGATCCCAGGTGCAGACCTATGCACCACTTATCAAGCCATGCTGGGCAGGTGTCCCACATACAAAATACAGGAAGATAGGCACACATGTTAGCTCAGAGACAACCTTCCTTAGCAAAAAGAGGAGGATTGGTGGCAGATGTTAGCTCAGGGCTAATCTTCCTCAGGGGAAAAAAAATTCAATTATAGACAGACTTTTCTGAATCTCTCATATCCTTCAATGACTAGAAATACACCGATTTCTTGAATTCTATAGCTATAATGTGTAAACATATAAACACCAAAGGAAAATTCTAGTTTATGTACTATATACAAGGCTTTATATTTGTTGCTTCTATAATTAACTCAAATTAAAGGATTCCACAAATAGGCAAGTGTTCTCATGTAGGAATCTTGTCCATAACTGGCTGAATTTTACATATAGGTATTGCCACCATCCTCACATATCTCTGCCACTTGGGGCCACAGAAGCTTTGGTTCCACTGTAACTAGTGGGAGTATATGCTTTCCAGAAGAAAAAAGTAAATAATATTGTCAAGTGTTTTTAAAGAATGAAATTTGATATTAGAAAATCAAAACAAATTTATAACATATTTTATACTCTAAAACATTCAGAATTCAATAAAAAAAATTTGGATTTTCCTTAGAGCAACGTAAAGAGGGACACAGAGAGCCATCATCTATGAAATAAACTCAGGATAAACATTGTAATCTAAAACTACAATATAAAGTGGCTGGAAAACATAACCACTACAATATGATAGAATTGCTCAGCAATATTTTTCTTTTAAATTCGCCAATTTAGTTTTTCTTTCCCAATCGTTTACATATTTCTCCAATGTACATAAGTACCTCAGAGGGTAAAATAATAAAAACCTATACTGATTTCAAGCTTAGTTTCTGGAGGATCCTATGTAGTTTACCATATGTGTAGACATTATATCCAAATCAGTGTGCAGGCAATTTAACCACAATGTAAAAAAACTTCTCTATCTCAATATAAACTACATGTGTACCCTCAAAAAAACAGGCTTGTTATTCAATGTTACATGTTTCATGGAATATACAGACCTTTTCTTCATGTTATTAGCTGCACGTATTTAGAGCATTCATACGTTCTGATTTGCCAAGACAATCCAATCCAAGCTCACACCAGTTGCCTAGGTATAATTCTAAATATGAGCCCTTTCTCTTCTGGAATTGTCCTAGTTTACATGAAAAATTATATGAATACTTTAACTTTATTAGAACAAAAGAGAAAACTTCCTTTAAAAATTATGTTATCATCGAATATATGATATAGGTACTATACTCTGTTATTTTGTGAAACAAAAATATTTTCCAATCACCACATCAAAGCAGATGATATATTTCTTAGAAGGGATAAATTTGTCTGCTACTGATGACAAAGTCTTCGTTTTCAGTTGTTTCTGTAGCAGATAGTTCAGTACGCCATCCACGACTTTTAGAGGGTCACTCACAGTCTACTATGGATTTACATGTTGTTATGCATATTTCCTCTCTCTGTAAAGAAGATGCATTCCTGTATGTTTTACTTCTAATTTCTCTCCTGAGAGACTAGGAGACAGTGTGTTACCCCTGACTATATTTCTTAGGTAAATTCTTCTACTAAACGCACTTTCTCTGACTTCTCATCAATACTTGATTTTATATAAGATTGTTGGAATACAGTTCCAGCTCAGCTAGTCAATGAGTATATAAGAGTCATAATAATTTTAGTGAATGAAAAAATAATATTGGTTTGAGGGCATTACTAAAACCATTCTTGACAAATCACGTCTTCTTTGTGTTCATCATCTTTATTAACTAAAAGATTTCCATACTGAAATACTAAACTGTGCAGTTTGAAATGTTTTATTTATGATGAAACACTATGATTTCCAGTCTCAGAGGGTATTGTTTTCATGTCAGAAATTATCTACAATGGAAAAATCTTTGTTAACATCTACATTCAGTAAACATTTGTTTTATTTTTTGGACAATTTCTACTTATTTGTAAGGAAAAAAGTAATTTGGACAAGATGCTGAACATATTAAGTCAATTCAAAAAGAGCGATTCCTCTGAACACAGATTCAACTAAAGCTGAATTAGAACATCCTTGAGGGTAAATTGAGTAAATTTAATTGGTGCAGAAATTCCATTTACATTTCCCTCAACTCATTGCTTTTTCTATCCTATAAATTATCCTTCTAAATTCAGAAGTGTCCCTGCTCCCTTCCAAAGCGAACTTTTTTATTTGGTCTGAGCCCTTCCTGATTTACGATGTTCTTTTTGCATTATTTCTCTTATCCTTATCAAGCATCTTCATTTTTACATGAAGATGGGGGGTTTTTCCCCCCTCTTCCGCCTAACAGTCATAGATTTTCCTTCCATGAATAAAACTGTGCAAAGCCACTTGAACCTCTACCATTTTTCCTCTTTTGTTTCATTGTCACATTTCTCCAATGAGACAACATCTTGTCTGGTTCGTCAGTTTCCTTTCCAAATACTTGTGCATCCCACAACTCTGTATTTGTTTCTACTGCTCTTCTGAAATGTCTCCAAGGTAACCAAAGGTTACTTATCATGAAATCAAGGGGTCTGATTTTAGTCTTCTTCTAATGACTTTTATGTATTATTTACCACTTCCATGTAAATGTGCATCCCCCATATTCAATAGCTAAGTTAAGTGTCAACTTTACTGAAGGATAATTTACATAAATTATAAATGTGACCATTTCGAACGTCTACTTCTTTGAGTTAGGACAACTTATACATCCATGTATCCACCAGTACAATCTGCTTCCCTAAAAGTTCCATTGGGCCTATTTCCAGTCAATCCTCTCTACACCCCTAACCCCAGGCAACCACTGCCCTGCATTCCATGCTATAAAAAAGATTTGGTCTTTTCTACTGTTTCATAAAAAATAAAATCATACAATATGAATTCATTTAAGCCAGGCTTTTCTTGCACAATGTTTCTGACATTCATGCATTTTACCACAAGCATCAGTAGTTCTTTTTTTTATTGCCTAGTAGTAATCTGTCATATGAATATACAAGCATTTGTTTATCTATTTTTTGATGAATATAGTAATTGTTTGCAGTTTGTGCTTATTATGAGTGTTGCCATGAAATTTTATGTTTCATGTGGATGTATGTTTGCATCTCCCTTGAATAATAACTACAGATGAATTGCTGGGTCAAATTTTAAGTGACTGTTTAACTATAAAACACAGCCAAACCGTTTTACAGAGTTGTACCACTTTACATTCTAAACCAACAATGTATGAGATCCTTAGGATTTTCTACATACATAATAATTTCCCTGTAATTAAAAACAGTTTTACTTCCTCCTCTCCAATCCGTATGTCTTTTATTTTTATTTCTTGTCTTACTGCACTACTTAGATCCTCCAGTAAAATGCTGAATTAAAGTGTTGAGAGGCAAATCCTTCCCGTCTTCTCAACCTCGTTTGGTTTTTCACTGTTAAGTATGACATTAGTTGTTGGTTTTTCGAAGATACCAATTTTAGGTTAAGTTTGTTCCCTTCGGGACCAATTTTTCTGAGAGATTTTATCATGAATCGGTGTTGAATTTTAACAAGTGCTTTTTCTGCATCAATTAAAAATGAAAAAACAATATTTCATATATATTCACATATTAACTATTTCTTGCACTTTTCTTTGTGTGTATCTAAGTTTTTATCTCGTATCATTAACCCTCTACTTGAAAAAGTTTCTTTTGACAGTTCTTATAGTACACGTGTTGGCAATACATTTTATCATCTTTTCTTGTCTGAAAAAGTCTTTATTCCTCCTTCATTTTTGAAGAATATTTTCATTGGATAAAGAATTCCAGGTGAGAAGTCTTTTCTATCAGCACTTTAAAGATGTCCCATTATCTTCTGGTTTGCATAGTCTCTTACTAAAAGTTGGTGATAATTTTTATTTTGGTAAGTAATGTATTTTTTCTAACAGCTCTTTAAAAACTGTAAGTTAAATTTAAATTATCATACGTTAAAATTGACTTTTTTACTTTGTGTGTATATTTCTGAGATTTACATGTATGGATTCATTTATCACCTCCACTATCCGAAGACAGAATAATACCATCACCCTAAGAATTCTCTTGTACTGTTCCTTTAACAGTAGCACCTTCTCCCTACTCATAACCCCTGGCCCTCACTGATCTGTTTTCGATTGGTATAGTTTTGTCTTTTTGAGGATTTCCAAAGGAATGGAAACAAAATATACAAGAGCTTTGAGATGAGCTTTTCTTACTCATAATAATGTCCTTGAGATTCATCCAAGTAGAAGCTTTATCAATACTTTGCTCCTTTTTCTGCTGAGTCATATTTCATTATTTGAATGCACCATAGTTTTTTTATCCTTTTAAACACTGAAGGAAATTTAAGTTTTTCCATATGACAAATAAAGCTGCTATGAACACTCATGTACAAGTTTTGAGTGACCATAAGTTTTCAGTTCTCTAGGGAAAATATCAAGGAATGGGATTAAGGAGTCATATGGTATGTGGATGCTTACCTTAATAAGACACTTCCAAACCATTTTCCTCAGTGGTTGCCATTTTGCTTTCTCAAAGCCATGGATGTGAGTGCCAGTTGCTCTATATTCTCACCAGCACTTGGGATTATCAATATTTCTTATTTTAGCCATTCTAGTATGTTTGTAATACTGATTCATTGTGGTTTTAACTTGCACTCACCTACTGCCTAATGATGTTGACCATCTTTTTATGTGCTTATTGGATATCTTCATGTCATCAATGGTGAAGTATCTGTTCAAGTTATTTTTTTTTCCAGTTTTAAAATTTTTTAATTTCATTATTACTTCAGTGTCTTTTCTAAAGTGAAGACATACAATTAATCTTTTAATGTTGATTTTCTTTTTCAAGTTTGTTTTTCTAATTTTACTCTGGGGACTATCTTGCTCCAAAGAACTTGGCACAGTATTTCTGATTTGAATGTACCTGCTACATCTTTTGGATACAGAAGTTACTTGTGTGTTTGTGTTTGTGTTTGTGCGTGTGTGTGTGTATTTCATGGACAATGTCTCTTTTTTTAGGTGTGTTTTATGGGATAGCTATAGGCTTGCTACTATTATTCCAAGCATTTGGATTATTATTAATTTTTTTAATTGAGGTTAACACTGGATTCTAACATTATATAAATTTCAGGTGTACATCATTATATTTCAATTTCTGTGCAGACCACATCATGTTCACCACCCAAAGAATAATGACCATCAACCATCATACTCAAGCTACTTTTAAATGAGTTGTTGATTTGCTTATTGTTGATGACTGCTTTTTGAGATTTTACCTTTAATGCCAGTTTCTAACAGCTCCATTATGATGTTCCCTGGTGTTTTTTTCTTTGTGTTGATCTTGCTTGCAGTTAGTTGAATTTCTTGGATCTCAGCACTTAGAGTTTTCAAATTATTTGGCTATTATTTCTTCAAACATGCATATATTGTCTTGATCTTCTTCTTCTTGGACTCCAATTACATGTATATTAAACTGCTTGATTTATCTCATAGGCTCCTGTGTCTCTGTTCCCTTTTAATTTAGTCTTTTGTTTTCTGCTTCAGTTTGGAAGGATGCTATATCTTTTAGATCATTATTATTGTCTTAGTGTATAATAAACTGTTAAATCCATCAAATGAATTTTTCAGCTTAGACTTTTTAGTTTTAATTTCTCAGAGTTCCAGTTTTTTCTTTTTTACATTGTTCATTTCTCTCCACCTTGTGTTTCTGTTTTCCTTTAAATACCTAAACATCTTTATAACAGCTGATAATCTTTGTCTTTTAAATCCATCATCTCTGCCATTTTTATCATCTGATTTTTATTCTACTTTTGTGCTACATTTTACTGCTTCGTCTCATGTCCAGTAATTTTTTTGGATGCTGGGAATCATGAGTAAGTTACCAGTGGATCAATTTGATCCTTTTGAGGCCTATTTTTAAGATTTCTTTAAGGGTGGCCTAGACTATCCTTTAGTCTAGAAATAATTTAACTCTGACACTAATGTGTCACCCTCTGGGCTCTCTACTCATTGTCCCAGGTAATCAGTGAGGACTCACCACTCTTGCATGGCAGAGCTAGAAAAACACTTTCTCCTCTGTAGGCTATGAAAATTGTTCACCTCAAAGCCCTTTGGTCATGTTGTGCCAGGTCTTATGGAATGTCTTCCTGTATATGGGCAGTTTAGTATTCAGCAAAGATTCAAGGGGCCCATATGCAGGTTTCTGAAACTATTTTACTGTGTAGCACCTTTCTCTATGAAACTCTGCTCCACAGCTACCTGAACTCTAAACTCTAATTCAGAAAGACTGCTTTGTTTGTTTTACTTGAGATTCCGTCTTTCACAAAAACCCAGAATGTGCCTCCATGCAAAATGTCAGGGAAATCATAGAGCCCAACTTAATTGTTTCCATGATTTCAGAGATTACAGGCTTCATTGGCCTATTGTCCAAGGTCTAAAGCAGTTGATTTACACATTTTTTTGAATTTTCTGGTGGTTACAATTAGAGGCCAAGTCCACTCCCTGCTTTCTACCAAGACAAAAGAGGAAACCACACTAAGTTTTTTAGAGTTTTCCTTCACAACATTATGTCACTGCACCTTTCTCCCTGTTCCTGTCAACATCCTACACATGACCTTCTACTCAATCCAGATTACTTAAAGAAGCTTTAATCTTGACTAAAGACTCTCCTTGTTATCTCATGGGTTTTAATTTGATCTCCTTGTTTTTGAAAACAGAGAAGGTGAGACAAGAATCCTTAAACATATACAGCATGATATGTAATAGATACTCAAAGATATTCTGATCTTCACATTAGATTATAATATTTACATTTAGGCAATCTGGCTGTTACAGTTGTTAAAACACTGATTGTCAACGTTGAGTCAAGTGACACAGCTAATCAATCAGGCATCCCTTTTCCATCTTGTTGATTCATATGGAAATCTTCTTTTTTGAAGATCTCATTTCTGAAGGATCATTTCTTTAGTTAAAGTTATGTTATACTATGATCTCTTGATATTCTGATAACCCAACTAACTCAGGTATCTAACAATCTTCAGTAGCTATTTGAAAACTGTAATGAGATCCTTTGATAAATGTCATTTAACTATCATAATAGTAATAATTCAAGTGATCATCTGTTCATATGCCAATAAATATCTCTAAAGAATAATTTAGAAAGATAAAATTTTAAAAATTATACATAAAATACTTGAGTAAAAATGGTTGACTATAAATTCCTAAATTTTCTGAGATTTAGCACAATAAGTGACGCATTTTTCCCCTAATGTGAAAATGGATCTATCATTTGCAAAAACATGGAATGTCACACAAAACATCATCGGTGTATGTTTGTGAAATTTTCCTAAAATGTTAGTGACATCAGTAAGTAACAACTGTAGGAAATAAGGATACACATGGCTGCTTAGGCAGAATTATGGAAAGAAGAGACAATGGTACCTAAGTGTCGGTTAACAAAATTTATCAAAAGTAATAATCAAAAATAGGAAGGGACATGCTTTCTGCAGTCAGTGTAGTTCAATCTTAAGCAACATAATAATAAATTGTGGTTGGCAGTGAAATTATACCAGTTGAGCTTGGTTCTCAGCCAAATGAAGTGAAATTTATCTTTTTAAACAAAGTTTTCAAGGAGAACATGTATGCAGGACACCATGTAATAAATAATATAGAAAAGAATAGCTTCCCATATCCATTTAAGGAAAACCTGTGAAAACTTAGTATAGAAAGGAATTACTGATACTATATGAGCATAGTATATAGTTTCAAGCTATATCCTTATGTAGTATAACAATTATAGACAAATAAAAACTATAAAGATCATTATCAATAATATCTAAATTTAATTTTCATTTTGATGATGTCATTATTTCTTGCTCTACCTGGGTTGGAAAACTACAGGCAAATCCAGTCTGCAGCTTGTTTTTGTATGGCCAATAAGCTAACAACGGGTTTTACATTGTTAAAGGGTTGTAAAAATAAAACAGCACAGAAAATAAAGAATATACAACAGAGACTGATTGTTCATCCACAATCTAGACCTTTAAAGTTTGCAAACCCTTGTTCTAGAGTACTTCTGGATTTAAGATACATCTAGAGAACAAAGACAAATGCTGAATTTCTTAAAATGAAAATTTGCATTGTATGCAAATTCTTTAGAAATAAAAATATTTACTATGCAAATCTGCAAAATTTGCTCATAATTCCATTTCATAATTGTGCATTAAGAACTCAGTCAAATTAGTGTAAAAATTGAAACTTTAACTACATGAAATGTTTTTTTTTTTAAAAGTTTCGAATAGTCACTAAACATAACCACAGGACTCATGTCCACTGCTACTCTTATAATGTAAATTTTAATAGCAGTTGTGATAAAAAGTAGGTGACTACTGTACCATGTCATCTCCCAGAAGTGGTACAGAAATTAATCATGTATGTAATATTTTAAATAGATTAGCAAGATACTGACAGAGCTAGGAAGACTAAAACTGAAAATTCAGAATTGTTAGTGTCAAAAACATAATACTTTTACATCAATATTCTTTAGTGAGCATTTGACTTACAGAATCCAGCTTATAGATTTATTCTTATCTATTTGAAATTTTTGATATAACAATGCAATAGCACCACCTTTCTTTTCAGGAATGAGATATATCTGCTGTTACCAATTTTCACAATCTTACATTTCAGTAACAGAATTAAAACAAAGTAGTATTTCAAAAATTATGAGCAAAAGAGATAATACAAAGATAAACTGTCATCTTTTGTCTTAGAAAAATGATTTTTCAGTTCTGATTTCAAGAATAGAAAAAAATCCTAAAGTACTATTTATCAAAAGTAAGGAATAAAGGAGCCATACCAGGGCCTAGTGGTTAAGCTAGCGCTCTCCACTTCGGTGGTCCAGGGTTCACCAGTCTGGATCCTGGGCATGGATCTATGCACTGCTTATCAAGCTATGCTGTGGCAGGTGTCCCACAAGTAAAATAGAGGAAAATGGGCACTCATGTTAGCTCATCTTTTAGCTGAGGCCAATCTTCCTCACCAAAAAGAGGAGGATTGGCAGCAGATGTTAGCTCATGGCTAACCTTGGTCAACACAAAAAAAATGAGATTGAGAAAAGGAATAAAAATTATAGAAACATATAGTTAAATATTTTTGGAGACCTTGTAATACAATTTTAATTGTTTAAGAGTTTTGTAATAAAAATATTACCCCGAAGATTCTGGCTAGAATTGGAACAAATATCAACCAAACGCTTTATCTTGGGGTAAAGTTCGTATACTTTTGTCATCATTTACTCAAAAAGATGGGAGAAATAAGGTCATGTTACTTCATTATTTTCAGCTCATCAGAAATTTAGATAAGGATTTGGTTACAGAAGAGAAGTAGTAAATGATAAAGCATAATTGATAATACTATGGCTTGAATTTGGAGAAACAAAAAGTATATATGACCTGACAAATTTCCGACACCATGTCCGAAAGTAACAAGGAATCAATCAACATTTTGCTCATCTTGGACCACAACCAGCCTTTATAACTTCATCAAAAGTGTAAGCATATGAATTGATAACCCCAATATACCATTTCTTTCTTCCTTTTTTTTAAAAGATACTTCTGATTTACTGAAAGGCAGAGAGTTATAGATCAAGAGTCAGCAATTTTTTTCTGTAAGAGTCAGACAGTAAATATCTTAGGCTTTCTGGGTTGTATGGTCTCTGCTGCAGTTAATCAACTTCGCCATTGCAGCACAAAAGCAATTTACATAATACATAAAAGAATGGCGTATCAGGGTTCCAACTTTATTTATAAAAACAGGTGGCTGCCATATCTGGCAGCCAGGCCATAGTTTGTTGACCCCTGTTATAGAGAATAATGTAATGATAATCAACACTCAGTTTAAGAAATAAAAATTATATACTTGAAGTACTTGTGTAACCCTCTCTGATCCCCTTCCCCTAGAAGCAACTACAGTAAATTAATCATCTCTATTCACATTTTTATAATTTTACAATATATGAATGAATCTCTAAGAAAGATATTGTATCTTTATCCATGTGTTAAAGTTTTTGTGGTCAATATTATTTTTGTGACATTGCATTGCACTACTGCATAGTATTACACTGTATAACCATACCATTTATTGGTCCACTCTTCTGTTAACGTACATTTAGGTTGTTTGTAGTTTGCCCTTGGCAAAAACACTGTTATAAACATTTTATATGTACATCTGCTTGTGTACATATCCAAAAATTACTTCACGGTATACATGTAAGAATGAAATTGCTGAGTCAATGTATCTTTAAAAATTAAACTTTATAAGATAGTGCAAAATTACACTTTAAGTGTTCATATCAATTTATACTCCCTCTAGGAGATTGTACATCCTTAATACATGGATTTTAAAAATATATTTTGTACCAATTGGATGGGTTTTAAATATATATTTTGTATCAACTGTATACAAATATACATTTTGTTCCATTTACCTGATGATAAATGAGGCTGAATTTTTTTTTACAGGTTTATTGGTCACCTGCATTTTCCTCATCTGCAAATTAATGGTTTCATATTTTATCCATTGTTCTATGGAATTGTGTTTTCTTATTTATTGGTAGTTTTTTGTGTAATCTGGATATCGACCTTGGTCAATTATCAGTGTTAGAAATACATCTTTCCAGTCTGTGGGTGAACTTTTCACTTTTATTAAAATTGTGGTAAAATACACAGAACAAAAATTTCCATTTTAACCTTTTGAAGTGGTAAGCATATTCACAATGCTGTGTAAACAATCTCCAGAACTTTTTCATCTTCAACTAAAACTCTATACCGATTAACTCCCTATTTCTCCCTCATCCCAGCTCCTGGCAACTATCATTCTACTTTGTGTTTCCACAAATTTGACTATTCCAGATACTTCATATAAGGGGAATCATACAGTCTTTTGTGATTTGCTTATTTCACCTAGCATAATGTCCTCAAGGGTACATCCATGTTGTAGCATGTGTCAGAATTTTATTCCTTTTTACAAATGAATAATATTCCATTGTGTGTGTGTATATATATATATATATATATATACACACCACATTTTGTTTATATATTTATCTATAGATGGACACTTGGCTTGCTTGCACTCCTTGGCTATTTTGAATAATTCTGCTATGAACATGAGTGTACAAATATATCTTTTGGATCTTGTCTTCAATTCTTTTAGATATATACCCAGAAGTGGAATTGCTGATTTACGTGATAAATCTATTTTTAATTTTTTGAGGAACTTCCATACTGTTTTCCATACTGGCTACACCATTTTAGGTTCCCACCAAGAGTGTACAAGTTTTCCAATTTCTCCACATCTTCACTAACATGTTATTTTCTGTTTTTCTGATAGTAGCCATCCCAATGAGTGTGAGGTGATATCTCATAGCTTTGACATGCCCATTTTTAAATTGAGTTATTTCTAACTTTCTTGTTAACTTGTAGTTTTTCACATATTCTCAATACTAACCCCTCAATAGACACATGGTTTGTAAATATTTTCTCCCTTTCTGTAGGTTGACTTTTCATTCTGTTGATCATATCCTCTGATGTATAAAAGTTTTTAATTCTGATGAAGTCCAATTTATCTATTTTTACTTTTGTTCTCCATGCTTTGGCATCATATCCAAGAAACCACTGGTAAATCCAATGCCATGGAGCTTTTCCCCTATGCTTTTTTAAGAGTTTTCTAGTTTTAAGTCTTACATTTAGGTCTTTGATCCATTTTGAGTTAATGTTTGTAGATGGTGTAAGGTTAAATGTTCAAATTCATTCTTTTACATGTGGATATCTAGTTTTTTGCAACATGGTTTGTTGATAAGACTGTCTTTTCTCCATTGAATGGTCTTGGCCACGTCAAAAATCATTTGATTATATATGGAAGGGGTAATTTCCAGGCTAGAGATTCTATTCCATTGGTCTATATATCTGTGTTCATGTCAGTACCACAGTGTTTTGATTACTGCAGTTTTGTTATGAATATTGAAATCAGAAAATATGAGACCATCAACTTTGTTCTTCTTTTTCATGATCATTTTGGCTAATTGGGGTTCCATGAGATTTATATGAATTGTAGTATGGATTTTGCTATTTTTGCAATAAACCCCATTGGGATTTTGATAGGGATTGCATTAAATCTGTATAGCACTTTGGGTAGTATTGATATCAACAATATTAACTCTCCTAATACATTAACATGGAAGATCCTTCCAATCATTTGTGTATCCTTTCATTTCTCTCATCAATGTTTTTTAGTTTTAAGAGTACAAGTCTTTTAACCTCCTTAGTTAAGTTTGTTCATAAATACTTTATTATTTTTGAATGGAATTGCTTTCCTGATTTCCGTTTTGGATTTTTCAGTGTTAGTGTATAGAAATGCAACTGATTTTGTGGGATTTTGTAACCTGTAACACTGCTGAATTCATTTATTAGTTCTAACAGGTGTTTTGTCATATGCAAACAGTTAATTTTACTTTTACCTAATTTTTTTAATTTTAATTTTATTTTTAAAGATTGGCCATGAGCTAACATCTGTTGCCAATCTTCCTCTTTTTTTCTCTTCTCCCCAAAGGCCTCCAGTACATAGTTGTACATTCTAGTTGTAGGTCCTTCTGGCTCTGCTATGTGGGACACCGCCTCAGCATGGCTTGATGAGTGGTGCTAGGTCTGCACCCAGGATCCAAACCAGTGAAACCTTGGGGCGCTGAAGCGGAGCATTTGAACTTAACCACGGGGCTGGCCCCTTCCTTTCTAATTTGGATACCTTTCAGTTCTTTTTCATACATAATTACTCTGACTAGGACTTCCAGTACTATGTTGAATAGAAGTAGTGAAAGTAGGCATCCCTATCTTATTCCTGATCTTAGAGGAAAAGCTTTCAGTCTTTCACTATTGAGTATGATGTTAGGTGTGGATTTTTCATATATGGGCTTTACGACACTGAGATAGTTTCCTTCTGTTCCTAGTTTAAGTATTTTTATCATAAAAGAGTGTTGAACTTTTTCAAATGCTTTTTCTGCATAATTGAGATGATAATGTGGTTCTTTGCCTTCATGCTACTAAAGTGCTATCTTGCATTGATCAATTTTCATGTTTTAAAACATCCTTGCACTCCAGGAATAAATCTCTCTTGGTCATGTGTATAATCCTTTTAATATGCTGCAGAATTTGGCTTGCTAGTATTTTGTTGAGGAATTTTGCATCAATGTTCATAAAGGATTTTGGTCTGTATTTTCTTTTAGAGTCTTTGGTTTTGTTTGGTATCAGGGAAATGTTGGCCTCACATAATTAGTTTGGAAGTATTCACTTCTCTTCAATTTTTAGAAGAGTTTGAGGAGGACCTGTATTAATTCTTCTTAAACATTTGGAAGAATGTACCAGTGAAGCCATTGATCCTAAGTTTTTCTTTGTTGGGAGACTTTTGATTATTGATTCTATTACCTTACTCATTTTGGGTCTGTTCTGATTTTCTATTTTTCATGATTCAGTGTGGGCAAGTTGTGTGTTTCTAGGAATTTGTCCATTTCATCTAGGTTATCCAAGTTGTTGGCATATGATTGTTCATAGTATTTACTTCTAATCATTTTTATGTCTGTAACATAGAATGTAATGTTCCCACTTTTATTTCTGATTTTAGTTATATGTATCTCTCTTTTGTTCTTGGTTAATCTAGCTAAACATTTGTCATTTTTATATTAATCTTTACAAGAAAAAATTCTTGGTTTTGTTGATTTTCTCTATTATTTTTCTATTCTCTATTTTGTTTATCTCTGCTCTAATCTTTATTATTTACTTTCTTCTGTCAGCTTTGGGTTTAGTTTGTTCTCTTTTTAGTTCCTTAAGGTGTAAGGTAAGGTTATTGATCTTTCATCTTTCTTCTTCTAATGTAAACTTTTATAGCTATAAATTTCCTTCTTAGCATGGTTTTTGCCACATCCTGTAGTTTTGGTATGTTGTATTTCACTTTTCATTTGTCTCAAGATCTTTCTAATTTTCCTTGTGATTTCTTCTTTAACCTAATGGTTATTTAGACTGCGTTGTTTAATTTCTACGTATTTGTGGATTTTCCAATTTTCCTTTTGCTACTGATTTCTAGTTTCATTCCATTATGAATAGAAAAGATAGTCTGTATGATTTCAATCATGTTAAATGTATTAAAACTTGTTTTATGTTCTAACCTATAGTCCATCCTCGAAAATGGTCCACGTGCACTTGAGAAAAATATGTATTCTGTTGTTGGGTGGAGGGTTATGCACATGTTTGTTAGGACCAACTCATTTATAGTGTTGTTCAAGTCATCTATTTCCTTCTTCTATCTTGTGGTTTTATCCACTACTAAAGGTGAAGTATTGAGGTCTCCTGTTATTATTGTAAATCCATCAATCTTCCATTTCAAGTGTGCCAATTTCTGCTCTATTTACGAACTCTGGTGTTTGATGCATATAAATTTTTAATTGCTATATTTTCTCATTGACCAGACTCTTTTACCCTTATATATTGCCCTTCTTTGTCTTTTGTAATAGTTTTTGACTTAAAGTCTATTTTGTCATATCAGTAAAGCCACTCTTGCTCTGTTTTGGTTACTATTTGCATGGACTATCTTTTTTGCACTCTTTCGCCTTTTACCTATGTGCACGCTTAGATATAAAGTGAGTCTCTTGTAAACAGAATATAGCTGGGTTCTGATTTGTTTTCACATAATCTATTAGCCAACCTATGTCTTTTGATTGGAGCATTTAATACATATAACATTTTAAGTAATTACTGATATGAAAGAACCTTCTATTGTCATTTTATGAACTGTTTTCTGTACGTCTTCTAACATTTTTGTCCCTCACTTCCTCCCTTACTGCCTTCTTTTGTGTTTGGTTGATTTTTTTAAGTGATGCACTTTGATTCCCTTCTTATTTTCTTTTGTGTACATTCCGTAGATACTTTCTTTGTAGTTATCATGGGGATTACATAAAAAATCTTAAAACTTCTAACAATCTATTTTAAGCATACAAAAACTCCACTCCTTTACATCTCTGCCCCTGCCATGATTTATGCTAGTGTTGTCAAAAATCAGATCTTCATATGTATTAAATTTAGCTTAAATTTATCATTATTCTTAGGCTTTTATCTTTTAAACCCTATAACAGAATTGAAAGAGGGGTTATGAACCAAAATTATAATAATATAGGTTTTTATATTTGTCCATATATTTACCTTTACTGGAGAACTGTATATTTTCACATATCTTCATGTTACTGTCTAGCATCTTTTCTTTTCAACTAGGAGGACTCTCTTTGCCATTTCTTTTAGATTAGGTTGAATGATATGAACTCCCTCAGCTTTTGTATATCTGAGAAATTTTTACTTTCTCCTCCATTTTTGAAGGACAATTGTGCTGGATATAGTATTTTTTGGTTAACAGTTTTTTCTTTAAACACATCATCCCACTGCTTTCTGGCATGCAAGCTTACAGCTGAAAAATCTGCTAACGATCTTATAGAAGCTCCCTCGTACGTGATAAGCCATTTTTCCCTTACTGCTGTCAAGATTCTCCTTTGTCTTTTACTTCCCACACTTAGATTATAATGTATCTTGATGTGTGCCTGTATGGATTTATACAATTTAGAGTTTTAGGTTCTTAAAATTATACGTCTCTTCTTTACTCAGTTTTGAGGGATTTTAGTCATTATTTCTTCAAATATGGTCTCCGCCTCTTTCAGTGCTCTGCTTGATTATGTGACTTAAATTCCTTAAGCTCTGGTCACTTTTCTGTATTCTTTCTGCTCTTCTAACTTGGTAATTTCAAATGACCTGACTTCAACTTCACTGATTCTTTCTTCTGCCTTATCAAGTCTGCTCTTGAAACCCTCTAGTGAATTTTTCAATTGAGCTACTGTATTTTTCAGCTCCAGAATCTGTTTGGTTCTTTTTTTTTTTTTTATAGTTTGTCTCTGTTGATATTCTTCTTCTGTTCATAAAACATTTTTATGATTTTGTTTAGTTGTCAGTCTGTGTTTTCTTTCACCTCATTAAGCATTATTTAAGGCAGTTCCCAAAAAATTGTTTGATAAATAAGTCAGAGGTCTGTATTTCTTCAAGGTCAGTTTCTGGAGATTTATTGTGTTCCTTTGAATGAGCCATGCTTCCCTGCTCTTTATATAACTTGTGAACTTATGGTGAAATTTTGGCATTTGAAAAAAGTCACCACTCCCAGCTTTTATGGACTGCATTCATGTAGGGGAAGACCTTCATTAACCAGCCTGGCTTCAAAGGTCGGTGTCCTCTCAAACCTTTTCGGGGATGTGTCTTCCTTGTGCCTGTGCATGTGTTTTTATTACTGTTCCCTGCATATTCCACTGCTTTTAAATGACTTAATTTCCTTAGAGTCTTGATTTTGCTTCTTCCCAGAAACCTTGCATTTCTTTTATACTCCTCTGCTCATATTCTCTTGTCCCCAATTGCCCATAGGTTTGCTATAACTCTAACATGCCATGGTGCCCACCAGTGCTTTCAGGGGTGGATACTAGGTCTTTACCTAGTATCCAAACTATGCCACCACTCTCATCAGTGCTTTGAGATAGACAAGACATAAAGCAGTCCCTTGGGCACCTACTAGACAAGCTAAAATGTTGCTCCGAAGTTCTACTCTTTTCCTTCCATTCCAAGGGAGGAACTGGGAATTCAGTGAGCTCCTCCTGGCCATGTATACTGTTACTACAGTGAGGAGGAGATGGGCCATGGGCATACAAAATGTCATGAAATCGTCAACCATTGTGAGCATTTCCTCAGTTGCTGCAGCTTCTTAAGTGGTTCCTAGAGTTTTAATAAAGCCATTTTGCTAAGTACATTATTGTTTAGTCAGTGTTTCCATGGGAGAACACAGGCCTGGAGTTTCATAATTCACCATCTTGCTGATGTTACTATCCATCTTTTCTCTACTTAATGGTGTCTTTTGATAAACCAAAATACTTATGATATCATCAAATTTATCAACCTCTACATTTTATGCTTTTGTATCTAGTTAAAGAAATATTTCTTGCCTTTGGCAATAGAGATATTTTCCTATATTTCCTTCTTGTATAAAATTTGAAATTTCACTTTTTCAACCATTTTAGTAGTGACTTTTATATATTTAGTAAAAAAGGGATTAAATTCCTTGTTTTTTTAATTAACAAAAGACTATCCCATTGATCTAGCTGCATTTATTGTACTGTTCGTCTCTATCTGCAATGGCAGCTCTGTCACACAATGTTATCATATGTGTGTGGGATCTGCATCTGGATATTTATTCTGACACAGTGATCTGTCTCTCTTTGGGTCACTACCACACTGTTTTAATTACAATAGCTTGTTCATCTTCAAAATCATCTTGGTTATTTTCAGCCCTTCATTTAACAGTATAAATCTGAGACACAGCTTGTCAAATTTCATGAAAGTAATTTGCAATTTTTTTAAATCAAATTTTCACTGAAATTGATGGATTATCATGACTTTGCGATATTGCGTTCCTACCATGAATATGATATAGCTCACCATTATTTATGTTTTTAATGTCATTAAGAATTTTTATAACTTTCTCCATAGAGGACATTAAAAATACTTCCATAAAATATAAAACAGATAAGTAAAATGCATAAAACATAGGTTAATAAATTACTTTAAAGTGGATATCCTTGCAACCACTACATAGTTGAAGAAATATCCCAGGAGCCCTCCATCTGTTCTGTCCTAATCACAACCTTCTTCTCACGTGTAACAAACCATTATCCTGACTTCTATGATAATCGCTTTGTTTTTCTTTAAAATTTATCATCCAAATCAAAGAATTTCATCTATAAACAACTTAATTTTACTGATTTATTTGAGATATCTTTTAAAACTCTTTTAAACTACAGTGTCCCCGTCTATCTCTTTTTCCCCCCCATATAATTTATTTTGAGGAAACCAAGTCATTTGTACTGCAGAATTTCCACTAGTGTTAATTTTGATGATGGAATTCACATGGAATAGTTTAACATGTTGGGTAAACATAATCAGATTAAGCTTTATTTTAATACATTCATTCATTCATTTGGTCGGTCAGTCCATCAGTCAGTCAGTCTTGATGGGTGACAGTGTTTTCCTTTCGCCATCTGGTTGTCTAGTTGTCTCTCTTTCTGTGATGTTAGCAGCAATCAGTGCTAAGATGATTAATTCCTGAGGGGATGCTAAATGGTAGTAATCTAACTCAAAAATCACTCCATCATTTACCAGATATATTTATATTTATATCATAGAAAACTTCCCTTATTAATAATTTGATAACACAAATAATATAATTTACAAAGGAATGATAGGATAAATCCTTCCCTTTATCCGTTTTCAAAATAATGAGTTCGTTCCCCATCAACCTCTAGATTAGAGCAAATCATTTAAAAAATCATTTTTATGACTGATGGATTTAAACACATTCATGTGTTTTAATGAATTGCAATTATCACACTTACTAAATGCTCAAAATGCCCCATCTTTGACCAATAAAAATGTCTTCAAGTTAGCTCCTAAATCTTTTTGAACAGTCTTTGATATCTTCCTTGGGTTTTGGTATCATCAAATGTTGCAGGTGAATCATGAACATTTTGCCTCAGCCTTGAAATCACCTATTTCTACTTCTAGATGTGCTCACTGCAACTGACTTGGTCACTATGTCTAGGCAAAACAGTACACAGGGCCAGAGTATACAGTTAATGTGTTGGGGGTGTGTGTGTGCACATAATAATTTCACATACATAATGGCAAATTTGAATTCAAACTAAATGCTTTCTCTTAAGCTCTTCTATTTTATATCTGGATCTCCTTTGTTCAATGAGAAACCTGATTTTCAAGAACATGGGATAAAATAATTAGAATACTAATAATTACTAATTGGTTTTATCCAACATTATGCAAGACTTTCATTAAAAAAACCCAATAATTCCACTACAAATATAATTAGTCTCCCTACTTCAACTTTTCAGAGACTATAGCCATTATATTCTGTATCCGTCCCATATAATATCATTTAGTTAGTTCTCCAAAAACATCTATATTTGATGGCCATCATGATGGTCATCCTTATGTTGACATCTCTCCAGTCAGTTTGGTTGCCTGATACTCCTTCTGCAGTAGATTTCTCAGGAGAGGCTTGTGGAAATAGTATTCCCTGAAGTCTTGCATGTTAACAGTTTATCTGCAGTCTCTACACATGGAAGTCAGTTTGGCTGATGTTTTCAATCCTTGAGTGTCTTAAACATCCTACTTCATTTTCTTCTGGTAGAAAATATGTCTGTCAAACAGTATGATGACAATCTGAGTCTCTTTCATTTATAAGTTAATTTGTATTTTTATCTAGATGCCTGAAATTTTTTTCTCTTTTTCATTAAAGTCTATTAATTTTACTAGAATATGTCTCAATGTTAGTCATCTGGGTAATTTTATCAGATATTCAGTGCCTTTTATATTTTTTAAAATCTCTCCCTTTTTAAAATTCTAGTAGTTTCTTTGAATTACCAATCTTATTATTTATCTGTTCTTCCCTCTGTTTTTCTTCTTTGGAAACTCATAGGTATGTTGGATATTCTAAATTTGTCCCTTTCATTCTCATCTTTTCTAGTCTCTTAGGTCATTATTTTTTTTTTTTTTGATATTTATAACTTCTCTTCTTTTTACCTTATATTTCTCATACAACCTTATCAGTGAAGTTGATTCAATTCTTTATTTCTTCTGACTTAGTCTTCACTTCTAAAGTTATTTTTTCCCTTTATTTCCAATTCTAAGTTCTATCACCACATCTGTGAGATTCTCTAAACCCTGATAAAATTGTTCTTTCATATCCTATATCAGCTTCTAATGTCTTTTAGCTCATTTAAAAACTTTTCATCTTTTTTTCTGGCATGTCATGGTTCTGGCATGTTCTGAGGGGGTGTTTTTCTACTCATTCTCATTTTTCTTATTGTAATATATGGGATTACAATCCTTTTTGTTGGTTATTTTATGTGAAATTAGTTTTACTGAATTTTTAGGTAGCTTTTTTCCCTCTTTCTTCAGGTTCTAGAGATCCCGTCTTCTGTTTATTTTCATAAATATGACAGCCTACTTTCTGAGATCTTTTAGCTTTGTCTTCCCCAGTTTTATGTGGACTTTCTCTTTGTCTCTCTTGCCCTTCTGTTGCTCCATTTGGATTCTATTCATAGTACTTTCTCTTCAGTGTAGGACTTTGTCCCAGAAGAGAACTCTAGTTGCTTAATTTCTCATGGGGCCTAGATAGGTCCAGACACTTCCAACCTTACCAGGGAGCCCCGGGACTCATCGCTATCACAGTGTATGAAAGCCCTCCCTACTTCAGCTGCTGTTCTCAAATTGGCCCTCTGGGTTTTCCAGTGAGTATTTGCAGACCAGGTTCCTTAGATGCTCTCTTGCTTCCCACCACTTTTTCCCCTGAATCTCTTGATAGCATGTACATCTTGTAGCTACATCTGGATTGTCCCTACTCAGGCATATTTTGGGGCTCAATGGGATACGCGGTCACCTCGTTTTGCTGTAAATGTCCATTTGTTGTTGTTGTGGTTATTGTTTCACCGTCGATTATTCTGTCTGTTTTTCATGGAGGAATTCAGGGATATTTAAACTATGCCCCCATTGCCATGTACCCTAATTCTGTTGTGTACATTTTTTGTATTATCTCAATTTTAAAATGATAATTTCTAAAATTACATTTTAATCTATAATTTTTGAATTAAAATAAACACACAAGTATTTCTAATTATGTGGTCATATTGTTACTATGAATGATCCAAGGATTATATGGGCTTCTTGACTAGCTCAATCTTTTCATGATAACATTTCAGTGATGTTCTCTTTTGGTGAAGATGGAAATTTCATGCTATATTTACATACTTTTAAAAAGTCCTAGTCTAGGAAACCACAAATATTCCTGAGTATAATATAATTGTAATAAAATATTTATTAATGTCACTAAAAGTGTAATAGATACTTCAGTGACATTTCCTGCACTGTTACCCTCCCTTTCTAAGATGTTTCAACTTATATATAGCTTCTAAAAGGGGCAGCATGTGTATTATATCCAACTTCACTCCTCCCATCCACCCCAATCTTAACTGATTATAATGAGGGTAGACATCTAACCCAAGGCTGAGCCATTCAGACTCTCTCTTGATAGGTAGTGACTATAGTTGGATGATGAAAAACGTTTACATTAAAAGCACACTTGGGTAAAAAATGGGATGCTATGCTGGGCCATGTTCTGACAACTAAGAAAGTGAAGCTAATCCAGAAGAGAAGTAAAAAAATTGAGTTGACTCACAGATAGAAGCAAAGATGGGAGGCTATGAAGTTGCCCTGAGAGTCAAAGGGAGTGGCTTTCGTTACTGTCTCTCCTCTCCATTTCCAGGCAGCCTGAAGTCTAACTGTACTGCATTTCTTGGCCTTGGATATTTATGAGACTTTCTGCTGTATTCTCATCATTATTAAATTACCTTTAATATTCTTGTGAGTTCTCAACCAAATATAAATAATGCTCACAGAATATAAACAGTGATTTCTCAGGGTCACTCTGCTGTGGTGGAACAAGACAGAATATAGGACACTAGGCTAACACACATACACTGAAACAGCTTCTCTTCTAATTAACTTAAGTCACTCCTGCTGCTTCATTACTAACGATAACACTAGGCCCACTGTAGTTCTTAGGCTTTCTGAATAAAACTCACCAAGATCTAATCCACTCCTGACAGTCAGTATCCAACCTACAACTGGCCCTACTTCCTTAAATCCAAACTCTAAAATAAAATCCTCTAAACTCCTTTAGGAAAAGCCTCATGGTTTCTCTGGAGTGCATTCCCCATTGCTGCAGGAAGCCAAATAAATATAACAATTTCGGACCAAATGTTATTTTGTCTTCTTAGGCAGGTGGGTTTTGATATTTGCTTACAAGCCTACTCTAATTTTCATGCATTAGTTTCCAAATTGAAAAGTTGGAATTTTCTAAAAGAAAGTTTACTAAGTGCCAAGTAACTATTGTCTCCAAAAATCCTTAATTCTTGAGAAGAGAAACACACCCACACCAAAAGCTATGTAAAACTAGCTACTGTTAATGAGTGACTTTAAAACATGTCAACTACATTGATTACTCTAGAATCATACAATAATAAATTTAACACAGGTTGACTAATAAAAGTGATAGACAAATTAAGAAAATGAAAGGACATTATTTTAGCTTGTATTTTAAAGGACACAGACAATATAAACTACCAACGATTATTTTATAACAAAAAACAAATGAATATATGTATGAATTAAGAAAATCTGAATATAAAACAAAGATGCAATTCAAATATGCCTTATGATTACTTGAAATTAACAGTAATTGACTAGTTCAATCCTTTCATAATAACATTTTAGTGATGTTCTCTTTTGGTGAAGATGGAAATTTCATAAGAATTCAGTGTCTTTTCATAAGACACTAAAGTATCTTCAGTTACCTAATCCAGATTTGTTCCCACCATACACACATATATGATGAAGTCAAAAGCAATGAGATTTATTCATCATAAGCACTATTTTTAAACAGAAATATTCAATAGCTAGGGTAAAGGTACTTTTATCATATAGATCTCCCAAGTTCTTCACAACGGTTTGACAGTTTTTCTTCTCAGAGAAGAGGAACAGTGTAACAAATTAGAGTAAGAAGGGAAATGAAGGAGATGAAAAAAGACAGAATGATCAAGAGTGCACATTCAAGAATGAGAACACGAAAAGACATGGATTTCCATAGACCAAGGTTGAGAGCAAGAACGGACGTTGGATGAGTATAGTAGCCAACTCATGGGTGTAGATGACAGACCAATATTGAGAATTCTCAGCACGGAACACAAAATTTTACCTATTTTCCCTTATTTTTAAAACTTACCTCTACCAAAAATTATCAGTAACAAAAATAATGTTCTATTCAAGTACACAGAAAAAACAGTGAATATTACATACCAGAATCTAAGTTAGGCAATGTTAATGTAAATAATAAGATACTTCTTATTTACAACAATTAAAAAACAATTTTGTTAATATTGTATAAATAAAATGGCACAGGAGAACAGAAGAGAAGGCATTAATTTGGCTTAAGGAACCTGAAGCAGAACTCAAAGAATGAGAATAATTTTGGAGAGAGAAAAAAAGGAAAAAGATCCGGTGCACAAAGAAGAGTTGTACAAAAACAAGGAAATGTGATAATGAGTAACTCGTTTGAGTGTTTAAGGAATGTCTTCTATAGCAAGAGGATGGAGACTAGTTGAGTCTGAAAAGGAAGGTTAGGACTAAATTGTGAGAGATAACAAATGGTGAGGTTATACAGCAGAGGTTTCTAGATTTTTGGATGGTATGCACTGACAGAAATTTGGAGGACCAGATCTTAAGTTTGTCAACTTTCTATTTTGCCAAGTGTTGGCATTTACAAAGCAAAACTCGGGGGCTGGCCCCATGGCCCAGTGGTTAGGTTCGTGCACTCTCCTTTGGCGGCCCAGGGTTTTGCCAGTTCGGATCCTGGGTGCGGACATGACACCACTCATCTGGCAATGCTGAGGCGGCGTCCCACATGCCACAACTAGAAAGACCCACAACTAAAATATACAACTGTGTACTGGGGGGATTTGGGGAGAAAAAGCAATTAAAAAAAAATAAAAAGAAAAGAAGATTGGCAACAGTTGTTAGCTCAGCTACCATTCTTTAAAATAAATAAATAAATAAATAAAATAAAAAATGAAACTCAAAACTTAAAAATCTACCATTTGCTATGATCATTTTAACAAGAAACATCACCTTAACACAAAAAAAGGATATGAACGATACATCCATATAGTTTTAAAAATAAAAATATATTGAACTTCTTTGGAGGCGTAAAGTTACAAAATAAAATTGTATTCTGTCAGGTGAACACAGAGTGAACTTTTAGTATACATAACTTGTTCCAATGTTTCCTTTTTGGCAGAGTCATTCTTTTAAAAATCCAAGAGGCATATTCTTAATCCTCTTTCAACTCAATTCAGAATATTTGAGGTAAACTTAGGGAAGCCCAAGAAAAATAGCTCTCAATTACCCAGACATTTCTCCTACCTTCTCTCTGCAGTGCTGAGATAAATAAGAGAGTCCAGATTTTGAGCCATGTAAAATTCCGGAAATGAGGCTACATACGTGGGGTCCTGACTGACCAACATAGAGTACTTAAAAGTTATCTGATAGTAATTCCTTAGAACTTGTAGTTGTCACAGATTGTTACTTAGGAACCAGTAATGTGAGTCTTATAACTTAAAATAATTTCTTCTTTGCTTTGGTTGCTGGAAAACTTAGTGCTGAATTTGTGTCCCAGCTTTAACAACAGTACAGGACCCATTGCTAACATTACTACATTTCTAAAGGTATCTTGTGTTTATTTTAGCATGTCTTTGATGACTAGTTCTTCTGTAAATTTGTCAAATCATTTTAGGGAAGGATATACATAAACACAGAAAAAAATAAAAGAGTTTTAGGGAACAAGGAAACATTTAAGATTTAGTTTTTCAACAATGTTTATTGAATTTTTTCTTATTATAAAAGTAACACGTTACAGAGGGTCAGTGCACTGACTATTCCCTCTACCTACAACACCCTTCCAGTAAGCCCTATGGCTACCCTCCTTTTGCTTTTGTTTGTTTTTGTTTGTTTGTTTGTTTTGAGGAAGATTAGCCCTGAGCTAACATCTGCTGCCAATCCTCCTCTTTTTGCTGAGGAAGACTGGCCCTGAGCTAACATTCGTGTCCATCTTCCTCCACCTTCTATGTGGGATGCCTATCACAGCGTGGCTTGACAAGTGGTGCCACGTCAGCACCTGGGATCTGAACCGGTGAACTCTGGGTTGTGGAAGTGGAATGTGCGAACTTAACCACTGCACCACCGGGCCGGCCCCTTTCCTCCTTTAAGTCTTTGCTCAAATGTAACTTTTACCATTGGCCTATTTAAAATTAATCACCCTCTTTAAAACTGCAACCTAACCCTGCCATTTCTATAATCCCATCCCTTGTGTTTTACTTATCCCTTCACATAGCATTTACCATCTTCTAACATTCAATATAATTAAATTATTTTTATGCTTAATGCTTATTTATGGTCTCTCCTTGCTAGAATATAAGCTCCACAAGGCAGGGACCTTTGTCTGTTATTTACTAATATGTTCAAAGTCTTTAAGATAGTCCTTGGCCTAGAGTAAGAAGTCAGTATTTTTAAAATAATGAGTAGCCCAGCACGTGTCACTGTGCTAAGAGCGTTACATACATTATGTAACTTAATCCTTGCAAGAACCCTGGGAAGGAGGTGTTATCATTGATGACATCTTATAGAAAGGAACTAAGCTCAAAATGGCTCAGTAACTCACAAAAGTCATAGAGCCAAGAAAGTAGTGGAACAAGGATTTAAACTCAGTTAGGGTATTAACTATCACCATCTTCCCTAATAGAAACAGATTGTGTGAAAGCAGTTGAGACAATGATAGAACAGACAGGAAAACTCCTATAGTAAGAGGAAGTGAAAAGCGAAAATACATAAGGCTGCTAAATCCAAGGAATGGCACCTAAAGATATTATTCACTCATAGAATCATCTGCATATTGATGACCCCTTTCTGAAGGCCATGAATGTTTGTAAAACAAACTTCTTTTTAAAAAAAGGCTTCAGATAGCCATACTTTTCAAACCTACTCTTCTAATACAGGTGCTTAAATTAAACCTTCACAATAGTTAATTTTCTTTGCCTCTTCACTCCATTTAAGTCACTGTTGAGTAGAAGACAACAGCTTCATCAGTTCCCAGTTAAGAATTTACATTGTCTCAGTTAAGGATTCTCATATGACAAATGTCATGTGAATAAGAAAAGTCACTTAAAGAAGCATGGCTCTTAGAGTTGGAAGGAAATTTTAGAAATTGTTGCTTGGTAAAACACCCCATCTTAAGGAAGGATACACAACATCCATTTGATAGACTGGGATTATAAGAGCCAGAACCTCCCATTCCAACACTTTGTCAAAATTCTTCATTCTGTTATTAGCATTAACTGTGAAAACATATTGTTTTAAAAAAATGAATAAGGAGAAAGCATATATGAATATCTTATAAGAATCTGTGGAAGCAATGCTTTTATATTCTTTTGGCAATAAATATTCCTCCAGAAGCACAAATTATGCCATGATTAACAGATACATTATAGGAAACTAAAATAATTAGAATAGAGAGAGAAATCATACCTTCTATCAATAGCTCTTGTCCATGACTGCCAAGAAGTGTACGAGATAGGAATGGGGCAAAGTCTACAAAAATTTCACGAAGAAGAGGAGCAACTTTTTCTAAAGCTCTTTCAAGTTTTGCAGTGATGCTGTTGAAATTAAGACAAAGACTAGTAAATATAATTCAGCATAAAAAGTCATATAAACTTTACTTCTAAATTATAATCTTTAAAAATCATAAAAGCCCAGTCTAACCCACTGAGTAATAACAGCTGCCTGTAGAAGGGACACCTGCACAGTTTCATATCAATCATAAGGCTGCTCAAAGGACTGCAGCTAAATTAGAATGACCATGCTGTGCAAAGGAATTGGGATTCTGCGAACTGCAAGGGCCATGGACCCTGTAGCTCTGGGAGCTTCCAGAAAAGAAGTTCTCCTTTGTCTCCTTTGTCTCCCCTTCCATCCATCAAAGAAAACTGTTTCGAACATCTACTGCATGGATCACTGTGCCAGTTGCAAAGAATTAACTCTTGTTCTCAAGAGTTCCCTGAAAATTCCCTGAAAAGTTAAACAAATAAGGGAATAACTGGAAATCAGTGTAATACAGTTGAATTGCTTTGATTTCATAAGCCCACTTACTTTTATTTACCAATCTGTGCATTATTATTTATATTGTTCACTTTCAAATTTTAAGTTTTATGGCCTTACATAAGCACTGTTTGACATTCTTGAAAATACCTCGAGTAGTATATGTAAAAGAAAAAACATGGGTAAAGAAAATAATTCTGCTCAGGCAAATAAATAATTTGGTAACATCTAGCTATCTCTCTTAGAAGTAACGTCTTTGGAATAAAGACTGCTTGGACCAGAATGCTGGTTCTACCATATGCTACCTAGATGACCTTGGGACATTAGGCTTCCTATGTCTACAAAGCGAAGATCGTCATAGCACCTACCCGCTGAGGACTAAATGAGCCGAGGTCTGTAAAGTGCACAGAAAAGTACCTGGCACACAGTGAAAGATCAGTAACAGTAGCTCTTATAACCGCTACTTTGAATAAAACACACCTATATTTACTCTTACAAAATGTGACTCTGATATACTAAAAAAACCAAAATCAATATAATAACATTACAGTAGATGAGCACACATTCTTCTACACAGAAGACATGTACAGTAAGGAATTAAACAATGCTTCAAAGTAGCCACAACGCTAAGTAATATTTTTGTTACATATGAGGAAAACGTAAATGAGAAAGAGGTAATTAATCACAGAATAATTTGTAATATATATTACTAATATTTTAAACTAAAGTACTGCATTTTTTAAGCGATTAAATAGGGATCAGGGAATAATGTAGGTTGCCTTCTTTCCTAACTTGGAACCATGATCTGAATCCTCTGTGTACAGGAAGCTTCACCCTTAGCACTTCTTTTTAACTCTGTCTCCTCTGATCTGGGTCAACAGCTTTAGAGAAAGGAGAACTCAGAGGAAACTCAGGTTTAGGCACCTCCACAAACACTTAAAAAGAATACTCTGGAGGAACAACTTTAGGCAAAAAACGGGACTTTGGTGGGGCTTCACATACTTGCTGAAGATAAGGTTTTTAATCTTCTCCCCTACTCTGCTATTCTGGAAGCAAGCACCTCTTTTAAGACAAGGATCTCAAACTTTAGTGTAGATCTGAATCACCTGTAAGGCTTGTTTAACCCCAGACTGCTAGAACCCCACCCCCAGAGTTTCTGATTCAGCATGTCTGGGTACGCTGTGAGAATTTTCACTTCTAACAGATTTTCAGGTGGTCTGATACTGCTGAAACACACTTTGAGAGTAACTGTTTTAATATGAGTATCTACTACTAGTAAATTGTAATAAAACAGCTAGCAAAGGAAAGCCTACCTGAAGTCATAGAATAATCATAACTATAATAAGTTATCTCTGACTTTAATGACTACAGACAGAAATTCTTTCTTGGATCTACTATTTCCTTCCTTCCTTCTAATCTCCAGGATCACGTCCCAAGACTCTTTCCAGCTAAGTTATTCCCTCTACTAAGGAAAGGCAAGTAAGAATGGTAAGAGCGCACCTAAGATGAGGAGAAAACCCCAGATATAATTATTATTGTTTCTGCACCTGAATTCTCCGTGAAGCATGAATATTTATTTTTACTTAAGATTAATTAGAGTGAAATTATTTTAGAAAAATTCTAGATTTATAGAGGTTCACATCCTAGCTATACTATTGGGTTGTAATACGTAATGTTGTTGTTAGTGCCATCGAGTTGATTCTGATTCCTAGCGACCCTATACACAGCAGAGCAGAACTCTGCCCGGTCTTTTCTGCACCATCCTTTCACCTTCCAGCACTATATCAGACAGTGCTCCCCTGCTATTCACAGGGTTTTCAAGGTCAGTTTTTCTGGAAGTAGGCGGCCAGATCCTTCCTAGTCTGGAAGCTCCACTGAAACCTGTCCAACATGGGTGACCCTCCTGGTATTTGAAATACTGGTGGCATAGCTTTTAGCATCATAGCAACACATGGCCAGCACAGTATGACAACAACAGACTGGTGGTGTGGTTCCCTGATCGGGAAACAAAACTAAGGCTGTGGTCATGAAAGCCTGGAATCTTCACCACTAGACAGTCAGGGCTGGCTTGGAATATATATACTATTATCTAATTAAAGCCAATTTTTGCAGAAGTTTAAGACTTTTTTCCATATTTTACAGTTTTCTGTATGATTTAGAGGCTTCAGAATTGCAAAAATCCTGTTCTTTGTGATTCAGCTAAATATCAAATAGAAACTTCAGTTAATCAAAGACACTAGACACATGTGTATGTAAATACGTATTCACTACCTTGTCTTAAAGGTAATGGATAAAAACGGACATTTCTCAGTGAATGAATTCACATAAGATTTTTGAAACTGTTTTCTTATAAAACCTAATAGTATATTAAATGATGCTCTTACATATCATTGTGCAATCATAATTTTAGTTTTCTAATAGGGGACAAATAACGCAACATTTTACTCAGTAAGGGATCAAAGGTTTTAAGCACAGAAAATCATTATCAAATAATACTGCCAGTATTCCTCCATTAAATAAGAACAAAATATTCTAAGTGGAAAAATTTCACCATCGCTTTTTTACAGTGAAGAAATGGACAGTTTTTTGTTATCGTTAATATTTACAGATTTCTCACAATGCATTTTGAAGGAGAGTAAACATTGTACAAAGTGTGTGATCTTCATCCTTACACAATTTAAATTCTCAAAGGAAACGATATGAACATAAACCTCAGCTTAACACCCTCCTCTATCACCTGGCAAATAAGCACCAATTACAAAAAAAAGGGACAGATTGTGCCTATACTGTTATTTCAATTCTCATCTGAGAGAAACACGCAATGTAGAACTACTTTTTCTCAATTCCAAGGCATATATGAAAAATTTATTTAACATGTTAAAATAAAATTAAAAAAAAAACACTTTTAACAAAGGAGAACTCCTTGGCCTTATGTCCTATAAAAATAAGTGAATTATTCTCTTCATTTTGAATAAAATTTTTATTTTAAAAATAGAAAATACATATAATTACCAGAAGAAAACAAGGTTCTTTGGCAAATTATTTTGTAAGAAAAATTAGCATATTTTACTTAATTTAGGGAAAAGACTAAGTAGTTATTCAGTTTTATTTGAAAGTTTATTTTCATTTACTCAAAAACTATTCATTTAGTCTAATCCATTTTGTGCAAAGAAATAATACAAAGGTGCACAAGATGGGGAATTTGCTCTCTACAGTCTCAAGTGAGGTTTATAATCTTAACACTAGTAACTTCTCAATATTTGGTAAAATTCTTGGGCCCTAAATATAGAATTTGTCAACACTAGACCAAAATGCATTCTCTCAAGTTGCTCATTCCTCTCTCTCCACTCTATTTTTTTCATTCCTTTCAGTCACAATAATGATGCTTATGATGCTATTTTGACTTTGGCTATTTCTCTTGATAGTAAGTGCCAATTCTTTTAAAAAGAGAATTACTGATTTCCATGAAGGTAATTACTGCCGCAACTTGGGAAATTTATTGACCACTCTAACAAAATTACCAACTATAGGAAAACAAAACATTCAAAAGAAATAATAATGTTTTGGATGAAATTCTCTAACTTCAATGCCTAGATTAAAACAATATGAGTTAAAACACGAGAGTTTATTATTATAGTTTAAACAACACAATTATGCATTGGCTTTTACCTGTATTAAGGAAGGCTCTTTTACAGAGATTTACAGATTTTAAGAAATTCATATGAATAAAAATATAATTAATCCATTGGAGAAAAAAATATAAAAACTCATGTCTGCAATTATTATCAAATCTTACCAAATGTAACTGACGTCAAGACATATCCAAGGCCAAGATAATTATAAATACATGAATCAGCAGGAAAAAAGTAAGATTTCTGTCTCTTGTTTTCTAAATAAATCTCCTTATAAGTAAGTTTCACAACAAAGTGTTGATTATTTTCAAATGTAACATGTTTTAGAATTCTAGATAAATGTAATTCTACTTTTATTTAGGACACTGCTTCCATTGTGAGTTCTCTTTTAACAAACTCCCTTTTGTTTGTGCCACTTCACAAAATAACAATTTTTATTTCCTTTTTTTTTGCTTGAGGAAGATTAGCCCTGAGCTAACATCTGTGCCAATCTTGCTATACTTTATACGTGGGTCACTGCCACAGTATGGCTGATGAGTGCTGCAGGTCTGTGTCTGGGATCCAAACCCACCACAAACCCAGGCTGCTGAAGCAGAGAACGCCAAACTTAACCACTACACCAAGGGGCTAGCCCCACAATTTTTATTTACTTTTCATTTAAATTTTTTGTAATCTCCTAGGTCCTCAGCATAATGCCATAAATATAATAAATACTTAATAATTTAATTTGATAGATTAAAGTTCTTAAAGTTCTTGATTCATTTCTTAAGTCATGTAAAAAAGGGGTAGGTATAATAATAAAATCTAGAATCAAAATAAATAATTACATGTCCTTAAGCAATGTATCTAAAAGATACAGCTCAGATATAAAAGAAATTATTACACTAGTGAATTTCATATTAGATTTTAGTAATCAAATGCTCCAATGTAAATTAAGAAATATAGGCACAGGTAAGTGAACTGATTTGCTTAAGTAAACTTAGATGAAAAGAAAAGATTAGGAGAGTATCAAAGTCATCAAACCAAATATTGTAAAATTAAATTCTTAATCAGTTTGATATTATGACTAATAATTGACAAACATTGACTTTAAATATTTTGTCAAATTTTCACTAAACTTCTAATATGAACTATAACTTAACATACTAGCTAGCTGATGAGTAAATGCATCCTAAATCTCAGAATCTGTAGCATTGTGACCTACTGATAAACAGTTTTTTTAAACTAAACTTTTTAGAGTTGCAGCCACTAAGCAAAACATGAAGCTTGGGGCGGGCCTGGTGGCACAACGGTAAAGTGCGCACGTTCCACTTCGGCAGCCCGGGATTCCCCGGTTTGGATCCCGGGTGCGGACACGGCACTGCTTGGCAAGCCATGCTGTGGCAGGCATCCCACATATAAAGTAGAGGAAGATGGACACGGATATTAGCTCAGGGCCAGTCTTCCTCAGAAAAAGAGGAGGATTGGCAGCAGTTAGCTCAGGGCTAATCTTCCTCAAAAAAACAAAAACAAAAACAGACAAAAAAAATGAAGCTTAAAAAATTCTTGCTTATTTTATTTCCCATGATCTTTTAAGTTAGAAAGTTACAATTCCTCTTTATTCTTCCTTAACAGAATCATACACGTTTTCAAGTGTATGATGAAATTACAGAAGACTAAGAAACTGAGCATAAACAGAATTCTTTTGTATGCAAGCACTGTATCTTTTATATGGTAAGCTAAACTCCAAACACACATTTTTCAAGTTTCAAGAAACGTACTGCTGGATGTCTTTAGATAACTATAAAAGCTCATTTGAAGTGCATTTCTGGAAGTTAACTGGATTTTTCATATACAAAAAGAAAATTAAAGAAACTGAAATGGAAAAATTCCTCCAGTCTAGTAAAACAGTCACGCAAAATGATACATAAATTACTTTGAAATAAAAATATAAAGTCCAGAATATATGTCATTTAACTGAGACAAAACAACAAACCTAGTGATAAAAAGACTAAGGCTAATTATATTTTAAATAGGTGATATAAAAATTGAAATAATGAAACTTTTCCTACCAAATAACAAGTTTAATATATTATAAAAGAAATTTTAACGTAGTAGGGACTGTGGTGGATCACCAAGATCCCCTTTAGCATACAGACCCTCACTTCCTGGAAAGTTGTGAGGAAAAATACTGGGTGATGGCTCACATTGGAGCCTTCCTCTGAAGGGACCTGTTTTACCCAAAGTGAAGTCTTCTCAGCAGCAGCAATGTGCATTCAAACACTAGTCCAGGAGGAGATAAAGTCCTAGCTCCCCTCCCTGAGCTGAGGACGTCTCTCAGGGCCATTCCCGTTTCAGAGCATTTATAAAATGCCCTATCTTAGAATTTGTTTCCTGTGGCAGCAGTCAGTTAATGAGTGGTTTTAGTACAGTACTTGGTTCACATAATATTTTTTGAACATACAAATTGTAAAACCATTAATTAGGAATCTGAACCTTTAACAAGAAATAGAGAATTTCCATTTAGGATGTAGAAAGCTGGAAAGGGTCACTCCCACACTAATCACAAGAAAAAGCCAAATAATCTAGAGAATTATAACACTGTTAGGACCCATCAGAGAGCTGAGGTTGCAAGGCAACAAATCAGCCTTGAAATCTGAAGAAAGACAGGAACCTCCAAGGAGACATGGGGGATGCAAGAACTTGCTTCCTTGGGGGCAGAGCACAGGAAGAAGAAACATTACTACCATATAAGCTGTTAAGAAGTCAGCTAACATTTTTAAAAAATTGCTGAAGTCCAAGTGTGAGCTAATGTGAGAGAATAAAACCTCCAGAGCTGCAGACACAAGGAGAGTTTGCAGTAATTTGCAGGCTCTTCTCCACAACACTCACCATTACTCATGAGAAAGAACAGGCAGCATAGGGGACTGAGAAACCTCCCTCACTGCTGGAGGCTAAGGGAGGGAAGCAGTAATTACTGGAGTAAAGACACAAAGCCCTGACCAGATTCTTCTTCCCTATAACCTCTATGGAACAAAAGCCTTATATATCTTAGAAAAGGACAGCAAACTCTGTCACTTCCAGTACAGGAGAGAGCCTATTGCAGCTGGAGAAAGGGAATAGAAAAAACTCTCTACTCCGAGGGAGGGGCAGGAAAACATCCTTAGTCTGGATATTTAGAGATTCTCCAAGCACTTGAGAATGGGCAGGATTAGTGAAAAACCCTACTTCCAAGACCCACGGCAGCACCTGGCTAAAACCAAGTCTGAACCAGGACCACAGAAAACAATCCCAAACAGCAAGCCTGCAAGCACCCAGTAAGAAATAACAGCAGAAGGGGCCACAGTAGACAGAACCTCTTTAAAGTGCAGGATCGAGGGAAAGCCTTAAGATAAGAGTAGCACAGGAACGTTGAGTAAAATGTTCTGACAAAGCAGCCCCTAGATAAATATAAGGTAAAGGTACAGAAATTCAAAACGTGGTGTACTGAGAGTACCGAAAACAAGAAAACATAAACCTAGCTCAACTCCTGGGTAGAATGACTTAACCTCTAACATTAAAGGCCAAGTAGAAGAAGAGGCAGGCCCATTTCAAGCATAGATACTATGAATGTCAGTCACTACTGTCCTGTATACAATGTCCAGTTTTCAACCAAAAAGTATAAGACATACAAAAAAAAAAACAACATAGTCAGAATCACTAACCAATAAAATCAGAATCACAGATAAACTAGATGTTGGAACTACCAAACAATTTAAAGTAACTATGACTAATATGTTAAGAGTTAATTAATAGTTGAAAACATAGTCAATATGCACAAACAGATGGGGAATTTCAGCACAAAGTAAGAAACTGTAAAAAACAAACAAAGCTAGAAATGAAAAATACAGTAAAAGAGACAATAATGCCTTTAAAAGGCTTATCAATAGACTCAATAAAACAAAGGAAAGAATTAGTGAATTTGAAGATAGGCCAGTGAAAAAAGACACGTTGAAACAAAAAGAAAAAAAAGAATATATATAATGAGAGAATGATTGAGAGAGGGCAAGCACATTCAAGAGCTGTGGAACAGTATCTCATGGCCTTATAACAATGTGATAAGAACCCAGAAGGAGAAATGAGGCATACTGAATCATGGCTGCCCAAAGATGACCAAACCATAATCACAGGAACCTATGACTAGGTTGTTCCATGGCAAAAGGGACTTTGCAAATGAAATTCAGGTTATGTACATTAAGATAGGGAGATTATCCTGTAATGTGTGGATGGGTCCAATCTAATCATATGAGCCCTGAAAAGCAGAAAACTCTGGGTGGAGTCAGAGGTGTGGCAAAAGAGGGAGGCAAAAAAGATGTATCAGAAGGGCAAGTCAGAAAGATCCCAAGTATGAGAAGAATGTGATACATTGTCACTGGTTCTCAATGTAGGGGGCCATATTTAAGGACTGGAAAAAGGACTCTAGGACCTAAGGGCAGCCCTGGACCGACAGCTAGCAAAGAAGCAGGGCCATCAGTCTTGGAGTTGTGTGGAAGTGAATTCTGCCAACAACCTGAATGAACCTGGTTTACTTCCAAAGCCTCCAATAAGGAATACAGCCCTTTGGGGGGACGGCCCCGCGGCCAGTGGTTAAGTTCACGCATTCCACTGCAGTGGCCCAGGGTTTTGCTGGTTCGGAACCTGGGCGCGGACATAGTACCGCTCATCAGGCCACATTGAGGCGGCATCCCACATGCCACAACCAGAAGGACCTGCAACTAAGATATATAACTATGCACCAGGGGAGATTTGGGGGAGATAAAGCAGAAAAAAAAAAAAGAATAAAAAATAAAAAAGATTGGCAACAGTTGTTAGCTCAGGTGCCAATCTTTAAAAAAAAAAGGAATACAGCCCTGCCAACACTGGGATTTTAGCCCAGTGTGAGCTGTACTGCATTTGTAACCTATAGACATATGACATAATAAATAGGTATTGTTCTAAGCTGCTAAATTTGTGGCAATTTATTATGGTAGCAATAGAAAACTAATACAAGCAGAGAGAGAAGACAGGGCCAAAGAAATACATGAAGAGATAATGAATAAGAAATTTTCTAAAAATGATAAAGGTCATCAAACCATGGATGGATTCAAGAAGCCCAGAAAAGAAGCAGAATTAAAGTTAATTAATTAATTAATAACCTAGATTTGTCATAATAAACCGTTTGAAACCCAAATATAAAGAAAAAATTTGAAGAGGGCTGTCAGAGAATAAAGACTCATTACATACAGAGGAAGAAAGGAAGAGTGACCTTCTCATTAAAAACTATGCAGGCCAGAAGACAATGGAATGAAATCTATTTAAAAAAAATGTTAGCCCCTGATTCTATTCCTAGCTAAAAAAATATTTCAAAATTGAAGGTAAAATAAGAACTTTTTCAGAACAAAAAACCTGAGAGAATTCATATGATTAACTTGCGCTACAAGAACTTTTAAAGGAAGCTCTTGAAGTATAAGGAATATGGTACCTGTATAAACTTATATTTATATAAGCAAATTAAGAGTGTTGGAAATGATAAATGAAAATAAATATAAAATTAATTTATTCTTAATTGCTCTAAAAAAATGGACTGTCCAGAGCAAAAACATAGTGATGCACTGTTTCTTAATAAGACATATAAAAGTAAAACGTATGACAATACTAACACAAAGGATGAGAAAAAGAGTAAATTTTATAAGAATCGTAATATTACACATGAAACAGTATAATACTATTAACAACTAATTGTGATCATTTCAAGATTTATATTGTAAAACGCAGGGCAACCGCTAAAGATGTTTTAAAGATAAACAGACATAAGGCAATCTTAGAGAGAAAATGAAATAGTAATAAATTACTGTTAACTCAAAGAAGGCAGTGAAAGAGGAAAAAAAAGTAAAAGACAAATGGAAAACAATAGTTTTTAGGAAACAAGTAACAAGTTGATAGATATTAACCTAACCATATCAGTAATTATAATAAATGTAAATTATGTAGAAACATCAATTAAAGCACACACTGTCAAACTGAAAAGAAAAAAAAAAGCAGGGCACACTGATACACTGTCTAAGAAAACCTTGCTTTAAAAATAAAAATACAGATAAGGTTAAAGAAAAGGAAGGAAAAAGAATTATTATTAAAACCTAATATAAAGAAAGCCAGAGTAAGGAGTTAAAGAGGTTTGACTGTATGAGATATTAGAATTTACATTATACTTGACTAATTTTTTTATAACTTGAAAATTACAAGAAAATTAAATTTGCTTGTGATGTAATTAAGGAACAGATTGAATGGATCTGAGATAATCCGGTTGAAAGCAATGATTTAAAAAAACTAAGCCATTTCAATGCTTATACTCAATCTAATATAGGAGGATAAACAAACTAGTTATATAAAAATAATTTGGATTTTCACTTCAGTAACAGCTGATCTTCCTGCTGAGAACAACTAAGATAGCTGGACAAAAACCAAAACAAAATAAAAACACCTCTTTGAGGGCAATGGAGAGTTAAGACAGGGACCCATTATTTGACCACAATCTTGAGAAACAAGAAATCCGAAAGGGTGATTTTGGCATTTGGATCACTTTTCTCAAATGCATATATTTTGGAAGAAGCAGTTCAATGACTTAGCAATTAAACAAAACTTTTACAAACTTACAGGGAGAAACTGAAGTTCAGTGACCACCACAAAGGGGGAAGAGCTTGGAAAAACTCTCCTGCTTCACGTTGGGACTCTGTAGCACTACACCCTAGAGTAGTGGTGAATCACAAAAAGACTCGTCCTTTCACCTTGACAGCATTATGTCACCTGGATTTGCCAGTACCTACTAGAAGGAAATGCATTTTTTTTGTAGAAAAAACACTACTTCGTACCTTCCTATTATCTTTACAATCTTTCATATACCAGGTTCTTCGCAATATAATAAAAACAAAAGACATTAAAGTAGATAAGATGACTGAATACCAAGAGAAACACAAAATCATAGAGATAGAAGCCAAATAATGAAACAAAAACTTTAAAGTATCTATATCTCATGTATTCATGAAAATTAAAGACAAGATGGACAACTGAAAGAGAAGATTAAACTATAAAAAAGTCAAATAGAAATTCCAATTCTTATAAAAAATCGAAATTAAGAACTCAGAAGATTAGAAACAGCTTAAAAAAGAATTAATAAAGTAGACTAAGGTTAAAAGAAAATGCTCAGAATAATGGAGAGAGAAAGAGAGAATACAGATAGATGAGAAATAAAGAAAATGTCTAATATATATGTAATTTAAGTCCCAGAAAAAGAAGAGAATGGGTTAGAAGCAATCTTCAAAGAGGTAAAGGCTAAGAATTTTCCAGCCACTGATGAAACATCAACTTTCACATTTGAGAAGCTCTACTAATCCCAAGCTGGATAAATAAAAAGAAAAACTACAGAGCATGAATACATCATAGTAAAACTGCTAAACACCAAAGACAGAGAAAATCTTAAAAGCAGGCAGTAGGGAGGGGGTAAGTAGGAGCACAGAAATAGCAATAAGACCAAGACTGGAAGGTATCTTTTTTTAAAAAAAGGCAGAAAAGGAAAGAAAGCACAGAAAGAAACAAAAGCCAAAAGACAACTGAATAATATCTTCAAAGCACTGAAAGAAAATAACTGCTAACATAGAATCGACATTCAACTATCCTTCAAAAAACTAGAGGTGAATTTCAAAGATTTTTAGTCAAATAAGAACTGAGAATTCATGAGTGGCAGTTCTGCACTAAATGAAAAAGTAAGGGGTGTTCTTCAAGAAGAAGAAAAATGATACCAGATGGAAGTTAGGCATTCAGAAAGGAATGATGAGCAATAAAAAATTATAAGCATTTGGGTAAATCTAAACAGAGGCTGACCAATAAAATTGTAACTATACTCTCTTGGGGGGCTTAAAAGTTGCATGCACATACACACATTTACATGGATACATATGTACAAGTACGTTTGCAAAATTCGGGGTAAATGAAGTAAATTATACAAAGATCCATGCATTGTCTGGGAAGAGGACTTATCAAAAGTTAATGCTGCAGTCTGGAGGATGGTCACTTGAAACACTGTTTCTCAAACTATGTTCTCAGGACCAGCAGCATCAAGTTCACTGAGTATAATTGCTAATTTTACATGTTAATTTGACTGGACCACAGGGTACCCAGATATTTGATCAAATATTATTCTGGGTGTGTCTGTTAGGATGTTTCTGGATGAGATTAACACTTGAGTGGGATGGGTCTCATCCATTCAACTGAATACGTGAATAGAACAAAAAGGCTGAGTAAGAGAAAACTCCTGCCTGACAGTTGGAGCTGGGACAGTGGTCTTTTTTGGCCTTTGGACTCAGAAAGACACATCAGCTCTTCTTGGGTCTTGAGCCTGCCAATTTTCAGACTAGAACATACAGCATATGCTTTCCTGGTTGTCAGGCCTTTAGACTTGAACTGGAACTACACGTTGGCTTTCTCTGTTTGCCGACAGCAGATCTTGGATTTTCTCACACTCTGAAGATCCACTGAATCAGAATTCTGGAGGTGGAACTCAGCAAGCTGTGTTTTAACAAGCCTTCCCTGTGACTCTGTTGCATGCTGATGTTCTCAAACATCACTATACTAAGGAAAAAATATTAATGTATAAACCTCAACCTAAGTTTCTTGTTATTTCTCACTGATGAATGTTTGCTTCTTTGACAATATTAATAAAATTGACTAATCACTGTCAAGAATTGGAAAGAAGGCAAGCAGGCAGGCAGAAAGAAAGCAAACTCAAATAAAGAATATCAGGAGTAAAAAGGAGGGACTTCTTTCAGATTATATGAATGTTAAGAGAATAGCATAAACTACTTAATGCCAATAGAACCTACCAAAACTGACACAAGACAAAATAGAAGATATGGGGAGATCTGTAATTGAAATTTTAGTTTTAAAACTTCCCAAAAGAGGGGATCCAGGATCAAGTGTCTTTCCTTGTGAAGTCTATCAAATATTTGGGAAAAAACAAAAACAAACAAAATCACCAATCTTATATAAACTCTTCAAGAGATAAAACAGATTTTACATCACAAAGAAATTAGATTTCTTCCAGGAATTCAAGGTTTGTTTAGCATTTAAAAAATAAGTCAATATAGGGGCTGGCCCCGTGGCCAAGTGGTTAAGTTTGCGCGCTCCGCTGCAGGCGGCCCAGTGTTTCGTTAGTTTGAATCCTGGGCGCGGACATGGCACTGCTCATCAGACCACGCTGAGGCAGCGTCCCACATGCCACAACTAGAAGAACCCACAATGAAGAACAACGAAGAATACAGAACTATGTACCGGGGGGGCTTTGGGGAGAAAAAGGAAAAAATAAAATCTTTAAAAAAAAAAAAATGTCAATATAATAGACCATGTTAGCATAAAAAGGAGAAAAACAAGGTTATCTCAGTGTAGGCAAAAAAAAAAAAATCGTAAGTTAAAATTCAATACACATAATGCTAGCAACTCTTGGTTAATTGTAAACACAAGAGAGTTCTTATATTTGATAAGAAGTATCTATAATAAATAGGCAAGAAACATAATTAATGATGAAATGTTCAAAGCTTTCCACCTGAGATGAAACAAAGAATGACTGTTCTAACCACATCTGCAGAAAATTGCACAGGAGGGACTAGTTGGTACTATAAGTCAAGGAAAAACAAAGGTGTTAAGGTCGTAATGGAGGATAAAACTGCCAATATTCACAGATGAAATGACTGTACATATAAATTTATTTAGAAAGAACTGTAAGTAGCTAAAGATTTCAGGATATTAGTTTAATATACTGAAATGGATTATATACACCAGCATGCAATTTAAAAAATGAAATTTATAAAAGAAATAATTTACTACACAGAAAAACATCAAATTCCATTTTTCACCTTGAAGGAGTAAGGTGGTCTAGAATTACCTCCCATACTAACAATGAGAAAATTGTACAAAATACAGAGAATAACTATTTTCAGACAAAACAGAAAGCACAGGATCATATATCCTGAGGAAAGAAAAACAAATGAGGTGAGTCCCATCATCATCCAGGTTTCCTGCAGGGAGATATTTCCCATATTATGGCAAATACAGAATCTGGCAACCTTTCTGAGTTGACGGGACCAGAACTGCAGTTCAGGGAGGCCAAGGTGAACAGATTTGGAGGACAGAGTACCCAAGAGGAAGGAGTTATAAAGAGAAACAATTCCAGTAATCTGAGTCTTTGACTGAATAAAATCTATGTATATTATGTCTGTAAGCTCCCAAGATTAGAACAGATCAACTTCTGAGGAAAGAACAATTACAACAACTATGAAGGAGCTCTAATACAAACATCTACTACAGCTCACAGAGGACCAAGAACCATCTGCGTTTCCTCTGGCCATAAAGGAGAGACCTAATTAAACATACTGAGCATTCAGGAGAGATCCCAGCACACTTTCTAAGTATGGCAAAATTAGCCCAGAAATAAAGGCCATCTTAGTCTTGCCTTAAAAGATCTTAAAAATATGCCTCATGAGGAGGGATATCCTTCTGAACAAATTGTGCTAGAGCAACTGGACATTCATAGGCAAAAATACAAACCTCAACGTAAGCCTCACACCTTATACAAAAATTAACTCAAAATGGATCACCGACTTAAAACTAAAACTATGAAACCACAAAACTTTATGGAAAACATGAGAAAATCTTCAGGACTTGGGGCTAGGTGAAGAATTCTTAGACATGACACCATGATAAGTTAGACTACAACAAAAATACAAAGTTTTCCTCTGTCGAAGACTGTTAAAAGGATGAAACAAGTCTGGGAAAAAATACTTGCAAAACACATTTCTGAAAGAGGATTTGTACCTAGAATGTATCAAGAACTCTCAAAGCTCAAAAGTAAAAAAGCTACCCAATTACAAAGTGGGCAAAAGACATGAACAGATATTTCACTACAGAGAACATACTGATGGCAAATAAGCACATGAAAATATGTTCAAAATCATCCAATAGGAAAAGCCAAATTAAGACCACCAATGAGATACCACCACATACCTTCCAGAATGGCTTTGAAAAACAAAGATGATGCCAAATGCTGGTGAAAATGAGAAACTCGACTACTCTTACAATGCTGGTGGGAGTTTTTATAAAACTAATTAGGTACTGCTCATATAAACCCAGTAATCTCACTCTTGGGCACTAATGCCGGGGAAATGAAAACTTATGTTCACATAAAAACAAATGTTCATTGCAGCTTTTTTTGTAATAACCCAGAACTGGGAAAAACCTAAATGTCCTTTAGTGGGTGAACGGTTAAACAAACTGTCATACATCCATACCACGGAATACTACTCAAAAATACAAAGGGAACAACCTATTAATCCATGCAACAACTTGGATGGATCTCACAGCATTACGAGCGAGAAAAAGTCAACCTCAAATGCACTTCTGGAACACATATGAGTCAAAGAAGAAATCATGGGGAAATTTAGGAAAAATATTGAATAAAAATTAAAACAATATAACTAAATTTGTAAAATACAGCTAACATAGTGCTTGGAGGAAAAGTCAAGGTTTTAAATGTTCAAATTGGAAGAGAAGAAAGACCTAATATCAAAGATCTAAGCAAGGGGTTAGCAGACATTTTCTGTAAAGGGTAAGATAGTAAATATTTTAAGCTTTTAGGCCCTACTATCTCTGTTGCAACTACTTAACTCTGTCATTGTAATGTGAAAGCAGTCAGAGGCAATATATAAACAAATGACATGACTATGTTCAAATAAAAGTCTATTTACAAAAACTGGCAATGGCAGATTTGGCCCAGGGGCCATAGTTTATAGACTCCTGATCTAAATTTCCACCCTAAGAGTCTAGAAAGAGAAAAGCAAGTAAACCTGAAATAAATAAAAGGATATAATATGAGCAGAACTCAATGTAATAGAAAACAGAAAAAAATTAATGAATCTAATAACTAATTTCTGGGGGAAAATATAACATTGGAAAATTAATAGCTATTCTAATAATGATAAAATGAGAAAAGACATAAATGAACAAAATCAGGAATGAAAGAGGAAACATCATTATAGATAGTGTAAATCTCTTTAATGATATTTTAAAATAAGAATTAAAAAAAGGATGAAAAACTTTATGGCAATAAATGCAACAACTTAGATAAAATGGCTGAATTCCTGGAAGTCACAAATAACCAAAACTGATGCAAAAAGAAAAGAGAAAATCTGAATAGTCACTTATCCATTAAAGAAATTGAATTTGTAATTTAAGACTTTCCCAGAAAGAAAATTCCAGGCGGAGATGGCCCCCTTGGTGAATTCTCAAACCTTTTAAGATTATGTAACACTAAAGCTACAAATGACATTTTACACATAGAAAATATAATAAAACTACAGATAGAACTATCAAGTCAGTTGAGAAAAGTCCAAACAAACTACTAAAATTAAGTGGACTGAGCAAAGTTGGGGTATATAAAGTTAATATACAAAGATCAATTGTCTTTCTACACACTATGAACACACAATTAAAATCTTCTTTCTTCTCAGCTGTATTGATATAACTGAGACAAGCAATCACCAATTTGCTCTCTGCTAAGATAAATTTGCATTTTCTAGAATTTTATATAAGTGGAAACATAAGTATTTCTTCTTTTTTGTTTGTCTTCTAACTCAAAAATTGGAAATTTAAAGTAAAAAATTTAATTTACCACAACTAGAAGGACCCACAACTAAAAACATACAACTATGTGCTGGGGGGAGTTGGGGATAAAAAAACAAAAAAGAAGATTGGCAAAAGATGTTAGCTCAGGCGCCAATCTTAAAAAAAAATAATAATTTAGAATATCATCAAAGACATTAAAAAATAAAAAAACAAAAATAAGTACAAGACTTCTACAATGAAAGCTACACTAAGTTGCTGAGAGAAATTCAAGATCTCACTGAATGGAGTTATAGACAATGTTCACAGACTGGAAAACTCAATATTATGAAGACAGCTTCTCCTTAAATTTAATTAAAGATTCAACACAATCCTAATTAAAATTTCAGCAGGATTTTTTTCCCATAGAAATTGACAAGTCAATTATAAAATTTATATAAAAATGCAAATAACCTAGAAAAGTCAAAGCAATTGTAAAAAAGAACAGAGTTAGCAGACCTATACTACCTGATTTGAAGATTTACTATAAAGTTATGAAGTTACTAGAAAGTAATGAAGACAGTGAGGTATTGGCATAGGGACAGCCATATAGATCATGGAACAGTATGAAGTCCGGAAATAGATACACACATAGGCGATCAATTGATTTTAAACCAATGTGGCAAGGTAATTCAATGGTGCTGAAACATTAATATACATATGAATAAAACCAAACTCCAACCTTTACCTCACCATACACACAAAAATTAAGTGAAAATGGATCACAAACCTAATCATAAAAGCTAAAACTATGAAACTTTTAGAAGAAAATATAGAAGAACATCTTCACAACTTTGGGATAGATAAAGATTTCTTAGGACATAAAGACACGAACCATAAAAGAAAAGATGTTCTGAAATAATGGACTTTATCAAAGTTAGAAACATCCTATTCTTAACACTTTTAAACAAAATGAAAATACAAGCCACAGAATGGCAAAAAAAAAATTGCAATGCATATATCTGGCAAAAGACATATACTCAGAATATACAAAAAATGCTAACAAGTCAATTTATTAAAAATAGCAAAAGATTTTAATGGCCCATAAACACATAAAAAAAACCCAAACCCTGTCATCATTAATCATGAGGAAAATAAAACCAAATGAGATATTATTACCCAGCAACGTCTTAAATTAAAAAGATTGACAATACCAAGTGTTAATAAGAATGTGGAACAAATGAAACCTTTACACATTATTGACAGAAATATAAAATGATACAACCACTTTGCAAAACAACTCAGCAGCTTCTTATAAAGATAAGCATATGCTTACTATTCAACCAGCAATTTTACTCTTAGTTATTTACCCAAGAACATATTACCAAGAACATCGACAAAATTGGTACTCAAATGTCCACAGAATTTTTACTTATAAGAACCTCAACCTGGAAAAAATCTCAGAGGTGTATCAACAAGTGAATAAATAAATTGTGAGACAGCCATATAATGGAATAATACTCAAGAATAAAAAGTAATGGACTACTCATAGACAAAAAGACATGGACGAATCTCAAAATCTCAAAAGCTAAGTGAATGAAGGAAGAACCAAAAAGTATATTCTGCGTGATTCCATCTACGTGAAACCCTAGAAAGAACAAATTTAAGTTACAATATTAAAAAATATGTAAGTGTTTGCCTGAGGCAGGGATGGGGTGAATAACAGATGAGGCACAAGGGAACAATCTGGGGTGATGGACATATTCTACATCTTGATTGCGGTGGTAATTATATGGGGATATAAACTGATCAAAATTCTTTCAAATGTGCACACAAAATGAGTATAATTCATTAAGTTTAAACAATATAAACAAATGTTCTCGATACAGTTGATTTGAAAACTAGAGGAAAAGAATACAAATGCAAAATGTCAAAATCCTAAGAATAAATCAAATAAGAAATATGTAAGACTTCTACATAGGAAACTAATTATCATTACTGGGGAAAATTTAAGAAAAACTAAAGAAAGGTAAGGAATATATGATGTTCATAGTTTGGAAGTCACAATATTGAAAGAGATCTATAGACGCAATATAACTTGAGTTACAATAGATCTATAAATTCCATTCCTTGCCAAAATCCAGCAAGTTGTTTTCAATATAGATATTGACAAACTGATTCTAAAATTTAAGTGAAAATGCAAAACAACAAGAGTAGCTCCAACTTTCTTGAAAAAAAGGACAAGGTGGAAGACCTTACTCAACCAGATACTGATCTTTATTAAACCTAAAGCTAGTGAGGCACAAGGATAGACAAACAGAGTATTAGGACAGAACTGAGAGCCAAATCAGAATCCAGTATACAGGGACACTTGATTTGTGACAGAAGTGGCAGAGCATGGGGGAAAGAAGAGTTTTTCAAATAAATGGTGCTAGATCATCCTGACATCCATATTACTTCTACCTTCATTGAATTCAAAAAACTCAATTCCAGATGAACTATACATCTAAACATAAAAAGCAAAGAATAAAGCAGACAGAAGATAAGGTAAGAAAATGTAGGAGATAAGGAAAAATGTAGGCAAAGATTTCATCTACAAAACAAACAGCACTAACAAACAAAAACTTGATAAATTGAGTTTCATTAAAATTTACAACTTCTGTTGATTAAAACCGATCATATAGATGGAAAAAGCCGCAGAACGGAGAAAATATATGTTTGACGTATAATCATCAAAGGGATAATTTTCCAAATGCATAAAAACCTTTACAAATTGATAAGTAGAAGAGAGACAACTCAATTTTTTAAAATGGGCAAGAGTTTTCAACAGGCAAATCATAAAAGAGGAAAACCAAAAGACCAATAAAGATATAAGAAAGTGCTCAATCTCGTTAGTCATCAGGAAAATGCAAAATAAAAATACAACGGAATACCACTCTACTTCCACCAAAATGGCTAAAATGTAAGAGTGATAATACTAAGTATTGTTAAAGATATGAAGAAATAGGAACTCATACGTGGCTGATGAGTTAGTAAACTTGCGTAACCACTTTAGAAAACCATTTAGCTTTATCTAGTAAGATTGAACATGCAGAAACACCATGAACCATGGGGCTGGCCCCGTGGCCGAGTGGTTAAGTTCGCGCGCTCCGCAGCAGGCGGCCCAGTGTTTCGTTAGTTCGAATCCTGGGCGCGGACATGGCACTGCTCATCAGACCACGCTGAGGCAGCGTCCCACATGCCACAACTAGAAGGACCCACAACGAAGAATACACAACTATGTACCGGGGGGCTTTGGGGAGAAAAAGGAAAAAAAAATAAAATCTTTAAAAAAAAAAAAAAAAAAAGAAACACCATGAACCAGCAATTCCATTCCAAGTTATTTATCCAACAAACATGAATATAAATGTGTAGTACACCCAAGAGTAACATACCAGCAGCATTATTACATAGAAAGCAGGATTATTTGCAATAGCCCCAAATTGGAAAATTCCAAATGCCCATCATCAGTAAAATAGATTATAAATTGCAGTAAACACTCATAGAGGAATAAAAACGAAATAAAAATAAACAAACCATTGCTACATGCAACATGGATGAAGCTCATAAACATTATGTTGAACAAAAGAAGCCAGACAAAATAACACATACTTGTGCAATTCCATTTATATAAAATTCAAAAAACCAAAACTAATCTAGTATTAAAAATCAGGGCAGTGAATCTGAAGAGGAGCAAGAATAGTGATAGGAAAAGGAGCACAGGTTGGGGGCTTCTGGGGTACTTGTAACATTCTATTTCTTGACTTGGGTGATGGTAACGACTATGTTCATTCTTTTGCTGAGCTCTTACACCTTTTATTTGTGTGATCCTTCAATTAGAGATGTGAATACATACACGTACGTGCATGTGTGTGGTGTGTTTGTGTATGTGCAAATTTAACTCCAAGAATATGGGCCAGCGGCCAGTCTCTGCTAGGAACGTTCTTTGATATGCTACTACAAGTCATTTTTATCTAAATTACGATAGAAAAGATAATTCAAGTTATCTTCTATTCAAGTTCCAATTATATACATTATATATAACTTAGCAGGTTTATTTTGAAAGTCTGTATTTTAAACTTTTCATTACCACCCCGAAGATACCCAATTTATCATGTTACCATTTGTGGGTGTTTTTATTTTATTGGAAATAGTAATGTGCTATATGACAACAGATTACAAATTTGGCAGAGTCAATGTTTGAAAATCATTCAAGATCTCTCAGTTTAGACTCAAATATAATAACTAATTTTCATGTAATAAATAACTAGCTAAAAATATCAAAACAATGCAATTATAAAATGTAATCCCAAAATATGTACTCAACCATTCTTAAGAATTCTTAACTATACCTTTGTATTTATTGTGTAGTGTTTTACTATGTTTGAGGGGGTTTAGTGAGTAAAATGAGTAAAACCCAAATGGTTATATATACCTCATGTTTTCAGCCGAATCTTCTGGCATTGGAGCAACAGTTTGTACAGCTGGAAGGTTTTTGCTGGTAGCACCATTCACAAAACTAGAAGAGGAGGAAGAGGAGGAGGACCCTGAATCCACGGCACCTGTTCCCAAAATAATAATTTTTAGCCTTAAATATAAATTTGTTTAACAAAATAATTTTCATTACATAATTACTACCTGATTTTGAAAGAATTAATCATCTGAATTTCAAAACAGAAATCAATAATCATTTGGCCATTAGTACACTAATAACTCTTTATAATGATAAATAATACTGTTGCATTAAAATCCAGTTGATTTACTTATATTAATTTATCAAAACTACATATTACAAATGGGGTATAAATAAGAGACATCAACAAATGGAAATAATTTTAGATAAAATGAGGCTGATAAAATAATGCAAATTTAGATGTGAAAATTTTATCTGTTTTTAGTCCTATGTTGTAATATTTTTAGTTTTCATCTAAAATATAATTTACAATGAACTGTCTGAACATAATTTGCACCACTGCAGCATCAAATGCTTATTTTGATAAAATGATTGCTTAAGAAGGGCTATAATGAGTATAACTGTACCTGATTTTAAAATAATGAGTTCTCCTCAACAATATGAAGATGCCATTTTAGAATAGATTTTTCTATAATGTAACATGCAAGCATATTAAATAGCTGTGGACTTGAGGGACATCTAGTGTTCCTAAATAATATCTTATCTTACACTAATTCCCACAAAACTGAATTGCTTACTGCGATTTCCACTACAACACTTATACAGCATCTGTGCCCCAAAATCTGAACTAGACAATGGGCCCAGTTTAGATATTGACCCATAAAATATGTGTGTGTGTGTGTGTGTGTATCTCTATATCTCTAAGGAGGATATTTATTACTTACATATTATTTTTCATTGTAATATTATGTACTTTGTATTATCACTGGACCTCTTGCTACCACCACTTCCTATATCTATTAATAATTCATAAAATAGATATTAGAAGAAAATATCATAACTTGTTTCATATAAAGATTAAAAAAGGTGATTTAGTTTTCATTGAACTATGTCTTAAAAACAAGTTCTTACTCAATAAAAATCAATCATAGATCTACTACATTGGCATATTTTTAAAACCTTAACATTTTTTTTTGGTATATATTTTGGTAAAAGGAGAACATTTTTATTCCTATTTCTGGAAAACAGACTGAGTATAAAGAGTAAGACTGTAAACTGGCTAGAAAACTTTAAATAAAGTCTTCAGAAAAACCAGATATAAATATTTATAATATAAATAAATCAAACATGTTATGTTCTTTAACACGACTGTCATTAATGATGTTTATTTGCTAATATAAATATGCTTGATAGAGTAGATTCTACTTACTACAACCCCATAAATGTGTGGTTCATGATATGTCAGACTCAGGTGGTATGATAAACAAGATACAGAAAGCACAAAGAGCTATGAAATTAATAAAAATGGGAAGAATCTAAGGAACAACAATAGATGGAAAAGTTCAAGGCTATACAGTTTGGAGAAGAGAAGGCTACTATAGTCAGGGAAGAAAAGTCAGGGATCATCTTGCGTTGTATAAATACCTAAAATGGAATCACAAAGATTTGGGTAAGGATTTATTTAGCTAATAATCAACAGGAACATTTCTGGAAATTTACAAAAAAAAAGTTATTTTAGGCAGGCTTTTAAAATTTGTAGTGATTTGGAATTTTCTGTTCCTAGACCATTAGGAAAATGTTGGACAATGAATTGGATACAATCGTAAGCTAAGTATATAAATTAATTCAATGTCAAACAATGGTTCTTGTTCACATGCAATTTTTTTTAATCAAGATGAGGCTCTTGTATGCCATCAAGGTTCTTAGGGGAGCTCTGCCTTCCCTTAGAGGATTTAGCAAAAAATATACATTAGAATTCAACCAGTAAATGTCATGACATCTCTTTGCTGTCAATAACACATTTAGTACACTTTGACATTCTTGATACAATTTAAATATCAAACATCAGTATTCAAATTATCTTTTGGTTTTGCTCCCCAAAAACCTTTTACCAATTTGATTTCACTCTGAGAAATGAACTGTGTTTTGAGAAGACTCAAAACAAAAACCAATAGTGTCCTCTAAAATGACCACTAAAAAATACATCCTAGAACTACAGACAAATTCTGAAATGCAGTAACATAAAGTAGAACCTGCTTAAGGATTATGATAATCTTAAATGATTAGGGTATTTTAATTTTTAGATCAAATAAGCAGAAAAATGAAGATATAGAAAACAGAAAGAAAAAGATGAGGTATCACAAAAATATATAAGGACAATACCTGTTGTATTAATCATACTTTTTGGTGTAGCTCCAGTAGCAGCAAATATATTAGAGGTACTGCCTGTTGGCAGCCCACTTCCAGCAGCAGTGGCTCCCACAGTGGTTACAGCTAAACTACCTGGAGGCGGCTTCTTAACAGGCACCACAACACTCCTGCAAAGAAAGAAATGATGGAAAATAACAAATACAAGCTTTAAGATGAATTCTAATCTTGTTATGGCAGATAGATATAGTCAACAACAAATTTTCTTTCTTTCTTTGTCCGTTTTCTTTTAAACTTCTGTGCCCAACTGCATCAGTGAAGAGGATATGGACATTAAGGATACATTGTAAGGTATGCTGACTACCATAATAGATTTGGCAAACGTTTAAGTAGAATCTACAGTTTGCAAACCTTTCTTAAGATAGCATGTGGGCTATAATCAAGAATCTGGGAAAACTGGAAAAATATGTGCTCAAGTCAGAATACTTTGCATATGCATATGTTTTTGGCAAAATATACATAAAATGTCTGTCTTATCTATTTTACATTATCCATATGTAAAATAGTCATAAAAACATTTGAAAGTCAAATTCTCAAACTTCTTTATAGCAAAGCTAAAAATTAAACCAAGGAATACTGAATAAAATCTAATGGCATAGTAAAGTTCATTTATCTGAACAAAATTGGGGTTTTTTCCATAACAGGAATGTTATTATAATGAAAGATGATACACTAGACATTTGGTTAAACATCTATTTCGCTATTAAGCTTCGACTTTCTGAACATACGAGTTGAATATTTTCCCATTTGCTTTAGCATATTTAACTGAATATCATAAAAAAATTCTGCTCATGACATTGTGTTAACCTTAAACAAAAAACGGATGTGAATATTAGTCAATGTAAGAGATAAAGAAACTATTTCTCTAACATAATAAATATCTTTATTTCCTTGCAGTGAAACTTCATTCTTCTCAAAGTTTACAGCACTGCAACTTCATTTAACAAATACTTCCAAGTGTTACTCAACCATCATTGAACTCATTTATCTAGAAAGTAATGTATGAGATATTTCAAGCTCAAATGTAACGCCTGAAAACTGGTAACTGACAGTACAAAAATATCCAATCTAAACTAGGGCTTTTAAGTGTATCTATCTTTTGTCATTTTTGCATTAAAAAGCTCTACTTAAAGGAAACTATATCAATGGCTTATTCTCAAATAGGTCTATGACTTAAACTTCCTTAATACCAACACTTTTTGAAAGAAATATTTTGTTAATGTATTCAATGACTGTCAATGTCAAAAATCTAAATTTGTAAGAATTATTACTCAATTTTTGGAGTACTTACGTTTTTTGTGACCAAAGGTAATATAATAGTAAATAATTTTATTTGTACCAAAATAATTTTCTTCATGATCTCTTTCTGGCTACTTTCTTCTTTTCGCTTTATGGATGCAGTCAAATTCATTGGACTCAACCTTGAACTCTCAACTATCTTATTAAAACATACATTATGTTTTCAATCCCTTCAGTGGCCATTCCTCATCTAATGTCTCCATTTATTTCATTGCGAGGCAGTGTGACATTATAGAAGGAATATAAAATGGAGTTAGAAGACTAAGGCTTGAGAACTAAATCACTCGCAAGCTGTGTGATCTTACATTTTAGTTTCTCACTGTGAAGATGAGAAGACAAATGCCACTTACTTCATATATAAATAGAGAGACTGAATGAGACTATTTAAAAGGACGTTGTCAAATATGAGATGTCTTATAAATGTTAGTAATTGTTATCACTGTCTAAAGTGAAATAATTCTCTGTCTATAAGATAAAAGGTCTCTAGTTATAATGATATACACCAAGATCAATAGGGAAAAAAGAACAAAGTAATATTTTGGCGTTACCACCAAAACTCTTCTCTAAATTTCTAAACTAAAGTTGAGATGGACTATTTCACTGGCTCTCTAGCAAGAAAAAGTTATTTATTCTTAATTTGAAAATAAGTCAGTAGTGAAACTATAACACTTTTTTTCCCTGCATCTCTCATTAAAATCCTTATGGATGAAATAAAGAAATACTGGCTTATTGATGGTGCTGTGAGATGCATTGGTAGATGGTAGAAAAACAAATACCAAAGATTCCTGAGCATTGCCAACTTTGGGTAAAACCTCTGTAACAGACTAGTACACGCATCTTTCAAGGGCAAATATATTATGAAAATTAGTTATTGAAACGAGAGAAAAAAATTTAAATCTCAACAACCTGTAATGATGGCTTGTAAATAAATGCCAAAAAATTTAAATACCTACTAAAAAACTGAAAGTATCTGATTCAATAGCAATTGATGTGAAAGCCTCCAGACACTTCATGGAAGCAAACTCAGTAGTCTGATAGTACAAGATGATACATAAATATAGTAATACAGGGGCTAAAAGCCCAGCTTTCAATGTCAGACAAACCTGAGTTAGAATTCTACCTCCAAGAATAACTAGCTTTGTGGTATTAGGCAAATAATCTTTGTAAGCTCTATTCTCCTCACCTTTAACATGAAGTTCATAATAGTTTTGTACCTCATGTAATTGCTATAAAGATAAAAGGATATAATGTAATAAAGTGCTTAACACTCTACCTGGAATCTTTTAAGTGGTCAATACATTTTTGCTATTATTAGTATTTCTATGGCTCCCAAAAGTGCTCATGCAGTCAAGGTCTACATCAGCACCAGCACCCAGACTGAAAGAAGCAATAATCCTGATACACTTTGCAATTGTCAGACCTCATAAACAAAATCTTACATGCAGTTGAAGGTACCAGATTTCAAGAATCACGACACACAGAATCATGTCCATAAGAGCTACCATGACAGTGGGTCTGGGAAACAAGTTGTGTGAGGAAAGGCTGAAAGACTAGAAAATTATAGTAAAAAAGTGAGAGAAAACTATACCGATTTTTAAAAATATGATGGCATATGATAAGAAAACAAGTTGAAACGTCCATGTATCTCCAAATACCAAATTAAGACAGACAGGAGGGTGAAAACATTTAACGAGCTCTAGTTTCCAACCACTGATGTGTCCAAATGGCTACAATAACCATGTCACAAGGGTTGTGCAGAAAAGTGAAAAGCTGGATTTTGCTGATTTCTCAGATTCTTTTTGAATCTACAACTTTACGCATTTGTAACTATTTCCTTTTTGGTTAACATGGCCAAATTGTTTATGTAGAATCAGAGGACCGTACATTTGTGTCCTTAATATCATTTCTTCACTAATACTACCCATTCCCTAACATCTCAAACCATCTCTGTGCTAAGCAATCTATTTTACAAATAATTTGAAAGCTTACATATATCATGTGTTGATAACACATTAGTTATCTTTTGTAATGTTATTATGTATTTACAACTACTTTTATCTGAAAGTAAAAATTTTTAACTCTTACAAAATCTTCTATTAGATTGTTACTCAACATTTCCTACTTGGTTACCTATTCCAGCTATGCCAAAAGGCTTATTTAAGAGTCTATGTACCCATTGTGGGTACCCATTTAGGGTGCATAAATATCCTAAAATATACATAATTTTTTGGAGCACATACATTTTTATAGAGTTAGCATATAATTTTTATCTGGATTTCAAAAATATAGCCATCAATCTAAACTATTAACATATACTGCTTTTCTTATAGATCTGCTATTCATACTGATGGAGACTTAGAATCCTCTACTCTACACACACTTTACCAACTGCATTTTTCTGTCTTAAGAATATTTTTTCCATGTTTTCCAAATTTCACACTTCCTTTCCACACCTTTAAGACTGAAAACTATAATGAAGTGGGTAATTCCTTTACACTACATATAATCTACACATACTCCAAGGTTGTAAAGGCTATCATCAAAACAGTGCAAGCCAGGAAATTACTGAATCTAATATGCTTCAACAAAATGTTTCCTTGAGTGATTAATTATATGTTTTGTAATACACTGAGTGATATATAATACAGTAAAGTGAAAATTCTTTCATCATTGAATTTATCCTATCTCAAAGCCAGAGATTTGGGATATGATCTCAGATTCATTCATTCATTTAACAAATATTTATTGAGTACTATGATGTGTGAGGGATTGTTCTAAGTTTTGAGATATAGAAATGTATAGAACAGACAAAATCTCTGCCCTCACAGAACTTACATTTCAATAGGGAGAGACAGAAAATAGAATAACATCAATGAGCAAATATAGTAAGTATATCAGGTGGTAAGTGCTATGAGAAAAATAAAGCAGGGACAAGGATAAGTAGTATTGGTGGGGTGGCTAAAAGAAGTCTTACCAAAGGTGGTATTTGAGGAAACACTGAAGGGTGTCAAGGAACAAGACATGAGGATATCTAGGGAAGAGTGCCACAGGCAGAGAGAAGAAGAAGGCTAGTGAGATTCCAGAAGACTGATGGACATTTAGAGTTAAAAGAGATGAGATAAGAAAAGTAATAGAGACTAAGATCATAGGTCCTTGGAGTCCATTGTAAAGAAGTTGGCTTTTTCATAGAGTGGGACCAGAAGCTATTAAAAGCTTAAGAATAAGGGAGGAATACGATCTTAGGTTATAACAGGATCACTCTGGCTGCTATGTTAAGGGGGAAAAGGCAAGCAGGGGGAGACTGATTAGGTGAATACTACAATAATCCGAGCAAGAAATGATGGTAGTTTGGATCAGAATAGCAAAGTGAAACCGGTGAAAAGTGGGTCAGATTTTTACTATATTGAGAAGGCAAAGCAAAAAGGGTTTGCAGAAGACTGGATGTGGGTGTGAAAGAAAAGGTCAAAGACGATGCAAAGATTTTGCCACAAGTAACTGGAAGGCCAGAGCTGCCATTAACTAACATAGGGACGACTATGGTTGCAGCAAGTTTTTATATACCTGTTAAGTTATTAAGCACCCAAGCAGGAATACTCAGTAAGCAACTGCATAGATGAGTTTCTAGTTTAGGGGAGAGATTTGGCCTGAGACGTAAATTTGGGAGTCATCAGCCTACATGCTATTTAATGCCACGAAAGTGGATGAAATCACCAAAGAAGTGAGTGCAAATGGATAGGAAAAGTGGTCCAGGGGCAGAGTCTTGGGGGTCCCCATTAACCAGTTCTGTGAATTTTGTGGAAAGGATATTACTTTATCTGTATACCTCAAGATTTGTCCTAAGTATAAAGTGAGATACTGAAGATAAGAAAAGTCTTTTAAATAGTGACTCATTAAGGCAAGTGAGTTTTATAATTATTTGTGGCACCCTATAAGAATCCCTTTCTTCTTTCTGCTCCCTCTCTCTTTTCTGTAACACTGAGCACTGACAGGTTAAGGGAATACAACTACACTGACAATTTTGGGGGATATAAAGACAAGGAAGACAAGCCCACACCTTTGAGATACTTGACCAAAATATAAGAGACAAACAAATCAACTGTGCAAATCCTTTCAATAATTGCTCTGATCAGAGTAATGCACAGGCCATTTCAGGGACACAAAGGATGTGCATTATCAGGGAAGAGTGAGCTGAGTCTAAAAGGATCAACAGGAATTAACCAGGAGGAGAAAAGTTAGTTCAATAGTAAAAACTGAGTGAGGCACAGAGACATGAGAAAACACAGTAGGTTGAAGGAAGTGCATAGATGCTTAAGACTGGTAAAAGGTGAGGACTTTCTATTCCAAACTAAGTTTATCCTTTACTGTGTAATAACAAGAAATCATTTGAGGATTTGCATCAGCTTTGTATTTAAGAAAAACGTCTCTGGCATAAATGTGGAAGATACATTGGTAGGCAGGGTACACCTGGAAATAACGAGGCCGGTTAGGGGGTAATAGAAGAAATCCACTTGAGATACCAGTGGCCTAAAGTGAGGTGAGAGCTTTGGAAATGGACATATTGTATCTTTTCTAGGATTCAGGTCTTTTAAGCAAGTTCAAAAATAGCCATCTGCTACTTATTTGAGACTAACTACAAGGCCATTTCATTTATCATAGGATTTTGGAACTTTATGCGACTTTTTAGAAATAATGCATTATTCTATATGTTGGGAAACTGAGTCCCAGAAAGCCAAAGAAAATAGATAAAGGTCACACACTAATTACAAAGAGATTCGTTACTAATAGCCAGTTCTCCTAATTTCCAGATTATTAGTCTTTTCCTAACAAGGCTTATAGATGTTAAACATTTATCTTGAAAGAAAAAAACTGGAACTTTGAAGAAAAAACAGTTTGTTACTGATTTTAGGGTGACATTAAAATTAACTGCAGCTCATCAGAAATCACGTTATTTATGAGGTTTTCATGTTTGAGTCTCTATTTTGTAAAATATTTAGAATACCAATAGAAAAAAAGATGTAGAATAAATAATCGAGTATTTCATTAATCTGCCCTTTAGAGAGAGAGACTTTTTCAGCTCACTGAACTGTCTGTGTAAATGCCAGGAGAGACAAAGGCAACAACACTGGGGAAATTAGGATACAACCATGCTTGGTCAAAAGTGCATCTTCTGGCAATTGGCCTTAAAATACTATACCCAGGCCACTTGGAGCATAATAAAAGCTTGGGATTCCAGTGACTACAAATCATAGAAACTTTGAAATGTAGAGATGGCAGATTTTTTATCAATTCAGCCTACATCTACTTGTTCATCCTTTAAGTGATATAATCAAAACACTTTTTTAAAAAAATTCAAAACTATAAGAACAGAAATTAAAGGTCTCAGCAGTAATTACAATCTTTTATAATCTTACCTAATTCTAAATTTAAAAAAATCATTGTAGGAGAATTCCCTCATTTAAACATTTCTTTATTATTTACCCTAATTAGTCATCTTTAGCACTAATGTTAAAAAACTAGAGAGAAAGTACCTAGCCTAAGCTTATACTTTAGGTTTGATAATATGAATGTTATCTATATTGCTTTTTTAGACTTATAATATTTACAATTTTTTTTTTTTATTTAAGTGATTTTCTGTTTCAGAGAATGAAACACTTAGAAGCAAGGATATTAAAAGTCTGAGGGGAAAAAAATACAGACTAGTTTGCCTGAACCAATCAAACCCAGTAATCTGAACATGCACAAGTTTGTAAAATCAAAAAGGATGAAGTATAAATCACGTAAGATTGATGTTTGTTAGCCAGAGAAGTAATACAACTATAAGCTTGCTGTGACATCCCAGACATAAAACAATTTTCTAAAATACAATAACAGTTAAAATACGTGGAGAAGCATACTGTCCTCTGTTTTCTTGTCTTTCTTTTTTTTTTTGTCTTTTCTCCAAACTAAAGTGGATCTCAGGAATCCCTGAGGAATTAAGACTGAGCTAAATTACAGATATATGCCAAATTCTCAAAAGATTAAAAGCATTTGGATAATTAGGATTACAATTTTAGTTTAAAAGATAGGGTAAATCTTAATCGGTGGTTTTAGAGAGAAGCACTACCCCAACCTCAAAGTTACACAGTTGCTAATACACAAAAAATATAGCTCAGCCAGCATATTTTATAAACCATAGATCTACACAGAAATCTATCTAAAGAGATAGCATAGTTGGGGAACTTTGCCACTTGATTTATGAGTACTATGATGAGATTATTAAGCGCTTCTGTTAGAAATAAAACCATGATAAATATTTCTTTGCTTTGCAGTAACAGAACATTAGAAAAGCTGTCATAGTTTCATAATTGTATTTATTCTATACATACAGAACAGTACCAGAAGATATCTTGCATTTTCAGTGCTTTACAATTCATAAACATACATTTGTTAGGGCCACTTAGTGTAACCAAAGACATACACTTAAATCTGCACAGATGATGATCGGAGGAAATGAAAAAAAAAAAAAAAAGAATCAGCACTTTCCACATATGTAGATAAGAATATTTATATAATATTTCATAATACAATCTGATGAAGGCTTTAATACTAAAAAAGGTTTACTTTAGTTAAGTCTAAATTTGATGGTGCAATTTAGCTAATGAAAATAAAATTATAAACTTCAAAACACTGCAATTCATCAATGCTCCATCCTAAGTGGGGAGAAACACCCTATGTAGAACATAAGTTAACATAACTCAAATTATATCAATTGTTTTAGAATTTATTTCCAAGCTTACAATTCAGAATAAGTATAAAGAATACATTGTTAGCATGTTTGCAATGGAACCAATAAACCATTGGCTAAGAAAAGTAAAATCCTAGGTGATTTCCACTGGGATTGTACAATATTATTAGGAAGTATGATTTAGTAACAAAGAAATGAGCAACTGAGTTTATAGCTATTTTTCAACTAAAGATAAAAATGAAAAATACATTATTGGTAGAGTAAGACCCATGATAATTCTGTTTGAAACTGGTAGTATTCAGGACTTTGCTTCTAAAGCCTGTCATTTTGGATCCTATTTTGAAGGAATTCAATGTGATGTTAAAAGACATGTCATAACTTGGATTTCAGACTTTAGTGCATCAGAAACATGTTTATATACTTCATAATGAAATTATATCTACCTTAAGACAGATAAGGCAAATGGTAGCAATATATTGGAAATATAATTGAAAAATGCAGTTGTCCAGAAGCACTTGTGGGGATGATGTCTCTGAAAAGCTGCTCAAAGCTCCAGAGTTTGAAGTTAAATTTTTGATGTTGTCACTCTCAATCTATTGAATGGCTGACAGACAATCAAACCCGTCTGGCTGGCTGGCAGCTCATTTTGCTGGCAGGTGGCAAACAATTAGACACACCAATTTGTGCCTCCTGATGACATTAAAGCATGAAACTAAGTTGTATGCAGGGCATAGTGATTTGTGTGAAAGCATTTCAAAAATAATACTCTTTGCCGTGGCAACTCATTTCAGACTGCCACCTCCCATTATGGCTTTGAGCAGTGAAGACGACAGACTTGAGTTACGTGCAGTGCAAGGCCGCTTCTGTTCAATCCGTCATCAGCGCCCCCTGAGACCTCAATCCCCTCCTTTCATCAATATCACCTCATCATTTACATTTGATAGTACTTGAGCTACTGCATATATTAACTACACTAGAGACCCTTTTCCTAAAAAGAATTGAAATATGCTTTGTGCGCCTCGATTTCATTTCTACTTATGCAATTTAGAATAATGATTCCACTCCCATTGAATTTTGCATAAATGCTACCAGGAACAAATAGAAAGTTCTATATTTTTTAAAGTAATATTCTCAAAAGTGTAATAAATTTTGAGTAGCTACGAATATTGGCACTCAGATGATTACTTTGTTAAGTTTTAATGAAAAAAATTTTCCTAATAATCATCTAAATTAAAACAAAAATATTTTACTTAATCTTTATTTCATTGGATTCTCTTAGGCAAATCACAATAATTCTCTGTATTTATTGTCTTGTATTTTAACAAAATTTAAATTTAAAATTAGATGCAACAACAAAACTTTTATGACCCTAAATTAAATATTTATAGATATATGTAAATCTATATCTATAAATATAATAATTTTTATATATTTATAATAATTATATATATAATTACAGATACTTACATGCATATGTTTATATATACTCATAAATACACATACACATCTATCCTGGGAAGATAAACCACACAGACGAAATAAAGGACATCAATACAAAATAGCATAAGGAACATCCAAGGATCCATATAAATGAGCGTGCAAGGATAATATTATCACAAACTATTAAAACAAGGAAAGATTTTCCTACATTTCATAACTCCTCCTTTGTTATAGTTTTTAAAAACTTCTGACATTTATATTTTATCTTATATGACAATTACTTGTAAATATTTTATCTCCTTTTTCTACTCTGTAAGTTCATAGAAGACAAAACTAACTATCCATCTTTATATCCAACATGACGACTAATGCCATTTATATTTTTCAATAGATTTTCAAGAAATAACTGTAGGACATTGGTTAAAATGTTCATAGGCAAAATGTAAATTATATTTATACATGAAAAAAGATCATTATCCTAACTGAAAATGGCTTTACTGTCACACCTCCACCCTTAAACACTAAAAAATTACTGTCTCTAATTTGGATAAAGCCGTTTGGCCCTTTTAGAGAAAGCAATATGGAATAAATATTACATTTTGACCATACATTTATTTTGACATTCGAGTTTAAGAAAGAATTGATTTCCTAACTTGATCTTTTCTCTCTAAAACAAAAACAATTGCTTATTGACACATATATAAAAATTTTGCGTAGAAAAAAGTGTTTTAAACATCAATAACAATTTAATTCAGATGATAAACATATTCTTTAGTTTACACATTAACATCAATCCCAGTGTCAAAGTACTATTGTTAGTAATTGGTATTTGTCCTAAAATAGTTTTCTAATGCTGCACATGTTTTTAAATTGTAGGATATATTACATGCACAATTTGATTCTGAAATATTTTATTCTGCTTTTGTGAACCATCATTTTTATGATATGCATATTAGAATAGAAAAAAGAATTATTTGTTCTCAACTAAAAATTCCTTGTATGATTTAACATTTGAATGTAGACATGTGGGCCATATTATAAGTATGCCTTTCAGCAATGTTTACTTTCAAATATATGTCTTTACTTTTACATCATACTGGAAATATCATAAGGAAGATGATTATGTACATTTTTTTATTTTTTCCATATATTTGCATTTAAAACTCAAACAAGTTTTATTACTTAAAGCAAACTATTTAATCTCCAACAATTATTACAGTTATCAATAATATTATATTGGAATTTCAGAGCTAGACTAGACCGTAGAGAGATTTGGCCTATCCCCTCCCCCATTTTATCCATGAAACCAGTAAGCTCAAAAAGATAAAATGACTTCCCCAATGTAGTGTAGTCACTTGAAGATGGATTATAATCAGAATCCAGGTTTCCCTATTTCCAATTCAATGTGCTATCATCCATTTCATACTGAAACCCTTTTTTTGAGATGTATTATTAAAATGCCTTACTACAAGATCAATCAGGTTGGCCTGTCACCTTGATATTCTTTGTAGTAAGAAGCTACATTAATAAATATGATGTGTTCGAGACTCTCCTAATATTTTTAGATTAACAGACTCTCATTTTCCGTCTATGTATAGAGCACTGTGACTAACACATGCAGTACCTACCTGTCAAAGGAATGGAACTGCATAGGAAGAATCGCCTGTGCTTCTCTCTTCAGTGCTGGATCTGGGTATGGGATGGGTTCAGGGCCACATTCTGCGATTTCAACTGGGGCAGCCACAAGACTCTTCAATATTTCCTTGACATTGATACCTTTGGTTTGACTGATGCTAGATATGGATGGTGCAGGCTTCAACATTTCACTGGGGTTCTCAGTTAAGCTTTCCTGTGATTTTTTCACTTCAGAGGACAAAGTGGATAACAGTTCACTCATGGCATCGGGGCCTGTGTTAGTCTCTAATTCTGCCCCATTCAGGATGCTAGTCACTTGCTCCTCTCCAATTCCTGAATCTGTATGAGGAATGGAACTTTCTAGCTGAATATCTTCGCCAGGAGTTGGTGTTTCTTTTTCCTTTATAGTGTCTGGAAATGCAGCAGGTGTTTCTGTAATGAAAGAAACTAGTTTAAACAAAAACCTTCACAAGTGAAAACCCAGTATTATTAATAAAATATTCTCACATATTAGAATAGAAAATAAAACCTGTAAGAAACAAAAAAAATCTACTAATTGGATGTGCATAACAACACAACAGGGTTAAAACATATCATCCATATACATCTGCCATTTTGTTCAGTAAGTATCAACAGAACCTTGTTTCTTTTATAAATCATCTGGCATTTAAAAGCACGGAGAAATAGTTCCTACAATTTTTTATAGCAGCTTAAAAATAATTATTATATGAAGCACCCTTTTTATCTTTTCATTGTTAGCTACCAATCATATAAAGGAAATTCTTATACATCTCTAATATTGTCCTTAAAAATATGAAGCCATTTTTATGCCTTTTTGGTATAACATTCTAAAAATGTTTCCAAATAAATGAGGACCTTGAAAAATTTATCCAATGTAATTATAGTGGGAATAATAATAGCTTTTAACTCAATAAAGTCATGGTGAAGAAGAAAATAAGGTATTATACGTAAATTATTTGTAGTTCATGCATAAAATGGATACTTAGTAAATGTTAGCTATCTGTACTACTTTAACATATATTTAAGTTTATCCTTTACAAAACCAGAAGGGTAGACTAAATTATTTCTAAGATCTCTTCAAAATTAATATCTGTAAGCTCTAGAAAGCTGCCCTTAGGTTTTGTTGTTTCTTTGTTTTGAAAAGTTATTGGGACAGAAAATCAGGAGATTGCTCAACAGGGGAACAGGCCATCTTGATTTCAGTAAGACAGCTCACAAAACCTTTGGTGAAGTCTCTAGCGAAAACACAGTGAAACACTGTTTTGATGAAACTACTCTTGAGTGGGATCATAACTTGTTCAAAGTTTTACACACATGTGCTGAAGGATTAGAGATAATGTGCAGGAATTTCTTTAGCAACAGGGCTCAATTCTTAGACTTTATAAAACAGCTTTTCTAATTTCTTGAATATACATTAACTTTATAACATTCAAATTTACTGAGGACATTAATTTATAATTTTTCAAAATTAATTTTAGAATAATTTTGCCAAGTTTTCAAAAGAAAGAAAAGGTATTTTCTATATTCTCCTTTTCTTTTGATTCAAATTGTATCAAATCTATATGTTAATTTAGAAATAAATAGTATCTTCATATTATTCAATCTTCCTAGTATACAATATTCATTTAAATTAACTAAAATACTTATATCTCTCACAATTCACTGTTACAATTTTCCTCATATTTATTAAATCAGTTTTAGTTTTGCTTGTTTGTTTGGTCAAAGATGTTAGAACTGAAATAAGAAAAGCTTAATTAGTAGAACACGATAATGAATCTTATTATCTTATTACATGACCAACATGAAAAGTAGGTAGATCTATTCTTTGTTGTTCCCAAGAAAAAAAATTAAAATAAGCACATGAAAGTTCTGAGCAGACAGATAATATCAACACTACTACTGTCAAAGCACTAGAGAAGGAAAAATGTAAGAGGTAAAGACAACCGTTTTGCATATTTTTAAAAACCCTGTGAGAGAATATTAAGACAAATGAGAATCATAGCATTAGGCATGAGAATGAAGGGAAAGAATCAAGATGCTTCCGGAATATCTAGCTTAAGGAAAAAAAAGAATGGAGATATGCCACTAGCTGAGGAAGGAAGCAAAAGAGAAGCATGTTTAGGGGCTGGCCCCGTGGCCGAGCTGTTAAGTTTGCGCGCTCCGCTGCAGGCGGCCCAGTGTTTCGTTGGTTCGAATCCTGGGCGCGGACATGACACTGCTCATCAAGCCATGCTGAGGCAGCATCCCACATGCCACAACTAGAAGGACCCACAACAAAGAATATACAACTATGTACCGGGGGGGCTTTGGGGAGAAAAAGGAAAAAATAAAATCTTTAAAAAAAAGAGAAGCATGTTTTTTTCAGGAAAATAATGAATTAAATTTTCAATCAATTGAGTCTGCAGAATCTCTGGGATATTTTTATCTGTAGGTCAAGAGAAGTATAGCCATATATTTGGGGATCATTCAAACTGAGGTGATAATCGAAACTTTGGAAGTTGATGAAATAATAATGAGAAGATGGCTAAGGTAGTTATTTCCACTGTGAGAGATGCTACTGAACATATTTAATGCATGTTCACATCTACAGATTACACATTTTTGGACGAAAATAATTATGACAGAAAAATCAAGGGAGAATTAAATAGCAGCAGTGACATTTCTATGACAATAGGACAGAGAATGTAAACACAGAAACTAAGAACTCTAACATCAACAAAAAATCAAGGTAGCATGGGCTAACTTTTCTTATAGACTTTAATTATCAAAAGGCATATAATCAAGTCTAGTACTTATTCTGAATTTAGCTGATTCATAGATTTGGCCTAGAGTTTTGGCTTTACCCTAATATGATATCTCAGTATCTTTATTTACAGTGTGTTTTACATTAAGAGCTACAAGAAAAATGTAAACTTTTCAAGTTACAGTAGTCTAAAATATAAGTATACAAAATATCTAGGAAAATAAAATCTTTGATTTAGTGTCTACAGGGTACTATATAAAAATATTTTTTCTACTAATGATATAATTTTTGGCTTTTATGTTCAAATGACTCTCAATGGACAATTACAATCTATAATTCACTAACCAGACACTTGGAACTCCAAATTAATCTTGACCTCTCAAGTATAAAAGCCAATTAAAAGTTTATTAAAATTAAATATTAGAGTATTTTCAAATGACTCATCAAGATATTTACACAGTAATAAAATCTTAATTTTATTTTTACTGTGACTGTTAAAAAATGACTTAAAAATGAAGCAGTAGTTTTGATATTCCAATAACAACTCTCTTCAAAAAATAAGTTTTGTAAAGCATACCTCGTGACCATGTTACATAGAAATAAAAATAAACACCAATGGAAAATTTCATAGTAATAATTGCAAATAAAAAACAGATCAGTATCCAAAGAACTCACCTTAATTTCCCATTATGCATTAACATCTCCTATAGATCATGCTCTCAGTTGACAGCATAAACTTCAGCTTAGATAACTTATATGTTTTCAAAATGCTTCTTTTTGACACTAAAATACTTTGAGGGTTTAACCCAATTGACTTCAATATGAAGTTAGGCATGAACAGCAGAGAAAGTATAAATGATTGCATCTGTGCAGGTTATATCAATGACAGTAGACTTGTAACTTTTCAATAGTTCTCATCAGTTTCTGTAGCAATACGCCATGTCAGCACGCAAAGCAGAAACATTACTAGCCTGAGCGATATTAACCTTGTCAGAAACATGCAGTTGGATGCCAGATGCCTCTTTTTCTTACTGTTTTTCATTGAACATAATGAGTTCATCTAATACATTTTGGAAAAAACATGGGGTTAAGTTCAGCAAACGACATGACTTCTACAAGGTGACCTCATTTATCACATTCCTTCCTCCAAAAATCTTGTTTTACAGTGATTTATGAAGTGTTTCAATATGTTTTACCTATTAAATTATTCAAATTGCTATTTTCCAAACTATCTAAATAAGAAATAAAATGAGCATACAGCTCCTTGTTAGTACAGCACTAAAAATTATATTAAGATCAATTATTTGCTCTTCAAATAGTAATATTAAGCAAACTAAATCACATTAGAGTAATTTAAAACATAAAAATCTGTATATAAGTAACTTGTATATTTTCTTTATATTAAATCCCAAAGTGCCAAATTAAGCTACATAAAAATTAATCTGAACTCCAAAGAGGAAAAATGCCATACATATAAAGATTTAAAATCATTATTAAAGCTTACTTTACACAAAAAAAGACTATAATGCATTGAGTAATTATTTGCAATTATTTGTATATGATTCAGTTTTCTTGTTTGCTACAGTAAATGTATGAAAATAACACAACTTCAGGAATTCAATATTGTTATGAAAGAATATGCCCATAATAGACAAAATTAAAATTCAGAAAAAACAATTCAGAACCAAGAAGGTACTTCCAATTGATGTTTTTGACTATGATGCATAGATCTATTTGAGTTTATCCTACTACAAGTGCATTGAGCTCTTAAGATGTGTATACTAGTGATTTTCATCAAATTTGGAACGTTTTCAGGCCAATATTTCTTCAAATATTCTTTCTGCCCCTTTCTCTCTCTCAATTCTCCTCTGCGACTCCTATTGTGTGTATGTTAGTTCACCTGATTGTGTCTCACAGGTCTCTGAGGGTCTCTTATTTTTCTTCATTCATTTATTCATTTGGTTCCTCAGAATAGGATAATCATAATGGACTTATCTTCAAATATGCTGACTCTTTCTTCTGCCAACTCAAATCTTCTGTTGAACCCCTCTAATGAATTTTTCATTTTAATTATTATAATCTTCAAATCCAGAATTTCTATGGAGTTCTTTTCTACAGTATTTCTTTATTGATATTCTCTTTGGTGAAACATCACCCTCATACTTTTAATTCTTTAGAAAAGGTTTCCTTTAATTATTTGAGCATATTTACAATGGCTGATTTAAAGCATTTTGTCCGGTAAACCCAAAATCAGGGCTTCCTCAGGGGTAGTGTTTATTGACTGCCTTTTCCCCCCATGTATTGGCCATACTTTCCTGTTTCTTTGCATTTTTCATACTTTTTTGTTGTTGAAAACTAGACATTTTAAATAATATAATGTGGCACTCCTGGAAATCAGACCCTTCCCATGGGGTTCACAGTTGTTCTGTTTGTTTATTTACTGACTTTCCTGAACTCATTCTGTAAAATCTATATTCCCTGTCACCTTCAGCCACTGAAGTCTCTGCTCCATTAGCCTAGTGGTCAGCTAATGACTAGACAGAGATTGCCTTACATGTCTTGAACCAGTAAGTCTTCCACTCTTTGCCAGAAGGCTGTGTGTGTGCGTTGGGGCATGCTTTTAACCCTCCTATTTACAACCCTCCCTTAGCCTTCTTTTTCTGCTTGCACAGGGCTTCAAGATCAGCCAGAGGTAAGTGATTAGGGACTTCTCACATCTTCCCTGGGCCTCAGTACAGTCCCAAAAATAGTGACATCTCATTCTTAGATCTTTTTAAGATTTTTGGTAAGGCTCTTGTTTGCCCCAACTGGTAGTGCCACCTCAGGCAGTTGCAAGGTTAAACAAATTGCTGCTGATTATTTTCACAAACACTTTGGAAATAGGGCTTTTCTCTGATCAGGTCAAATAATGACAAGGTGATGAATGAAGCTTTCCCAGGAAGTTGCCAAACAGGTCAAATAGTGACAATGGTCTAAGATGGGACTTCCTAAAAACTCCAAACTCAGTTGGCCTTATTCCAGTGGCCACTAGCCTGCTGTTTTTCACAGCTGCCACAGTTGTCTGACTGCTGGTTTTCAAGGCTACGGAGCCTAGGAGAGGCGGATAGCAATAGGGAAACTTAAACCACCACAAAGCTTGCTGTTCTCATGAAGATGATGCAGTTTTTCTTGAATTAATACTCTCTAAATTGTTGCAAGCCTTTGATTACTTTCCAGAGAACTGAAAAATTCGATTTCAACATTTTTTTTTTTAAGGAAGATTAGCCCTGAGCTAAAATCTGCCGCCAATCCTCTTCTTTTTGCTGAGGAAGCCAAGCCCTGAGCTAACATCCTTGCCTACCATCTTCCTCTACTTTTTATGTGGGACGCCTGCCACAGCATGGCTTGACAAGTGATGCACAGGTCTGCACCCGGGATCCAAACCAGCAAGCCTGGGCCACCGAAGTGGAGTGTGCGAACTTAACCCCTGCATCACCAGGCCGGCCCCATGATTTCAACAATTTTTGCCAGTGTCCTCATTGCTTTTTTGGAGGAGCAGTTTTTTGGAGGTCCTTATTTCTCTCTTCCAGATGTCCCATCTCCTAAGTGATGTTTAAAATTGAAATTTTAGTATAGTTCCAATTTGCACATTTTAAATAAAATATCAATTTGAAATTTTAAAATATTCATATATACATATTTTGCTTTTCTCTTGCCCTAGCTTGTGTTTGTACTCTTTTTCTTCTCAAAGAAAAAAAATACTTTTCCTGCTGAAATACATCACACATTTCTATAACACTACTAATAAAATGCCAACATATATGCCTAAAAATTTTATGTTGCAGAAAAACAACCATCAAATATGGTATAACTCTGTTGATATCAATTAGATAAGCCACAATTTACATATTACATATGGTTAAGAGTTCAAGCTTTGAAATTAAGACTGTTTGACTTTCAGTCAAGACTTCTTTACCACTTATTAGCTTTATGATGTAGGATGAACCATTTAACTTTTCTCAGCCTCACTCTTTTATCTGTAAAATGGGCATAATAATAGTACATACATTAGAGGAATGTTGTGATGATTAAAGAGCATAATTCACGAATAGCGCCTAGCATAAAGTAATCTCAGTATAAAGTTTTGTACCTGCTGCTGCTATTATCAATTGTACTGTTATAACAATTACCGTCATCAACATCATCATCATATCCTATAGGATCCTATGTCCTACTTAAAAGAAAATACACAGCCCAACTACTCTATCAGTTTTTCTCTCTACTCATCTTCAATTTCCATCTCTCTTCCTAGCTCTGGTCCCTTTATCTGTAGACCAATAACTCCTACCCTAAAAGAACAATCTCTCACTCTCACCTCCCCTTATATTTCTAACCCTTAAGCTACTTTGGGTGGTTCTCCTTTCTTTCTAAAGGGAATATGTCATAACGAAAAGATCACGGGAATGTAATCAAATTGATCAAAGTTCCAATTCTTTCTCCACAACTTACTAGTTTTCCACATTATCTTGGATAAATTAGTTATGAAACTCTGAAAGAGTTGCAAGAACTGCACTTGAAAATGTAGATCTTAAGTATGCTGTTAGGCTTAAGAAATCTCTCAAGCTATCACCTGTAATGTCCTTCTTTAATTGAGCTTTCCAAAGACTTAGAAGATTTCCATAGACATCTCAAAATTAATACACTTAGATACCTGTTTCCTTCCCCAGATTAGGGAAGTTTTAAGCCATTATTTCTTCAAATAAGATTTCTACCCCTTTCTCCCTCTCTTCTCCTTCTGTGAGCCCTATAATGCGAATATTAGTCCATCTGATTCTGTCCCATAAGCCCTTTGTGCTGTCTTCACTTTTTTCATTCTTTTTTCTTTTTGCTGCTCTGGGTGAGTTCCATTGCCCTATCTTCAAGTTGACTGATCCTTTCTTCTGCTTCATTTAGTCTCATGTTGACACCCTCCAGTGTATTTTTCAGTTTAGTTATTGTAGTCTTCAGCTCTGTGACTTTTATTTGGTACTTCCTTATATTTTTTTCTCTCTCTTTTGAAGCTCTGTGTTCATCCATTCTTCTCCCCAGTCCAGTGAGCATCGTTATGACTATCACCTTAAATTCTTTATCAGATAAATTACTTATCTCTGTGTCATTAAGGTTTTCTCCCGAGGTTTTATCTTGTTTTTCCATGTGCAACATATTCCTTTGTTTTTTTATTTTGCTTGACTCTCTGTGCTGGTTTATATACAGTAGGTGAAGCAACCACCTCTTCCAGTCTGGAAGGAGTGGCCTTATGTAGAAGATGAACCTTGTTGTTCAACCCTGCCCCAGCTCTTTGTTGTCTCTCAAACCTTTGTGCTTGTCCAAGCAGCCTATTATATTTTTAACAGCTCCCACCTAGATCTCAACACTTGGATTCAGGCTAATTGAAAGCTATACCCTCAGACAGCAGCTTTTAAAAATATGCAAATATATACAGTTCTGTGGGACCACAAGCATAAGGCCCCCCGGCCACCGGAGTCAGATAATCCGGTGGTGTCCCTTGCATGGCAGTTGCAAACCTGAGGCTCCATGTGAGTATATAAGCTCTTTTCTAGGAGATACCGTTGAGCTGGAGCAAGTCATAAAGACATTATCAAGATGGCATCCACAGCCTAAGTTCCTTGAGAGGAGCCTAAGTTCATTGAGAGAAGCTCCACAGGCCACTAGATGTATATCAATTCTGAAGCCTGCCCCTCAGACTGAAGCTCCAGCACAAGCAACAAGGCCTCCTTCACAGAAAGACTGGAGGGTATGCCTCAACTGGCTGTCCATGCAGTGCCCTGGGGATGGCAGCCTGCCAAAAACCATCTCTCTGATTGCCACAGTTCCTTTGGACCCAGGAAGGCAAGCCCTGCTGGCCACCAGAGCCAGGCAATCAAGGGGGGATTCTGTGGGTGGCAGCCTCAAAACCCAGGGCAGTAGATGTAAATACCAGGGCACCAGACACGTATAAAACTCCCTTCCAGAAGATTCTAGCACTCTGAAGTCTGGCAGAAGGAGAATGCAAAGAGAGCACCCACCCTCTAAGGTCTCTAAAAAGGATTATAGTCAGCCCATAGACACTTGTTTAATTAGAAGACTGCCCATCAAGTTGTAGCCATGATAATTATCTAATAGGCCTCTTTCACAGAAAGAGAAGTCCTGGGTCTGTTGCCTTTTGCTGTGACCTGTGTTTAACAACTCCTTCTCCATTGGCTACAATTCTGTGGAACCCTGAGCATAAGCCCCACTGGGCACCAGAGCCAGGCAGTCAAGAGGCATTGCCTGGTGGCAGCTACAAAAATTAGGAAAGCAGACTTGTGTGGACTAAATTATCCAATCTCTAATCAAAAGATATAGAGTGGCTGGGGGCCAGTCTCCTGGTCAAGTGGCTAAATTTCCACATGTTCCACTTCATTGGTCTGGTTTCACAAGTTCAGATTCTAGATGCAGACCTATACCATTCATCAAGCCATGCTGTGGCAGCGATCCACATATAAAATAGAGGAAGATCGTCACAGATGTTAGCTCTGGGCTAATCTTCCTCAAAAAAAGATACAGAGTGGCTGAATAAATAGAAAAACAGGACCATCTATATGTTACCTAGAAGATACTCACTTTAGATGTAAGGAGACACACAGACTGAGAGTGAAAGGATGGAAAAGATCACCCATGCAAATAGAAACCAAAATAAAGCTGGAGTAACTATACTTATATCAGACAAAACAGACTTTAAAACAAATACTGTAATAAGAGACAAAGATAAGTGTTACATAATGATTAAGGAGTCAATCCAAAAAGAGGATATAACATTTGTAAATATTTATGCACCCAAGATAGAAGCAACTACACATATAAAGGAAATCTTAACAGACCTAAAGAGAGAATTAGACAGCAATACAATAATAGTGGGGGACTTTAATACCCCACTACATCAATGAGTAGATCCTCCACACAGAAAACCAACATGGAAACCTCAGACTTAAACAAAACATTAGATAAGATGGACTTGATATATACATAACGTTTCATCCCAAAGCAACTGAATACACATTCTTCTCAAATGTATATGGAACATTTTCCAGGATAGATCATATGTTAGGTAACAAGTCTTAATAAGTTTCAAAGCATTGAAATCATATTGAGCATATTTTCTGACCACAATGATATAAAACCAGAAATTAATTACATGAAGAAAACTGGAAAATTCACAAATATGTGGAGATTAAACAACACGCTACTGAAAAACCAATGGGTCAAAGAAGAAAGCAAAAAATACCTTGAAACAAATGAAAATGTAAATAATAACATACCAAAATTTGTTGGATGCAGCAAATGCAGTTCTAAGAGGGAAATTCACAGCAATAAATGCCTCCCTCAAGAAATGAGAGAAGTCTCAAATAAACAACCTAACTTTATACCTCAAGGAACTAGCAAAAGAAGAACAAACAAAGCCCAAAGTTAGTAGAAGGAAAGAAATAGCAAAGATCAGAGCAGAAAGAAATGAAATAGAGATTAAAAGACAACAGAGAAGATGAATGAAATGTAGAATTGCAGGGAACTCTTCCAAACTCAACTTATAATGCCAGTATTACCCTGATACCAAAACCAGACAAGGACATCACAAGAAAAGAAAATTACGGGCCAATATCCCTGATGAACATAGATGTAAAAATCCTCAACAAAATATTAGCAAACCAAAATCAACAATACGTTAAAAGGATCATATACCACAATCAAGTGGGATTTAATATAGAGATGCAAGAATGGTTCAACATCTGCAAATCAGTCAATGTGATACACCACATTAACAAAATGAAGGGAGAAAAATCATATGGTCATCTCAATAGATGCAAAAAAACCATTTGACAAAATTCAGCATCCATTTATTATAAAAATTCTCAACAGAGGGTACCTCAACATAATAAAGGCCACAAATAACAAGCCCACAGCTAACTTCACGCTCAACAGTAAAAAACTCAAAGCTTTTCCTCTAAGATCAGGAACAAGACAAGGATGCCCACTCTTGCCACTTTTATTCAACATAGTATTAGAAGTACTAGCCAGATCAATTAGGCAAGAAAAAAAAATTAAAGGCATCTGAATTGGAAAGGAAGAAGTAAAACTGTCATTCTTTGCAGATGACATGATATTACACATAGAAAATCCTAAAGACTTGATTAAAACTGTTAGAACTAGTAAATGAACTCAGTAAACTTGTAGGATACAAAATCAATACATCAAAATCTGTTGCATTGCTATACACTAATAGGGAACTATGAGAAAGAGAAATTAAGAAAACAATCTCATTTACAACTGCATCAAAAAGAATTAAAATACCTAGGAATAAATATAACTAAGCAGGTGAGAGACCTGTATATGGAGAACTAGAAGATATTAATGAAAGAAACTGAAGACGACACAAATAAATGGAAAGATATTGTGTGCTCATGGATTGGAAGAATCAATACTGTTAAAATGTGAGACTATCTAAAGCAATTCACAAATTCAACACAATGACACTTTTCACAGAAATAGAATAGATAATCCTAAAATTTATATGAAACCACAAAAGACCTTGAATAGCCAAAGCAATCTTGAGAAAGAAAAACAAAGCTGGAGGCATCACACTCCCTGATTTCAAACTATTTTACAAAGCTACAGTAATTAAAACAGTAAGGTATTGGTATAAAAACAGACACATAGATCCATGGAACAGAATAGAGAACCCAGAAATAAGCCCACACATATATGGTCAATTAATTTATGACAAAGGAGCCAAAAACATGCAATGGGAAAAAGATAGTCTCTTCAATAAATGATGTTGGGAAAACAGGACAGACACACATGCAAAAGAACAAAATTCTACTGCTATCTTGTACCATATACAAAAATTAACTCAAAATGGATTAAAGACTCGAACATAAGACCTGAAACCATAAAACTCCTAGAAGAAAACATTAGCAGTAAGCTCCCTGACATAGGTCTTGGCAATGACTTTTTGAATCTGACACCAAAAGCAAAAGCAACAACTGTAAAAATAAACAAGCAAGACTATATCACAGAAAAAAGCTTCTGTATAGCTAAGGAAACTATCAACAAAATAAAAAGACAACCTATTAAGTGGGATAAAATATTTGCAAATCATTTATCTGATAAGGGGCTAATATCCAAAACATATAAAGAACTCATACAACTCAACAGGAAAAAAAATAATCCAATTAAAAAATGGGCAGAAGATCTGAAGAGACATTTTTCCAAAGATGGCATACAGATGGCCAACAGTACATAAAAAGATGCTCAACATCATTCATCATCAGGGAAATGCAAATCAAAACCACAATAAGATATCACCTCATACCTCTTAAAATGGCTCTTATCAAAAAGACAAGAAATAACAAGTGTTAGAGACGATGTGAAGAAAAGGGAACGCTTGTGCACTGTTTGTAGGAATGTAAATTGGTGCAGCCACTTTGGAAAACAGTACGGAGGTTCCTCAACATAGAACTACCATATGATCCAGCAATTCCAATTCTGGGTATTTATCTGAAGAAAACAAAAACACTAATTCAAAAAGATACATGCACCCCATGTTCATTGCAGCATTATTTGCAATAGCCAAGATATGGAAACAACTTAAGTGTCCACTGATGAATTAACAGATAAAGAAATTAGGGTATACATATACAATGGAATGTTCTTCAGCCATAAAAAAGAATGAAATCTTGCCATTTGTGACAACATGGATGGGCCTTGAGGGCATTATGCTACGTGAAGTAAGTCAGAAAGAAAAAGACAAATATCATAAGATCTCTCTTATATGTGGAATGTAAAAAAAAAACCTAAGCTTATAGATACAGAGAACAGATTGCCAGAGGAGCGGCGTAGAGGGTGGGAGAAATGGGTGAAGGGGGTCAAAGGGTAAAAATTAAAAAAAAACTCAACACATCTAGTCTTAATCATTCTCTTTGACCTTACCTGCCTGCATTCTTGTTTGATAAATGGCTATTTGATCATTTCAATACTTCAGACCAGACAGCCAGGTGTCATCTTTGAAAACTTTGCATACCCTCATACCCTATATCAAATCAATTACCACATCCTGTCAATTTTACCTCCAAAGTAAGCCACTAATTTATCTTCCTCTTCGGTCTCCACTGCCACCACACCTTAGTTTTAAGCAATAGCATCTCTTACCCAGAAAGCAACAACCTCCAATTGGTTTATCCAGTTTCCCTCAATGCCCCTCTAATCTCTTCCCTCATTGTACCTAGAATACTCTTTTAAAATTGTAAACCATATTATGATACTTAGAGTAGGCAGAAAAATGTCCCCCAAAGATGTGCAGATCCTAATTCTCATAACCTGTGAATGTTACCAAGGGCTTTGAGAAGAGGAGACTATCTGGGATTATCCAGGTGGGCCCAATCTAACCTCAACAGTCTGTAGAAGCAGAAAACCTTTCCAGGCTGTGCTCAGAGGAAGATGTGACTACAGAAGAATATTCTGAGAGATGCACTATTCCTGGTTTTAAAGATGGAGGAAGAAAGAGAAAGGCCAGGAGCCAAAGAATGTGGGTGGCCTCTAGAAGCTGGAAAAGGCAAGGAAAATGGATTCTACTCAAGAGCCTCCAGAAAGGAATGCAGCTTTGACGATGTCTTGATTTTAGCCTGGTGAAATCCATGCTAGACTTCTGATTTACAGAACTGTCAGATAATGAATTTGTGTTGTTTTAGGACAATAAGTCTGTGGTAATTTGTTATGGCAGCAGTAGAACACTAACACAATGCTCATTTGCTTGGTTTAAAAACCATATCCTTAATATAGTTTACAGACCCTACATGATTTGGTTCCTGCCTACCTATCTAAACTCACAGAATGATTCTCTTTCTCTTGATTCTTATGTTTTACCTACCTATGTTCCCAAACTATGCCAAGGAATTTCTCTGAACATGTGGCTGCCTTTTCAGGAATGTGCTTCCACTGTCCCCATTCTTTCTCCTAAACTAAGTGAATTTATCCTTTGGTTCCCAGCTTAAATGTCACTTCTATGAGAGGCCTTTCCCAACCCCCAAATTAAATTAGGTTTCTTCTTTTGTACTTTCTCACAATCCGTAATTTTATTTCTTAGGCTGCAACATAACTTCCAATTATATATTTAAGTGTGTGGTTTCCAAAAGTGTATCTTCCTCACTCGAATGTTAGCTGTATAAGTATAGGGACTTTCTGCTTACTATTATATATCCCTAGTACAGGAAACCATTCATTTATTCAGCAAATATATAATGAAGAAATCATAAAGTAAGTTGAAAGAAAGGTTAAATTATAAGATGAAAGAAAGAAAAAAGAGGAAAGGGGGACTTTTGTTGGTACCTTTACTGATACTGAAAACAGACGTTTATCTTAAAGAGTTGAAATTTTTAAAAGATATTTGCTAGGAATAACTGGGCATGATTTTCACCTGTAAATAACTGAAATAGGTAATATATTCAACATCAGTAGCCAAAAAGAATTCTATAAATATTTTATTGATGACAGTGTTTCAGAGTATTTGTAAAATAAATTATAATGTATCCACCTAATGGATTACAACGGATCCATAAAAAATAATTCCAAAAGGAAGAGAAAACAACAAATTTACAATATTGAAAACCTTAGTGTTGATTATATGAAGGTAACAATTTGTTTAAAAAGTATTAACTTTATTTCTAAGTATACAATATATAAAAACTGAGTGGTAAAAATATTTGTATATAAATTATTGTCATATCCTTATTGTTTCCTTAAGATACAATTCTAAAAGTGAAATTACTAGATCAAGGGTTATGGATATTTTTATGCTATCCATACTTAAAAATTTACATACTTTATTATGTAAAGTGCACATTTCACCCTTCAAAATTTTGGCCAATTTGCAAATTATGGTACATTTTTGTTTCAATACAAATTTATTTGATTATTAGCTTTAAATAAATTTTCCTTATTTGTACTGTACATTGTCTTTCTTTTGCTAGCTGTTTAGTATTTCCGAAATTTTTCCATTTCTGTGGTATATTCTTTTAATTGATCTGTAAGAGCTCTTTATTCATTAAGGCTATTAACTTTTATCACATAAGTGTAAATTTTTTCCTGTTTGCATTTCTCTTTTAATTTTGTTAATGTTTAGACATGTAGATGCATAAAACTTTCATTTAGCCACATCTTTTTCGTTACAACTTCAGCCTTTGATTTTATGATTTACAACACCATTTCTTATATAACAGTAGTCTTAATTTTCTTGAATTATGTTAATTTTCATTTTTACCTTTATATTTTAATACATAGGGAATTTATTCGGCATAATGTATGAAATAAGAACACAAATTAATTTTTCCCAAATGGTTGCCTCATTTGGTAATCGCAATACCATTTGCAAAATGATACTTTCCCTTTCATTTGATTAGAAAAGTTTTATTTATAATATATAAAGTGCTCATACAAATTTCAATCCATTTATACACTGTTTATGCCATATGTCTATTCTTGTACTGGTAGCACATTAATTTTTTTATTTTCTGTGTAAATTCTTCTCCCTGAAAATTGTTCAAGGAAAACTAATATAACAAATTTATTTATAAGTTCACCTAAATATTAACTTTCTTCTGATTAAACCTAAAGTGAAATAATTAACATAAAGCTTCTACAGCTTCTAGGACAAGTTATAAATAAAAGATTCTTGTCTCTTTCTTCAGCATGTTTATTAATGAAATACATTTTATGGCTACCATCAATACTCGACTTTCTAGAAAACTGCTTAGCTTTCTCATTGGCTTACACAGTTACTTAATATTTACTGTATTTGCTTCCAAGTGCCACACTAGGTCTCAGGGACTACCCTAATGAAGTACACATTCTAATAAACAAACAATTAAATTGTATAAGTGCAAGAAGGGAAATAAAGAGTATGCTATAATAGAGAATAGGGTGGTCAAGGTGGGGAAGCTACTTAGCTACAGTAGTCAGAGAAGGCCTCTGTGAGGAGGTGACCTTTAAGCAGATACCTGAAGGACGAGTATGCACCAGTCATGCAAAAAAAATAGGAAAAAGAACCAAAAACCAAGAACAAAACACAAAGATCATGAGGCAGAAAAGTGCTTGGCATGCTTAAAGGACTAAAAGGTAATTTGATTGTAGCATAGTGAGCAAATGGAAAAGTAACATGAGATAGAGTTGGAAAGGTGTTCAGCAGTCAGATTATCCAGGGCCCATGTGCTATTTTACTTTTAATGCTATTAGAAAATCTTAGGTCAAAAAGGGACACAATCTCATTTGCATTTTAAAACAAATCCAGAAAAATTGTAAAAAATAAAATAAAGGTCAGTAAGAGAAGAGGTGAGGAAATTACTACGGAGGCAATCATAGTAATTCAGGTAAATTAGAACTACAGTAGTCTTGCTACTGTAAGTTAAGTCATTATAACTTTATCCCCACAATCAAAGGAAGCCTTTAGAAATTTTTAGAAAGAAAAATTACGTTTTATATTTGTTATATATTAAATGTAACTCATTTCATTATATTATTTTATTATATTATATACTGTTATTTAAAAAATTGTCATCAGTAACAGACTAAATGACTAGACGCAAGAAGTCTAATGAAGAAACTCCAAGAAGGAAAAAGACTTTGAAGTAAGGAGACTATCAAAGATTAAAAAGAAGAGAGAGGTCAGAGTGCTAGTTTAGAATTTTTAAAAAGGATCAATAATGAGCTGAAAGCAGAGAATGAAGGGTGAAGGAGTTGAAGAGTAGTCCAGATCAATGCCTCTCAAACTATCTGTGAAAATTCACCTTTTCTTTTCAATCTATCATTGAATGACATTTTTGGAAAATAAATTAAAAATAAAGTATTGAAAAAGAAATTTTTAATAGTACACAAAATATAGGCACAAATGTTTTTATTATTTGATTCCATAGACATGAAATTAAATTTCAATAAATATAATCAAAACACAGATAACACTGGGAAAAATAAACAATTATAAACAACTGTCCATGTTGTTCACTGAAAGTGTGTGTAGAGGTGATCAATATAGACAAATGTTATTATACTTGTAACTTTTTTTCACTACACATTATAATCAAACAAAAAGATTTAAGCAAACAGTGATTCCCCAAAGAAATGCCTATATAAGCGTTTTGAACAAACATTGGGAATATGAATACTTAAATTTTATAATGTGACAATGAGCTTTTTGCTTGCTAAGTTATCTAATCCAAGTTGAACTGGCAATAATGCTACTCACAGGAATAACATATAGCTAACCTGTTTTTGTTTTACTTCAATAACATGCAGAGTGGAGAAAGCAGTGTCATAGAGGTGGGTTGATGGAATGAAAACTCAGAAGGTTCAGAATATTCACTTTAAACTTTTGCCCAAAATGAAAACAGAAATGCTGTATCTTTGAAATATACCCTCAATGATCATCAATATCCAGTTCCAGTAATTTATCCTGTATAGTTATAATCAAATATAAATCATTTCAATGAAATTATTGAAAATTATTTCAATTCTTTCAATGAAAGAAATGGATTCCAATTCCATGAATTTCTTCTAATAGAAAATAAAACACAAAGCATTCTACCAAATACATAAGACGACAGGAAATAGCTTTTTAAGGGTGAACAAAATCAAGATCATTCTTAAAGATCAAGACACTTCATTGATTATTATTAAATACTCATTATTATTAAATTATGAAACGTGTCATAGGAACTGTGTACTTTGAAGATTCTAACTTTTACTTTTGTCCTTTGATCTTTTCTGCCACTAAAAAACCACACAGCAATCTTCCCCATTTTGGAAGTACTTAGTTCATTAAAAATACTTTACATGTCTGACAAAGAACCCAGTCCTTTCAGTCTTTAAAGTGGAATCAAACTGGTTTCTCATCTTGTAAAAACATTAACAATTGACTGTAGTTCTGACATCATCAACAGAACTTTTCCTTTCAATAACCAGCGCATCACAGCATGCGAGAACAGTCACTTACAACCAGCTTCCATATTATCACATACTAAAGAGAATAAGAGCAAATTTACCACATCAGCCTTAAAGTAATTCAAAATTTTATTATACCACTAAGACCACTGTGCAGTTCAGTTACAATTGTTTTCACAACAAAACTTTCTTGATAAAGAAAGCAGTACATTGATCTTCTGATGCAGGCGTCTTAATCTCCAGAATATTTTCCAGTCACTATAGCTAAGCCTTTGGAATATACTTCTACACAAAAAAGACTCCAAATGACATTTAATCTAAGCTAAAATAATCCGTCTTAGTTTATGCAGTTTAGAGACAATGTTTTTGTGAGCAATAACGCTGAAAAGAAAGGATTTCTTCTTCATTTCATCAGGATGCTCAAATGTTGCACATTTATTAAAAATATCTGTGCATTCATCAAGTTGTAACAAAAACACTTTGCTGCTTTGTTCTATAAGTTGGTCTTCCATACCATTAGCCGATGTATGGAGTATCTTGAACTATGGTATCATCTGGAACTCAGAGTTCTCTCCAAACTCATTCCAGTTATTGGCAGAATTCAGTTCCTTGTTGTAAGCTAAAGTTCCCCACTTTCTTGCTGACTGTCCACTGGGTAGTGCTCTCAGCTCCTACAATGTTATCTCAGGTCTTTGTCCCACGGTCATCTCCACTTCAGCAACGAAGAACTAACTTCATGTCAAATCCCTCTCACACTTTGAGTCTCTCTGACTTCCTGTTCGGCAACCAGCCACAGACAACTCTGCCTTTACAGGGCTCATGTGATTAGCTTAGGGCCACCTGGATAATCATCTTTTCTGAAAAGCAATTGTGCTATATAACATAACATAGTCATAGAAGTCAAATCTATCATATTCACTATCTCAGGAATTATGCAGGGTGTGTACACAGAAAAATCTTGGGGGGGGGGTGCAGAATTCAGCCTACCACAATCCTTTGTTCTGCAGGGATTAATCTCATGTTAATCTTACCCAGAGACATCTCTGGGTAAGAAAAAATATTTTATTTTTCATATCTAAAACTTCTAATTGGTTCTTCTTAAAAAAAAATCTTCCATTTTTCTCCTCATAGCGTTTACTTTTTCTTTTAGATTGACAAACATCTTGAAGATAGTTCTAATAGCCGTTTGAATGTCCTTATCTGATAATTCCACTGTCCTTGTCCTTTCTGAATCTGTTTCTATTGAGTGATTTTTTTCTCCTGCTTATGCATCACATTCTTCTGCTTGTTTGCATGTTTTCTTTAAATTGGATGTTTAACATTGGATTTTACATTGTTTGATGAAGAATTTTTTGTATTCCTTTAAAGAGAGTTGGAACTTTGTTTTGACAGAAAGTTAAGTAAGTTATGGGTCAGTTTGATGCTTTGATGTTAAGCATTATTCTTATGAGTCTCGAGCAGCCTTCATTTCAGGGCTACTTTAGTCCCACTACTAAAGCGCGGATCTTCTGCAATCTCTAGTGATGCCACCACTGCGCACATTATTACACATACAATTAGGTATCCTTAATTTGCAGATGATACTTGAAGGAATGCAATGGAATATACATATAAAAGCGATATTTTGCTCTCAGTATCCAAGTATAAATACAACAGATCATATCTCCATGAAACCTGAGGTATATACTTGTTTATGAAGATTATACTATGGATATTTATTGTATAACAATTGATGAAATAAGAATACCCAAACAGGGCAGGAGATGAGGTCAATATTACCTTTGTAAAATGAGTGGGCAAAGCTCTGCTCAGGAATTAACTTGGCAAGGAATCCATGGTTCAAACTTGGATGAGGGATAGATGGTATGACCACAACTGTGGAGAAAATCATGGAATCAAATTTGAGCCAGCATGTAACAACCTGCAACATGGTCCACTGAAGATCCATGACAATTCTATATTACTGCAACATGCAAACAGTACTAGCAATAAAGACTGCATCTCTGGAGGAAGGAAAGAGATTATGTATTAAGAGGAAGGAAATAATATACGTAAGTAGAGTAATTCTAGCAACATACATAGAGACATACAAACAAACAAGAAAATCAAAACTGGAAGGTTCAGTAAAATATTGCTATTTTATACATATATGACTGATATGAATGCATTAAAAACAAAAACACAGTCTTAGTATTTTAAATGTCAAAAGACAAACTGGAATGATAGGATAATGTTTAAGTTGAAGAATAAAGTTAAAAGTAAAAGCATACTACACTGAAATAATATCAAGTTTATGTGTTCAAAGTAAACATAGCATGCAATAGCAAAGCATTATAGCTAAAACATAATCCATATTTCCACAACAGCAATGAAAGGTAAATGAGATATGATACACTCGTGGAAAACAAGATGCAGAGATTTGACCACTAATTTTTATTCACTTTTTAAAATATCCATTTTATTTATTTATCATATGTATTTATTTAGGAAAGACCATTTCAAGTACAAATTAATCCAGTGGCACATGAAATAACCACTGAGCTACCAAGGTTACATTGCAAACAACAGAAAAACAACCTTGATATAAACACCTGGCAGGAAATGCAATTGAAAGAAGGCACCCTGTGATATTAAAATATTAGTTGCCAGAAAACGTGCTTATCATTTTCAAGCAGAGTAGGCAAAACTGATAATGCAAGAACTCGTACAACATGAGAATCTTCTGTAGATAAGAAAGACAATATGACTCAAGACGGTGCATTGTTGTCCACAAGTTTTTGAGATTAGTTGAAGCAACTTTGGTATAAAGTTTAAAATGTATGTTTGATTACTATGAATCTCTGATAGAATATTTAGATGCTGAAATAACAATACACGGCAAAAGGAAGAAAGGAAGGAAGAAAGAGGAATGTTATGAACTTGGTTATAAATATTTATATTTAGGCTTATTCTTGGTCTTGAACTACTTTATAAAGATCTCCTACTTCCACGTTTATAAAGGTTAAATGTAATACATTTAAAACATATGAGTTATTTGCATGTTAAATAGCAGTATAAAGGATTTGTATTAATAAATGGAAAACATTAAAACCAAAATTGTACTGATAAAATGAGAATATAGCAACTATCATGGAAATATCATTCATACATTTTTGTGGAATTAAAGAATATTAAGTTGGCATTTGTATACCACCTACTTATAATTATTTGAGGTGACAATGAATAGGATCAGTTTAAATCTCGATGAAAAATGAAATAAAAAGGGGATAAATGATGATGAAATTCAAATAATTTTAAAAAATATTAAGTACCTGTACTTGTTGGCGAATTTATTTCTTGTCTGATGTTTCTACCTGGTTGGCTTCCAGTTCTTGCAGTCTCTCGCTGGGGTTCTAATATGTCACGATACTTGGAAACCATCAGAACCGAAATGAAGTAAACAACAGCTAGAGCTAAGAACTGTGCCTGTTTGCTATCATCCTGTGTAAAACGAAAAAGCAGTTTTGATACTCAAAATTTTTAAAGTGTAGCTTCTTAGCATCCAAGAAACTATTCCTATTTCTTTTTCTTTATGGAGGCAAAATATGACATTTAATTTTTATTAAAACTTGATAAGTATATATTGTTACTTAATGAGTATCATTTAAGTATAAATACAGAACTCCAGGAATATATCACCTGAGTTACAGGTTGAAATGTAATTTTAAAAATTGAGAGTGTTAAAATTTTACTGAGTATGTCACAAAATTTTATTCTTTGTCTTCTTCACCATTATTATCCATTACTTCCCTAACAACACAATATGTATACTTACAAAATATGTAGAAGGCAAAAAGTTGAAAAGAAAAATTTAATGTTTGGATAAAAAATCAAGAGTTTCAAATGTTATAACTGAAAAACATTAATAGAATAAAATTACAATTGGAATACACATACAATTCTAACATATTACTACTTGAGCAGGAGACTATATGAGTACAAAACAGAGGAGATAACAGACAACAGGGGAGCATAGAACATAAATTTTATTGCTCAATATGAGCCAGAAGTGTGACATGGCAGCTTAAGAAAAAGTTAATGCAATCTTTCACTGCATTAAGAGATACGAAGTAGTAACAGTCCCACTCTTCTGCCCTGGAAAAATGACTTCTAAAACACTGCCAATATTTGAGGGTCCTAATTTCAAAAGCTCAGTGACAAAATGGAGTTTTCCTAGAAGAGAGCAGCAAAGTGGTAAAAGGTCTGAAAAAGACTGGCCAAACCAGGATATAGAAAGAATAGTTTCAAATAAGCAGACTGCAGTCTAGCAGAGAAGATAACTTTATAATATGTATGCTTTATAAAATATAAAGAGTTGCATATAACCTTGAGAGCTCTATCCAAAAAGCCTAGATAAACATCTTACAGGAAAAAATTGTTAGTAAGGCAAATTTATATGACCTCTAATACCACTTCCAAATTAGACTATGCCTACCAAATGTAAATAGTTATAAAGCCTTTTTTCTAAGCTAGGTAAAAGTAATACTTCAAACCAAAACTGCAAATTATTACTGTGGCCCATAGATAACAGTAATAGGAAAAAAAATTAGTATGATGGAGGGTCCAGAACCATGACATAATGGTTAAGTTTGTCATGCTCTGTTTTGGCAGCCTGGGTTTGTGAGTTCAGATCCCAGGCACAGGCCTATATCACTTGTCAGCCATGCTGTGGCAGGGACCCGCATACAAAGTGGAGGAAGACTGGCACAGATGTTACCTCAGGGCTAATCTTCCTCAAGCAAAAAAAAGAGGAAGATTGGCAACAGATGTTAGCTCAGAGCTAATCTTCCTCAGCAAAAAAAAAGTATGATAAAAATAAGGAAAACAAATATGCATTGAAGTCTAGAAACTCCACTAGCAGGTACTTTGTATTTATTACTTCATTTAGGCACAATGTGAACAAGATGCAGAATTTATGTTCATTTGTCAAAAAAGAAAGCAAATGAGAAATATCTACTGATGAAACAGAACCAGTACAGCTAATGGAGAAAATGACCAAAATAGATTAAATTTGTTCTGAAATATTTTGAATTCAGTGCATCATACTCTGTGGGTGACAGACAGCTTTTCTAGAGATATAGTTTCTTATGAAATATTTGAAATGCATACTCCTTGCATTACAATGCTGATAAAATATATAGAGAAGAGCTAAAATCAAATGCCTACACAGTTATTATAGAGGCAAATAAAGCGCAATCACACTAACAAAAGATACTGATCAAGAATGAATTCAAACACAGCTCAAGCTGTGACAGTCCATAATATCCCACAACACTTTTATTTCTACCACTGGAAATTCAGTACTAGGCAATCAGAAGCATTCAGCAAATCTGTGTGGAATAAGTGAATGTCAACTAAAAAATTTTAGAGCTGCAAATAATAGATACTGTGAACTGCTGTGCTGGCCATGCTGAAATCTCCCTTATGCATGGCATGACAACAGTTGCCTTTTCTTTTCAAATCCAGACTTACAAACTAATTGTGCTACTTATTCCCAGTTTTGTCTTTGAAAATGAACCACAATATACATAGAGGCTGAACATCTGGAGAACAACTACATTTTTATACAAATTACTTGACTTGCCTAGGTATTTTATTATTATGAAGACATGAACTCTATTACGTTCTCCCACCTGTATAAGAAATGAGTCTCTCCACTATTCAATCTTGAAACAATAATACAATTAATTAACCTGAAATTCTTGAAAAATGCTTCAACCAGGATGTTGAAAAATTTCCAGTTCAATTTTTTAAAATTAAAATTACTTCAGTTTATATAATTCTGGAGACAGGTGACCTAGTAAAATCTAGGCTCTAGAGAAAGAAAGAAGGAAAATAATTTTCCTTTCAAATTTTGGCTTACTGGAAAACAAAGTTTTTTTGTTTTTCTTTTTAAGTTGTATTTTTTCTTACCACATAGAAAATTGTGCCATGTAACTCTTTTAACTGGATTTAAACAGTTCATGTGAGTTTAAATCTTCATCATAGAAAACAAATGAGAACAAGAAGAGGAATTTATTCTTCGATGTTTACTCAAATTTTTTTCCAGCTATGACAGTTAGTACGCACTTTCAGTGCCAACAAAATTCAGAAATCCTTGAAAACCATGAAAATCCTTAATTTCTAAATTTAAGTGTGTGTGTGTGTGCATGCGTGTGTGTAGTCTTACTATCAAAATTACATACTGAGAAAAGTAAAACAGGTGAGAAGGACTGGAGGAAAAAAGAACAGGTTTCCATCGTCAGGTTACATTTATCAGTTATTTGATCTGTAGGTATGTGTGTGTGCATATATGTACACACACATAAACATATTTACTTCATATTATGTATATAATCTATGTACACTTCTACTTTTCTTTAAAAACCAAATTTTTTATCCTATTTTTTAAAAATTAAGTCAACTAAAAATGACTATTGGTTCATAAACATTTCAAGGACCATGTTATCTTCTTGGCATAATTTTTACAATTGAGTCTAAAATATATCAATTATAAAAACACTTCCAATTTCAGAGATTATTTTTTAAAAAATGTGTCTTAGAATCTATGAAACATGGTGATGAAAAAAGAATGCTTTGGAAAGATCTACCTTGGAATTCTGACTGTACCTCATACCAACTTTGTGATTTTAATGTTTCTGAGTCTTAACCTTCTCTTAAACCTTAACTGGAAGCTTAGGATAATATATTTTAAGTGTCTGATACACAGTATAAACTGCATGAACACAAGTTATGTTACCGTGATGAGGGTTCGAACGTACACCTGGGAACACTTAATTCCCTTCCTTCAGGAAGAAAGCTAAGCGCCACTGCTGGGTTATCCGACATCTTTGAAAAACGTCTATGAACCTTAGAAAAATTATCATAATCTACCACAATAAGCTAGTGCAGAATTTACTAACAATTTAAACACAATGTCACACTTAAAATAAAGCCCTTCTATGTTAGGTCTGAGTGTGCCTCGTGGAGACGAAGACATGCTAATGTTTTAATCATTCTTCATTTAAACAAACATTCCTTCTAAAACACATTTTCTCAGGATGAATAATTCCCATTTCTAAATGGTTAAACTCTGAGTAAGTCATTTCGTTTTTGAAGTCTAGATTAGAGTCCAGATTATGGTGAGATTCTTACATCATGGTTTTTATACTGTCGTGTGTTCTATCTCCTATTTTTTGAAAATTCGTTTATTATTTTTTAATTACAAAGGCAATATGGGTTTATTACAGACAATTTGAAAATACAAAAAAGTATAAAAAGATAAAGCACAAAAAGAAACTGTTTACCTAGAGGTAATCATTGGTAGCATTTTTCTATTCTTTTTTTAAATAAAGATGCACATGTGCATGCACATACCCTCGGCATACAAATGTAATATTTGCGTAATATAAGTACTTTTGCACACTGTTTCTTTCCCTTAAAATTTATCATAAGCATTTTTTCCATGCCACTAAATTTCCCTCAAAAATATGACTTTAATGGCTGCATAGTTTCCTATTGAATGAATATACTATGATTTATTAAGCTGAAAATCAACTGTTGGATATTTATAATGTTGCCAATCTTCCTGTAGGCATTTCTGATGAGCATTTGAGATTAAACAACTTCTGAGTAGAACCACTGGGCCATAGGGCATCAATATTTGTAAGAGTTTTAACACATATTGGTAAAGAGATATTCAAAAGTTTATCCAATTTATACTCCTATCAGTGATATATGACAGAGTATCTTTCAACGCACCCTTGCAATTATTATTTTTATTAATAATAATAATAACCCTATTGTTATTTTAAAATTTTAGTTTATTTAATAGTAAAAATATCTCATTGTTTTAATTTTCATTCTCCTGACTACTGGTGATACTGACTTTTTTATCATATACTTGTTACATTATTTTTCATATCTTATGTCCACTGCCTATTTTTCTGTTGGTATGTTTGTAATTTTCCTAGTGATTTAAAAGAACTGATATATATTAAAGAGAGTGACAATTTTTCTATCGTATATTCCTACCATGCAGTATTATGCTGTATCACTTAAATACATTTTAACCATTTTCTAGAGTACAGAGTACTCCATCCAATTTATTGTTGAATGAAAATTTAAAACATAAACTTTCTTCTGTGTTTCATAAATCATCAATTAAAATTAAGAAAAACAGAACCCACAGTGACTGGTAAATAATAGCTATATTAAGGAGTACTGTCAATATTGAATCTGCTGTGAAATGCTATATATTTTTCTACACAATTTGTGGAAAGGCCACTCTTATTTTTACTCACCTTGAGTAAGTGATCATATAACTGGAGGATTCCATGAAACCATCTCCTTAAGTTATCTTTCCCTTAAGCTTTATTAACCTACCTTTGTAACTCAAATTCTCATAGATACTTATATTTTAATTAATTTATTTTTTTTGAGGAAGATCAGCCCTGAGCTAACTGAGGCCAATCCTCCTATTTTTACTGAAGAAGACTGGCCCTGAGCTAACCTCCATGCCCATCTTCCTCTACTTTATATGTGGGACGCCTACCACAGCATGATGTGCCAAGTGGTGCCATGTCCACACCCGGGATCCAAACCGGTGAACACTGGGCCGCTGAAGCAGAACGTGCGCACTTAACCGCTGCGCCACTGGGCCGGCCCCATAGATATCTGTATTTTTAAAATGCAGATTCTTCTTTCAAAAGTAACTGTCCCCACAAAAAGTGACTGCCAGTAACACCTTAATGAATTAATCTCTTTTATCCATAATACAAGGAACAATGATAATAATAAAATATTCAGTACCTAGTGACGCAGCAGAAATACTAAAAGAGTGCAGTAGGTGATTCAAGATAAAGTGAATTACAGTTTTTCAAGGTTATCCCTATTCTTAGAATACATACAAATTAAATCAAAATTTCACATCATTAAAAGAGATAACATGCCAATAATCTTTCAGAGAAAGATATGGCACAACCATTTTATAATCGGAAGTATGTTTAAAGATAAAATTCCTGACATTAGGGCATTTAGTTCTAATATGCAGCTTTCTTAAAAAGTTTAAATTATTTTACACAAATGACAGTGTAAAGTTTTTTCTGGAAAATCAAGCAGGCATAACTTACCACATCCCGAAAGACAACAGCACGAAGGCGATTGATGTCAACATCCTGAAGAAGTCTATCAGGATCCTTAATAGGAGAAAGGTTACCTGGAACATTTTCTAATGGAGTCTTTAAAAAGAAATAGAATTGTTAAAAAATAGCATAATAAGATATTTATATAGTAATACAATTTCTAATATCTTTAATTTAGGCATTAAACTGGCTACATTCTTTATTTCCTCATCATTGAATAACATTTGTTGACAATAATACTCTATTACAAGACACTTTTTCTGTTCTCTTCTACTCTTGTCACACTTCCTAGTGTTCTTATTCTTTATCAGCATACTTACCACTACAGACTCAGAAAAGCAGGTAAGATTACGGTAGAAAAAAAGACTAATCTTGGACTTCAGAAGATTTGGGCTCCAAATCTCTGCTGTGTGATCTTGGGCTTGTTACTAAAACTTTCTGAGCCTCACTTTCTCTACCTCTAGTTAATAAATCTCTTTGAGCCACTGAGTTCATTTATCTATCATGCTTTTATAATATATGAGATTATTATATTACATTATTATATGAGATTTTATATGTATGAGCATCTCATGATCTACAAAAAGTTAGAAAAGGTAAATTAAAAAAAATTCAGTCAGTCTTAATATTAAAGCTGAAAGACAATAAAAATCCTTTTTATAGGTGAAGATATAAAAATCCACAAATTTTATGTAATGTGGCACACAGCCAACTAGTGAGAGAGCCAAGTTCCCTCAATCTAGTACTTTTTCACTTACACAATATGTTAAGAATTGTGTGGATTAAATTAGATAATATATGTAAAGTACCAAATACAATTCCTGCAAATAGAACACTTGTTGTTACTCTAATTAAAAATAAATAGGTCTTCTACTTTTCTATAGATTCAATTATGATATTTCACTCCTAAATTAAGATGTTTGATTGCTCTTCAGCACAGCATTAGTGAAAATAGCATGATATTTGAAGGTTGGTAGTTATTTGGTTTCCATTATCATTCCAAAACTTACTAGCCATATGACTTATGTGAAATACTTACCCTCTCTATCAGCTATATCATCTAAATAATAGGCTAATAACATTTATCACAAGATGATTGAAGAAAAAACATTATTTACAGCATAGTTGAAAAGCACATAATTTACAGCATAGATGAAAAAAGTTACAAATATTTTAATTTATATACCATTTACATTTTACAAAGTGTTTCTATAGCCATAATCTAATTTGATCTTTATAAAGACATTTTTATAGGGAAAGCTTGTATCATCACTCCCTTTTACCATGAAGATGCATGACTCATGCAAGTCCACACAGGTTAGTACCTCAGCAAAATTAACTATGGTTTACTTACTAAAGTGCCACACAAAAAATGCATAAACACACGGAAGGAAAAAACCTCACCAACGAGGTGCATTCATTCTCTGCCTGAAATGTGTTTTCCTTATCAAGACAACTTTTCCCCTAGTATTTCTATATCCATCACTTATTATTCATTTTTCACTGCCAAGGTTCTTGCTAGAGAGACACTAAATTACTACAAATTTCCTTCTCATTGGGCTTTTCTATCCATATTCTATAATCAGAGTAACACTTGGCTTGACAGTCTTGAAAAGCTGCCCATTAGCTACTGAATTAAGTATAGGCAACTTTAGATCAAAGCTCTGAAAAATACCAATTTATGTATCCATTTCATGAGTATATCAAGCGGCTAACTGCTAGAAAGAGGAAGGAAATTAGTATTAATTGAATGTTCACTGAATGTCAGAAATTACTAAGTACTTCAATACATTATTGCTTTTTATTTAATTCATACAAATACCTTGTAAATTAAGATTTATAACCACTTTAAAGACTGGAAAACTAAGGCACAGGAGAGTAAGGAACTTATCTCAGGGTCACAAACCCAGGAAGTGGTAGAGCCAAGATACAAACACAGAGCTGTATGATTCTAGAGCTTGTGCTCTGTTGACAAAGTACTTACAGCACTGTACATGCTTTGGAATTACAAAGACATACAAGACATGGACATGCTCAGAGTCTATGAGGCCAACACAAATAACACGAGGCATTATTGCTCATGTGTTTATATTTAATTTTCTAAGCAATGGAGAGCCCTGTGGAGACTTGTAAACAGTAAAATAATACATGGTTTAAATATTTTAACAATGTTTTTCTGACAGCAGTGAAAAAGAAAGAGATTGCAAGATAGATATACTAAATACGTGGTTGTTCTGCTTGAAAACTGCAGAACTTTGAAGCCATAGAACTTTTCAAATGAGTTAAACTTGTACTTCACGCTTTCACTTATTGAGTAAAAAAATTGTGTCAATATCAAACATCTAATTGCAAGTGTAGTGAGTAAAGAGGGACATACAAGGTTTTATGAAAAAAACAAACAGAGGAACCTACTGTAGACTGGGGTGGCAGTGAGGGTATCTGAAAACATTTTCCTCAGAGAGCAGTACTTAAGCTAAAGCCAAGAGGTGAACAGATTTTAACTAGGTGAAAAATAAAGGATGGACACTTTAAGTAAAGAGAACCTAAAAGTCATGCAGGATCTTAAAAGCTATGTTAATGAAACATAAATGTGATGCAAAATGAAACTTTGGATGTGATGACCAAGAAAGCTAATTTAGAATGAGAATTATTGGTATATTCCAAAATAGGCTACACTATTCATTCATTTCCTGGGCATTCAATATATTTTTGTTCAATATTATGGGAGTGTCTATCACCAAAAACATCCACATAAAAAGAGCATTATTCACACATTGAACCCTGTGGGAAAAAAGTATGCAACTATTTAAAATAGTAATAACTAAGAACTTTTCAGAGCTTTGTACAGATATCCTTACAAGAACCCTAGGAAGTAGAAATTATTAGTATCTTCATTTAATAATCCAAAACTGCAAGTCTCAGAGAAGTTAAATAATCTTGGCAACACAATTATGAAGAGGAGAAGCCGACACTGGAACTTCGAGCTGTCTGATTACCAAACCCTTACTCTTTCATTGAGCAATATTATGTCACTTTGTTCTCATAACCAAAAGAAATGTTTTAAGGTAAATTATATTTAACATAGAAAATGTTTAATTACCTTTGAAGCTGCTGTTGCAGTCACACTTTGGGGAGCTTCTTGAGGTTTACTGCTTCCATGGGAAGATTTGTTCCCCCTGTCTCTCTGTCTCTGCCGACATTCTAAACAGTTTCTCACAGCAACACAACAAACTATTTAAAAAACCAAAAGCATATTATTAATATAAATTGTTGCCTCTGGCATGTTGAAAAAAGTTGCTAAGTTCTTTTTTCTTACTTTCCCCTTCCTCTATCTCACTATTCTCAAAAACAACTAGACTAATATTTTTTAATTATGAAATATAGTAATGAAAAGTACATATAAAATATACGTGTAGCTAAAAAATAAAAACAAAATACCCATATACTACCATCCAGATGAAGAAACAATATTACCAGAATGTCTGAAGCTCCCAATATATTATGAATCATTCTATCCCCCTCCATCCTTCAAAATTCCAAATTTTATGGATCAATACAAATTTGTAAAAACATTCATATTTAATGAATTGTTTTTAATAATGAGACTTTTCTCGTAACTTGACTATCTTGGTGACCACACTGAGCAGAAGTCCCCACTTCAGGCAATAATAGAGTACATCAGTATAGTCAAGTCTCACAAGTCCCAAGATCTGCCTTTCTTCATGGTAAGAAAGTCTACGGACTTTATCAATAAGCATTCAATAAGCAGAAGCTTTTTATTTACTTATTTTAAGAAGCAGTGAAGTATAGTAATAAATGGTACAGATTCTGGAATCAGACCACCTGAGTTTGAATCCTGGCTCTGCCACTTAGAAGCTGTGTGATCTTGGGCCAGCTGCTTAAACTACCTGTGCCTCAGTTTCCTCATATGTAAAGTGAGTATAAACATAGTAACCTCCTTAGAGGACTGCTGTGGGGATAAATTGAATTAATATATGCAAAGTGCTTAGAATAGTAAAGAAATATTGATATTTAATTGTCTGCTTCATTATTATGCACTTATAAAACTTTCCATGGGTGATAAAAAACAAACCTGTTAGAAATTATTAGGATAAAAATGAAATCAGCAGTAAAGCCCTGGAATATACTCAGAAATGAAAGCTCAGAATAACCACATAAAGGCTGGTTTCAAGATATTGAGGCAATTTAAAAACACATTTCACTTTCTCACAAAGTTCAATCTGTCAGCTACTGTTAAATATCAATGGATACGTTCATGGTGGCCCACAGCAAATTATGCCACACCTCTTGGGTGTCAGGAAGATCACCATGTGGTCAATCTCCCCCTTATAATGAATATGCAATGATTCTTCTCAGCCTGCCCATCTTTAAAAAATACAAAACAACAAAAATAGTAGGTTTCATTCCATCATTCTTAAAGCAAGTTCTTTTTCCTTCCTTGGATCAGAAACAACTTCTCCCTTGAAACTATATATGTGTAGATTTTTATATATCTTCTAAAATTATGGGTAAAAGAGTATACATCAGAAATTTCCTCCCTATCTAATGCCTTAGTTTCTTATGTCCTGCTCATAATCTAAGGCAAGCATAGAAACAGCAGCTTTCTGGTTGCTTGTAAAGTCTAAACAGTAAAAATGAATTTTCCCTTTAAGAAAGGTGACAGATAGAAGAGCGCTTCCTGCCTAAAGAGCTGGTCTAAATTTACTGAGCTTCCAGTGCAACACAAGATAGTTCAGTGAACAGCATAGGTATAGCAACGTTTATTAGTGTTAACTGTTCACTCTGAGAAATAGTGAGGTTGACATAATCAATTTTACCTTTTAGCATTCTGTACATAAAACTATGTCATTAGTGTTTTTACATGTTTGTGGGCCCATGACAACTTCTTTCTGTATTAGTGTACCAGAAAAGGATTCATAAGTGGATTTACCTTAAAATCACTTCAATGAAAAATGCTACAGTCCTATTGATTTTGAAACAAAATGTATTAGACTTTATTTCAAATTTTAATCCATTAAATATGCTCAATTCTATAAAATCTCCATGTGAAGATATTATAATTTTTTAAATTTGTTGATTCTGAAGAATTACAGCATAATCTCTGCATTACATAATCATCAATTTGTATCACCAATATTTTAGGCACCATACAGTGTCAAAAAACTAATCTGTAGGTAAGTATTTAACACGCACTGTGATTCTTAACAGACTTACCCAGCCTTAGGCACTGTCGCATTAAACCTCCAGAAGACATGTTTTTTTCAGCTTCAATCTCACTAAAATTTAGGGAGCTGGCAAATACAAGCACATCAACCATTGCCATCAATCGGCTGAGGAAAGTTACTGCTGTCTCAGCTGACATGCCTTGTGTCACTTCAATGTTTTCCAATTCAGTCTTTAAAAAAGTAGAAGATTTAAATCTTGTTTAAAATTTGAAATATAATACATACACATACATACTGCAGGTGGACAGTGGTTGTATTATATTTTATAAACAAAACAAATTATAAACTAAATCCATATATCACCAGAGCTGGTTATCAAATTTAATTAGTCTACCTATGAATTATCCTTGAATAAAAGAAAAGTCTATTTTTAAAATCAATGTTGAATTTAAATGTCATTACTTGTAAAAACTACATTCCAAACTTAACCACTTTACAAAGATTTTAGAAATAATTGCACATATATTTAAACTAGTTTTGTATTTTTTAATATTTAACAAATATATAAAATTGACATTTCTTTCGTAAAATCCTCACTCTCATTTATAAAAAGGAATGTGTTAATTTTTCTTTCTTATAAATGTATGATGTGTGATAGAAAAGATGGCACTTTCATTTGGCATAAAAATGAGATGACTATCAAATTAGAATGTATGACGATTTCTTATCCATTTCAGAATAAACTGAAACCACCAGGTATCTCATATGTACAATAAAAATCTAGGGTACAAATAATCAAGAAGATCATTACTCCTCTACAGATGTTAATTTGTGACCTATGACACTAGCAGAAGGAAGAATCAGTAGCATTCTAGATTGGTGACATTGCAGTTTCACTAAAATATTGTCTATGATAAAATATAATTTCCTGCTTTCAAAGAAAATGTTACAAAGTATTCTGCTTCTTAAAATGTGTAACTTTGTATTTTATAAGCGATAGCAACATTTCTTATTTTATTTTTCATTGTGTATTATATAACATTTTAATTACTTTGGTTCATTATGACTAGGCCTCATTTTCTCAGTGCCTCAAGAAGCAAAGAAAGTTCGGAATGCTTTATAAATAAAAAATACTACTCTCTAAATTTTGTGAAAATGGGCACACTAGCCATATTGATTAACCTTACTTCTTCACCAAATGATAAATTCAACTACAAGGTAGGTATTTATTATAGGTATCTGCTCCTATTTAATGTTCCATTTTGACCTTGTTTATACCCATCACTCTACCTAAACGCACTCCTGCTCACATTAACATGGAAATGCCAGCAGGAAACACTGATTAGAAAAAAAGAAACTCAAAACACTTCTCATGCACAAGATGGGTAATAAAAATGACAGGTGACTACAGCAAGAAATATACAACTAAAATTGATTTTAAATGGAATATAAAATGTAACGAGCTTTCTTCCTTCCATTTAAAACCACAAAATAGTGTTAAAACTTCTAAAGGGAGCTTGGAAATAGACAAAACTTTGTATCCAATTGTTGATTTACAACTTTATGCCAATTCAGTATCTACAGCCTAAAGAAATCATTAATTGATTACTTGCATTTTTTTAAACGCAGATTCCTTATTTCCTAGCATTTCACTGATATACATCATCATTTCATAGCATAAATTAAACACCTGTGACCACATGGGGCCAGCCCCATGGCACAGTGGTTAAGTCTGGTGCACTCTCCTTCAGTGTCCCGTGTTTGTGGGTTTGGATCCCCAGCATGGACCTACACCACTCGTCAAGCCATGCTGGGGTGGCAACCCACATACAAAATAGAGGAAGACTGGCACAGATGGTAGCTCAGGGCTAATGTTCCTCAAAGCAAAAAAAAAGAAAAAAAGAGGAAGATTGGCAACAGATGTTAGCTCAGAGCTAATCTTCCTCAATAAAAAATAAATAAATAAATAAATGTGTGACCACAGCACAATAGTTCAATAGTTTAAATAAAAACCAAAAAATTCATTTTATATAAAATCTCATAAATTGCAGTTATCAATATAATTGTTTTACAACAGAATGGAAGATCTGGCCATTGTTTGGGTCTATCAAATATTCTAAATAATTTTTCAAAATATTAGAATTTTAGGATATCTGAAGATGCATTCTCAAAGAAATTCATCATTTTGAATTATTAAAATTCAGAAATATGACTTACTTTATTAGTTAATGGTCTCATTTTTGAGTCTTGGTGGGATCTACAAGGCTTAACTTTAAAAATACACTTTCATTTTGAAATGAGTGAATTATATACAGAAATTATAAACAGAATTATTAATCAGCCATGTAATTTGCCAAACTATTATTTTTTAAGAAACAAAATAAATTTTAAAATTAAAAGCTTTCTTAGTACAAACAATAATCTAAAAGGGGATTCTTAGTATATTGTATATAGAAGTGATTTATAATTTTGATGAAATGTTATATAAACATCATAACAGGTTTAAAAATAAAGATCACTCACATATGATTATTATTAAATATTAACACTAATTCCATCTAATTTCCTTGCATTGGAACCAGTTAACATCTGATTGTAGATATAACTGAAATATTGTTTTCATTATATTATGATAGTTTAGTCTAAAGATTATTATAAATAATAAAGTAGTAATGACTCATCAATGCACTGAGAAAATAATTTCTCTAATGATCTTCTAAATATACCAAAGATATGCCTAATGTTAAAGATGGAATGGAAACTCAAAATATACCTAAGTCAAAAATTTCATAAATAAGCAAAAATAAAATTTAAAACTGAAAACCTGAAAATTACTGAAGTAATACTAACCTTAGAACCCTGGACATGCATTAGACAAAACAGACAACAGACCAAAAAAAGTACAAGAAAAGGAAATTATTAAAATTAAATGAAAATACAATGTAAAATTGAAACACAAAATAATATATTTAAAAATTATATCTGATTATTTTACTAAAAGCAAAAGTCAAAGAGATATTCATTTTATAATTTACATATGATTAAGACTAAATATCAAATATTTAGACTTCTATTTATTTTTTATTAGAGTAACTCTGTCCAAATAATATAAATGTAAATATAGTTCATATATTAAAAATTAGGCATATTCTTTTTTATAAAATAAATATCCTTTCCTATCAGTTGACCAAAAGAATCATTTTAATAAATAAACTAATATAATATCTCTGTAAAGCCCTAACTCAGTACTGGTTTAGATAGAAATGACTTAGGGAAATAAACTATACCAATCTCCTAGAATTTTCATTAAGGAATCACGTTATAATTTGTTCCTAAAATATTTGGAGCCCTTCCTATCAATGAAAATCTCTAGGAGTTAATAAAATATTTGAGTGATTATAACTTAAAAACCACTTCCCTTGATAACAAAAACTTACTGATACACTAAATGAGGTCTGCATGTGAACTAAGATAATTACATAAATACTACTCTAAGTTTCAGAGTTTTATTAAGAATTATACTTAATATATTTAAAACTTTGGATAGAATTAAGTTTCACAATAAAAGTCATCATGTGTTCCTATTCTCTGATTTTTGACAACAAATATATGTGAGCATAAATTTCAGAATACACTATTTTCATGGTACATTTTATAGGAAAACATTTAAAGCATACTAAGGATGCTGAAGTATGATCAGTGTTACGTGACAAACAAAACAAAAAATCAGTAATTTTTCCAAATCTATTAACTACATATTCTGATAATAAGCAAATATAAACTAAAATTAAGCTATTGTCATAATTTTTCAAAGGAAAAAGTCACTCTTCTTTTTTATGATTATGAAAGTATTAGGAAAGCCAGAAATATCAGTCTCTATTATTTTTCTGCAACAGAGAAAATAAAACCATACATGACACTGAATTAAATTCTAAACATTCAGTGTTTGGGATAGTCGACCAACACGGTCAAGTTAAAATCAAAAATGATTATGCAATTTGTAATTGGTCCACCTCATTGCTTCTCTTCATTTTTTTTCCAATTCCTTGATTTCTCTCATGACCAACTTGAACAATGTAGAAAGAATAAATGAGAGGATTCAACTGACGAGCAATGGAAATGTTAAGTCCAAACAACCAACAACAACAACAAAAATAATGTTCCTCTCCAAAACCAAGATTGGTCACACTACATAGTCAGAGTCTAAATATTTTTTCCTCACTACTAAAGTTAAAACTATTGATATAATTTAGAGACTTGAAACTATTTGTGTAATTTATTTTCTATGCTACATATGACTTTCAATAATTTAGGCAAAACTGAAACTCCAATAAAGTCCTGCTTCTGCAATGAATATTAAGTTCAAGGTGTTCATGTAATATAAATATTATACAAATATAATATGAATATAAATATATATTATAATTATAAATTATATATTATATGTTATATTATATACATTTATAATTATATTACCTATTTATATAAAAATTATATTAAAACATATAATTATATATTATAGTTACAAATATTACATTATATTTATATTATAAATATTATGTTATTTATAATATAAATATTATATTTTTATAATATAATAATGTTAATATAATTATATAAGTATTATATAATTATACTTTTTTCCTTAAATTTTCCATTAAAATATTTCCTTACAAATAAGATTAATCTAAACAGCTCAAATTCTCTTACATAACAATACTGCAACAGCAATACACAAATGTTATCATTAGTCTGGATTACTGTATTCATACCAGGTCCCAGGGTGGAAAATGGACCACTACTATGCCAATCCCATGGAGATAGCAGACAAAAAGATCACAGCATTTTAATTTTTTGCTATCAAAATGGATCACCCATAATAACTAAATTTGTCTCAAATATCCTATTTTAAACTTCAGAATTCTGAATATGACAGGTTTATTTTATAAATGGGAAGATTTTTCTATCATGATACAATTCTAAATTAAAAGTTCCAAAAGGAACTAAAGGAGGGAAATATTCATTAACAGCCTTCTCCAACTAATGTAATTTACATATGTTACTTAATTTTCACAAACTCCTTGTGGAATAAGTATAATTAACACCTTTTAATAAATGAAGAAATCGAGGTTGAGGTCATATCTAGTAAGTGTCAAACCCAAGTTAAAATACACATTTATCTTCTGCTAAAACTCATCTACCTTCCATTAAATCATAACTTCAAAAACGTTGTGTCTGAATCTCACTGATATTGGGAAACTCGTTTGTTTTTGATGAAAAGGAGTAAATTATCTAAGATCCACAGTTACACTGAGAAATGGGAAAGACATATTCCTGAGTTGAGCTTGGTATCATGTTTTTTTAAGTATAGAACTGTGAAGAGTATTTAGCATTCTACTTAATTTTATAATTGTGCAAAAGTAAATACAATTTCAACATTAGACATGTCAAATGCTAAAAAAATTATTATGGCTGAGTGTGCAAAGTTACATATCTTTTAACAGAACATAATGACCACAATGTTCAGTGAAATTGTTTTAAAAAATTAAACTTTAATAAATGTTCAGTAAGTCAAATCCAAGTTCTTGTGTAATAGGAAAGAATGAATTTACCTTAAGCTTTATTGAATTTTCAATGGTCAGTATTAAACTTTTCACACTAAAACATTATATTATGACATTTGTATTTTACGTGAAGAACATGCTCTAAGTCAGTGGTCAGCAAACTAAGATCCAGAAGTCAACTCTGCTCCACTGCCTGTTTTTATAAATACGGTTGTGTTGAAACACATTCACACCTAATCTTTTATGTAACTGCCCACGGCTGCACAACTGCAGAGTTGAGTAGTTGGAACAGCCAGCATACAGCCCATAAAACCAAAAATATTCACTATCTGATCCATACAGAAAAACTTGCCAAATACTGCAATCCTACATTACTCATATTTATTCATTAAATACATATCTACATATAACATATGAATATTTTGAAAACCCCCACAAATCTAAACAAAATTACCAGATCATTCAAACATTGGTTTCAAATATTTCTCTCTCTCTTCATGTATCTCGTATTGGAACTCTAACGGCATCTACATGACAACATTTACCTTTGGTAATCGGCATACTCCCAATGTTTCCTTCTTCACTTATTAAATCCAAAATTCTCTTTTGGCTTTTTACATTTTAAATGTAGGTCAAAAAACTCCAGATCTTCAGTTCTAGTTTCTTTCTTTATTCAACCTCCTCCTTCCTAACTTTTTCCTCTCCTACATTACAATTTTTAGCAAGAATATTATACAATCAAGTAACAGAAAACATTACTCAGCAGTCAGCACCAATCATGATTCTACCAGTATGAAGCAGGAGAAAAGGTTCTCACTCTTTCTTTTAAGGAAGCGATTTATTAAAAGAACACAAAAATCATCTATGTTGTGCAACCAGGCTTAGGTACAATCAGTTAATGGATCAAAATAACAGAAATATAGAGTCAGAGATAACAAAGAAAAAAGTTTCTACAACTGAACAAATTCCCAAGTCTGTTGAGAGGAGTCTAGGTAATCAGTAGTTTCAAATTCCAAACTACAGTGGTCAAAACTGCACAGGTAATAATTTTGGAAGTCAAACCTCAGAATGTAAGTATCTTTATTTTCATTCATTGTAAGGTAAAAAACTCTGTAAATCTGGGTAGTGAAATCGTACATAAAGCATAACGTTTATTGACACTTTAGTTCATTAATTTAATATTTTCTCTATCTTGATACAGATGTTTTAGCTATAAAATTTAGAGTACCAGTAATGTGAATATTTGAAACCTATCCCAATTGTAATACTTACTGCTAATTTTATATAAAGGTCAGTTTTTCTTCTGTAGAAAATTTTGAAACAATATTATATTTTAAAGTGAATTTCAACACAACATTCAAAATTTCATGACAACAAATGATAATTTGTAAAACATAAAACAAAATTTAAATGATGAAGAAAAATGCCAGGAGGAAAACACTGATTTACTGACTTTTTAATGTATGGAAGAGAAAAAATAAAACCTCTCCCTGCCTCAATACTAGAATACATTTTTTTTAAATCATCCACAGCTCTCAATTTATCAGAATTTGGTATAAATCACCAGAAGAAATCAGAGATTAAAGAGAAGGGATGGTACATTAATCTCACAGGATACCTGCACACCTCTCACACCATCAACTAATTCTCTCCTGGGTTCCGTTTCCCTGGCAGGTGCTCATTCCACGAAGGCCCTAAAGTTCTGCTGCGCTTCCTCCTGACCCAGCCTTCAGGCCTTTGTAGATCTCTTGAATAAATTCATATATGAAATAGAAGTAAATGAGCCTGTAATGGGGGGGCAGGGAGTGTTGAGGAGACTTTTCCTGCTAATATTTAAATTTCAATGCAGTTTGGGGGGATGGGGAGTGGCAGTGCCAAAAGGTCAGTGAGAAAAAGAGTCAGGTAGGAAAAGCCTGTTAATGATGAAATAAAGCCAGAGATCAACTTGGAAACACTACCTCACCAAGAAAAAGGCGTCTTAACAAAACAGCAGATCTCTCTCTGGAAAAAAATGTACTTTTGGCCTTATGGATGGCTTTCCAATATGGTAGCAAGAACACAGGTAATATGGGAAGCATAGTTCTATATTCTTTCCCATTTGAGCAAGTAGCTATGGAGTCTGGTGTTTTCGATATGAATCAGAGATATTTTTAAAATGAGAACTAAAATAAAAAATTACTTTTTATGTCTTTTATATTTTAAATTACACATATAATTAACATTAAATACCTTTCAAGTTTACATTAATACAGTTCCATGTTTTATATAGAAAGAGAGAAAAGGCTTTATTTTTTAACAATAGACGTTAAACCAGTAAATCAAGTCAGATGAAAATACTCTTAGAGGCTATAAAACTAACATAAAGTTTTGGAGGATTTTTTTAAGGATTATGAATTTTTTTCAGATAGCATAAAAAAATGTTATATTACTTATACTTTTTCAATCTGAGGTCCTAAATTTTAAATAAGAAACGCTCTAAGAATTCATTAACTTAGTTCCCTTTTGGAAGCAAATTACTGGCTTCTAGATTAAATCTCAGAGAACAGGAATGTAAAACTCCTATATATAGTTTAAAATAATATTAAGGTTAGAAATAATATTTCAAGAAATTCATGAGTCTGCATATCTAACAATGACCTTTCCAAATTTAGATTCATGACCCTATTATACAATAACCACATACTTGTATTTAGAACTTCAAGATTTAAAGAACAAGAATTCTGTTTATTACAATATAGATTTGAAGAGACAGACAATATACAGAAAATAAAGTTAAATAGTTATAGCTCTTCCTAAGAAATATTCACTAGAATTACCAGAGAAATATTTTCATAAACACTCATAGCTGGAACCTAACAGTGACAAATAATAAAGGCAGGAATATAAATATATATTATAAATAAATATAAATTCCTATGGTTAAAAAGTTTCCTTAGGTAAATATGTCTTGTTAAAATCCATCTGTTCTACAGTACAGAAACACCACTGACATGCTCTAGTCATGTAGTTATAAAATACAACCACTAGATGGAGGCAAAGTACTTACAGTTGGTGATGTGGCAGCAGAGAGCAAAGGTAAGATTCCTCCACAAGCAATGATGATATTGTCTACCATTTGGGAAATGAGGTGAATTGTGTTATGTACAAAAATAATATTTTCATTGCTATTGACAAAATCCATCACAGACTTTGTGGAATGGCTAAAACAGCAGAAAAACAAAACACAAATGAACAATTCCTTGGCTTAAGAATAAGTTTAGACATTTTATTTACAATAACATTGTTAAAGTGAAAAATAATGAAGAGCTGGGAAAATTTAAAATTGAGTTAATAGAAAAAAAATTAATTTAAAATTAAGATATAAAATTACCAAAAAATTAGCAATCATGTCTGCAGGGTTTTTTTGTGTCCTAAATGTATTCACTCATTATTTTGTTTCTGCTTAAAAAATACAGTATATTAACTAGATTCAAAGACATATGATTAGGTCAATGAGTTTGGCTAGAAAAATTAATTTTTGCCAAAGTTTGTTGTTTCGTGTTGAAAGGCAGAACAACTGGACAGTTAGCCAGAAGTTTTACCTTAAGGGCAGTTTCAATTTGTTGCATCACCAGGCTGCAGCCCCACCTTTGCCAAGCCAGATGGGAAATAAAAACTGCTAGTCACAGATAGTGAGTATAAACAAATCAGTAAAAATCCAAGGACTTACTAAATAAAAAAGGGAAAAAATCTCAAAGGTCAATAGTGCAGCCTCCCCATACAAAACATGCAATATAGATACCCAGAGGAACACACTGCTTTAGTATGATGTCAGTCAAGAATATGAACAATTTTCTGACTGGAAAAAAAGAGATTGTGATCAAATTTAAGTCAATTACTCTCACTTTTTAGAACTGTAAAATGTCACCCATTATATCTTAGATCTCAAGATGTTTTCCTTCTGTCCTAAATAACGTGTTGTCTTTTAAAAAATTTAAATTACATAAAATTCTGTTTGATAAATTTTATGGGAGCTCATAAAAGAAAAGAGAGACACACAGTATGTTAAAGCAAAGAAAGTTGAGTATCACTCACTTGGGGGCTACTAATATTTATTTATAGTTAGTAAAGTACACTATGTATCTCATACATTGATATTCATGCTAATAGTAATGTATTTCATGTTATTCCAGTTTCCTTATTTACCATAATCCCTAGGGAATTTGCATATAACAACATTATCAATGGAAAGACTGTTGTTTCTATCTCATGAATACAATAAATTGGTCAGATAAAATCAGAAGTAAAAATTTTCTGTGTCAGACATTGGCTGCTTCCATAATAGTCCTTCTTCCCTGCTAACACAATCTAGACTTCGTTCGATTATCGAGCTACATCGGGTAGAAGAAAGGTGGACTTCACTCCAGCTATTAGCTTATTAAACAGTATTGCTCTATACAGGTCAGTCATTATAATCCCATTCCTTTTTGCTGGTGACTGATTTAGAGAAAGGCATATGATCCTGCTGGCACATGAGACATTAGGGAGAAATTTCCTGAGAGGCTTCTCTAAAAAAAAAAAAAGAAGAGAAGAGGAGGAAAAGGAAAAGAAGAAAGAGAAGAGAGAGGAGGAGGAGGAGGGGGCAGAGAGAAAAAAGGAGGAAGGGGATGAAGGAGGAAGAAGAACAGCCCTTGCCTTCTAGTTTGGGCAAGTTTCCTATGTTGAATGGATGCTGGGAGCTGAAGCAGCCACCTTGAGTCTTAGAAGGAAAATGAGAAGCAGAGGCACCCACATGAGTCCTGAGACTATCATGCCCCCGATTATTTAAGTCTTTGATGGTGGGGTACTCTGACATACAGTCACCACTTCCTAATTTACATGAAGGCACATATAAATGACACAGTCTCATAACTGACTAATTTGTTTCATATGTGCTATCAGAAAATTAAATTGAAAGTGAGGCAAGGTAATGATTTAATTTATGCAGACTTTGTTTTCTTTAAGTGATTATATTTGAACTGATACCCACTAACCACTTAAATGGTAGAGGCTATAAAAATAGATGTCATAAGGTGATTTTAAATTTCATTTTAACACTGTATGTTAGAATCTTATTACCAAGAATAAATTCAGTATATGGTACTAATTTTAACAGGAAATGATAAAAATGTAGAAATTTCTTTGACCCCAAACTGAACTTTTTTTGGTTCAGTCTCTTTTTTATATTGAAGAGGCAATGCCAGACTTCAAAATTTCACTTTTTAATTGTCTTAAGCCTAAGTTCTTGGATAAGTTTTGATTTGAGCCCCAGGCCTTATAACTTTTATGAAAATACTTATGTTTCTATAAAAAATTTCAATGTTTGATTATTTTAATGAATTTTATTTGTGAGACTTATTCACTGATATAATTCACTTATGAATCAGTTGATGCCAGTAATTTAAAATATTCATATTCTTAAGTGAAAGTAGTCTTATTTATAGAAAAGAAATATTTCTACCTTCTCCAAACATGTACATCTGTTTCTAATGCAAACAGCAAATCAGTGAGAAGCCGCTGGTGCATTGGAGACCATTTAAACTCAGGAATACGAAACATGGTCGTGCGGGGACCTGGGCTGAACTGGCGCCGCTGCTCCTCAGTCATTGGCATTCCTCGAAATCCTAAATCAACTCGGAGATCTCTGTCCTGTTGTGTGATAGACCGACCCTGAACAGCCTAGAGACAGAAAAGGTAAACTTTCGCTGAGTGCAAGAGAAATACCTCATTTCGAAATGAAAACTAAGTATAGTAAAGTGAGTTAGTGAGTAAAGCTTTTGCATATGACTTTAGTAGGTTAACACATTTTACATACATTATTCACCTGCTGAGTCCCCACACAGGAAACTCTCTGAGCCGAAAAGACCTCTATTATTACTTTTATTTCGCTTTTTCAGAAACTAGGCAAGGTAATCAAATACCTAAGTTTAACATCAAAGTTCACAATTGAAAACCAGATCCTCTTTACCCCTGTGTATGGAGTCTCATATTAGATCACCTTTCTTCCTAACGAAAGTGAGCATATACTCAGAGTGAAGTATACTGGATATATGTCATCAATTAACTGTAATTAGAAACACAAGATAAAAGAAATATTACTTGAACAGATTCAAGTTAACTTCAGAGTCTATTTTACTCACAATACTTCAATTTAGAAAAACAAATGCCTTTGATAAGTTAAAAAAAAAACAGAAAAATGTCTATGAAATCTGAGTCAAAACCAGGTAAGCCTGGTGATTATGATACTCAATAAACAATGCACCACGCTTTCATTTATTTTAAATCTGTACCTAATTCAATATTCTCATCCCTTGCCAATTACCACTGTAGTACAACTGCCACAAAAATGGAAATTGGCAGTTAATAGAGAAAAAATAAAAATACCTTTCCCACACAGAATACATTAAGGATTCTTATTAGAGTACAAAGACACCAGTAGGGTGTGGTTTCTTCTTTTTAATATAACCCTAACGGAAACATTAAATTTCTCTTCAATGACATTAAAAGGTGAGTGGAAAACCCAAAGAACAACAAAAAAACAAATCATTAAGGGTAAAAGTTTTCTTCAACTCTTAATAAGGTATTATTTAGCCTAGAACATAAAGGAGTAGTCTTAAAACTCAAGGCTCAACACCTGAAACCCATATCAGAAAACATCACCTGTTTCTAGCTTTAGTCCAGTGACGCCCAAACCACAGCACTAACATTTCCTCACCTTCAGGCCTAAGAGCCTTTAATTTTCTCATAACGAATTCCCATCCATGTGGTTGTAAAGAAACTTCTCACTGCTAATAAATTCCAAAGTTTCTCAGCCACATCACCTACCTCACCAGGGTTGTCATGAGGATTAAATCTGAAAACATATAGCACAATGCCTGGAACATAGTAGCCGCCTGATAAATAACAGCTCCCTGTTCCCTTCCCCTTCATTTCACTTATCAGTTAAATCTGGGCTCCAACTCCTCTTTGCTATAATCCACAGAACAAGGGTGGGCCTGAAGCTCAAAAGGTTAAAATTAATCAAGTATCCAGAATGAAGATCTCAGGTACAAAATGTGTAAATGTAGTCACAGAGTCATAAAATGTTAAAACTAGCAGAGCCCTTAAAGCTCATATTTTAATGTAGTACAACCTCTTGTACTATGTAAGAAAATTCAGGCGCAGAGACGTTGAGCAAAGCTGCACAGACAGAACGTGGCAGCGTTAGAAATATAATTCAGATAGTTTCAATTCATATATATCTATAATATATACATAATACAATACCAAATAGTATATATAAATATACTACCACACTAGTCAATTCCATAAATTACTATTGTACTACAATGAAATACAGATGTGACATAATTGGTAAGAAATTACTCTGCTTTGGTGCTAACACCTCAATATCCAATGCATTTTTAGAACTCTTGTAGGATAACTTACTTGTGTTGTAGTAGTGGTCTGGATTTTTCGGATTTCCTTTCCTGGTTCTTTGCCATCGTCAGATCTCTCAGTATCTGAGATTATACTTCCTGCATCAATATTTGGTACAATTTTGCTACCAGAAGACTCAGTTTCCAGAGCTGTAGCAGTCATTTCAGCATACTCTAACCCTTTTGATGATGATGGTAAGTCTCTTTCAGAAATACTGCTCATTCCATCTGAAGTTGTATGGATTTTGAACTCTTTTTCTTCTATTATACTTGAGGTACAAGTTAAGTCTACACTACTGGTCATGTGAGCAAGCAATCCAAGATCATCACTAACTCCAAGATGTACTTGTGTGTTCTGAATATTTGGAATAATGTGATTAGTAGAAAGTTCGGGAAGGAGTTTCTCCTCCTGTTTGGGTATTTTATCAAAGAGAAATGATGTACCACTATTGGGAATTTCATCTTTCTCATCTGCTAATGTTATCAATGGACCATTATCCTTTTCTTCATTTTTTTTAATGATACCAACACTTCCATGTACATTGTTCTGGAGTTTCTCAACAGCAGCACTATAAACATTATCCAACAAAGATTCAACCTCCACAAGGGCACCATTCTCTCCACCTACTAAAGTCTCTGGTGATAAATCCATATCATCAAGTTTTACTTCTGTTGCTTCCACTTTCTCTGCTTTTATATCAACTAAGAGATCATGTACTTCTACATGCACGCCACCTCCCGGTCTACCTGAATGTCCAAGAATATCATCTGACACTTTTGTTGACATGAGCAAGTCTCTGGTATCTGTGCTGACAGGGTAATCTGTCTCACTTTCTGGGCTCTGGCTTTGTGAAAGATCTTCTATCTCCCGAATTTCCATTCCACCTTTTGCTCCTGTTGTCTGTGATGAAAGACCAGAGATGGTGCTCACATTCCCTTTCTTTCCCTTTTTAATGTTTTCCTCCTCTTGTCTCTGATATTCTTCATACATTTTGGCTAGGTATTCCTTATGCGCTTCATAAGTGACCTTAGGAATAAGTAAAGAAAACATTAAGGCATTTTATATATATAAAGAAGAAAAAAGATACAAACAAAATTATAGTAATAATAGCAAAAACAGTGCCACAAATTTTAAGATTTCAAACACAGCACATTTTAATCCTAAGACAGTACTTAGTTTCATCATGTAATTGGAAATAATCATCAAAAATGTTATATACGACTTCTTATGTTACTTGTCCAAAGGCACACAAACTAGCAATACTAAAGTTTTAAATAAAGTGATCTTTTCTTTTAGGTTAAGTATTTCAATGTTACTCTAATATGCCAGTTAGACTCCTACATATTTGAGTTATTTGAGCTAAAATAGAGACATGGCTAATAATACACAAAATCCAAAGTACCATTACTATATCAGTTTTCACCATCCATTACTCATATGAGTGCCTATTTCAACAACTGAGGTTAAAAACAATCACACATATCTATAAATATATACATTTATAAACTGTTAAAACAACACAATTTTATCTGTATAAAGGCTACTTCAATTTGTTACTTTACATAGGCCTGTTTAGGAGTAATCAGTAATATATTTCTTGCATAAAAAATGCAGTATCTTTTAATAAATCTAATTTAATAAATTTAATTAGTAATTTTAATAAAATACTATTTTCAAATTTGTCAAGGGAATGATAAAAGCGAGGTACCAATATATTATAAAATGTAAGTTTTTAAGAGAAATAAAACTCTTCTAAAACTAAAAAAACACAAGTTCAAAATCTTTTCTTACAGGCACACATGACAGTAATTTCCACTTAAACGATAGGCTGACAGAATTTTAGGTTGAGAGGGACCTTCCTTTGGAAATTATCTTGATATGAAACATTTTACTTCATTTTACAGAAGAGGAAATCAAGTCTCAAAAGCAGGGACTGGCCATGAGCCAAATCTGTTTATCACCTGTTTTAGGAAAGTTTTAATAAAACACAGCGATGTTGATTCTTTACATATTGTCTATGGCTGTTTTCACACCACATGGCAGAATTGAACCGTTGCTTCAGAGGCTGTGCAGCCCACAAAGCCTAAAATATTTACTATCTGTACCTTTAAAAACATTTTTCTAACCCCTGTACAAAGGATTAAATGGATTTCCTAAAGTCCCAGAACTAAATTCTGGCACAGACTGGATTAAAAGCCAAACTGACACCCATGCATTTTGTATGACACTACATAATGAGAAATTTTAACTCTGATTTTCCAGAATCTAATGTGTACATAACTGTAAATTTTAATTCACGACTTCCTTAACAAAGACACAATAATATTTAAAATATAGACATAGATTCTTGGGATTAAAAATTTAAAAAAGACATTGCAATTAAAAATACCACTAAATTTAAACACTTTAAATGTATTTATGATCCACTTGGAAATAAAACAATTTCTGCCTACTTTTTAAAAATCTTAAAAAGAATATTTCAGAGTCTATTTCATGAAATAGTCATATAAGAACCAGCAGCTATATTTTAGTTAAAAGAGTAATTGGCCCAGACTCAAGTTGTCAGATCTGCTATAAAACACAAGTGGAGTCACCTTTGGGGTCTAAAATTCCTAATTTATAAACTTAGGGTTTCAATGAAATGATCTATAAAATACTCCAAGCTCTAACAGTGTGTGAACAGTAAGGAAAAAAAAAATAAAAATAGAAAAGAGAGAAAACTGAGATAAAGGAATCGGCCATAACGTAAGATGCCCACAAGATGGCACCAGATGAGTGTTTACAGCCATTTAACCCAGAGCTAAAACCCTGATGATAGAAACCCTCAGTTCCTTGTTACCTTGGAATGGGCTATTGAGAGGGTATCCACCCAGACTCTCCAGCCTCCCCATTCATATTTTATTGCATGATACAAAAGAATCCGGAAGATGTTGTAGACCATCTCGGTAATCTTCTGTTCCTCAGAATTTTTAGGATTAATATAGCCAAGAGAAAACATCCAATCCTGCCACACTGAACACTGCAATAAGCATCTAGTGGGGGAAAAAAACTCATTAAAAATAATTACATTATATTAGAATTTACTCTTTTGAAATTTAGATAAATAGTGAAAATACAATCTGACCTAGGGAAAGCAAGGTGCACAGTCATTCTGCACATTCTATATTCTATACCTGGATGAATTTCCCTCATTTTTCTACCTGGAAAAATCCAAACTATCATTTAAAATCTTCTTTCCTGGGGCCAGCCCCGTGGCCGAGTGGTTAAGTTCGCAGGCTCCGCTGCAGGCAGCCCAGTGTTTCGTCGGTTCGAATCCTGGGCGCAGACATGGCACTGTTCATCAAGCCATGCTGAGACGGTGTCCCACATGCCACAACTAGAAGGACCCACAACTAAGAACATACAACTATGTATGGGGGGCTTTGGGGAGAAAAAGGAAAAAAATAAAATCTTTAAAAAAAAAAATCTTCTTTCCTAACTCTTGCAGTGAGATTTAGTTATTGTTTCTCTACTCTCTCATCACATGTAGCACTCACAATGCACTCAATACATTATAAATTAATCACAACTTTATTGTTATCATTCCCACTAAATTGTGCTAAGACAGTATATTAAGACAACCTGTGTGGCACAATGCTTTATGCAGACCAGAGGATCAATATTTGTTAAAGACTCAGGCGGCAACCTTGGCCTCAGACTGTACCCTATGTCCTAAATAACCAGCTTAAAAATGCATGACAATAATCAGTTATCAGACAAACTTGGGTAAAGCATGGATGAATATGAGTAAGTCCAACACAATTGCAATTAAAAGTACTGTTGGTGATAGGTAGGTACCACCAAAAGGAACAGTGTATTTTAAATAAGGGTTTGTGGATACATATATTCATATATATAATTAAAATATAATACACATATAATTAAATAAAAATATATAAAACTAAATAGAATACAAATTATATAAAAGACACATACAATGCCTTTTTTAATTATTAAAAGTATTTAGCAATATAGGAAAGATTTAAAATTTTTTTCTTTAAAAGAGATTGAAAATAAAAGAGAGAAAACAAGACCATAGTTTTGCCATTGTATTCAAATCGCTTACCTTCTATTTTCACGGCTGTTACTGAAAAGTTTTATCATGTCAGATAAAAATAAACGACGAACTTCCATCAGTTCTGCACTTGGTGTAGAGTTTTTTAACAAAGTGGCTACCACCTTAAGAATCACTATAAACAAACAAAAAGATATAGTAAAGATTTACTGCATCATATCTCCACTGAAAAAGTACTTACTGATTTTCAACTAAATGTTACTAATACTATGGTCGATGAGTTATAAGTGCCATGAACTATCTAAACACCATAGTGACTGAGGTGGTCAGGAGAAGTTCTGATTTAGTCCCACTGGTTACCATGTTCCTCCCACATTACAACAAAGAACTGATGTTTGCTCACTTGGATTCTGAATTTTCACTGTAGAATCTGGCTCTGGATGTGGTTTGTGTACAACTTGAGTACATACTTGCTCCGTTAAGATCTGAAAGATGAAAAATGTGAATTTCATTTAGAAAATAAATCATAACTGCAAAATAGAGATATACAAAAAATCGGCAAAATAAGTCAATTCTGTTTAAATCAAAAGAAACATATCTTCTAAAGAGTCTTCTAGTGAATGCCACATACTTCTAAACTCTTTAACTCTGTAATCTTCAAATTTTTTTCTTATGGATAAAGACACAACCAGGACCAATATCTACAGAAGGAAAGATTAATTAGGAAATCCAAAAATTTATTCTGCTTGAAATACCTTTTCGGTATACATTCTTAATATACTTATGTTGTGAATTGTAAACAATTGACTCTTTAAGTCACCATTAACAAAAAATACTTAGAAAATAAGTAAATAAGAAAGTAATGTCTGAGCCTAGGTCCCAACTTCAAAATAAAGTGTGATAAGGAAAAAACCTTTATAAAAAATGTAGCTCATTGTCATTTGCTAACGACTTTTTAAAAAACTCTTCTCAAATGACAAAAGTTGACCAAAAAAGGAAAGAGAATTCTAAAACATTTACTAATTCTTTCACTAAAACACAATCTCTATGAGCACAGGATTCTTATACATCCTTTTCACTGTTACATTCCTAGCAATTAGCACAGTGCCTGACACTCTACCAGTACTCAGTATTTGTTAAATTTAAGAATGGATAACTGAATTATATACAAATAAAGGATATACGACTGTCCACTGTATTTTAGACTTTAGCCTCTGTTTATCTCTATTCTTTCATATACAAAAAATCCAATGAAACTATACTTAATAAAGACATTTTATATTAGTTATTTAATTTACTGTTTAGCTTAACATGCTAAGTTCTGGATGAACCTTTTAAAATAGTTGAACCTAGAGTAAGGTACAAAAACTGTGAAGAAACTTATAAACATTAGTTGAATACCTAATTGTACAGAGCTATACTGGAAAAGTTGGGGATGGGGAAAGTAAATTAATCACGAGTCAGGGACGGTCCTTTCTGATTATGAAAAGACCATGACATCCAGCAGTGGCATTTTCTTACATTTCTGCTCAGATTAAAAAAAAAAGAAGAAGAAGAAGAAAAAGAAAGGAAATTTACTTAGATATTTTAGGAATGTATATCACAAAGGTATTGACTTGAAATAAAAACTAACCCTCAAATTGATAAATAAAGGGCATTAGGACCCCTCTTGCCTTCACTCCCATACTTTTGTTAAAACTAAATGCTTTGTTGTTAAAACTAAACAATGACTCAGAATTTTCTGAACAGACAATGCACTCCAGACAATGAATGCACTACTAATCAGATGGAGCTGACACCATGGGATAAAAATTTCTGTGAAAACCATCGACCAAAGAACAACCAGTGGTTGGTACACACCTTTAAGGAGTTTTCACAACCATCTGCCCAAAAGGCAATGGTGTGGACCTACAGCCCAGTGGACAAGATCCCTGGAACTCTGGTTACAAGTGAAGAGATTCAAAATAACTGCAGACAAGCTTGGAAAAGACTGGGCCATTCTTCCATGTTAGGAAATAGTCAAAACTTTCACTTCAAAAACAAGAAATCTCATTGCACAGGAAACAAAATTTATCTCAAAGAATCTCCAGTTTTATATTGTTGCCCTTTTTAAGTCCCTATTTGATCATCTAACAACGAGAGTAATAATTGCCTTACCTACCTAATAAGGCTTCTAGGAACATCAAGGCCCTATATGTGAAAGTGCTTTGAAATTATAACATATTCAAATACAAGAGTTTTTTAAATTACAAAAATATATTTAGAAACTTAATTCAACATGTATTTATTAAGAACCAGTTTTGTGCCCACACTCCACTACACATTTGGAATGAGAAACACAGTTGCTAGGTGGAACTAGATTTCTAGAATCAATTACTTAATACTCTGGAGACACGCAGAAATCTATGCCCCCATTAAGTAATAAAACATGGTAGACTGTCGCTAAGAACCTATTTGAGTTTCAAAAGGGAGGAGGAAAATAATGAGATATAAATGAGGCGAGATGAATGTAGATGTAAATATTTTAATGAAAAGATAGGACTCAAGATGGGACCTGGTTAGAGATATGCATATGAAATTTACCCCTGCAAACAGTATGAAGGGTTCAGAGCCAGATATGGACAAAAACTCCAATGTGTATTTACCATATAGCACATCTTAATCTATACTAGCCACATTTTAAGTGTTCAATAGCCACATGTGACTAGTGGCTACAATACTAGACAGGACTGAGAAACAACAATGAATGACAAGCACGGATGTAACTTGATAAATATGCTATTTATAGACATAGATCTAAGCCCAGCACTATACATTTAAATTTTATTTTATAAAAGGAAGTATCTCCTAACTCATGGGTCACAAAAAGACTATAGGCTTAAGCAGGAGCTATAGAAGCTTCCTCTCTGACCTACTCACTCCTCAGCCTCATCATGTATAAATCATTTTTGGATTAGAAGGCTCAACTTTTGAGACAGGAGTAGTCCTAGCTCATTTCCTAAAATGGCAAACTATTGACCCCATTGTTACCTCTAACTCCCACTGTAGGTATTTGAGAGTCAGAGAATCTTTACATCTTTACAATTTGGATAAGCTATATCACTTTTTTGTAAGATAGCTTTATCTGTGAAAAGAATGTTTGATTACAATGATATTTAACATACTGTCCACCTCTGAGATTGTATAATTCTGAGAAAAGGATTTTATTATGAGGTAGTCAAAAGTTTTAAAGTTAACTACCACCTTGTAAAAAATTTGTGCTCAGAAATTGTCATAGCCTTACAGAAAAAGATAAAGTAACTAAAATATACACATTTTTAAAAAATCAGTTCATTATTTCTATAAGAAGCTGAGCTCTTCAGATGACAAGATCCCACATCTGGTTGCTTCTGTCTACACTAAGTGTTTTAACAGAATCATAGGAATAGTATGTAAAGAGACATAGCGAACCCAAACCGATAAAGTGAAGTTAATATCACAATATTTAATAAAGTAATTAATCAGATAGTGTTGATGAGATCTACAAGTATACTAAACAGAAAAATCTATTTGCTTTGTCCTTCGAAGACATTCTAAAATCTAACAAGTAATTCTTAAGTGTATCAGAGAGTGCTACAAATCATTAAGAAAAGAGAATATAATTATCCATAATTTAGAGATGGAATAACAAAATGAAAATAAAGCAAATGAAATATAAGATTTAAATTTTGCAAATTTTCAATTCTCAAAAAATATTTGTATAAAAAATAGTTTTGAGTAATTTTCAAAGAGGAGTCCATTAAAGCCAACTCACTTCTTAGTATGACCTACAAGAACAAATTCACCTCAGAAAATTAAACATGGGGATATTTTTTAATTAATAACGTTTTAGTTTTCAGAATAATTAAGATAGATTTTTAACAGCCTCATAACTTGCACAACGTTGTCTGACATATCATTCTAGAAAGTCTAACTTACTTTGTCCTTTAATATTTATTCTATTATAGGCATCTTATCAGATTTACAATTTTAATGATCACACTTACATAATCTTACCCTAAGTGGACTTCCAAACACTGAGAAAAACACATATTCTAAAATACCATTACCAACACCATAGGTTTGACACAGTTCTTTATTATTTTTGTACTTGATTTTATGTCTTCCTACATTTGTAGTGATATTTATTTTGATATGTTGCCCGGGGTTAAGGTAATTTCCCCAACCAAAAAAGAAAAGGAAGATAAAGGGAGCCTTCAACTGGAGATTATCAACCAAACAATTCACACTAGGGGTGAAGGCAACTGATGTTCACAAGGTGAATCAAACTCAAGCTGAAGATTCTGAGGATGAGTTTTCATTTTTTAGTTAAATTTCACTTACTATACTGAGAACTTAAGTTCAAACCTATCACGTGAGTTTTAATTGTTCAACCAGATATCACCCTCCAAAATGATGTAATCTTTAAACTTTGGTGATTCAGGATTAGTCATCCACCATCCTGTCAGTCTGATAATACAATCTGGTTTGTTAGTAGTATTAAAGCTTATGTTGAAGATCCATTCTACTTTTTTGTAGGATCAACAGTACTAATCAATCATATCATAACCATCATTCTCTTTGGACTTTTTGTACACTTATGATGAATTTTCTTTTCAGAGTATCATAATCAACTGAGTCCTTTATTCCAATTAACCATGATTATTATTCTACTTTAAAAGTATATATTACTGCCAAATTGGTCAGACAGAGGTCCTGTAAGTTAGTTCCCTCACCATTTCAGAACCTTTGCAATATCCAACATCCAATATCAGATGATCCAAATTTATCCTCATTCTCTCTATCTAAGACACGGAATCAGATACCAATATCTGGATACTAAGAGAGTGCCTATGAATGGAGATGATAGGTAAAAATGCTGGTGCGCCATTTTTCAGGAAGACTAATAGAAATAGATATGTGTGTATACATCCACAGGACATCTTTATTTTAAGGTCAGGAGAACACAATGATTTTTCAAACTCAATGTATTACACTGGTATGCTATACTTTTAATCTAAGCTTTCTCTAACTACAAACACTTTCTACACTATTGACACTAACAAATCAACCAGAGGGCCAGAAATTCATTTAAACAAGAAAATGATGAAAAAACATACACAGGCATCATCAACCAGAATAATTAGTAGGTAAGAAAACCAAGATACAAAGTTAATCAATATTAGACACTAGCATTCAGAACCCTAATCTGATATTATAGCAAGGTTTTGACTCATAGGAGAACTTTAATGCCATCAATGGAAGGTAGATACTGACATTTTTTGCCTTATGCACATATACTATAGAACCTGCCTATTTTGTGACCATTTATTAGTGGTATGACATGGAGCAAACTATTTAACCTGTGAGTCTCACTTTGTTTCAAAAAGCAATAAAAACACCAATTTCAGAGAGATGTTATTAAGGATCTCGGATAATGTACGTAGAGTACTTACCAAGGTAACTGCTATAGGAAGTACCCATAAAAGGGAGCTTAATATTAGGAGGGAAATACAATATTAGAATCAAGATGCTCTGCATAGGGGAGGTCTTTCTATTAGTGCTTTTTCAGTTCTGTAGGCAAAATATTGAAGCAATACTAAAAAACTATTACAACTTAAAAAAGCAGAGCTCTGGAGGATAGAGTTTACAAATCATATAATTTGAGGAATGACTGACACAAAGTTGGAATATTAAGCTTAGAAACTAAAAAAAACAGAGCATCCAAATGAGTTTTCTTCATTTATCTAAAGGGGAACCACTCTTAATTTACTGATAATATAGAACAAAAAAAAAGATGAAAGGTTACAGCTAAAAGTAATGTTACAGACTGGAGGTTGAAAATTTATGCCCTGTAAGCCAAATCCAGCCTACCATCTGATTGTGTAAATACAGTTTTATTGGGCAGCCACATCCATTTGGTTCATATTGCTTATGGCTGCTTCTAAGTTACAACTGCAGAGTTGAGTAGTAGCATCAGATACTACATAGCATGCTGCTATAGACTGAATGTTTGTGTTCCCTCAAAAATTCATATGTTGATACCCCAATGTGATGGTATTGAGAGATGGGGCCTTTTGAAAGTGATTAGGGCTGCTGAGCCTGCATGAGTGGGACTAGTACCCTTATAAAAGAGACCCCAGAGAGCTCCCTTGCCCTTTCTGTCATGCGAGAACAGAGAAAAGATGTTTTATGAATTGCAAAGCAAGTTCTCACCAGGTACTAAATCTGCCAGTGCCTTGATCTTCGACTTCCCAGCCTCTAGAAATGTGAGATACAAATTTCTCTTTATGAGCCACTCAGTCTATGGTATTCTATTATACCATCCTGAATGGACTAAGATACCCACAGAGCCCAAAATATTTATTATCCAGCCCTTTACAAGAAAAGGTAGCCTTTCCAACTAAGATGAACATCTTGTAATAAACATATTACAAAGGTGATGTCAGCACCATGGCAGAGTGAGCACTTCCCTTAGACTCTGCCCTCTAAGATATAACAAAAAGGACATTCATATACAAACAGAGGATATTTACACAACACAAAAGATATCTGAGAGACCCACACAGCCATACCTCTGAAGGTGGAGGTGCTAGACCCCATAGAGGAAGTGGAAGGAAATAAGGGAAGCTCCTCTCCCTCGCCCAATGGCAGCAACCCAGGGCGTGGGACTGCATGACTCTGAGAAGAGAGTGGGGTGGGGCAGCTCCATGGGAACAGCTTCACTCACCAAGTTCCCTCATAGCCAATGGGAAAGGCCCACACAGAAGTGACTAAGCTATTGCAGGGGTGTCTTCATCAAGCCAGCACCCCAGGAGAGCAGACAGCAAGGGCAGAGTGAGAAGGCCACTAGTATCACACAAGCGAAAGAAAGTGCCCCTCCCCAGGCCCAGCAGTCAAGCTCAGCTGGTCGGCCAGAGTGCCAGCACATATGACAGAAAAGCAGCAGATGTGAACAAGCCAGCTGGGGACACAGTAGACTCAGAATACACAGCTTTGACCTCCACCCAGTGGTGGCAGGTGGAATTTGCAACTAGGTAGTATCACTACAGAGCAGCACAAATCCATGCCATCAAACAATATGACAAAATATATTAATACTCCTGACCAGAAGGAAAATGGCAGGCACCCAGAAATCAATCCTGAAGGCACAGGAATTTATAATCCAATGACAGAGAATTAAAATAGCTATAATAAAAAAAACTTAAGTTTACAAGAAAATACAGATAGAAAATTCAATGAAATCAAGAATTTCTTCACAGAAGAAATTGAAACTAGAAAGAAAAATGAATCAGAAATGTTAAGAGATGAAGAACACAATGGATGACATAAAGAAAAATCTGGACTCCACGAATAACAGAGCTGATATTATGGAGGAGAGAATAAGCAGTCTAGAGGATAGAAATATAGAAATGCTTCAGATGGAAGAGGAGAGAGAACTAAGACTAAAAAGAAATGAAGACATTCTCTAAGAAAGATGCAATTCAATTAGGAAATGCAATATAAGGATTATAGGTATTCCAGGGAGAAGAAAAGGAGAATGAAACAGAAAGCTTGCTGAAAGAAATAATAGCTGAGACTTTTCCAAACCTGGGGAAGGAGCTGGAAATACAAGTGAAGTAAGCTAATAAAACTCCTAACTATATCAATGTAAAAAGACCTTCTCCAAGGCATATGGTAGTAAATCTGACAAAAGTTAGTGACAAAGAAAAATATTAAGGGCGGCAAGGCAGAAGAAAATAACTTACAGGGGAACCCCTATCAGGCTTTAGGCAGATTTCTCAGCAGAAACCTACAGGCTAGGAGAAAGTGGAATGATACATTCAAAATTCTGAAAGACAAAAAGATTCAGCCAAGAATATTGTATCCAGTGAAAATATCCTTCAGATATGATAAAGAAATAAAAACTTTACCAGATAAACAAAAGCTAAAGGAGTTCATTGCCAAAAGAACCCCCCTACAAGGAATGACCAAGAAGGCCCTAATATCTGAAAAAAAAAGAAAGAAAGAGGTTAAAAATACTTGAGCAGGGAAATAGGTAGAGAAAATCAGAGAATTGCAACTCTCTATCAGAACAGGTTAGCAAACACTTACTTATAACATTAAAGGTAAAAGCAAGGAAAACATCAAAAATAAATGTAATCTTGTTATTTTAACCACAAACTCACAACACAAGATAGAATAAATTGTGACAATAATATCTTAGAAGAGGAAGAGGAAACGGATGGAATTGGCTTAGTGTAAGGAAATAAGAGGCTATCAAAAAATGGACTATTTCATTTACAAGACTTTTTATACAAACCTCATGGTAACCATTAAACAAATAACTAAAACAGAGACACAAATGACAAATAAAGAGAAAACTAAGAAAACCATCATACAGAACTATCAAACTGAACTGGTAGTCCGACATACATGAGAGAAGAAAAAGGGAAATGCAGAAGAACTGGAAAATGAGCGATAAAATGGCAGCACAAGCACTCATATGTCAATGATCACTCTAAATGTAAATGGACTGAATTCTCCAATCAAAAGGCACAGAGTGGTGGGATGAATTAAAAAACAGGGCCCAACAATATGTTGCCTCCAGGAAACAAACGTCAGCTCTAAAGACAAACACAGGCTCAGAGTGAAGGCATGGAAGACGACACTCCAAGCTAATGGCAAACAAAAGAAAGCAGGTGTTGCCATACTTTTATAAGAAAAGAGAGACTTCAAGACAAAACAGGTTAATGAGAGACAAATAGAGGCAATATATAATAATAAAAGGGACACTGCACCAAGAAGACGTGACACTTACAAATATATATGCACCCAACACAGCAGCACCAAATTACAGGAAGCAACTACTGATAAACCTAAAAGGAGATATTAACAACAACCCAATAATTGTAGGAGACCTTAATACCCTACTTACATCAATGGAGGGATCACCCAGATAGAAAGTCAACAAGAAAATATCGTATTTAAATGAAAAACTAGACCAGATGGACTTAATGGAAGTACATATCTAACACTCCATCAAAAAACAGCAGAATACACATTCTTCTCAAGTGCACAGGAACATTCTCAAGGATATACCATATGTTGGGAAACAAGGCAAGACTCAATAAATTTAAGAAGGTTGAAGTCATATCAAGCACCTTTTCCAATTATAATGCTATGAACTAGAAATCCACTATAAGAAAAAAGCAGGGAAAGTGACAAATATGTGGAAACTAAACAACATGCTATGGAAAAACCAATGGATCATAAAAGAAACTAAAAGAGAAACAAAAAAAATATCTGGAGACAAATGAGAATGAAAATACACCATTCCAACTCATATGGGATGCAGCAAAACTGGTCCTAAGAGACAAATTCATAGCAACACAGGCCCATCTTAACAAACAGGAAAAATCTCAAATAAGCAATCTTAAACTACACCTAACAGGATTAGAAAAAGAGGAACAAACAAAGCCCAAAATCAGCAGAAGTAGAGAAATAAAAATTATAGCAGAAATTAATGACATTGAAACAAAAAAAAAAAGTAGAAAGGATCAATGAAACAAAGAGCTGGTTCTTTGAGAAGATAGACAAAATTGACAAAACTTTAGTCAGACTCAATAAGAAAAAAATAGAGAGGACTCAAATAAATAAAATTAGAAATGAAAGATGAGAAATTACAATGGATACCAAGGAAATACAAAGGATTATAAGAGAATACTATGAAAAACTATACGCCAGCAAACTGGACAATCTAGAAGAAATGGATAAATTCTTAGACTCGCACAACTTGCCAAAACTGAACAAGAAGAAATAGAGAATCTGATTAGACCAATCACAATTACAAAAATTGAAATGGTAATCAAAAACCTCCCCAAAAATAAAAGTCCAGGACCAGACAGATTCTCTGGAGAATTCTACCAAACATTCAAAGATTTAATACCTCTCCTTCTCAAACTATTCCAAAAAATTGAGGAAGATGGAACACTTCCTAACACATTTTATGAGGCCAACATCACCCTGATACCAAAGCTAGACAAGGAGAACACAAAGAAGGAAAATTACAGGCCAATATCACTGACGAACACAGATGCAAAAATCCTCAACAAAATACTGGCAAACTGAATACAGCAATACATTAAAAAGATCACACACCATAATCAAGTCAGATTGATACCAGGGACAGAGGGATGGTTCAACATCTGAAAATCAATCAATGTGATACACCACATTAACAAAATGAGAAATAAAAACCACATGATCATCCTAATAGATGCAAAGAAAGCATTTGACAAGATCCAACATCCATTTCTGATAAAAATTCTCAATAAAGTCAGTATAGAAGGAAAGTGCCTCCATATCCAAAAGGCCATATACGACAAACCCACAGCCAACATCATACTCAATGGGGAAAAACTGAAAGCCATACCTCTGAGAACAGGAACAAGACAAGTGTGCCCACTCTCACCACTCTTATTCAACATAGTACTGGAGGTTTTGGTCAGAGCAATTAGGTAAGAAAAAGAAATAAAAGGAGTCTAAATAGGCAATGAAGAGGTGAAACTCTTGCTCTTTGCAGACAGCATGATTTTATATATAGAAAGCCCTAAAGAATCCATCAGAAAACTATTAGAAATAACCAACAACTACAGCAAGGATGCAGGGTACAAAATCAACTAACAAAAATCAGCTGCATTTCTATACTCTAATAATGAACTGACAGAAAAAGAGAATTCAAGAATATAATGCCACTTACAATCACAACAAAAAGAATAAAATATCTAGAAATAAATTTAATGCAGGTAAAAGACTTATACAATGAAAACTATAAGACATTACTGAAAGAAATCAAAGAGGACATAAAGATATGGGGAGATAATCCATGCACATGGATTGGAAGAATAAATATAGTTAAAATGTCCATACTACCTAAAGCAATCTACAGATTCAATGTAATCCCAATCAGAATTCCAATGACACTCTTCATGGAAATAGAACAAAGAATCCTAAAATTCACATGGGGCAACAAAAGACCCCAAATAGCTAAAGCAATCCTGAGAAAAAAGAAGAAAGCTGAAGGCATCATAATCCCTGACTTCAAAAGATACTACAAAGCTATAGAATCAAAACAGCATGGTACTTTTTACAAGAACAGACACACAGAATTGAAAGCCCAGAAATAAAACCACACATCTATGGACAGCTAATCTTCAACAAAGGAGCTAAGAACATACAATGGAGTAAAGAAAGTCTCCTCAATAAATGGTGTTGGGAAAACTGGACAGCCACATACGAAAGAATGAAAGTAGACATCTTTTGCCACACACAAAAATAAATTCAGAATGGATCAAAGATTTGAAGGTAAAACCTGAAACAATAAAACTCCTGGAAGAAAATATAGGCAGTACACTCTTAGAAGGATCTTTTTGAATACCATGTCTACTTGGACAAGGGAAACAAAATAAAAAATAAACAAGTGGGACTTAATCACTCTAAAGAGCTTCTGCAAGGCAAAGTAAACCAGGAACAAAACGAAAAGACAACCCACCAATTGGGAGAAAATATTTGCAAATCATGTATCTGACAAGGGGTTAATCTCCAAAATATATAAAGAACTCACACAACTGAACAACAAAAAAACAACCAGATCAAAAAATGGGCTGAGGATATGAACAGACATGTTTCCAAAGAAGATATACAGATGGCTAATAGATACAAGAGATGTTCAACATTGCTAATCATTAGGCAAATGCAAATCTAAATTACACTGAGATATTACCTTACACCTGTTAAGATGGCTATAATCACAAGACAAAAAATAACAAATGTTGGAGAGGATGTGGAGAAAAGGAACTCCTCATACACTGCTGGTGGGAATGCAAACTGGTCTAGCCACTATGGAAAACAGTATGGAGATTTCTCAAAAAATTAGAAACACCATATGACCTAGCTATCCCACTACTGGGTATTTATCCAAAGAAGTTGAAATCAACAATTCAAATTGTCTTATGCACTCCAAGTTCATTGCAGCGTTATTGATTACAGCCAAGAAGTGAAAGCAACCCAAGTGCCCATCAACTAATGATTAGATAGAGAAAATGTGGTGTATACAATGGAACACTACTCAGCCAACAAAAAAGACAAAATCATTCCATTCCCAACAATATGGATAGACCATGAGGGTTACTATGTTAAGTGAAATAAGCCAGATGCAGAAAGACAAACACTATATGATTTCACACATGTGGAAGATAAACTAACCCATGGACATAGAATTTAGCGTTTACCAGAGGAGAAGGTGGTTGGAGGGTGGGCACATGGGGTTAAGGGGCACATTGATATGGTGACTGACTAAAATAATAATGTACAACTAAAATTTCACAATGTTACAAACTATTATGACCTTAATAAAAAAATTACAAAAATAATAAAAAAAGGATATTGCTAAGTGGAAAAAGCAGGACACAAAACTATGCGTAGGATGATATTTTATAAGAGGGGTGTGTGTGTGTGTGTGTGTGTGTGTGTGTGTGAGTGTGTGAGTTGAGAAAATATTTTATATATATTTTTAATAAGTATTAATGAAGACACTACATGTAAGTTTTATTTTGGTGCTTTACTATATTTCCCAAATCTATAATGAATACACTTTACTTCTGATATCAGATTTAAATGTAATTTTTAGTAAAAGCAACAGAGAGAAGGTAAATTTCTCTGTGCTATAATAGAGAATTTTAATTTTGTAAGGAAGTTTTTACACAAAGGTAAACAGTAAATATTTTGGGACTTATGGGTCATATGGTCTCTCTTAAAACTACTCCACTCTGTCGCTGTAGTATGAAGTCACTCATAGACTATACTTAAATTAATAAGTATGGCTATGTTCCAGTAAAACTTTATTTACAGACACTGAAATTTGAATTTCATAAAATTTCGTATGCCACAAAATATTCTTTTTTTTCCTCCATCATTTAAAAATATAAAAACTATCCTCTGCTTGCAGGGCATGCAAAAACTAGAAATGAGCTATATCTGGCCTGTGGTTTGATGAAAGAAACGTTGTATTAGACGAGTCTGAATTTGTCGCATATTGATTTAAAATTATATAAAACAATTCCATTCAGAATATCAGCATCTGCTCTCCTCAATGTCTCTCACTTCATTTTTTACATTTTGTGAAGAAATCTGCCGTGAAGAGATATTCTGTTTTATATTTTCTAGCCGCCGTTTTTCTGAGTTAGGAATATTATTATGAGTGTTTAATCTAGTAATGCCAATATATATTATTTTAGCACAACTATAGTGTCCTTGTATAACAGACATAATGTTCTGCCATCTAAATCTATAAGTAAATAATACACACTCGACTGTAATGTTAAAGTGTGAGATCTGAAATCCACTTTTCTCTTCTTGTTTTGACAAGATGAATATGCACTGGTATTAAAAAACTTTTAGGCTTGGCAATATGCATGGTATGTGAAACACCGTTGAGTTATTGCATCGCTGTGGTCTGCAGTGCACTGAACAGCACCGCAAAGTGATGAGAGCACGACATTCTCTGTTGCAACTACTTGACTGCCGCTATAATGCAAAAGCAGCCATAAGCAATACATAAAGCAATGAGTGTGGCTGTGTTCCAACAAAACCATTTATGGACATTGAAATTTGAATTTCACAAATTTTTATGTGTCATACATTACTTTCTTTTCATTATCTTCAACCATTTGAAATATAAAAACTATCCTTAGCTCACGGCTGTACAAAAACAAGGGTTGGTAGTTTGCTAATCTTTGCACTAGAGAAAAGAAGTAGGACCACTGAAGATCAGTTGTAGGAAAGTAGAATTAAGGTTAATATAAGGGAACAGTACTAAAATTTTGCTGGTATTTAAAAATAAAAACACCTATTTTGGGTGGTAGTGTACACATTTCATAGAAAATACTGAGTCTAACCTGTATGGTCATCTGTTAGAAATGATGAGACAGGGATTTCTGAATTGAAATGATGAGATCTAAAGCTTCTACAGATATCATTTTTACAAATAATTCTTACCTACCTTTTATCCCAATATCAACTCTAGACTAATGTTGGTAGTTGCTACATATTAAAGACAGAGAGAGAGAGAGAGAGAAGAAGTGGGAGGGGGAGATATTATATACAAGTATATATAATACATAATGGGTGTGGTTTATTTATTTGAGAAAAACTCTGTGCAAAACAAATCAGCCAAGCCATACTCAAAGAAAAGCCCCTGAACATAAAAAGATTGGCAAATAAATGTACATGGATACGTTTTAAAATAGAATTTTTAAAATGTATGTGTTCTTTTTTTTCTTAATGATTACTGGCTTTTTAGATTAACTGACCAATTACTTCTCACTCACATAGAAGGTTTCCACTGCAAACATTTAAAACTGTCATCACACATTTTTTTATTTTTACCTCATAAAGTGTGTTGTATGTGGTAACAGTCACAGTGTTTGTATGCAACATCAGCCTTTCTCCAAGAAGAGTGAAAAGACTATGGGTATGCATAATTTCAACTTTTCTCCTGGAGGAAAAGGAGGAAAAAAAGCAAAATACTATGAAACACATCGGATTTTCTAATCACATGACTTTGGGATAAGAAAGTATAATCTATAAGCATATACGGTATTACATAAGTAATTATTTTTATTAACTTCCATCTACAAAAAGAAATGACAATTTATAGCACAATTGTCTTCTAAATTACCAAGACTACTATTTAAACACTTCTCAAATAAAATATCTGTGCAGACTAAAATGTGAAATATACAAATTATAAAACATTATATGTTGACAGCTATTATTTTCAAATTTCCTCTAACTATTTCAGTCAGTGTTACTAGGTTAAGGTTATTGGTTTCTCCTATCACAGAGACTACAGAATTTTTAAATCTTTTCTGTCCAAATTCAAAGTAGGCTATGAAAAACTTCACTATCAAGAATTTAAAATTATGGTTAAAAATGAGTACTCTAGTTGATATTGGGATTACACAGCAAAATAATTCAACAGAAATAAAGGGGACTCATTATTGCTTCTATTTGTGGCTCATTTAACTGTTGGCTCATTTAAAGTGTCCCCCCAACAAACCCATAATTAGGATAGAAAACTATTAAAAGCGTCCTGGAACACTTAGCTCTAGTTCAGGGAATTACTACATGCCTCTCATTCATGTCACTTTCTTAGCATTCAACGTCTGGATCTTCTTGACTCCCAACTCACAGTATTTCATTTCTTACCTTGATTTTCTATTGTTTGGACTGGATTTTCTATTCATTTTCCCTGTTTAGATTTGGCAACTATGACATAAACTGACTAGGTAATCACCAAACTCACGTTCCTTTCTTCCTGAGACCACAGCTATACTATAATTCCAGCCTATCTAACAGCAAGGTGTGGCCATTTAACTGAGTTCTAGCCAACGGAATGTGAGCAGAAAAGTTGTGCACCATTTTCAGGTCTGGCCCACAGAAGATGCATTCATGCACACCTTCCATGCTCTTTTCCCAAAGCAGCAACACAGGAGCCCAACCATGAAGACAAGGAGGCACAAGGTAGAAGTAGCCTGGGTCTCTAAATCACACTGTGCAGGGTATTGTCTGCTAAGGAACACCCATTGGACTTTAAATGAGTAAGAAAGAGACTACTAGCTTGGTAAGCGACTAAAATTTCATTGTTTGTCTATTGTAGCAGGTATTGTTACCTTAATTAATACAGAAATCAAATAATCAACCATTTATCTGGGTACCACTCACCTGGAAATCCTCTCTTCTAACATCAGCCTCCAAGCTCCACACTGCACAACAAAAGATACAGGACAGCTGTTTCCCCTCACCCAATCCTCCTCAGTCCAGAGAGGGAAACAGCAAAATTACCTAAACTCAAGAGGAAGCTAAGGCATTTCTCTTGTGGCTGTGTTTGCCACATCTTAAAAAAAATTGGAAAAGGTCAAATGATTGTCAAAAAAAAAACCACAAAAAAACAGGACTAATGGATATTATGGCATTCTGGAAGGGAAGGCTTTAGTCTCTTCTAACTCAAACCACACCCAAGGAAGAGAAGCCTGAAGCTTTCATTTGCTTCCAATCAGGAAAAAACAAATGCCAATACATATATATCCCTTGATCTCTCTCTCTGATACACGGAGCTGGTAAAAGTTATCTATATTAGGCTATCTGGAATCAGTAATCTCTTAATTGTGCAACTACAATTTCAGCTACTAAAGAAAGGCATGCCCTTCTGATTATCTCCTCCAATGTAAATGTTTATAGAGCAGCTTAATTCTAGCTTTTGGGGGGAGCTTGAAGAATACCGTGCATACACCAGGGAAGAGATGGGTCAGCTCCCTCCAGCAGTTTGCTTTAAAACAATGCTTACCAATAAATTTCACCACACAGCAGTCAAGAGATAGCCAAAAATGCCATCTATCATCTCAGGCAGAGCGGGTGTGCTGACCTTGTACATCACATAATTTTGTTTCCCACAGGAGCTCTAATGGAAGACCTGCTCTGTGTATTCCGTTCAGTCACAGGGCATATACTGGGGAAACTAACATCTTGAACCTGCTTAACTTTAAGACCTAAATAGATTTCAAGCTTTAGTGACTATTTGATTTTACCTTTCGAATTTTACAGGATTTCTGCCCACTTGGATTAAGAGTGCAATCTACTTTTTTAAAAGAGTAACCTTTTAATCTCATACAAATTACACATTTATTAGTTTACTAAACATTCCATTGAAAATACACTCCAATTTCCTTCTTCACAAAACAAACAAGTCTTTTTGGGGGGATAGTCAAACAAATGCTTCTTGTAACGAATTCAGAGAATATGTTGAAACAAGAAAAGAAAAAAGAAAACCCATAATTCCATAACCCAGAGATAATCACATCAGGTTATGTTCTTCCAAATTAATTACAATGCACATAAATATGTTTGATAGACATAGCTGATATTAATATAGCAGAAATAATTCTCTATAAGGTAATTTGTAGCTTGTTTCCTGCAAGTCAACAATATATTGTGTCTTGAATTTTCATTGTCAATAAATATAATTGATGATAAGAATGCAGGATAATTTATTCAGTCACTACTGCTGGCCATTTATGTTATTTCCAATTTTTTTATAATAAAAAAAACTTTGTCCTTTTAGATAAATCTTTGGGTATATCCCCAATTATTTCCTTAGAAAATATTCTTGTAACTGAAATTATGGGGTTAAAAGCTTTTATATTTAATTTTATTTTATGAGATTTTACAGTTTATGACCTCCAAAAATATGTACTCTCATACTTTCACCATCAAGGTATAAATGCATTTTGTCAGCAGCTTCACCAGTCCTATGTATTATAATAACAATAAAAGTCAATTTGATATGCAAAAGTTAGATCTTATTTTAATTTTCAAAAAGTGCTGATAAAAATTCCTAAGTCTTTTAACCATTTATATTTACTTCCGAGAACTGTCTGATACCATACTCTGATCATTTTTTCTCTGTGTGGTCATCTTTTTCCTACTGATTATAAAAACTCTAATAATATTAAGAAAATTATCCTTGTATCAAGTAATTGACAAATATTTTCCATTTTTTGAATTTTGGGGTTTTTTGAGAGAAGATTTCAATTTTCTTGAATGAAATCTATCAATCTTTAACCTTGTCATTTCTTTACTTGGGGTTAATGTGGGAAAGACCATCTCCATCTAGTGATCAGTTATTATTCCTTATTCTTTCTCCTATAACAGTTTAATAATTTTTATTTTAACTCATTTTTCATAATAATTATTTAATTGGTTTTGTTAAATGATACCCAACATACAATTGCAAGCAGGGCAGGGAAATACAAAGTAGAAAGTTTTAAAATTCTAGCACTCAGAAGTAACATAATAAATAATAATAAACATTAAAAATCTCTTCAAGGAGAAGAAGACGAGAGAAAGGGGAAGGGAAGGGAGAGAAAATGAGGAAGGAAGGATTGGAGAAATTCATACAAAAGGGATTACACTAAATGTTAATTTAAATAAAAGTATCATATATAATTTACTCTTATTTAATAGAAAGGAAAAAACTGGATATGAAACAAAAACAACAACAAATCTTGTGAGATTCAGGTGACTTTCTTCACCCCAAGAGATATTATTCTTTTTGAAAAAGTCTCTGTAAAGTTCAAAAAAGAAATTCTGAATAAAAGAGTGAAGTGATATATATTTTAAACAAACATTTCAGTTTTGGAAAGTATCAATTCATTTCTTTACATTAAAGACAGATCACTAACACTCTCATACTTCATGTCACTTCCAAACTTTTGTGATCTACATTGCTTATTTTAAGATCATCAACGTTTAAAACACTTAGATTATGTTCTTCTTAACACTGTTGTTATATATTAATTACTAAGCCCTGGTCTATTTTAAATGAATTCAGTTCCTTGACTTTGTCTTCACCATTTCTGCTTTCTCGCTTTCGACTTTTCTCTCAACTGGATGGACGTCATTCAAGAGGGTCAAGAAGTCTGTCTTCTGAATTTAGACTTGATGTCTATATGCTTAACCTGGAGGGTGGAACATTCTTGGGTCACATCTTCTCTTAGAACTTCCAGACATTGCTTTAGACATTGCTTTATTTCTTTTCACATTAAATTTAACTGTGAAGAAGTCTGAGGCCAGCCAAATGTTGAACCAGTTGAAGGTAGCTTTCTTTTTTGCCTAGATTATTTTAGAAATTCTTTTTTACCACTAAACTTAAATTTATATAATGTATGTCTCAGTGTTGATCATCCTGTGTCAAATTTTCCTAGAATATCGTGTGCTTTTTCTAAACAGAGATTAGTTCTTTCCTTATTTTATGGAAGTACTTTCTGTTTCATTTGTTTGGTTCTCCCCTCGAGAGACAGTAGTTTTCTTTAGGTAAGACACTTTGTCCTCTGTATCTCATTTCCTCTATATTAATTACATTTCCTAAAATTATTACATAATTTGGATCATCAATTTGTTTCCTTAACTCTTCAAGTTCCTTTTCATCTCATTTTGTTATTACCTTGTCTTGAGAGCTTACTGAATGTATACTCTTGCAATTTATTCTCAAAATATTATAGAAACTTTCTTTTCCTTAATATATGTTTTCTTCTGGACTAAATTATTCTTCTATCCTTTGCTCATTTCTTTTCTCTCTCCTTTTGCAGTATCACATTAGCATGATTTTTGCCATTGTTTTTCATCTCGCTTATGTTTGTGTATTTTGTTATATTTATTCTCATAAAATTTTGCTACCTGCTCATCTCTCTTTACCCACATTGAGAATTGTTTGATTTGTTGTCTGAGATACAATTTCAGGGCTGAGCATTTCATGTTCTATCCATTTTTTTCTGAGGCCCAAAGGCTTTAATTTGGACAGAAAGAGGACAGCTGAGGCTGTGTGCACACTTTATTAGATTACCTGTACTGTTCTATCTTCTGAGACAATTTTTTTTTTTTTGAGGAAGATTAGCTCTGAGCTAGCAACTGCTGCCAGTCCTCCTCTTTTTTGCTGAGTAAGATTGGCACTGAGCTAACATCTGTGACCATATTCCTCTATGTTATATTTGGGACGCCTGCCACAGCATGGCTTGATAAGTGATACATAGGTCTGCACCCAAGATCTGGTGAACCCTGGGCCACCAAAGTGGAGCACGCAAACTTAAACACTATGCCATCAGGCCGACCCTGGCAATTTTTTAAAATATTCTTTACGACAGTTCAGTCTACTTAAGGGAATATATCTCATTCTCATAGAGAAATGGTCTCAGGCTTTGGATTGATCCCCCAATTTGATATAGAAAAACCTGGAACTTTCACTTCCATCAAAGAATTCTGGCCTTAGCTCTTTATTCTCCATCCTCTCCAAGAAACTATTTCCACCCACTCAAAGTCAGAAGAAGAAAATGGGGATACTTAACAAGTTCCTGTCATTCCCATCGGGGAGAAAGCTAGGGATTCTATTGATTATGCAAGCATAGGAATACGGTAAGGATCTATATGAAGTCACTCCAGAATCTTCTGGTTGTTTCTTTAGCTGTCAATATTTTGAATGCATTGCTTTATGAGATGCTTTCTTTATTTGGCTTCATCTGACTTTTTCTTGTTGTGGAGGGAAAGGTCCGTATTTTACTATTTAATATTTATTTCATTAGGTTTGGATAAGGGAAATTCTTTTATCTCTCTTTATCAACTTGACCTGGAAATGCACAATTGCAAATGTTTATTCTCTCTGATATTTGTGTTTTGTTTTGTTTTGTGGGTTGGAAGGAGAAGAGGGAGAAGTAAGACATGGTTTGGGGTAAGACATCTCTCCCTCCAATTCAGAAATTAAAAACAATTTTCCAATGCCAATTACTGAATAATTCACATTTTAATAATGTTCCCAATATCTAAACATACATGCATTATTAGCATGTGTTCCTAGGGTTTCTAGTCACCTCTTTTTTTAGCTCATTCCTTGGTGTAAAGTCTAGTAAACTTATCACAATACACACTCACTATTCTTATTTTTTAATCTTTCATTGACATTTTTACTCATTTGTTCATATGAGTTGGCTTTATGACAGGTTTTGAAACTTTTTAAATAAACCCTGGAATTTTTACCAAAATTCCATTATGTTTATTAATTGATTTATTATAATTCTACAGTTATATAATTGAGTCTTTCCACTAAGGTACATGGAATAGCTCTTGATTTACTGCAGTTATTAAAAACTTTTCAGGGCTGGCCCTATGGACTAATGGTTAAATTCGCCACATTCCACTTTGGCAGCCCAGGTTCGCTTCCCAGGCACAGACCTACACCACTCCTCAGTGGCCAGGTTGTGGTGGTGATCCATACACAAAATAGAGGAAGACTGGCACAGATGTTGGCTCAGGGCAAATCTTCCTCAAGCACAAAGAGGAAGATGGCAACAGATGTTACCTCAGGGGGACTCTTCCTCAGCAAAAAAATAATAAAATAAAAAATTTCATGGTTTTCAGGAAATATAATCATATTTACGTTTTCAATTTCCTTTCTAATAAACTGAAAGAAAGAACATTTTAGGCTACTATTCTATATATTATTTTATAGTTAAGAATCATTAGTTATTCAATTAGTGGACACTATTATATTTTTCAATCTCCTTCAGTCTATCAGGAGAATTGTAAGATTATTTGAGGTTTTTAATCTACATTTCTTCATCCTTTTACTTTGAGGCTAAAAATGAATAAGCTATAACTCAGTAATACATACACCTCTCAGTGTTTACAGGGAAACTATCAAAACGCAGCGATGAAGGAAGGTACTATAGGATGGTTCTGTTGAAATGTCAGATGATTACTAGTGAAGCAAAACAGGAAACATTCTGTGTTCCTATACTTTTACCTTGTTTCCTAATGTCTTGCTATTACTTTCCCACCTCTTACTTGATGTAGTATGAATATGTATGGAGACCTCAAAAAATAAGTATTTAAAATTATTTGGAGCAAAATGATGTTATTACCAAGAAGTAGAAGTTAACCTCTTGTATAGTGACATAAAGTAAGATATTTTCTTATAACAATCTAGCCTATAATTCTAAAAGACTTCATTCCAAATCTCTCCATCTTATCTTAATGAGGTTTGAAAAAGTTTTATCCATTTTACTGGCTCCTTCAAGAAAATCACCTTTGAAATCCTTTCAACAGTTTTTGTTTTATTTTCTACTTTCTTGAGGCTACTCTTCATCTTTACTAATTGGTACTTCATAGCTTACTTTGTTGTCCTTTAATTAATGTTGTAATATGAGTACACATTCCTCTAATTTTAATCTTTATTTTTCAACAATGTAAGTATTTACTTCTGAGTAAGCTTTTGCTATGATGCATGCATAGACAATTTCTGATTTTCCTTTTAATTTCTTCTTTCACTGAGGGATATTTATTAAAAATGCTTAATTTCTAAGTTCTTGAGATTTTTTTGCTCAGCTTCTTTTTTTGAGTTCTAATTTTATTACGTTATGATCAGAAAATTGTGGCCAGTAAAATCTCTACTTTGTCTACATTGTTTATTTTATGGCCAAGGACATGAATTTTTTGTTTGTTTTCAGTAAATGCCTTGTAGTCATAAAGTATATTCTCGAAGGATGTAAGACTGAACATATATCTATTGAGTCAAATTTTATGAATTTATATTCAATTTCCCTATATCTTTATATATTTATTCAATTGGCCCCATTTTGAAGGAGAAATTTTGGCTACACCATTACTGTATTTTATCAAGTTATTACTGCAGCTCTAACGGGTTTTGTGCTTTACATATTTGACTGCAATATTTGATACTTTTAGGTATATGACCAAAACCTCTTCTACTTAAATTGTGCCTTTCATCAATTCATAATGTCTTTATATATTCTGTTTTGAACTTTTTTGTTTGTTTTGCTTGAAGAAGATTTGCCCTGAGCTAACTGTACCAATCTTCCTCTATTTCGTATGTGGGATGCTGCCCTGTGATGAGCTTGATGAGCAGTGTGTAGGTCTGCGCCCGGGATCTGAACCTGCAAACCCTGGGCCGCCAAAGTGGAGCACGCAAACTTAACCACTATGCCACTGGGTTGGCCACTGTTTTGAACTTTTAACTTCAAGTTCAACTAATTCTGTTTTGTGCTTTCAGAGCCCATCTGATTTGTAATAATAGCAACAAAGTTCTGCTTTCTTTTTCTTTGTTATCCCTTTCCTCATCCATTTATTTTTTTAAAACCTGATTTTTTTTAAAAGAGAGGAAATCATTTACCTGTCCATGATCCCATTCTTTTCACTATATTTTGGGGTAAACAATTTCATGTTTCTTATTACCACATTATGTCTTTATACTTTTATTAGGCATGTATCTATTCCTAAACTATTTTAATTTTGTTTTTTCATATTTTTCAAACTCACATAAATGGTGTCATTAGTACGTATCTTCTGCAACTTGCTTTATTGGTTCATATTAGGTTTATGAAAGTTAACTTTTGATAATTCATTTTCAAAGCTGAACACATATCAGCAGTAGGAATATATCTCAATTCATTTATCTGTTATCCTATTGATCTTTTATATTGTTTCCAACTTTTCTTTATTACTAACAAGGCTGCACTGAATTTATGCACATACACGAGAGTTTCTCTCAAGGAAAGAATTACTTAGTCATAGAGTATCAGCAGCTTCATCTTTTTGAAAATTGTCAAATTGTTCTTCAATGTGATTGCATCAATTATAAAATTTCACCAGTGATTTGAAAGTTTCTCTTATGCCTATCCTTGCCAACACCTGATAATGTCAAAAATTTTAAAGCTTACCATCCTAAAGTACATTAAATGTAATTTTTTTTTATTTGTACTTTCTTGATTGCTACTGAAGTTAAGTAACTTCCCACATGTTTATTGCCAATTCAGGTTTCTTCTTCAGTGCATTGACTGTTTAATTCTTCAGGTTTCCAACGGTTTTTCTCTTTCTTATTAGTTTGCATGATTTTTAATATATTCAGGATACAAATCCATTATATTCCAGATAAACTATACATATCTTATTTCACTTTGTGGCTTGTCTTCTCAGTTTTTTATGGTGTCTTTTAAGGCATTTTTTATTTTAATGGTGAAATTTACCCACTTTTCCTAGATGACTTATGCTTCTTTATTTATTGTTTTAGAAACCCTTTCTTAATCCAAGGTGATAACACTATTATTCTACACTTTCTAAGTTTTAAATTTTGCTTTTCAAACTTTTATTAGCTTTATTGAGATATAATAACATACCATAAAATTCACACACTTTGCAAGTGTACAATTCAGTGATTCCTTAAAACCCTTACAGAGTCATGCAATCATCATCACTGTCCAGTTATAGAACATTTTCATCATCCTAAAAAGTTCCCTTGTGCCCATTTGTAGTCAATCCCCATTCCCATCGCTAGCCCCATGTACCCACTAACCCGCATTCTAGACATTTCATAAAATGAAATCATATAATATGTAGTCCTTTGCATCTGGCTTCTTTCACATAGCATAATGCTTTTAGGCCTCATTAATATGATATAATCATATCATTAGTAGTTCGTTTCCTTTTAATTGTGCAATTAATATTCCACTGTATGGACATACAATATTTTGTTTATCCATTCAACAATTGATAGAATTTGGGTAGTCTCCAGTTTGTGGCTATTATGAATAATAGTACTAAGAACATTCACGCACAAGTCTAGGTACAAACACATGGTATCATTTTTCTTGGGCAGATACCTATCAGTGGAAATGCCAGATTATATAGTAAATTGTTCGATTTTTTAATGAAATTTGAAAACCCTTTTGGAACATGGCTGGAACATTTTACATTCCCATCAGCAATGCATGAGGATTCAATAAATTGTTCTATGTTGTGCTTTTGCTTTTATTCAAATCAAATTATTTTCTATTTTTCTTTGTGATGTCTTTTTCGACCCAGGGTTTATTTAGAAGTGTGTTGTTTACTTTGCAAATATCTAACAATTTCCCAAGTCTTTTTCTGTTGTTGATTTATAATTTAATTCTGTATGGTCAAAGAACATATTTTGTTTCATCTTAATTCTTTTAGATTTATTGAGACTCATTTTATGTTTTACAGTTCAATCCATAATATATTCTGAAGAATGTTACACATGCAATTGAAAACAATTCTGCTGTCTTTAGGTGGAGTTTTCTACAAATGTCAATATATTCTTCAATATGATGTTGAACAGGGGTAGTGAAGACATGCTTTCGTTAATTGTTAGTTATTGAAAGGGAATGCTTCTAAGATTTCACTACTTAATATGATTGTGATAAGTTTTGGGTAGGTCTATGTTATCAGGTTAAATAAATAGTTTTTTATTTGTGCTTTCCTAAGAATTTTTATGATGAATGGGTACTGAATTTTATCAAAAATTTTTGTATTATTATAATTATACAGCTATTCTTTAATTTGTTAATAAGTAGATCATATAAAAGATATCCTGATGTTAAACTACTCTTATATTCAGCACAAAATTGAGAACCTAGGGGAAAAAGGCAAAATATCTTTCTTTTTGGAATATAAATACAGCTATAAATTGTCTCCACTACCACTTAGGCCAACTCTCAGAAGTATAAATATACAAAGTTTTCAATATCTTTTGATTCTAAGTATTTATAATTTGAACAATGACTGCTTGTTATAAATTATTTAAAATATGTGTATTTCCATTTTCTTAGTTTTATTTTCATCACTGATTTCTTGTTTGCACTGTAGATGAGAAGTCATCTGTATGACAATAACTTATTTAAATTTATGGAGCCAATTTTATGGCCTCATTTAACAATCTGTACAGTTTTGTGTGTTCTTGAGAAGAATGTATATGCTAATCAAGCCATGGAGTTTTTGTTCAAATTTATATTGTTCATTTGTGATTGCTCTTGTAAAAAGAAGACCACATTAAAAATCTCTAAACTACTTTGATTTCTCTTTCAAATTTAGCCAATTTTGTTTCCCATACTTCACCTATGCTGTTAAGTGTATATGAATTTGAAATTGTTCTATTTTCCTAGTAAATTGTACCTTTTTCCTTACATGACACCCATCCTTCAAACTCAACTTTTTTGCCTCAAAGTTTATTTTGGTTTATTTAAACATTGGTCTACCAGGTTTTATCATTTAGTTTTTAAAATAAGCAGTACTTCTACTTGGGCAAAAAATAATGATGACATAAAAGGATACAGAGAGGTTTAACACCCAACTCATACCCTCTCTCTCTCATTCACACTCATACAGATAAAACATTTTTCTTGGTTTTTTATTTCCCTATCAGCTTCTCCCCTCACATACACTTTTAAATAAACTTTATTTTTTAGAGCAGTTTTAGGTGACAGCAAAACTGAGCAGAAAGTACTAAGAGTTCCCATATACATCCTGGCCCCAGGTACACATAGTCTCCCCCTTCTATCAGCATCCATCTCCAATGTAGTACATTTGTTACAAATGCCTATCATGGGTTTTTTCTCCTTAGCTTTATTGAGATATAATTGACATATAACACTGCATTAGTTTGACGTGTACAACATAGTAATTTGATATATGTATATACTGCAAAATGATTACCATAAGTTTAGTTAACATCCATCACCTCATATAGTTACAAAATTTTTTTCCTTGAGATGAAAACTTTTAAGATCTACTCTCTTAGCAACTTTCAAATATACAATACAGTATTGTTTACTATAGTCATCATGTTGTACATTACATCCCCAGAACTTATCTTATAACTGGAAGCTTGTACCTTTTGATTACATTCACTCATTTCCCCCCACCTCTACCCCCTGCCTGTGGAAACCACCAAACTGCTCTCTGTTTCTATGAGTTCAGTTTTTTTTTTAGATTCCATATACAAGTGAGATCATACAGTATTTGTCTTTCTCTGTCTTATTTCACTTAGCATTAAGCCCCCAAGGTTCATCCATGTTGTGACAAATGGCAGGATTTCTTTGTTTTTTATGGCTGAATAATCCATTATATAGAGAGAGTGATCTGTTCCCTCATGTTCACTACAGCATTATTTACAAATAGCCAAGACACAGGAACAACCTAAGTGTCCACATTTTCTTTGTCCATTCATTTGTCAATGGACCCATACATTGTTTCCATGTCTTGGCTATTTGTAAATAATGCTGTAATGAACATGGTGGTGCAGATATCTCTTTGATATAGTGATTTCATTTCCTTCAAATATATACTCAGAAGTGGAATTGTTGGATCATACAGTAGTTTTAATTTTTATTTTTTGAGGAACCACCATACTCTTTTCCATAGTGGTTGTACCAATTTACATCCACACCAACAGTGCACAAGGATTCCCTTTTCTCAAAATCTTCACCAACACTTATCTCTTGTGTTTTTGATAATAGCCATTATAAAAGATGTGAAGTGATATCTCAATGTGGTTTTGATTTGCATTTCCCTGATGATTAGTGATACTGAGTACCTTTTCATGTACCTGTTCACCATTTATATTTCTTCTGTTGGAAAAATGTCTATTCAGACCCTCTACTCATTTTTTAATTGGATTTTCTTGGCTAATGCATTGCATACATTCTTTATATATTTTAGATATTAATACTTATTAGAGATATGATTTGCATATATTTTCTCCCATTTTGTAGGTAGCCTTTTCACTTTGTTGATGGTTTCCTTTGCTGTGCAGAAACTTTTTAGTTTGATGTAGTCTCAATTGTTTATTTTTGCTTTTGTTGCCTTTGCTTTGGCTGTCAAATCCAAAACATCATTGCCAAGACTGATGTCAAGGAGCTTATCCCCTACATTTTCAGGACTTAGCTCAAGTCTTTAATCCATTTTGAGTTAATTTCTGCACATGGTGTAAGATAGAGGTCCAGTTTTCCCAATACCACTTCAATTTTTTTCATCAATGTCTTACAGTTTTCAGTACACAGATCTTTCACCTCCTTGGTGAAAGATTTAAATTTATTCCTAGGTATTTTATTCTATGAAATCTTTCATTCTTTTACCATATCCTTAACCTCCTTTCTTATTTGTCATCTTTGTCTCTTGGTGCTGCATTCTAGGTAACATCTTCATTTCTATCATCCAGTTCACCAATTCTTTCTTAAGTTTTATCTAATCTGTTTAACACGTACATGGAGTTGTTAATTTTAGGTACCATCTTTTCATTTCCAGAAGTTACTTTTGACTATTTTTTTAAAAAGCTGAATGGTTTGTTTCAACGTCATCCTGTTTCTTAAGAATTATGTCTTCTATTATGCTTGATTTTTATTTGTGGTATATGAGCATTTCCCTTACTTTTGTATCCAGCTATACATCTGAAAGGATTTACGTTATATTTTATCCAACATTTCTAAGTTTTTAGTAGCACACACTGAGTCAGGATATCTTGTTTTACCCATTATTTTTCTCCTCCAAGAATTCTTATTAGTCTCCTATTTTCTATGCCTTTATCTCTTCTCTCACTTTATATTTTTGGTCCATGCTTTGAAATCTTCTGGTCCACTAATTTGGGTGAATAAGGAAAAAAATCATGAGCCAATGGAGAATAACACCTTTGATTCTACTTGAATCTCAAATGCTCTTTTTAAAAATAAAATTCAAAGGTTCCACCATAGCCTCCACCACTAGTTCTACTTCACTGAATATACAGTTTGATGATTCTGTCTTATCTCCCATCTCTGGCTGCTAGGCCCCTTCAATGAGTTGTTATTTTTCATTTTCACACACTTGTGGTCAGATCTCATGGCTGTGAATTTTACATGATGGGATTCTCACAGGTTTTGTAAGGGAAAGATCCCCCTAAGCACACTGACTTGTATAATGTAAGTCCTGGAGCCAGCATCCTAGCAGTCCAGTAGCCCTATACTTCCACAAGTTCAAGGACAGGGAAGATTCATCCCATCGTTTCAGATACCTCTTGGCCTTCTAGTGGTCGCTTACATAAAGCCATTGTTACTATTCCTCTGAGGTGGGAGGGTGGAGGAGAGGAGAGAGACTGGGAGGCAGAGATCTCTGAGAAAAAAGAATACCCAAGATGTGCTGCTTTCTGGTCTTTACCTTAGGCCTCTAACATAGTTCTTCAGTTGAATGTCATTCCCATAGAAGAGAAAACTCCTCATCAGTTGTCTTGTTTTCTCTGATGGTACGCCAATATAACACCAAGTCTCATTTGTACCTGGTACACATAGGAACCAACATTTGGCCGAAGAAAGCCAAATAGCTTGGAATTGAGAGTAGATGAGAAGGAAACTTCTTTCCAACTGCCATAGTGCCAGAATCCACATCACTACTTTTTGTTAACAGACAATTAGCTCTGACAGAAAAACTGGACTAATTTCAAATAGTCCAAAAAGCAAAGAAGCCATTCGGTTAAACAACTGTCAACATATAACAGGCCATTAAATAACAACAATATACAGCAATTTGATTCATTTAACTACCAACAGTACATTTTATAGTGTGATTATCTTGGAGAATTCACCCAGAATTGATAATGTTTTAAGTTAAGACATTAGACAATCTTGGTTGAGAATTTTTATTTCCGTAGTGAACATTCAATAACATGTGCTTTAAAATTTTTATAAGCTAAAATTATCATAGCTGTATTATGGTACAGTACTAGGCCATTTTGATCATCTATTTGAACTATCTGTTAGAATTCTGTTCTGAGGATTACTGTAGTCAGGCCACCTCCATAAAGAAACAGTTTGGCTTTCTACTTAAGCATATATCCAAGTTAGGTTTCTCAATTTTATATCTTTTTTGGGGAAAGTTTTAAGATTTACAGGAAAGTTGAAAAGACAGTACAGAGTTCTCATATACTATTCACCCAGTTGCCTCATGTGTTAACATCTTACCTAACCACGGTACAACTGTCAAAACTAAGAAATCAACATAGGTACAATATGATTAACAAAACTACAGACTTTATTCAGATTTCACCAGTTTTCCTTAACAGCCTCTTTCTATTCAGGATCCAATCTAGAATACCACCTTTCATTTAGTTGTCATATCTCCTTAATCTTCTCTGGTCTCTAGCAGTTCCTTGTTTTTTACGACCATTAACAGTTTTGAAGAGTATTGGTCAAATATTTTTTAGAATGTCCCTCAATTTGGGGAGGTACAAGGCTTTCTCGTAATTGGACTAAGGTTGGTTTTTTTAAGAATACCACAAGATGAAGTGCCCTTCTCATCATATCATATCAGGAAGTACATGATATCAACATGACACATGACTAGTGATGTTAACCTTAATGGTGAAAAACACTGCCGGGTTTCACAATTCTATGGAAGTGAGCCAGTAAGTCCATCTCACATGCAAAGGAAGGAGATTTAAGTTTCATCTTCAGGAGAGGGGAGTAGATTCATATATTATTTGGAACAGATTTCTCAATTTTAGTGATAGATGATAGCTGTCAAACCCATCTCTAGTTCAGCTGACAATTAAAGTGTATGGATTATCTTGCAACCTGTATTCCAAGTACTTGACAGAAATTATAAACTAGGTATTAGAAGGGACCAACCCACGCAGACTTCAGTTTAGCTTCATCCATGGACCCAAGTCAGATTCACTACCAGACAACAATTCCTTCATACACAAACAAGATGCTGAGTTTGGGTGATATCTCAAAAGTTTTAAAGTTTCAAAGATGATTCTCTTAGTTTTTAGGTACATAATCAAACCATCTATAAACAATGACACCTCTTTCCTCTTAGCAATTTTATGTTTTATTTCTGTTTCAAATTTTGAATAACATATTGATAGGAATCATTTAGACTTAACTCTTTGTGTAGTTAAGTAGTTAAGTAAACAATTAATTTCACTGTTAGCCTCAGTCCTTTTGCTCCATCATTGCTCCAACTGAGAACTCTTCATTTTAACTAATCAGTCACTGATTTTATTCAATCTAACTACATTAGTAATAGAATTAGTAAAAATTTTTCCAAGATTTTAAGCTACTTGTTATTTTTAATATTTCTAGTTTTTTAACAATGTTTTTGTTGAAAAATTGTTTCAATAGGTAACATTCACATGGTTAAAATATTAAAATGACCCACATCCACCTTCATGTCCACCAACTCTCCATTAGGAGCCATTGTTCTTTTTTTTTAATGGTGATATTTTATCACTTATTTATTTTTATTTTTTTCAAGATTTTATTTTTCCTTTTTCTCCCCAAAGCCCCCCAGTACATAGTTCTGTATTTTTAATCATGGGTCCTTCTAGTTGTGACATGTGGGACGCCACCTCAGCATGGCTTGATGAGCGGTGCCATGTCCGCGCCCAGGATTTGAATGGGTGAAAGCCTGGGCCACTGAAGCCGATCACATGAACTTAACCACTCGGCCACGGGGCCTGCCCCCAGGAGCCATTGTTCTTGATTTCTTGTCTCTTACGACTTCTATTAGGTATTTCTCACTGCTGATATACAAAGTACTATACTCTTATATTCTCTTTTTTATACAAAAACAACATCCAATACATACCCATCTATTTATTTTTAATCATTTAACAATACAGTTGTGATATCTGTATACAGAGTGTTATCTCATTGGTTTTCTTTTATAACTGCATAGAATTCCATTTAATAAATGAACCATAATTTATTTAACAAGAAATTCAAGACTTTTTTTCTAAGCTTTAGCATCAATAAACAATACAACTATGAATAACTCTAAATAGCTATCATTTCACGTGTGTACAAATGATGAACTGCTGGGTTGAAAAGTATATGTATTTGTAATTTTGACAAACATTGATCAAAATTAATAAATTGTATTCTACATGGGGTTATACCAATTTATGCTCCAGGCAGCAATGTGTGAGGGTGCTTGCTCTCCCCACAACCTTGCTAACGGAGTATTGATTTTGAGAATTCTGTCAATCTAATATGTGAAAAAATGGCATCTTTAGTTTCAGACTATACTTCCTTTATTACAAGCATAATTCAGCTCCTTTCAAATGTTTATATGTCATGTGTATTTTCCTTTATAAGCTGACCATTCATATCCTTCGCCTATTTTTCTACTGGGTTATCTTGTCAATTTCTAGGGAAAGTTGTACAAAGTTATCATGTAATATTCCTTTAATTTTCTCAGTTTCTCTGTTAGTTACGGAAATTATCATTCACTTTGTACATTCATATTTTGCCCTTTCCTGAGTTGCTTAATGATGATATCCATTTCTATCATGATTTTTAAAAATCAGCTTTTTAAATGATTTTCTGTCTTCTAAATCAATTCCTACTTTTCTATTTATTAATTACTTCCATTTATTTGGTTATTCTTTTTCTAACTTTTACATTTTAATTCTTTATTTCTGTGTTTCATTTTTTATTGACCTACGGTCTGGATATTCCCCTAAGCACTTCTTTAACTGTATCCTATAGGTTTTTTGAAGTTGTTTTCTAAAAACTCCACAATTTCAGTGCACATTTTCTCTTTGACACAAAAGTTGTTTAATAAATTTTAAATTTCTAGGTAGAAGAATCTTTGGTTTATAATTTTGTTCCTATCTTCTAATTTTACTGCATATTAAAAGACAATCTGTTCCTTTTTTCTTCCGCATTTTGGAATTTTTCTTTGATGCCTACTACACCAGGTCAAATTTTCATGAATACTCCATGGGCACTTAAAGTTATATTCTTTATTAACATGGTACTGAGTTCAAACTATATTAATCAGATTTACCTTATTATTTAGATTACTTTTCCCCTCAACTTCTTATGAACTGAGGTGAATTAAAGCTTGTTTTAATGTTTTAAACTATTAGTGACTGTCTGTTTCTCCTGTAATTTTTATTTCATAAAAGTTTCACCCTTTAATATTATAAAGTATCCTTTCTAATACTGTTTATTGCTTTTTGGCTTATAATTTGTCCAATATTAAGATCATGACTTCTGCTTTTTTTATTTGTATTTGTGGTATACCTTTTCTCATCCTTTTATTTTCAGCCTTTGTAAATCACTTTGCTTTTTAGTATGTTTCTTGTATATAGAACTGGGTTTTACTACTGTGATCAATTTTGATTTTTTTTCTTCTAATAGGTGATTTGCAAAAACTTTTACATTTATTTTTTGGCAGATATGTTTGGTGTTAGATATGTCATATTTTATGTTATGCTTCATGATTTTTATAGATTTTTTTAAGACTTCCATTATATGTATTGTTCTTAGTTTTATTCATATAGTTCTTCAATTATCTTGAAAGCATTACAATTTTGTTGAACTGCTTATCTTTGTAACTGTAAAGGATTAAGATGTCTTTTACGTGTTTAGAAAGAATATTTCCTTACTATGAGCAATAATAAAATCAACATATTTACTCTTAATTTTTCCTCTCTCCTATATCATCAAATTTTAGTCAATAGGCCTATATTTCTAATATTTCATTTGTCAGCTTACATGGATATCCTTTCACTCTTTAGACTTAGTCCACTTTCTTTCTTTCATTAATCCTTTCCCAATTGATTATAATTGTAGCATTTCTACCTTACTAGGGCATATAAAAAGTAAATTCTCATCTGGTACTCTAACCCAAACATTTGTTTTAGTCTTAGTTTTAGTGTTAAATTAATTCAGTGTTTACCAGTAGTCCTTAGCTGTAGTCTGTCCATGCAATACCAATTGGCTCAACTTCCTCCCCCAGAAATTTTCTCAAAAATTATTCAGAAAAAGCAGTCCCTTGACTGGTTAAAAATTGTTTGGTAGCACATTTTTCACTTAGAAGATACTTTGGCTCCCAGTTTCTTCACTTGAATATCTGTGGTTGTTCTACAGTTTTTGTATTGAAGGTTGCTGTAGAAAAGTCTAAGGCCAGACTCAATTTTTCCCCTTATTTGTGCACTGCTGAACAAAGGATTTTTTACTTATATTTAAATCCAATAGTATACTTTCCTGCTGACCCTTTCAGGAAAATTTTCCCCGGTACACAGTATGCACCCTTTTAAAATGGATGGCAGAATCGTATATGAGGACCTCACTGGCTTATAGTTTTAAATATTTAGTTAGTTAAATCATTTTGCTTTTCTTATTTGGAAACTCCATTTATGCCACTGTTGGAACTTCTGTGCCTTCTGTATCAATCATTTTCTCTTAAATCCTCCTTAACTCATATTTTCATCCATACATATTATTTGCTTTGTTTTCATTTTTATCTTCTGTGTATCTTACTATGCTATCCACAGAGTTTATCTTCCTTTGAGCTTCTTCTAATTTCATTTTTATTTGTGTGATAGTTTTTTTCCTCCAGTGTTTTGCAAAAGTTTTATTGGCTCATGATTTAACACTTCGATGTTATCCTACCATTTCTTCCCACTTCTTGAAATTCTGTTTAGTAGTCGTCCTTCATTAGAAGCAATTCATTTATTTCTTACTTTTTTAATTCATGGTAAAAGTTTTAATCACAATTATTATACTCCATAGTAATATTTTTCCAGCGAGTATTCTTCATCTACTGATTAGCTTTGCTTATCTTTTCGATTTTTCTATATATATTTTTGTGTGTGTGTATGAGGAAGACTGTCACTGAGCTTTTTTGTGTGTATGAGGAAGACTGGCACATCTGTGACAATCTTCCTCTATTTTATGTGAGATGCTGTCACAGCATGGCCTGACAAGCAGTGCTAGGTCTGCACCTGGGATCCGAACCTGTAAACCCTGGGCCACCAAAGTGGAGGGTGTCAACTTAACCACCATGCCACTGGGTCAGCCTCTTCCATGTTTCTACATTTTTAAATGTGTTTTCTTGACAATTTTTAAGAGGTTGCATCTAGGGCTCAAATCTTTTATTATTTTTCTAGACAAGTTCTTTTCCTTTATCAAAGTTGAAAGATCCTTATCTCTTAATATTAAAAGTACATATGCTTCTCTTTCCCAATATTCTATCACCTAGTAGACTCACAGTTCCTCACATATGCGTAAATCTTTTGTACACTCTTGGCTTTGTGGAACTATTCCCAATATCTATAATATCTCTATTCTCCCTTACTTGACTAATGATTTGGTACCAAAATGCAAATAATATCCACTCTTCTACACTATTTAGCATATGAGAGATGTTCTATCTGGATTTTGTGCAGTTTTCACTACTGTTATCAACAAAGTCTTGGTAAACTGCAACATCAAAAAGAATTGGCAATACTGAGGTCCTGAGAGGAACCCCACTTAGCAATACTAAAGGACAACACTACTTTCTTGGGCTCATTATATATATAGAAAATGGATGTAAACAAGAATATTCATGCACTGGAAAACACAGTATGAAAAATACCCATTATACCAGCAGATGATTTTGAAAAGTATTTGAGTTTTGGCCTCTGGGAGAAAAAAAAGAGATATTCTAGGATCTTCAAATCACAAAAGTAACCAATAAGCCTCAGTGTCAGAAAAGAAAACAAATGATAAAATACTGACTTAGCATGTAAACAAAAGAGCAGCTCTCAGGGAGACCTCAATATACATGGTATATTCCCTGTGTCAATAAAGTTTCACTGAAATCATATCCATATGTCTTTTATTTTATTTGATGAAATATTTTATCACATCCTGAAAATGAACAATAATCTTGTCAGCAAGCAAATAGAAATAAACTATATTATTTAAATGTGATTTTGTTCTATAATCTACTATTAACAAAACATACTTCTATAAAATATTTTTACAACTTTTACCACAGGAAGCTATTATTTTCCACTGTAAGATTATTCCAGTCATATTCATATGTTACATTAGATACAAAACTGGTAAAAATACAATTTCAGTAGATATTTCTACAATTCATTATGAAAATTTCAACTTACTTGTGACCTAAATGCTTCAGAAAGTATCCCAGAACCTTCAGAGCTTGAACCCAAATACTTTCACTTTTTGAAGCCAATAATTTGTAGATTACTCTAAAAAGTATAGAAAGAAATAATCTTTTAAGCACTTATAAATATAAAAAATATAAGCACTGTATACTTTACCAATAAATTATATATAAAATATAAAATGCTTCTCAGGATTTTAAATTCTTTGGAAAAATTAAAAATCAGCACAATTTTCTTTAAACCTGGCTTTCAAATATATACTCAAAAGGGCAATGTGATTGCTTGTTTATAAGTATTGCCTCCCAGCACACTGAGCAAAAATTCTTAATTTTAAGATACATGCTTACTTAAGACATATTTCCTCTTTTATTAGAATTGCCTCCAACATTTATACTTGATGACCTTTTTTTCTTTGTTATGGCTACCTGAACCACAGGTAGATACCTGCCCAATTATTTTTCTTTTCTGAAAATCTGGTATGAGATCTAAGAAACAATATTCAGTCTTCGTTGGGCTCTTGAATTAGGAAATTAATCAAAATAGAAACTATAGGACAGCCCTGTTTTTTTCACATAGGTGAGTTTATATACAGAAGGAAGAATAAAGATGCTATACAGGATGTGGCAGAGAATGCAAACTTCTTTCCTGATAGCTTTCCAATTGCTGGTTCCTACACTAAAGAGATTTCTATAACAAACACATTATCCTCTTTTTACTTAAATTAGTTTGAGACATTTTCTGTTACTTGGAGCAAAAAAGTCTCTACTAACACATAACCTAACCTAATCTATACAGTCACTTCAAATACTACATAAGAGCAGGGTCACATTTATTATAATATTGATAGATACTCTGGAAATTTTATGCCATTTTTTCCAAAAAATAAAAGTAAATATTTTTTCTATAAGGTAGAAGAGGGCAGTAATAACTGTATTCTTTTGCAACTAATTCTAGAATTTAACAAGATTCTCTAAGGGTTGCAGCGGTGACAATATAAAATTAAAACGTGCTTTATTAAATATATTTTTTAAAAAATAAAATGTCATTTTATATGTTGAAGGTAAAGTAATCTAGGCTAAACAAAAACCTCGTAATAGAAGATGCAGTATAATTTTCATATCATTTCAGTGACATTAACAAAGGGGAACGAATAACAAAGTTAATGACATCCATTTTATGTTTAATAGTAGCTTATACTATTAAAAAAGAAAATAATATAGTGTTGATATTGCTTCTTTTTTTGCACTACTCTCTGAAGAACAGACTATGAAAGTTATTTCCTTTGGAAGATGATTTTTTTCAAAAGCCTCAAGTTCCTAAATGAATATGCATTGACAGTGAAATCTATTTTCAGAACTTTAAGGACCAAGATCAGTAACGAAAGAAGACAAGTACAGGAATAGGAAAGTACAAGAATAGGAAGTTTAAGAATAGGAAAGTTATAGATGTCAAAAAAGAAATATTCAGGAAATCATAAGAAAGAACATTCAATGGCAAAAATAATCTTGAGAACTACAGTAAAAGCTCACAGCCTAAAAACATGACCATAGGCAGACATGGAATGAGAAACTCCTACAGAATTCCTATTCTCCAGAAATAACTTTGAGTTGGAGGGAAAGAATAAGATCCACCCTGAATCAAGAGAAATTATAGTTGACATTTGAAACATGAAAACATCTAGGGCCATCACACATCTACACTACGTAGGATCTTATTCACAATTAGACAAGCATTTCTTACAAAACCAGATACAGACACGGGACTGCAATAGAGTATGAATAGGAAAATTATTGACAAATCAGTTATGAATGCTTACTTGTAATATAATAAGATAGGTGAATCCTAATTCATCTGCTCAAACTTACTATATTCAGCCAGAAAATTATCTAAACTATGTGAGACAAGCAGTTATCTATTCTTTTCTTCAAAGACTTTCAGATATAAAAATACCACATTTTTAGCTATTCAGTTCAGTGTTGTATTATCACAAGGTGTTTCTTAAGTCCAGTTAAAATATTACCAGAATTAAATTAAGTTTATTCTTTGTGTTTATTTCATACGTATGAATTATAACCAATCAAAATTTTCCCCAGAAAACATTTCATAGAAAACTGTTACCCTTTGGTACCTATTTTCTAGGGTACAGACTTTTAAATGTTTTCTAATAACCCTACTTTTTCTATCTTTTAAGCCAGAGCCTACATACTCCATACTTTTTTGAAGTGGAAACATCGAAGTAGCGAATTTTCCATCTTTGTTTTGAAAATACTGGTCAGAATGTGACATATTCAGCTGGTGTTAACCATGAGCAAGCAGGCCTTTGTATTCATTATGCCTAATCAATCCTTTCATATCATACATTTAAAGTACTATTTCAGTCCCCTAAAGATCATACCAAATAGCACTCTCTTTTGTAAGATCGTATTTCCAGTGTGTCAAAATAACGCAGAATTCTATTGCTGCATTTCACAGCAATAACCAATCTAAGGTTGGTATCATCCACAAGGCTGATAAGAATATTTTCAATTAATTCACTTAATTAATCAGTTAAGATAACAAAAATAAAGCAGATACTAGGATCTAAGTTCAAGGATACTAAGTGTTCACTCTAAATATAATTTAAAAAGAATGAGTGTAATTATATTATTATGTTGAACCACATGAAATTGCCATTTTTGGTAAAATTAGTTAAGTATCAGCAGCTTCACACAGTTCAATATCATAGTAAGAAAATATTTGTAGTTGTTAATAATTAAATGTATAATCCTCTAAAGGATCCATAAAAGATGAGCAATCCCATGGACTGTAAACTTATATGTAATAGTGATGTCAGAAGTTGGATATCCATATAGAAATTAAATGATTGCTTCTCTGATTTGAAAAGGAGTCCTTCAAGTGTAGAAAGTTGTTATTTGCTGATACAAATGGCCAAGTAAAAGAAATACTAACAAAATCCCTTGACAGTTATTGACATACTATTTCCAATCTCTTTTTATAACCTGTGGAAGTTCACTGAGTTGCACAGGACATAACCTAGATTCCTTGTTCATTTTAGTAACAGACTCCAGAAAAATAAAGAGAGAGAATCCTTAAGGGGTTAGGTTATAGGTTTAAGTTCATGAGAATACTAATCAAGAAAATATGCTTCACTTATTTACATAATTACTTTACAATCACCAAAACTAAAGCTAGTTTTCAAATTCTCCTGGTTTGGCCTCTTGCTGCAAACATCTTTCTGTTATTCCCACCGTGACCACCAATGCCCCAGCTCAACATCCCTAACACTGATGAATAAAATAATCTCTCTACTGATCTCGCTGAATCAGTACTGTCCCCTTCCAACTCATTTTCTACACTGCTGATTATAAACCTAATAAAACGGAAATCTGAGTAAATCACTTCCCCATTCAAAATTCTTTACCTTTCATCACTAACAGAATATAACCTAAACTTACCATTATATGAACCTTCCAAATCTGGCCACTATCTAGCTCTAGAGCCTAAACTCATATAATTTTCTTGTGCTCTCTTTTGCTGAAATACACCATGCTTCTTCTTGTCTTCTTGCAAAAAAATTTGCTCTTCCCACTACCTGAAATATCTTTACAATAGCAACAACAATTTAATTACTCTTGTTGAGATCTGAGACCCATTTTTTATACACTACATGTTTCCTTGAATACTAGAAGATTAATAGCAGCTCTGTCCATTTATTCCCTTCTTATGTATAAGACTTTGATATATTTATTCAAAAGTTCATAAAATAGAGGTTATTGTAGGAAGCACAATTGTACTCAATTAAAGTCTATTAATAATACTAATATTATAATCATACCTTATTCCATTTCTTTGATCAAATGCTGGTATCATTGAGGCTGGGTGTTCTGACATTAAAGCCACTAGTAACTGTAACACATCATGAATATTTTCATCCTGCATAATAAGGACCACCAATATTTATTTAGTTAAAATTTTACTCTAATGCTTTGAATAAAATAATTAAAATAGAAGACCCAAACCATGTCCTACCTCATGCATTGTAAGTAGATAATTTAATATACTCTGAAGTTCATCTTCCTTGACCCCTCGATCCTAATTTAAAAAAAAATTATTACTTAATTTAAATCTAAGATTAAAGCTTTAATATTAAGACAGGCATCAAAATGATCATTTAAAAGAAAATAAGAACTTAAAAGTAGTGATATTTTAATTAAAATATCTAACTACTTCATAATTCACAGGCTGTATTACTTGAAGTTAAATAAATATTTAGAAAATTGTATCTATTCTTTTCAAGTTGCTAATATATGATTGATCTTTACTATCAAAAGTTAGTATATTTTGATCATCTAAATGTATTTATATCACTATTTTCTAACCATTTATTCTTTTCTTAAAGTAATGCAAATTACTGCAAGATTACAATACCAATTGCTATGTATTTTACCTTTGTTTTCCATTTGTCTTTATCTGAATCTTTTAAAAATCCTACTTTGATAAAATACGTAATGTAAGCCTTCTTATACAAGAACACAGATCATTTTATAGAGTAAAATCTTTAAGCTCAATTCTTATGCATATGTTCCTTGTCCACTTCTGTTATATCCTTTAGTGTGGACAATCACAAAGAGTATTTAATAAACAATGAAGTTCAACAAAAGTTAATACTAAGATTTACAGAATTTTGAAAGCAATTCATGAATTAAAGGTAGTTACTACTAATTTTACAACAATGATTTTAAACTATGCCAAAAATTTCTTCTCAACTAATATATTTCAATTTTGAATTATGTAAAATTCTTTTACCTTTAGTATGAGCTGTTTCAGAAAAAGTAGCATAAATGCCCGTAGTGATATAATTTCCTTTTGTGATGGCCGGGGACCATCTAGAATAAAACAGAAAACGAGAGGAAAAAAATGGGGGAAAAAAATCCTCATGATATTCAATAAGCTTAATGAAATTATGTTGGGATACTATGGAATTCTTTAAATTATATTTATTATAATTACAGTATTTTTAGTATTAATGCTATATAATTTCAATAATATCAAAGAAGATAAATATTAATTTTCACATTTTTGGCAATTTCAAATTATTCAGTAAACATCAAATTTGGAAGAAAGAATTACTTTTTAAAAAACTATAATATATTACTATCCATTGATAAATGTACAATCAAGTATTTATATGGATACTTTTCCCTACATTTATTAACTTTGTACTTCCCTTTTCCCCCTCAAATCCAAGTTTTCCCAATGTTTCCTCCATCCTCATATTAAATCTGTCTTCATTTAAAGGTCATCTTCATTTCCACCCCATATATTATATAATAAAGCACAGAAAGGTGACACTCTATTGTAATTACTTGTTTTGCAGCTTTTTTGTTCCACGTTACTTCTACATACCAAATACGTATTATAGTGAACTCTGAATAAATGCTTCTGAGTCAATAAATGAACAAAGTATAATATATATCCAATCCATCATAACATCTGAATTTCAAAGAAATTAACTGAAAATATTTAATTATCAATAACAATGAGAATATGCAGTGATATATGTAATAAATATGATACACAATAATGAAACTATACCTTTAAAAATGTAACTAGAACCACGAAAGTCTTTAAACATCAAGACTTTCTTGAAGCAACCAGGATTTATACAGCTTCTCTACAAATTTTAAAACTACAATCCCATTATGTATAATTTATAACAGCTGCTTAATAACTCAACAATATTCACATGCAGATTATTACATCTCAAAACAAATTATCACTCAAACAATCCATTTCATCTACTCTTGAGAATGAAATCTTTTTCCTATTTTCCAGACTCTGCCCTCCACATTTTCTGCTCCACTCCTGTTAAAAGTGTACAAAGTACCCTTTCCCTCCATACCAACAGTTGGTATTAGGTTTTTTAAATCTTTTTCATTGTGAAATATAGCACACATTACAGAAGATAAAATGTGTGACTTAATGAATTATAAAATAAACACCTGTATAACCACTTTTTAGGTCAAGAAACTGAATATTGACAGCAGCCTGGCAGGGAAACCCATCAACCACTGGTGTGCAGGTAAAGGAACTGCACAGAGTAGAAGGGTGAGGTCCTGATTCATATCATTTGCAGATTTCTGATTTCTTTTACATAAATTCTCCCACCATAAGTGATTTCAAGTTCAAGCTACCAGTGGTTTAACAACCAGCTCATAACATCTCTGAATACTTAATAATTGGTTGTGGTACCAGCCTACTCCAGCATACTAAAGCCCTCACCCTACCCAGTCCTCATCTGTGAGCCACATTCCCCATCCTGACGGTATCCCCGATTCCATCCCAGTAGAGATGGCCATTATCTTAGAAATAACTTCTTTACTATTATTTATAATTCTGCCATCACTTAATTAAATTAGAAAAGTTTTATACTATCTTTGTGCATCAGTTTTTTCTTTTATTATTAGGATGAGGATAATAATAGGGCTTATGTCATCAGATGTTTTGTGAGGATTAAATGAATTAATATATGCAAAGGAATGAGAATAGTGCCTGGTACATTTTAATTGTAAGCAGTCAGTAAATGTCATCTATAATTACTATTGTCATATACTGCACAATGTAAACAGCATGTTGCAGAAAAACATATACTCATGTGTGAGTTTTGTGTATATGTATGATATGAACCCATATTTTACAAAATAAAACAAATAGATTTATCTTAAAAACATAAAACTGAGTGACAAAACAAATCACAAATGATACCATTATGTAAAATACAGAAGCTAAACAATCAACTACTTAGGAATACATACATAAATAGCAAAGGAGTAAAGTATAATAAAAAATAATAAGCCCTCAAGTAAAGAAAACGCATAATAAACATAAAATTGAGGACGGGGTTATCTCTATGAATCGGAATGGGAGAAAGACGTGACCAAAGATAGGTACACACAGGATTACGGTAATGTTCTATTGCTTAAACTTAGTGATGTTTATAAAAGGTTCATTATACATTTACATGTATAATACCATTTTCTGTTTCTGATGTATTCAAAAGAAATCTTTGAAACACCTATAACATGAAGCACCTATGTATATGAATGTGAAAGTACGTGTTTGCATGAACAGAGAAAAAGAGGTGGAAAAATATACAAGACTAGTAATTCTGGCTATATGGCAGAGCATTAACATTTTTTATTATTACTATTTTATTGAGGTCATAATGGTTTATAACATTGAGAAATTTCAGAACATTACTATTTATCAGTAATTGGTATAGACTGCATCGTGCTCACCATCAACAGTCTAATTTTTATCTGTCACCATATAATGTGCCCCTTTACTCCTTTCACCCACTCCCCCAACTGCCTTCCCCTCTGGTAACCACTAATCTATTCTCTTTGTCCATGTGTTTGTTTATCTTCCACATGAGTGACATCATGTTATGTTTGCCTTTCTCTGTCTGGCTTATTTTGCTTAACATCATACCCTCAAGGTCCATCCATGTTGTTGCAAATGGGATGATTTTGTCTGTTTTTACGGCTGAGTAGTATTCCATTGTATATACATACACCACATCTTCTTTACCCATTCCTCAGTTGATGCGCACTTGGGTTTCTTCCACATCTTGCTTATCATGAATAACACTGCAATGAACACAGTAGTGCATAAGACAATTTGAATTGTTGATATCAAGTTTTTGGATAAATACCCAGTAGCGGGATAGCTGGGTAATATGGTATTTCTACTTTTAATTTTTTGAGAAATCTCCATACTGTTTTCCACAGTGGCTGCACTAGCTTGCATTCCCAACAGCAGTCTATCAGGGGTGCCTTTTCTTTAGATCCTCTCCAACATTTGTTATTTTTTGTCTTCGTAATCATAGCCATTCTAACAGATGTACGGTGATATCTTATTGTAGTTTTGACTTGCATTTCCCTAATGATTAGTGATGTTGAACATCTTTTCATGTGCCTGTTGGCCACCTGTATGTCTTCTTTGGAAAATGTCAGTTCATATCCTCTTCCTATTTTTTGATCAGGTAGATGCTTTTTTGCTGTTGAGTTCTTCATATACTTTGGAGATTAACCCCTTGTCAGAGATATGATTTGCAAATATATTCTCCCAGTTGGTGGGTTGTCTTTTCATTTTGTTCACCATTTCCTTTGCCTTGCAGAAGCTCTTTAGTCTGATGTAGTCCCATTTATTTATTTTTTCTTTTGTTTCCCATGCTTGAGTGGACATGTTATTCGAAAACACGCTGCTAAGACCAATGTCAAACAGTGTAATGCCTATATTTTCTTCTAGGAATTTTATGGTTTCAGGTCTTACATTCAAGTCTTTAATTCATTTTGAGTTAATTTTTGTGTATGTTGTAAAATAATGGTCTACTTTCATTCTTTCGCATGTGGCTGTTCATTTTTCCCAACACCATTTATTGAAGAAACTTTCCATTCTCCATTGTATGTTTTTGGCTCCTTTGTTGAAGATTAGCTGTCCATAGATGTGTGGTTTTATTTCTGGGCTTTCAATTCCGTTCCATTGATCTGCATGTCTGTTTTTGTACTAGTACCATGCTGTTTTGATTACTATGGGTTTGTAGTATATTTTGAAGTCAGGGATTGTGATGCCTCCAGCTTTGTTCTTTGTTCTCAGGATTGGTTTTGCTATTTGAGGTCTTTTGTTGTTCCATATAAATTCTGGGATTCTTTGTTCTATTTCCATGAAGAAAGTCATTGGGATTTTGATTGGGATTGCACTGGATCTGTAGATTGCTTTGGGCAATATGGACATTTTAACTACATTTATTTTACCAATCCATGTGCATGGAATATCTTTCCATTTCTTTATGTTATCCTCGATATCTTTCAATGTCTTATAGTCTTCAGTGTATAGATATTTCACCTCCCTGTTTACATTTGTTCCTAGATATTTTATTCTATTTGTTGCGACTGTAAATGGGATTGTATCCTTGAGTTCTCTTTCTGTTAGTTTGCTATTACAGTATAGAAATGCAATTGATTATTATAAGTTGATTCTGCACACTGCCACTTGTTGTACTTGATTATTTCTAATAGTTTTCTGATGAACTCTTTAGGGTTTTCTATATATAGAATCAATTTGTATGAAAACAGTGAGAGTTTCACTTCTTCATTGCCTATGTGGGCTCCCTGTGAATTTGGATATGTTACATTTCTTTTTCTTGCCTAATTGCTCTAGCCAAAACTGCCAGTACTGTGTTGAATAAGAGAGGTGAGAGTGGGCACACTTGTCTTGTTCCTGTTCTCAGAGAGATGGCTCTTAGTTTTTCACCATTGTGTGTGATGTTGGCTGCAGGTTTGTCATACATGGGCTTTATTATGTTGAGGTACTCTCCTTCTGTACTCATTTTGTTGCAAGTCTTTATCATAAATGGATGTTGGAGCTTGCCAAACACTTTCTCTGCATCTACTGAGATGATCATGTTATTTTTATTCCTCATGTTGATTGATTTATGGATGTTGAACCATCCCTGTATCCCTAGTATAAATCCCACTTGATCATGGTGTATGATCCTCTTAATGTATTGTTGAATTCAATTTCCCAACATTTTGTTGAGGATTTTTGCATCTATGTTCATCAGCAATATTGGTCTATAACTTTTCTTCTTTGTGTTGACTTTGTCAGGTTTTAGGATCAGGGTGATGTTGGCCTCACAGAATGAGTTAGGAAGCAATCCATCTCTTTCAATTTTTTGGAATAGTTTGAGAAAGATAGATAATAAATCTTCTTTGAACCTTTGCTAGAATTCTCCAGAGAAGCCATCTGGTCCTGGACTTTTGTTTTTGGAGAGGTTTTTGATTACTGTCTCAATCTCTTTACTTGGGACTGGTCTATTCAGATTCTCCAATGCTTCTTAATTCAGTTTTGGGAGGCTGTATGATTCTAAGAATTTATGTACTTCTTCTAGGTTATCCAATTTGTTGGCATATAGTTTTCCATAGTATTCTCTTATAATCCTCTGCATTTCTGTTATATCCATTATAATTTCTCCTCTGTCATTCCTAATCTTATTTATTTGAAACTTTCTCTTTTTTTCTTACTGAGTCTGGCTAAAGGGTTTGTCAATTGTGTTTATCTTCTCAAAGAACCAGCTCTTTGTTTCATTGATCCTTTCTAGCATTTTTTTGTTTCAATTTCATTTATTTCCACTCTAATTTCTATTATTTACCTCCTTCTACTGACTTTGGGCTCTGTTTGTTTTCTGCTTCTGTTAGGTGTAGTTTAAGATTACTCTTTGATACTTTTCTTGTTTTTTGAGGTGGGCCTGTATTGCTATGAATTTCTCTCTTAGAATCGCTTTTGCTGCATCCCATAAGAGTGAGTATGATTTACTTCCATTTTAATTTGTCTCCAGACATTTTTTAATTTCTCCTTTGATTTTTTGATTGATCCAATGGTTGTTCAGTAGCATGTTGTTTAGTCTCCACATATTTGTCACTTTCCATGCTTTTTTCTTATAGTGGATTTCTAGTTTCCTAGCATTATGGTGAGAAAAGATGTTTGATATGATTTGAATCTTCTTAGATTTATTGAGGCTTGCCTTGTTTCCCACTATATGGTCTATCTTTGAGAATGGTCCATGTGCACTTGAGAAGATTATGTATGCTGTTGGTTTTTGATGGAGTGTTCTATATATATATATCTATTAAGTCCATCTAGTCTAATTTTTCATTTAATTCCATTATTTCCTTGTTGACTTTCTGTCTGTATGATCTATCCATTGATCTAAGTGGGGTGTTGAGGTCCCCTACTATTATTGTGTTGCAGTTAATTTCTGCCTTTAATAGGTCTGTTAATAGTTGCCTTATGTACTTTGGCACTCCTGTGTTAGGGGCATACATATTCATAAGTGTTATGTCCTCTGGGTCGAATGTCACTTTTATCATTACATACTTCCCCTCTTTCTCTTTCATTGTCATTTTTATCTTGAAATCTGCTTGGTCTGATATAAGTATGGCAACACCTGCATTCTTTTGTTTGCTATTCCTTGGAGTATCATCTTTCATCCCTTCACTCTGAGCCTGTTTGTTTCTAGAGCTATGATGTGTTTCCTGTAGACAGAATATTGTTGGGTCTTGCTTTTTAATCCATCCAGCCACTCTGTGTCTTTTGAATGGAGAATTCAATCCATTTACGTGTAGAGTATTGATATACGAGGGCTTAATATTGCCATTTTATTTCTTGTTTTCTGGTTGTTCTATATTTCCCTTGTTTGTCTTCCTGTGCATTTCTGACTGCCATTTTAGTTTGGTGATTTTCTATGATGGCTTTTTCACTTTTATCTTTTTTCATCACTTGCATCTCTGTTCTGATTTTTTGTTTAGTGGTTACTATGAGGTTTGCGTAAAAAGATATCATAGATGAGATAGCCCATTTTCTGATAGCCTCTTATCTCCATCAGCCTAAGTAGATTCCATCTCTGTCCTCTTTTTCGTCTAAGTTGTTGTCACAAATTATTCTGTTTTGTGTTGTGAGTTTGTGATTAAACTGAAGTTTCTATACTTATCTTTGATGCTTTCCTTCTATCTTTAACATTATAATTAAGTGGTTGCTAACCTGTTCTAACAGAGAGTTGCAATTTTCTGATTTTCTCTATTTCTCTCCTTGCTCAAGGCTTTGTAAACCTTTTCCTTTTTAATCTGGTATGAGGGCATTCTTGATCATTTCTTTTAGGGTGGGGTCTCATGGTGAAGAACTCCCTCAGCTTTTGTTCATTTGGGAAAGTTTTTTTCTCCATCATTTTGAAGGATAGATTTGCTGGATAGAGACTCTTGCCTGAAAGTCTTTGTCTTTCAGTATTTTGAATATATCATTCCACTCTCAGGTGGCCTATAATGTTTCTGCTGAGAAGTCTACTGAAAGCTGGATAGAGTTTCCTTTGTAGATTCCCTTCTGTCTTGCTGCCTTTAATATTTTTTCTTTGTCATTGACTTTTGCCAGTTTAACTAACATATGCCTTGGAGAAGGTCTTCTTGCATTTTTGAAATTATGTGTTTTATTGGCTTCATTTACTTGTAATTCCAGTTCATTCTCTAGGTTTGGGAAAGTTCTCAGCTAGTATTTCTTGAAGAAGCTCTCTGCACCTTTCTCCCTCTAGAATATGTATAATCTTTATGTTACATTTCCTAACTGTGTTGGATATTTCTCAGAGAATTTATTTTCTTTTTTAGTCTTAGTTCTCTCTCCTCTTCCACCTGAAGCATTTCTATATTTCTGTCCTCTAAATTACTAATTCTGTCCTCCAAATGTCAGTTCCGTTTTGTATGGTTTCCAGATTGATTTTTATCTTATTAATTGTGCTCTTCATCTCCAGCACTTCTGTTTGGTTTTTTTTTTAGAGTTTCAATCTCTTTTAAGAAGAATACCTTCTGCTCATTAATTTTATTCCCGAGTTCATTTAACAGTTTTTCTTAGTTTTCTTGTTAACTCTTTGAGTTTCTTGATGATGATTATTTTGAATTATCTGTCATTTAGATTGCAAATTTCTGTGACTTCAGGATTGCTTTCTGTCTTGTCATTTTCCTTCTGGTCTGAAGTGTTAATGTATTTCATCATGGTGTTCGATGAAGTGGACCTTTGCTGGTGCATAGTGGTTGGCTGTATCTGGTCACAGATTCCACCTGCCACCACTGGGGTGGCAGAAGCTGTGTTTTCTGAATTCACCATGTCTGCTGGAAGTTGTGCTGATAGGGCTGGTCTGCATTTACCTGCTGGCTACCATGCTTGGTGGGTCACATGCACAGGCACAGCTGTACTCTGGTGTAGATCCACTGCTCTGGCCAACTGGCCAAGCTGGTGCACCAGGCAGGGGGAGGCAGTGGGGAGTGGAGGTGCTTTCTTTCACGTCCAAGCATGCTCAGCACTCACTGCTGGCCTGCCTGGGCTGCTGGGTTTGGTAGGAGTATCTATGTGGAGGCTGAGCCACCTCATTGTGGAGCTTTCGTGTGGGCTAGGAACCAACTCCAAAAGTGAAAGCATTCCTGCAGAGTCCCACCTATTCTCCTGTCTCCTGTTAGAGTTGTGTGCCAGCCTCTGTGTGAGATCCCACACCCTAGATCACTGCCATTGGGAGTGGGAGGAGATCCTCTCACCTCCTTCCAGTCCTTCCCAGGGATCAAGTACCCCCACCTTCAGACATTTGGCTGTGTTGATCTCTCAGATGTCCTATTGTGCTGTGTTGATGTCCTTGTTGGTTAATGAATATCCTTTTGGTTCTATCTTCGGGGGACAGACTAAAGGAACAGCATCAGCCATGAAGCTGGTGATAAAAGTCTCTGGGAGAGTATTAACTTTTTATTCATAAACCTTTAAATTATCTCACTTGCTACCAAGGTCATGTATTATTATGATATTTTTAATATAAATAAATGTTTTTACAGTGAACTATCTGTAATAATTAAGAGGCAAAAGTGTTAACTCAGACTCAAAGCAAAAAGATCCTACTTTTCTAGGTGAGTGATGACACATGAATAATACTTCTTTGAAAAGCTAGTGTAGTAGCTCAAATTATCTTTAGAGTGTCCCTAAAAGAAAGTATTTGAGTTCAAAATGATATGAAAAAAATGTTTTAATTTAGAAAACTATATATTTCAGAACCTCACATTCCACTAAATAACAAAATTAATTTCAGACCAATTAAAAAGTGCAATTAAGGGGTCTGCCTGGTGGCATAGCCATTAAGTTCACAGGCTCTGCTTCAGTGACCTGGGGCTCACCAGTTCACATCCCGGGTGTGGACCTATGCACCAGTTATCAAGCCATGCTCTGGCAGGTGCCCCACCTATAAAATAGAGGAAGATGGGCATAGATGTTAGCTCAGGGCCAATGTTCCTCAGCAAAAAGAGGAGGACTGCTGGCAGATGTTAGCTCAGCGCTAATCTTCCTCAAAAAAAATAAGGAAAGAAATTTCAATTAAAAAGAGTTAAAAAGAAGAAATTAATAAAAATATAGATTAAAAAGAATAAATTAAACAATAGATAAAAAGAAACAATAAGTCCTTGGGATGCAATGTATAGCATGGTGACTATAGTTAATAATACTGTATTGCATATTTGAAAGTTGCTAAGAGAGTAAATCTTAAAATATCATCACAATAAAAAATTTTTTTAGCTATGTATGGTGAACATATACAAATATCAAATCATATGTTATACCTGAAACTAATATAATGTTATATGTCAATTATAGCTCAAAGACAGAAAAAGTTAAAAAAAAATTCTTGAATAAAGCATACAATTCACTGAAGGAAAAAAAAGGAAAAGAAATACTCTTCTACTTTCCTTTGACTATTCTTGACTATGTCTTTAGATCAGTTGAGACATATGCAAATACATATATATATGTATCTATACATAAACCTACAGTTCCTAATCTGTCTAACAAGAATGCCTAGATGCAATGACACCCAAAAAGCAATAAGCACAAGATGTACATCTAACACCCAGATCTTTGCTTCTAAAAACCATATCTACCAAAACAAACCAGGACTCCTTGGAGAAGTGGGTGATTCCAGGACTGGGATAAGGAAAGTATAAAATGAACCAAAAACATCTTGTGCCAGAAAGCAAGGAAATAGTACAAAATTACAGACATTTGTCTTAAAGACCCAAGAACTCATGTGAAGGGGCTCTAATAGCCAAACCTGAGATAACTTGAACATCAAAATAAATAATGATGACAACTCATGTAATAGCCTTTGGGTTAAATCCATCAAGCCACCTGTTTCACTGGAAGATATCACACCCAAACATTTAAGTATGTCTATGGCTGTTTTTGCCATACAACAGCAGAACTGACTACTTGCAATAGAGACCTTATCGTTCACTAAGCCTAAAATATTTACTGTTTGGTCCTTCACAGAGAAATTGTGCCAAGTGATTATATAACACACTCAATGAGACAGGAATACATGAAATTCATACTGATATAAAAAATGGAATAAATGGATGAGAAAAACAAGTTTTTCCTCAAAGTCAAATTCAAACGAATAAACATCTTAGAAAATATGGTGACTTGCCAGCCTTTACAGTAAAGATCAATTCTGAGAGGAGTCATCAATGAACTAAAACCAGTGGGTGAAAGTTCGCTGAAAAACAAGATATTTACGTAGTCTCAATGTATTTCTCCATCAAATACTTTTTATTATGAAAGAGAAAGTAGAAATTTTACAATAAAGAATGTGGGCAGGCACCACCTTAACCAAATAATCAAAGTTAACCTCACTACTAAGACAACTCAACATCGTGTGCCTCCTGACATGATAACAATGAGACAGAACTGGCATGACTACCATATGACTCCTTCCAAAATGACAAACCTGAATCACATGAGTAAATATCAACCAAATCCAAATTAAGGGACATTCTAGAAAGTAACTGCCTGTATTCTTCAAAAATGTCAAGGTCATGTAAGACATGGAAATATTAAAAGAATGATTCTACATTGAAGAACATTAAAGTAACAAGGCAACTAAATGCAATACATGATCTTTGACTGGGATTCAGGGAAAAAAGAAAGGTTTGGGGTTTCTTTTCCCTAAGAAGATATCATTGGGATAATTGGTTAAGTTTGAAAGTGATCTTTGGATTAGATGATAGTACTATATTAATGTTAATTATCTGATTTTAATGGTTGCCATTAGTCACCTAAGAGCGTGCCCTTACATTTTAGAAAATAAACAGTAAAGTATCTAGGAGTAATAGGGCATCATATCTACAATTTATTCTCAATTGATTCAGAAAAATATGCATATGTATATGTGTGTTTATATTTACATAAAAATAGAATGGTAAAGTCTATGTGGTAAAATACAAAATATTGGGAAATATGGTTGGGGTATATGAGAATTCTTTGTACAATTCTTGCAACTTTTCCATAAATTAGAAATTAATTTTTGAAGCAGAAATGAATATGTGTAAATGTATGATTTGCCTAGAGTGCACTCTATCAGAGTGTAGTGTTTAAAAACAAGGACTCTGAGAGATAGACACGACCCAGGTTTTAGGTCTGCCTCTTTGTATCAACTCAAAGATTCCTAATCTGCAAAATGAGAGTGATATTAACAACCTAGTTATATATAGATATAGTCCTATGTGTACATGTAAATATGTCTATATAATTACATTACATAAAAATGATTCAACAAAACTAACATGTAAAGTGCTTTGTATGGATTCCAACTCATGATTAGGCATTGCAAGTTTAAAAGCAATGGAAAAAGCCATATATGACAGAATAAGAGATCTGAGTACAAGCAACACAATTTTCAGAGTCCCACCAATAAAATAAAAGTCATAAAAGCTAATAAATGAACATTTAAAAAATGAAATGCTATTTTTCCTATCAAAAAGATTTTTACAAAATGATAATTTTCAAAGCTACTGTGAGTATGCTGAAAAAAAGCACCTTAACATACTATTGATGAAAGTGTAAACTAGTGCAATATTTCTGAAAAAATGGACAGTATTTATCATGAAACCCCTTGTCAGTAATTCTAAACAAATCAACGATGGAGGTGAGTGAATATACATAAAGGAATAGATCACTGTATTATTTACAGAATCAAAACTTTAGAAACAAGGAAATGGTATATCTTCTTAGATTACTATGTAAGCTAAGAAAAAAACAAAAGAAAAAACTTTAAAGAAACACAATTCTGTAAAAGAGTTTAAATAGTTTACATAATTATGAACTGAGAAATAGTGGAAGAAGACACACCATACTTGTAACAGTAATTATTCCTTGGATTTGGGTTATGAATAACTTTTTTCTTCTATTATTTTCTGAGTATGTATTTTTATATAATTAGGAAAATTGGCAATATTTTTAAAACATAATGCAGTGAAGAATTAAATTAGTTTCTACTACACTTGGAATAAATGGTGAAGTTCTGGGTAAAAAAATTAAGAAAAGCGACAATTTCAAAACAACTATATAAAACACAGAGGCCATGACCAATGTCATTCATCTGTGGGTTTTTTTTTCGGGGGTGGGGGGGAAGACTGGCCCTGAGCTGACACCTGTGCCCATCTTCCTCTATTTTATATGTGGGACGCCTCCCACAGCATGGCTGGATGAGTGGTCCATACGTTCGTGCCAGGGATCCAAACTGGTGAACTCAGGCCACTGAAGCAGAGTGTGTGAACTTAACCACTATGCCACAGGGACAGTCCCTCATTCACCTGTTTTGAATATTATGAATATATCTTGCTGAATCACAACAAGCATTGAGGCTAAAAGGTAAAATATTATTTATTTCTACCTCCCTTTATTCCAAAAATAACTTAATGCTTCAAAGCTATAAACTTCTCCCTTACCAGAAAATTTCTCAATATAGTGGTATACTATATAAGAAAGACAATAGTTCAGTGATAATTTCATAACCACGCACATCTGTTCACCATAATAGTACTCAGTATATAGGACAATCATAGTACAGTGTAACATAGTGGGAGTGCTGTACTTACCTAATCCCTTAGGTGTAATGCCACTACTGTCAGCGGGATTAATGACCCAGTAGTAATATTTTAATGTGTGCATTAGCTGTAATACTGTTCCTACTCTGCGTATGGTGGTGTAAATGGTAGCAGTTCCAATAAACTCAGCAGACAAGTAAGTGTATAGGGAAAGCTGAACCTAACACAAAATATTAACAGAGCATTAAAATAAATTTAAAATGCCTCAAGTGCTTATATCATAAATACACATTCTATTCTAATTTAAATGCAAATTATTAAAGGCCAAGAAAAGACTATTTATTGTGGTTAAAAATAACTAGTTATTAAATATTATTCATATTTTAAAAGGAAAATAACCTGCAATCAAGACATTCTAATAACATTTATTTTAATAAAGGTTATCTAATACCTATTAACAATGAAATAATTTTAAATGATTCAATAATTCTATTGAAAGATTCTGATATGAAGATCAAATTACTTAAAAATCAACCAAAGTCCATAATCAAAGTACATTTCAGCAGCTCAGAGGAAGAGAATTAATATCAGTCAGCTATATCATATTTGGAAAAAAAATATATTGTTGTCATACATCTGAAAAGTTCTTGTAATTTCACATTTTTTTAATCTATTGCCACAGTATCAGAATCTAACCATGTAAGCATAGAGATGACAAGTTTACACACCTTATTTAAACTTCAGGTTTGAGTTTAGCACAATTAACATGATAAGCCATAATAAAAATTAGAACTTAAACATCATTTAATCAAAGTTATGCGGAAGATGGAAAATTGTAAAAGGCAGCTCAAATTCATGAAAAATATTCATCATTATTTATTTCCACTAGCCTATAACAGAACTAAATTCAAGAATTTAAAATAATAAAAATTTAGTTTGACATCTAGAAAAAAATGTCTTACATATATATTTATTTGAAAACAAACGTTACTTACAAATCATGATATAAACAATACAAGCAATTTACCAGTCATGAGTATCACAATTATCATGATACAACTGGTTACTTGTTATTTTTTCTTCTCCTAGTCTTAATTATCAGTCTACATATTTTCTCTCTTGGAAATGAATGAATCACATCTAATGACTTCAGAATGCAGTTATTACATTTAGCTTAATATTTTTTATCTTTTTATTGTTGATTTTCAAGAGTTCCTTGTATATTGTAAATGTTACTTTACTGCCTTTTTCTCCAAATTTTTATTTTGAAAAATATCAAACAAAAAATTACATGAATATCACAATAGAAGTACCAATTGTTAATAGTTTTCCACATTTGCTTTATTTCTCTCTTTGATATTATAGATGTATAAATATATTGGTTAAACGTATGAAAGTAAGTTGCTGGTATTCAGACACTTCACCACTAAGTATTTCAGCATAAACCTCCTAAGAACAAGGACATTCTCCTACATAGATCATAATACCATTCCCCCACTCAATAAAATTTATATGACACTAGTGTCTAATTTAAGGTTCATATTCAACATTTCTCACTTGTCCCAATAATTTTTGACAATGTAAAAAGCACCTCCTACTTTATTATCTATTTATTAACATTATCTATGAAGACCATTTAACAAAATCTTTAATTTTGATATCATCAAATACATTAATTTTCCTCCCTAAGGAGAAAAGTATTGAAGGTCTTATTTAAGAAGTTTTTGGCTATTCCCAAATTGCAAAGGTATCCTTCAACAATTTCTCCTGTTAGTTTTATAGTTTCACCTTTCAAATTTAAGTCAAATCTAAGTGTGGTTCACCCTTGTGAAGGGTAAGAAGTAGGGCTTCAACTTTTCTTTTTTCCCACAATCATTACCATTATCTAGTTCCAGAACTTTCTCATCACTCCAAAAGGCAGCTTCATTTTTAACTATAGTTTATTTCAATATTTACATATTTAATATTTTGATTTCTGATACTGCATAGTACAACTTCTTTGGACTGACTATAAAATAAGCTGAGAAATCCAAATATTTTCTACTAGATAGTTTAGATTCAATAACTATAACATTACATTGAAATAAAATAAATGACAATAAAAATGTATACCTTTGCAGGTGTATGTATCCAGATGGCTGGGTTGAATAAAATGTGATCACAAAGCTGCTTCAGCAAAGGTGCCCCATGAGATAATCCATCAAGGTACTTTGCAAAGGATAAAAACTGCTCCAGGACAGCTCTAGTTATATGAACTCGTGATGACTAAAGAAAAATGAAACAGAAATTCGAGCTAAAAATATCCAGATTAGCAAATGGTAAAATCACTGACTGAGAATAAGTACATACGAATTTTTCATATGCTATCTCTAATACCATAAATATAAAATATATTTTAATTATTTCCTCTGCTATTCAAAATTTAATTATATTTAGAAACCTAGAATTTTAAGATAATTCTCTAATCAACAGTTTGTTATCTAAAGTCTTTTCCAGGACAACTGCAGATAAATAACAGGCTAAATAATGCCACTCTCAACTAAAGCTGAAGAAATAAATTATGAATAAGAATGGTTTCATTCCAGTTTTGTAGTAATTTACTAACAAGAAGAGACCTTAGACAAAGAAAATTAAAAGGGAGTACAATTACTGTCATGAGAATACACACACATACAAAGATGTTCGGAAAAAGAAGTGCTTTCACTAGCTTCAAACCAAAGTGAAAAGAAATTGATGCTACCATTCTGCTGCATCTTTTCTTTCAAAAAGTCAAAAATGAGTTGCAGAATGACAAATGGAATATATTTTGCTTAGCATAAACGTTTCTGACCTATCCACAGTATTTGAAAAGCAGATCTCACTTTCCTGGAAACACTATCCTCAGGTGGCTTTCATGACCCTCAGATTACTACTTAGTGTTCTTTGCTTAAAAGAATGCAAACAGCTGAAGATTACTCTCTTCAGAATTACTCTCTGCCTGGATGATATTTTATGCTTCCACAGCTTCATATAACATTATCCCTATTCTGAGTACTCCCATCAAGAATTTTCAACTGCCATTACCAATACATAACCTATTACCAATGGTATTTAGGTAAAGGATAGACCTTCCAAAATTCACACCAAACCTTAAAGCCGCACTTCCCATACAGTAGCCAGCCACTAGCCATATGTGGCTACTGAGCCCCTGAAATGTGGCCAGTCCTAAGTGATATGTGCTGTAAGTATGCACACACTGGATTTTCAAAGTTTAGAATGGAAAAAATAATGCAAAATATCTATTCCTTTTTTTAATTGAGTATATGTTGAACTGATAATATTTTGGATATACTAGTTTAAATAAAATACACTATTAAGATTAATTTCACCTACTCCTTTTTACTAGAAAATTTTAAATAGCATATAAGGCTTGCATTGTATTTTAATTGGACACTGCTACCCTAGAGTATAATTTCAGATGAAAATATTATAGAGGAAATGCTGTTCATAAAAGGTAATAATTCAAACTCAAATGTCAAAAAATACATCTTCCTACACAAATCCTTTCTTCCTCATCTAGTGATTCTTTTTGTAGTATCACCATCCTCCCTAGAGTAAAGAATCACCTATCACTCAACCCTCAAGCATAGGTCATATGGCACCTTAATCTCCAGTACCCACCGATTGAAGTCTAAAATATCAGAATAGGATGATTAAGGTCTAAAAGGGACTAAAGTGTCTTACCAATTTTACTTCCTACATGATTCACTTACATTCATCATGCTCATAATAAGGCCCACTCAATACATCTGACCTAACCATGCCACACATTTTCATACTTCTACATAAGGGGTCACAAACTCAAATGATTACAATATCCAAGTAGTTAACAACAATGTACGAATTAGAGTAGGCGACCATAAAGAGTAGTGAAGACTACTCAAGGTACCTAAAGGAAATAAAATTCAAAACTAAAAAACTTTTCACTGAACCAAACAAAGTATTTCTTTGGGCCAATTTCACCTCCACAACACCAGTTTGCTTTACCTGCTTTCTCTATCATACTTTCTCCAGTTGTAAAACCCTTGCATCCATTTTCTTTACATTTTCCTTAACAGTAGAGCTCAATACTTTTCATTTAGTCATTCAAGAAAAAAGTATGTTGAATACTTACTATTTGCCAGGCATTCTCCTTGGCACTGTGGAAAGAGCAGTTAACAAAACTCAAAAAAGTCCTTTCCTAATAGAATTTACATTCTAAAGGGGGAGGAGAAGGCAGGGAGATACAATAAATAAAATTAAAAAGGTAAAACATGTCATGTTAAATGTTAATAAGTGCATGAAAAAGCATGGAGTGGATAGAAAATTTGGAGAAGGGTGGTCAAGAGAAGGTTTCACTGAGAAGGTGGCATTTAATTAGTAGGTTTGTGCATTTCACAAAACACCAATGCTTTGACTACACATAACCAACAGTCCTCCAAAATTCAAACCAAGCCTTACACCATCACTTCACATGAAAATTTTACAAGAAGATGAAGGAAATGGTCTTAACAAACAGCTGTTATTAAAGGGTGGGGAAGGGGACAAAAACAAATGAATATTTCAGTAAAAAATAAAGCAAAGATTGAGTACTCATTTTAAAGAACTTTAATAAAAAGAAGACAATATTCTTAAATCTAAAATATTTTATTCATGGACGGAGAATAAAATTAAAATAAGAGATCATGGTTATTTAAAGTTTCAGCCAACTTCTTCACTAAATATAATTTTACATAGCTTATCTCATACATTCTATTTTTATTCAGTAATACTGATTTTAAAAAGATTATCTGATACATTCTACTTTTATGCCTAAATCTCTGAAATGGAAGTCAGATCCTATTCTTAAACAAAAATTCTCAGAGATCAGATTTTATCCTATAAAAATTGGCATTTGTTTATAAAGAACACTAAAGTGATATAAAACCAAATTGACCATTATGAATATATTCAATTGAGGAAGTAAGTTGGAAAACAAGTTTTTAACTTGCTCCATGTTATTAAAATACATGCTATAAGTATCACATGAAGCCTTCCATGGTACTAAAAAAAAACGTGTCAGTTGTTTTTTCATAGCAGTTAATGCTGCCGGGTATTAGTTTTTAATTCTAAAGCTGATCTTTAGGAAATACTTTTCTGAAACTGTGTTTTTTAATTGGCCCACTCAAAATTCTACTAGGCATAAAATGAATGTCTCTTGAATAGCATGTTACCTTTACCTATAAGTAGTACTTATTCTTTCCGCCTTGTATTACTGTTAGTTCTTCACATATCTTTCTTTCCTGATATAAAAAAGGATACTGTCATTCATCTTTTATCTGTCTGGCGCCCGCCATAATTCCTCAGTAAATGTTTAACTGAATTCATATCAAATTCAAGAACAGAGAAAGAATAGAACAGATCAGACGAAACACAGATTAGGAGAGGATGAAAGAAGAGATCTAATTCTGTTTTAATATGTTTACTTTGATCGCTTTACAATATTTTTTTATTTTGATATTTGCTTTCATTTTCTCAAGTGAAATTATTTTAAAAAGAGATTTATACTTGATAGTTTATAGCTATAAATCTATAAAATACAAGCTCTGGAATTTAAACTATATGACATTACTTTTGCGTGGTGACTGAATACATAATTTGTATGAAGTACTATATGAGATGTGACTAAATGTATTTGGAAGTAGAATCTGAGAAGCTAGAAAAAACAATTATATTATAACATCTAATCCAGAAGTAACTAAACCAAATAGGAGAAATGGATGTTATAAGTAAAAAAATTTATACTACTCAGTAAAAAGAAGTCTTTCCCACATTTAAAGTAGCCCAAAATGGAATGGATTGCCAGAAATGTTCATTTTTATTGCAGAAACCATTCTATAGATATAGCATATGCATTATGTATTAAGTAAATTGTGAAATATTATTTTAATTAGTACATCATAAAGTAGTTGATCTTCAATATCCATTTCATTCCACTCCTCTCAGGACACCAAGATTGAGCTCCAAATAGTCTAATCCAGTATGAATCACTTGTGTGTTGGAGTTGTTTGGGTGGGGGCAGGGACAGAAAATGATTAGCTCAGAGACACCACATCAAAATTTTCATGGCAACTATTGGTTCAAAGTAAACAGGACCTAAGCTGATCAATCAAATTGGAGGGAAGGATCTTGTTCAGTAATTAGGAGAAAGGAACTCTCTTTCTCTCCACTCAGACATAAAGGCCTATAGCACCAAGTCCACCTGGCAACCTTCTTACGGCCACAAAGGAGAGCAGCTATAGAGTAAATCACCACTGTAGGTGGCAAAGTAAAGATACAGGAAAAACCTGGGTCTTTGATGATATAATTGTTACTCAACCCAACTCTGAACCCACACTTACTGGATATGTTTTGCGAGCTGTACCAATCCACTCTCCAATATTCCATCCTATTTCTATGCTGCCTTGGGAGGCTCCCTCACCTACTGACTTCCAGTTGAGTTGACTAGTTGGAAACACCAGCAGAAAATTAGAGGACAGGAAGAAAATGAAGTTGGGTTATTTATTTCCCTGGCTTAATCCCTTCCAGACAATATCCTATATTCCTTCATTGAAAACCACAATCTAGGCAGGTACAATTCTCCTATACTACAATAACTTACTCTTTGAATTATGCTAAATGTTCGCTCTTCTCATCTCTTCAAACCTTGCTGACTTCCCTTAACAACGCACACAACTTTTTAAAGATCCTCGTATTAAACTCTTCTCATTAACTGAGTTGAGTGTGACACGGGTTTCCTGCCAGGACTATGACTGTAAGCAACCTAACGCTAGACTTCCAGTCACATTAGAAAGCATATTTCTTCAATGTTGAAGTTACTTTGAACCAAATTTTTTATTAACCATAACCAAAAATATTGAATACATCAGATAACCTCTAAGTTCTGTTCAAACTCATATTTTGGCAAAATAAAACAAAACAAAAATACCTTAAAAGTTTTTCATGAAACAGTCTCAATGTGATAAATAAGAAGGCCTCTCATTAGACTACCTTCTGTGATAACTAACTTACACCTAAGATAAGAAGATAGAGCTGAGAGACAATCATTAACTTGTTATTAGTTGATGATAAAATAGAAATGGAACCGTTATTATTTATGCTACTCACCTGGCAGCTAACTGTTTAAAAATAAAACACTGTGAACATTCAACTGAGAAAGCTGAAACAGGTATTCCTTTTAGGTAATCAGACAAGCATACAAGTGCTTTTCGTTTATTCGGTTCAACAAATATTTATTGAGACAGGCATTCTCTTAGGTGCAGATACATCTTGAAGATACAGCAGTAAGGTGAGAAAAAAAAAGATACTGTCCCTGCTTTCATGAGGCTGAAGCCTACATTCTAGTGAAAGGAGGCAGAAAATAAACAAGTGAAAAAAATGTCAGGATGGTGCTGTAAAAAATTAGCAGAGTAGGGAGACAGTCAGTGATGATTAAGGAAGAGCTACTATTCTACTTAGAGGGATCAGAGAAGACTTCTAAGGTGTCATAAGCAAAACCCTGAATGAAGTGTAGAATCAAGCCATGTGGATATCAACAGAAAGAATGATTGAAGCAATGTGAAAAGAAAATGCAAAAGTTCTGAGATGAGCTCATGCTTACCATTTTAGTTTTTAAGGGAAGGGCAAAAAGGCCTCTGTATGGCCAGTGTGGCTGCAACAGCAAAAGTAAGCAGGAGAATGGTAAGAGATGATGTCAGAGATAAGGGACTTGTGAATTTACTCTGAGAAGGATAGGGTAGTTGGATCTGGCACATTTTAGGAGGACTAGTCTGACTGCAAGTGAAAAACAGACTATGGGTAACCAATGGTGAAAGACGACCAAGGGTTTGAACTAAGATGATATCAATGGACATAGAAAGGAGTAGAGTAGGAAGTAGGAAGTAGTCACTGATTCTGAATACAGTTTGATACTAAGACAACATAATTTGCTGAGACTATAGATTTAGGGCGTGAAAAAGAAGAGTCAAAAAGTATTAACATTTTTGTTATGAACTACTTGTTGAATGGTAATGCTTTTAAATAAGATAGAGAAGACTGAGGGGTGAAAGATCTGAGAAAAAAAATAAAAAGTAACAATTTGGATAATGTAGGTTTATGAAGCTTATTAGACATCCAAGTGGAGCTGAATATGGGAGATTGAAGTTCAAAGAAGAGGTTGTGGTTGGAGACATGCATTTGAGAACAACTAGTATTTACAGGATAATGAAAGCTAAGGGAATGGTAAGCTCAATTAGAATAAAGTGTAAACAGAAAAGGGAAAGATTTCCAGAATTAAGCATTAGGATACCAGTCTTTAGAATTCAGAAAGAAGAGGAGGAACTACCAGCAGAGAATAAAAGGAGGCCAAGGAAGTAGGAAGAAAACAAAGAAAGAATGCTGTCACAAAATACAATTGAAGAAAGCACTTCAGGAAGGAAAGAAGGTTAAACTGAAATGTTGTTAACAGGTCAAATAAGATGAAGACTGAGAACCACAAGATTTAAGAGTACAAAGGCTATTGGTGCTACTGACATGAGCCATTTTAAAAGAAGTATAAGGATGAAAGCCAGACTGGAATGGGGATGGATCTAAGACTACACAGAATTCCAGGACTATAAGAATGATTTAACATTTGAAAATCAATTAATGTAATTCACTAAGAAAAAGTGTAGAGACATCATAATTATTTCAAATAATGCAGAAAGAGCATTTGATAAAATTCAGCACCCGTTTATGATAAAGAAAACTCTTAGCAAACTTGAAATACAGTTTCTTAATTTCATTTAAAAACCTAGGGGCCGGCCCCGTGGCCAAGTGGTTAAGTTTGCGTGCTCCACTGCCGCCGCCCAGGGTTTTGCCGGTTCGGATCCTGGGCACGGAGATGGCACCACTCAGGCCACGTTGAGGCGGCGTCCCACATACTAAAACTAGAAGGACCCACAACTAAAATATCTACAACTATATACTGGAGGGATTTGGGGAGAAAAAGCAGAAAGAAAAAAAAAAAGATTGGCAACAGTTGTTAGCTCAGCTGCCAAACTTTAAAAATAAATAAATAAATAAAAATAAATAAAAATCTACAAAAAGTAATCTACAGCACATATCATACACAGTGGCTAATTATCGAAAGCTTTGCCCATGAGATCTGGAATAAAATAGGGATGGCCACTATTATAACTTCTGCTTGACTCTATACTAGAAGTGTTAGTGCAATAAGACAAGGAAAAAAATTTTTAAATAAATATTAGGAAAAAACATTGTCATTCTCAGACAGTATGATCTTCTACAAAGAAAATTTTTTTAAAAATCTACAAACTACTAGAATTAATAGAGGAATAGCAAGATTGGTATACAAAAGGTCAATATAAAGACCAATAATATTTCTATGTACCAGATGTAAAGATGTCAATATAATAAAATGAAAATCCTAGCATTTTTTAGTGGAAATTGAAATGCTGATATATATGTTAATACAAAGACCCAAGAATAGCCAAGGCAATCTTAAAGAACAATGAAGCTAGATAACACACTATGAGATATCAAGATGTACTAAAAAGCTACACAAATTAAGATAGTGTTACACTGCCTCAAAGGTAGAAAAAAAAAACCCACAATAGATAAGATTCTCTAAGTGATCCCATTTAAATATGGTCACCAGATTTGAGGCAAAGATTACACTGCAATGAAGTAGAAAACCATCTTTTCAATAAATGGTACTGCGCCAGCTAGATACATATACAGAAAAGAAAACCCTTATATCTTACATATAACCTTGTATCTCACACCATACACAAAATTCAATTCCAGATGGGTTATAAATCTAAGTGTGAAAAGTGAAAAAAAAATTTCAGAAGAAAACAGAATAGTCTCATGGCTTTTGGATACATAGGATTCAAAACGGGCAAATTATAAAAGAAACTGAAAATTTAACCTATATTAAAATTAAGGACTTCTATTCACCAAAAAACACCATTAATAGAGTGAAAAGGCAAGCCACAAAGGAAGAGATATTTGCGATACACATCCAAGAGAGGACTTATATTCAGGATATATACAGAATTTCCACAAATCAGTAAGAAAATGACAGAGACAACCCAAATAATAAAGGGCAAACACTCTGAATAGGTATTTAACAAAAGAGGATAACCAAAAGGAGAATTAAAGGCATGAAAATGGTCAACTTAAATTGTCATGAGGGAAATGCAAGTTAAAACATAATGTGATCCACAGAATGGAAGACTATCTTTGCAAATCACATATCTAATAAAGAACTAATATATAGAATTAAAAACTCATACAACTCAATGACAAAATGACAAATATCCCATTTTTTTTAAATAGGCAAAAGTTCTGAACAGACATTTCTCCAAAGAAAATATACAAATAGCCAAAAAGCACATGAAAAGATGCTCAGCATCATAAGACATCACAGAAATGCAAATAAAAAATGACATGCCATTTCATAACCACTAGGATGGCTAGAATAAAAAAGACAGACAATAACAACTGTTGGCAAGGATGGGAAAAAACTGGAAACCTCATACACTGCTGATGGGGATATAAAATGGTAGAGCCACTTTGGAAAACAGTCTAGCATTTTCTCAAATGGTTAACATAGAATTCCTATAGGACTCAGCAAATCAATTCATAGGTATCTACCCAAGAGAATCAAAAACATATGTGCACATAAAAACTTGCACATGAACATTCATAGCAGCATTATTAATAATAGCCAAAAGATGAAAACAACACAAATGTTTACTGACAGATGAATAAATAAATGTCGTATGCTTATAATGGAATATTATTCAGCCACAAAAACGGAATGAAGATCTGACACATGCTACGACATGGATGAATCTTCTAAACATTATGCTAAGTGAAATAAGCTAGATACAAAAGGAAAAGATTCTATGATTCCACTTATATGAAATATCTAGAATATACAAAATGGCAAAGGATATGAACAAGTACTTCAAAGAAGAGAAAAAATGGATCTCCAATAAACATATATGAAAATATGTCCAAACTTATTCAAAATCTTTAAAAAATGGAAATTAAAGCCATAATGAGATAATATTTCATACTCACTAAATTGACAGTACAATTTTAAGGGTATTAATTCTGAGAAATAGGAAAAACAATATGCCTTTTATTTGACTTGAAGTCTTTTCACAATATTTCTAATTTTAAGCTAAGTTTTAAGTGTAAAAGAATAGTCACTTTAGAAAAATGTGATTAAAATCTCAATCAACAGATGAAAAGTATATTCAAGGGGTAGTTCCTGATAGTGATCTTGTCATGTATAGTAATGTTACAAAGGCATTTCATGGTATCTAATTCATGTACAATTTAATTTAACACAAATCTTCTAAATAATCCTTAACACTATACATATGGAAAAATAGTTCTCCATGATTAAAAACATAAACCAAATAGTCTTAATGAACATCTTAATAATGTTACTCAAAAAATTATCTCAATAAAGAAATGCTGCCAATGATAGGTCTACTTAATAATCTGTCTCCTTGATTACCAATCCTTCAAGAAAGAGTGTTTCAAAGAAAGGACAGGTAAGGTTATAAGTCTTCTCAATTTTATTTCCCAAGGGAGAAATAAGTTTATTGCTCCTAGTCGAGGTCTTGCCTCTATTATTTCTTAAATAGTTCCATTTACAGAACAGCTGATGTTACAGAGTTAAATGCTAAGAACAGATTTGAGAGAGCTAATGAGGATTATAGATATTTCTTCAGAGAAAAAAACTTTTATTCATGAAATCTCATTTTAATTTTTAAAGGAAATCATATGATACAATCAAACTCTTGCGGGACCATACTCAGAAATTCAGCACTGATTACCATAATAGTACAGCTGTGACTAAAGCAAAACCAGGACTAAATGACACAAACTGGGAAAAATTAAACCATCCAGTTTGTATTGTTTATACCATGTATTGATTAGAGAAAAATACTTTAAATATTCAAATACATTAAAAACAGGGACAAAGCACAAAATAATGTTTCTGCTGCTACAAAATAGGAGATTTTTTACCTCATAATTAAAACAGAAAACAAAAACAAAAAAGTAAATCCATTTAAATTACTACTGATAAAATTTCTAAGAAATTTAGTTTGAATGTAAAGATAGCAAAGAAACAATGAGTAAAAAGAATTAAAAGACCTGTAACTTTGAATAAAAGTAGATGAAAGAATTTTCCTTTAGTTTCCATTTTCATTCAAAATTTCTTAATTATATAGATTTCTAACACCCAATTCAGTTCACTATCTACACTTATGCCTAACTGCATAATACAAAAATGTTTGTGAATTAGCCAACAACACAGTCTACACACAGTCAATGGAAAGGGAAAGCACAGAAAAAATAAAATTAGTGATTGTCAGTTGTCCATCTGTGAAGGCTACATAATAAAACCATCAATACATACCACTTACCTTTTCAAGTAAGTAGCCAATGACTAAGAAGCCTTTTCCACCCAGCATCTGCTCTTGCATGGCTACTGAACTTTTAAGTAGTTCAACCAGGAATGCCAAAAGAGTAGCACTGCATGTAAAGTACAGATAATTGCATTATGTAATCATCAAATGTTGATTACAAACACAGCGTTCCACTTCAGTACTTCATTATGCCAAAAGATAACTACCATATTCAAATCTAATTTCTGTTTTGCTGACAATGACTGTTATACCTTATATTAAGCAAGAATGTATTTTCCCAAAGCATAGGAAAACTAGTTTTATCTCTTCCAAATAAAATATCATCTCAAAACATAACTGTGTAGTTTTTTGATATTCCCAAGGCAAAACATCAAAGTTTATTTATACACATATATATTCCCTGCTTCAAGTAAATCTAACATGAGAAACACACCCAGAAATACTTCACTTCCCCATAATAAAGAGTTTATCATAACATTCTTTTGAAGAACATGCTACCTTACAGTATTTTAAATATATACACAATATTGCTTTGGAAGAACACACCTATTTTTTAAATAAACTTTTCATTTAGACTACTATTTTTCAGAAACAATTTATATATTTTTTTAAATATCCAGAGAAATATGCAACATGTTACTTATGTCTAAATATGCCTTCAGGAAAGTTCATGAGAGCAGAGAAAATAAATGATTTATGTAATATTGAAATGAAAAGTGGCAATTAATTACATAATGTATACACAAACACCTAAAAGCACGCAAAGATATGTGCCAGACAAAGATAAAGCACTTGACATGTATGTTGAATGAAAGAAGAAACAAAAGAAAAATAAATGATTGCATTGAATTAAGCTTTCATAATATATTACTTCACAAAGTTACACAGAACAATTTTCAACCAATAGCAATTGATACATGACACCATTCCGAATATATATATTCCTTCATTGGATATGCTTACTGCAGTTTAATAAATGACTTTAAGCGAGACTTCAGCAGCAGTTAAAACAATATCTATTAACATTGCTTTATAATGTACCCTACCTTGCCTATTCATATTCACAAGAAAGAGTAAAACCACAAATTTTAAATATATTTTAAATGCACAAGTACTCATTCTTACAAGAAATTAAGAAAATTTGGTAATGAGGAAAACTTGAAAATTATTAAGGCCCAAATCAATGTAAAGTTATTCTATTCTCTGAAGTTATTCTAGCTCTTCTGGTTAGAATAGGATTGACAACGTGTTTCTTTGATAATGTGGCTATTCTTGTTCAAATCAGAAATATTCTCATAAAAAGAATTAATAGCAAAACTATTATTATTATAAAAATTGATACTTTAATGGATTACATGATATCAGCTATAAAAAATATACCACATCTGGAAATAAACTATTTCATTACAGGAAATTAAAATTCAATTACATTAACTGGTGCTATATCTTTAAACCACAAAAAAAAAAAGTGAACTAGTATTACAAATCAATGACATTCTTTCACTTTGTCCTAAAGTCAAAGATAAATCTTTACAAGAAAAACACAACTACCAAAAAGTCCCTTGGGATTTTTTTAATGTTTCTGTAGAGAAGAACATCTATTAAGCAACCTAGTCCATTTTAAATTGTATCAATAGTCAAAGCCACTTCATAGATAACTGCTTAAGCACTATTACACATAATACTTCTGCCTAAACGTTTGAAAAGAATAAGAAAACTACTACACAGAGGTTACACAGTTTCCTAATCTGTTCGTAGAATTCTTACCTACACCAGAGTTAACGATTTAGGTGGAAAGATGACCAGGATTCCTAAACATCAGCACTGCCAAAAAGAAAGACTAGAAATGCCTCACACTATGGTCCCCATGGTCCATGAAAAAATGCAAAAAAGTATTTCTTATAATACATCACCCTCCTATGTGGAACCATATAAATTACAAGGATGCCAAGGATTTTCTTACTCTTTTATGTCAGAAGTGCTACTCTTTCTCAAACATCTAATGAATTAACTCAGACTTCTAAATACAGTGGGAGTTGCATTACAAAATCAGAAATATTAATTTTATTATTCTAAAATCTTAACACATGACTATGCTATCCATATAATGTTAATTTCACTTCAATTTTAACTATGACAAGTGAAAAGTCAAATGCATTCACTAACAAAAGTATTTTTAATTTATACCTAAAACCCAATACAATAGCAATACCACATCTTTTCAAAAAATCTTTAAAATAGGTATATTTGACATGGTAGATGTAATAGTAAATAGATGGCCATCTTCGAAGAGGTACATTTTCAAACATAATTTAACAAACTTACCAGTAACTAAAATGCATCGGATTGCTGCAGGGCTCACAATAAACTTGCAAAATTCTGTGTACTGCCATACAAAATTTCTCTCCATTCTTGCCTATTTCCAACTCCCCTAGATACAAAGGCAAATATAAAGGATACTTCAGCCCATTCCTATATCTCCTACGTACCACTTCCTGTCTAGACACATCAGTTCATCTGTAGAGGATCTAAATACACAGGATAAACCAAAAGGCAAGTATCTGTGTCAGCCAGAACTAGTATACACAACATAGAACATTCTCTTGAAAAGTATAGCAATACCTAGAAAGAGATTTTCACAGGAATATTTTACTTGGTGGCAAAAGGAGTACTGATTTTTATCTCACACAGTAAAATTGCTAAACTTTTCAATAGACAGTACTACAACATATCATATTCTGTGGGTAGCAATTCTACTTCAGGAATGGTTGAGGGATTTTAATCCTGTCTCCTTTTAAGGAAAATGACAGTAATAATCTATAGGGTTATTTCTTAAAAATAATTACCATCTTCCAACTCTTAATATTTCAATTAAATTAGGAATTAATATTTATTTCAAATATTATACTTATAAAGGGCTGGACCTTAGGAAAAATAGAGGAAATAGTATAATAATACTCCTAACAACTTAGCATATTTATTATCTCTCCAGAGCTCTCTTGTCCATATTATTAAAGAATACCACAACAGTCTTGGCCCACAAATACTTGAGAATATTTAATAACTATGTATGAACACGACTAATTTTGTTTCTAATGAAAAAATATGTACTACATTTAGGTTCCATTAAAATTTATATAAATATAGATTTTGACTTGATTTTAATACCTTAACCATTTCAATTTGTCCACTCTTTATTTCTTAAAAATAACTAATATAGATAACTCATGTAAAATCATCCCAAAAGTTTTATCTTTGATGTATTTTATTAAAGATGAAATATTTCATAAAAATAAAAATAATTTATAACTGGAATGACTCAGATTGAATATATAACTTATGTTCAGTTCGAAGGCAGTTCTTAGAACATAGAAAATTGGCTTTTCAATATGCTTTGTACTGAAACAAGCAAAGTACCTCAGCTAGGTAGACTGTTTAAATATAGTATGAGGAAGGGAATGGATAAGCTAAAAATTAAAGATTCCCCCTGAATTCAACACTTCCTAACCTTTTAAAAGGATGTTTTCAATCTATTGAGAAACACTACAGGCAAAGTAATTGTCAGAAAAATAGAGAAGTAGATTAAGTTCAAATAAGACTTAAGGTACCAAGAGGGGGAGAAAATTTTTTGAGTTTTTCATAATGTTTCATCTCTTCGTTGGCCTAACTTAATATTACGATACATTGATAAAATGTCTAATACCATAGTTTCTCTGCTATTTCTTTCACTACAAAACTCTTCCAAGATAAGTCATCATAGCAGGAATAAAACTGTAAAAGAACTCAACTCAAGTCCATACACAAGAAATTTCACACTCAACAAATTAATTTCCAGTGACACAAAAAAATTTCACAGTAAGTTAGAAGAGTTAAATTCCTTCACAGTTCAAAATTAGAAAGGTCTAACCCAGAAGCTTCTAACTCCAGGTACATTTAACAGTCACTTTCAGTCAATGCATTCCTGAGGATGCTATCTCAAAAGACCACTGCCTACCTGCCTACAGAGGCAATGAATCCTGATACACAAACTGTCACATTCATCAGTTCAGACATCAAGTGGAGTTACATGCTGAAATAAGTAAAATACATTTTTCTGCAGTCAAATAAGGAAAACAGTGAAATGCAGCACAGTAAAATGTAAAGACAGATGGAATACACTGGGTAGCACATGAAATCATTAAGCCTGCCCTTAGCCATCAAATCTCTCCTCAGTAATTTCTAGCTTTTCTTTCAGCCTGATAAGGACACAGGCAGCCTTAAAAACTGAATTGCTATCATTCTTGCTGCTATTTAAGAACATTCTTTAGAAGCCCTATTAAAAGTTAGTCAGGCTATCACACATTTTATACCTTCCTTCATCTAGTAACAGATTCTGATTTTATGTTTCATCAGAATATTTTATTTCTAACAAAATACCGTACAGCCAAAAATAAAATGAAAATTTACAAAATTGTGATTGAAATACATCAAAATTTGTCTTATGATGGAAACAAAATTTAAAAATTTATACATGTAAAGGAATTAATTCTAAACCTTTTATGACATAGTTATATATACTAGTATATGTATACAGTATCTACCAGTATTTACATAGTTCGAGACAAAACAGCTTTTTGATAACCTCCACTAATAACTATAAATAGCCAATAGATATTTACTAAAAAGGTTCCAATGTAAAGGAAATAACGCAACACTTAAGAGCTTGCAATTTAACTTCAACCAATAAATGACCACTTACAGTGCTCTAAATGTCCTAATCCCTTTATGAAAACTTCCTGGACATGTTACATGTAGCAGGCACCACTAGACTAATCATGTATGTATAATCCATGGATACAGGAATACTTTAGAAATTTAATGATATAAATTCCTAATACCTAAGAAGTTCAAAATTTCAAGGAAAAACTGGAGACAGGTAATTACGATACATAGATGATCTTAACTGTATATGCATATTCTAATGCCCTGCAAGGTCAAAACACGCCACAGCCAGGAGGCCCAATGAGCAGTCCTTCATGGTGTTAACCACTTTCAGGCCCCAGCCTACATAACAGAAGCAGGATTAAAAATACACCCTAAAAGTGCTGAAATTAGCAAATGAAGAAAATAAATACTAAAACAGCTGATGACACAGAAAGCTAAAATAATTGATACTTAGGCTTTAGATATGTCCAGGAATTTTCTATTCTTTTTATTATTAATTTTGTTTTTTAAATGATCAAGCAGTAAAACTGACTTCTTTCTCTTTCTTCTTTTCTTTTGTATGCGTGTATACAATTCTGAGAATGTTAACAGATATATAGATTGTATAAGCCCACTACAATCAGGATACAGACCAGTTCCATCCATCACACCAAATAAACCTCATTTATCCTATCCCTTTACACCTTTACGGGCACATCCTCCCAAAACCCAAAACCTTGGGTAACTAGTTATCTCTTATCTATCATTTAGTCTCAAGTTTTCAAGAATGTCATATAAATGCAATCATATAGTATGTAATCTTCTGAGTATGTCCTTCTTGACCTCAACATATTGCCTTTGAGATGCATGCAAGCAGCTGCATATATCAAGAATTTATTCTATTTACTTACTGAACAGCATTCCATTGTGTGAATGGATTACCACAGTTTGTGTACATTTGAGTTGTATCTAGTTTATTGTGATTATGAATAAGATTACTATAAACATTCACAGAAAGCTTTTTGTGTAAACACAGTTTTCATTCATTTCTCACAAATACAAACCTAGGAATAGAAAGACTGAATTACATGGCAAGTGTACGTTTAACTTTATAATAAACTTCCAAACTGCCAGAGTGGCAATACCACTTGGCAATCCCGCCAGTAACAGGTTCCAGGTGCTCCTCATCCTTGCCAACACTTGGCACCATAAGTACTTCTTATTTTGGCCATTCCACTAGGTGTGTACTGGTATCTCATAGTGGTTTTAACTAACATTTCCCTGTCAGTTAATGACGTTGAACATCTTTTCATGTGCTATTTTGACATCTTTACATCCTCTTTTACTTCAGTCTTTTGCCCACTTTTTTAATAGTGGGTTTTATGTTTTCTTACTATTGAGGTTTAAGATTTTTTTTTTTTAAAGATTTTATTTTTTTCCTTTTTCTCCCCAGAGCCCCCCGGTACATAGTTGTATATTATTCGTTGTGGGTCCTTCTAGTTGTGGCATGTGGGACGCTGCCTCAGCGTGGTTTGATGAGCAGTGTCATGTCCGCGCCCAGGATTCGAACCAACGAAACACTGGGCCGCCTGCAGCGGAGCGCGCGAACTTAACCACTCGGCCACGGGGCCAGCCCCGAGGTTTAAGAATTTTTTATATATTCTTGCCATAAGTCGTTTGTCAAATAAGTGATTTTCTATTACCTGTCTCCAGTTTGTAGCATGTTTTCTTATTGCATCTTTTGCATAGTAAAAGGTTTTAACTTTGATGAATCAGTCAAATTTCTCAATTTTTTTCTTTTATGCACCATGCTTTCAGTATCATGTCTAAAATGACTTTGCCTAGCCTAGGTCACAAAGATTTTCTCCTATGTTTCCTCCTAAAAGTTCTACAGGTTTATGTTTTACATTTAGAACTAATTTTTTAGTTAATTTTCATGTAAGGTGTGAGGTTTAGGTTGAGGCTTATTTTTTGGCATAAAACTATCCTTCCTCCCTTAGATTGCTTTTGCACCTTTGTCAAAAGTCAACTGTCCATATTGGTGTGAGGTATTTCTGTACTCTATTCTGTCCCACTGATATATGTGTCTATGACTTTGCTAGTACTACACTGTCTTCATTATTATAGCATTACAGTAAGTCTTCAAGCCAGGGAAGTATAATCCCTCCAAATCCATTCTTTTTGAAAATCATTTTAGCTATCCTAGTTACTTTGTCTTTCATATACATTTTTAAATCATCTTGTCTATATCAACACACAAATCTAGCCAGGATTTTAATTAGTATTGTGTTAAATCTGTAGATCAATTTAATGACATCTTTACTATATTGAGTCTTCCTGTACCTGAACATGATCTATCTCCATCATTTATTTAGGACTTTGATTTCTTTCACCAGCAACTTATAGATTTCAACACACACATCCTGTACATGTTTTGAACATTTATATTTAAAATGCTTAAATTTTTGAAGCTATTGTTAAAGGTATTTTTAATTTGGTTTCCTATTACATATCATTATTTTGTTGTTGTAAGTGCCATGGAGTCAATTTCTGACTCCTAGTTACTCTGTGTACAGCAGAGCAGAATGCTGCCTGGTCTTTTTGCAACGTCCTCTCATCTTGCGCAGGATGAAACAAGACTCCACTCTATTCATAGGGTTTTCATGGCCAATTTTATCGAAAGTAGGTTGCCAGGTCCCTCCTTCCTAGTCTGTCTTAGTCTGGAAGCGATGCTGAAACCTGGCCACCATGGGTGACCCTGCTGGTATTTGAAATACTGGTGGCATAGCTTTCAGCATCACAGCAACATGCAGCTACCACACAGTGTGACAAGTGACAGATGAATGGTATAGTTCCTTGACCAGGAAAAAAACCTGGGCCATGGCAGTGAGAGCACTGAATCAGAACAACTAGACCACCAGGGCCGGCTACATTGTTAATACAGAGAAACATAATTTATTCCTGCAGGAGAATCATGTATTTTGCAAACGTTTTAAACCTGCTTACTAGTGCTAGAATTTCGTGTGTGTGTGTCAGTCCCTTAAGAATTTTTACATAGACAATCCTGTCATCTGTGAAAAGGTACAATTCTATTTTTTCCTTTCCAATCTGTATGATGACTTTTCTTTATCCTGGCTTATTGCTATGGCTAGTACCTCTCTGATTTGGATCAGATCCACACATGTAAAGCTTAGGCCTGAGTACATATATAACTTCATCAAGTTACTTTCTCAAGTTCTTCCCTTTCTGTGATCTGCCTGATAATTTCCAACATTGGAACTGTTCTTTCCAGTTCTATTGTTAAAAATCTAGGGCTTCATTTTCCTCACTCTGCTGTACACTTATATAACTCTGCCCACATCTGAGGCAAACCAGCAGTAAGAGAGACAGAACAAAGCAATGGAGAGGTTTTTGATGGAGAGGAATGGAAAAAGCTCGGAAGCCACCACTCCATCTTATCAAATAAAAAGCTGAACAGACTGAAAAATTGACAAATCTTCTAGGATCCAATAAAAGAGGGGAGGACAGAAGACAAACAACTGCCTTCAAGATTGGACAGACAGACAGGTAACTACAGGGAGTCACTGGTTACAAGAGCAGAGATACACAAGTGGAAACTACTGTGGGAACCAGTGCCCAGGCAGGAAAACCTAAACTGTACTTGATGAATTGCTGGAGGCTCAGTGCTGACCACCTGCCCAGTCACAGAGAGGCCCCCACATTTATTGTGAGATTTATCTCCAGAAGCGTGACCAGGTTGCCATAGTAAATATCAGAGGAAAATTCCCTTAGGCATCTGGCAGAGGGCAGGAAAAGGAACCCCTGTGAAACACACCAGAGGACTCTGTTCTTAAAAAGGGCTGCCGTCAGGAGAAACTAGTTAATGAAGCCTAACCCGCTGACATATTATCAGAACCTAACCTGGGGAAGAGAATTATCTAACTACAGCCAGCTCTAGTCATCCTTGCCTACCTAAACAGGGAGGAAAACAACTGAGAAACACGTGTTAAATTTGTAGTCCAGAAGCACAGGCTCACTAAAAGACTGAGACCTAATCATAGAGCTACAGAATGCTTCTTCTCCCCCCACACTTCACCACCCCATTACCAAAGGCCTATTTACAGTAGTTCCTTTTACCTGGTCCATCCTGTGTAACTACCAAAAAAAATCACAAGGTTGGGGCTGGCCCAGTGGGGTAGCAGTTAAGTTCACGGGTTCCACTTTGACAGCCCAGGGTTCACCGATTTGGATCCCAGGTGTGGACCTACACACCACTTATCAAGCCATGCCCTGGCAGGCGTCCCACATATAAAGTAGAGGAGGATTGGCACAGATGTTAGCTCAGGGCTAATCTTCCTCAAAAACATAAAGAAAAAAAATTTCAAGGCATACGAAAAGGAAAAAATCACAATTTGAAAAGACAAAGCAAGCATAAGAAGCAGAAATGGCCCAGATGTTGGAATTATCAAAACAGAAATTTAAAACAACTATGATTAATATGCTAAGGGCTCTAATAAATAAAACAGACAGCATAAAAGGACAAATGGGCAACATAAGCAGAAAGATGGAAATCCTAATAAAGAACCAAAAAGAAATGCTAGAGATAAAAAAAAAAAAAGAACAGTAACACAAATGAAGAATGCTTCTGATGGGCTTATTAGTAGAGCGGACACGGTTGAGGAAACACTCTCTAAACTAGAAAAAATATTAATAGAATCTTCAAAAAGTGAAAACCAGGGGCCAGCCTGGTGCAAGAGCAGTTAACTTTGCACACTCTGCTTCGGTGGCCTGAGGTTCACTGGTTTAGATCCAGGGTGCGACCTACATGCTGCTTATCAAGCCATGCTGTGGCAGGCATCCCACATATAAAATAGAGGAAGATGGGCACAGATGTTAGCTCAGAGGCAATCTTCTATAGTAATAGAAAAAAAAAGAGGAGGATTAGTAGCAGATGTTAGCTGGGAGCTCACCTTCCTCAAAAAAAACCAAACTGAAAACCAAAGAAAACAAAGACTGATAAAAAAAAAAAAAGATAGAATCTCTAGAGAATAGAATACCCAGGTCAATGGCAAAACTACAAAAGGTGTAACATATGGATAATAAGAACACCAGAAGAAAAAGATGAAAGGAACAGAGGAAATATTTGCAATAATAATGACTGAGAATTTCCCCCAAATTAATGTCAGACACCAAACCACAGATCCAGGAAGCTCAAAGAACACCAAGAAGGATAAATGCCAAAAAAAAAGAAAAAAGAAAAAAAGAAAACTACACCTAGGCATATCATTTTCAACTTACAGAAAGATCAAAGATAGAGAAAAATTCCAGAAAGAAGCCAGGGGGCAAAACCACCTCACATCTCATGAAAATAAGATAAGAATTACATCCGAACTCTCCTCAGAAACCATACAAGGAAGAACAGAATGTACTAAAATATTGAAAGTATTGGGAGAAAAATCCACCAACCTCAAATTCTGTACCCTAAGAAATTCAAAAGTGAAGGAGAAATACCTTCTGAGACAAAGATTAAGAGAATTTGTTGCAAGTAGACCTGTCTTGCAAAGAATGTTAAAAGAAATTCTTTAGAGAGAAGGAAAGTAATATAGGTCAGGAACTTGGATCCAAATAAAGAAAAGATCACTGAAGAAGGAACAGTGAAGGTAAAATAAAAACTTTTACTTTTTTATTCTAAATTGATCTAATAGATAAGTTTGTTCAAAATAACAGCAATATTGTATTTCATTATGTACGCTTACATATAAGTGAAATGAATGACAGCAATAATACCAGGGACAAGAGGAAAAAATTAAGATTATTTTATTATAAAGTACTCACAACATCCATGAAGGGGTACAGTGTTATTTGACAGTAGACTTGAATTATTTGCAAACTCTATGGAAACCACTAAAAACAGTAAAAAAAAAAAAAAAGCATAAATGATATTCTAAGAAAGAGAAAATGAAATTATATAAAATTCTCAATTAAAATCACAAAAGGCAGAAAAAGAGTAGAAGACAAAAATAAGAAGAACAAGGCAACAAATAGAAAATGTAACCAATATGGTAACTATTAATCCAATTATATCAATAATCATTTTGAATATCAATGTCTAAATGCACAAATTAAAAGTCACAGACTGTCAGAGTGGACCAAAAAACAAGACTCCATTCTACAATATCTACAAGAAACCACTTTAAATATAGACATATATACATTAAAAGTAAATGGAGAAATATATACCATATTAACACTAATCCAAAGAAAGCAGGAGTAGCTATATTGATTTCAGACAAAGCAGACTTCAAAGCTAGGAAAGTTATCAGAGATTAAGAAGGGCATTACATAATGACAAAGGGGTCAACTCTCCAAGAAGACATAATTCTTAAATAGTATTTGCCTAACAAGAGAGCATCAAACCACATGAGGCAAAAACTGCTATAACTCCAAGGACTAATAGATGAACCCACTATACAGTTGGAGACTGCAACACCCCTCTATCAGAAATGGACAAATATAGCAGACACAAAATCAGTCAGGACATAGCTGAAGTCAACAACACCAATAAACAACTGGAGATCATTGACATCTATACACTACTTCATCCAACAACAGCAGAATACACATTTCTCTCAAGCTCACACGGAACATTCACTAAAACAGAGCATGTTCTGGGCCATAAACTTACAAATTTAAAAGAATAGAAATCATACAAAGTCTGCTCTCAATTTAACCAGAAATCATTAACAAAAGATAATTGGAAAAGTCCAATAATGCATAAAGATTAAACAGCACACTTCTAAATAACACATGGCTCCAAGAAGAAATCTCAAGAGATATTATAAATATTTTGAACTAAATGAAAATGAAAATATAACATCAAAATTTGTGGAATGAAGTGAAAGCAATACTTACAGGGAAATTTATTGCATTGAATGCTGTGATATTGTGATTTACAACAAGAAATATCTATTTGGTCTTCATCCCATTTCGGACACAGAGCTCCTAAAACTCTTGGAATTTCCCAAGTGATAAGAGCAATAAAGGTGTCTTTTGATATGTTCATGAGGTGACTTTTGGAACTCACCTAAGGATGAAAGCAGTTAACAGTGGAGATGGTCATGTGACAAGAGCGCTGGAACTTTCAGTCCCACCCCACCTCCAATCTCCAGAGAGGGAAGAGGGGCAGGAGATTGATTGAGTCCCATCACCAATGACCAATGATTTACTCATCAGGCGTATGTAATGAAGCCTCCATAAAAACCAAAAGGAGAAGGTTTGGAGGGCTTGCAGGTTGGTGAACATGCAGTGATGCTAGGAGAGTGGTATACCTGGAGAGGGTGTAGAAGCTCTGCACCCATTCCCCATAATTTGCCCTATGCATCTCTGTCATCTGGATGTCTATATCCTTTATCCTATCTTTTTATAATACAGTGGTATTTCACTAAGCAAAATGCTTCTCTGAGCTCTGTGAACCACTCTAGTAAATTAACTGAACCCATGGAGGAGGTCATGGGAACCTCTGATTTAGAGACAGAAGTACAGGTAACCCAGATTTGTGACTGGCATTTGAAGTCCAAGGAGAAAGGTGTTAGAACCCTCATCTACAGTCTGTCAGTCAGAAGCTCAGGTGATTCCCTGGATTTGTGACTGGCATCTGAAGGGGGTATTGCGGCAGCTTGTGGGACTAAGCCCTTAACCTGTAGGATCTGATGCTATCTCCAGATAGATAGTGTCATAATTGTAGGACACCCAGCTGATGTCCCAGAGAATTGCTTGGTGATATACAGGGAAACTCCTCCCTTCATGCCCTGGAATTGGGTTCTCAGAACCTGTAACACATATATAAGAAAAGAATAAGGATCTAAAATCAATAATCCAAGTTTCCACCTTAGGAAACTAGAAAAAGAGCAAATTAAATCCAAAATAAGCAGAAAGAAAGAAATAATGAACAATTCAAAGAAACTGAAAAGAGGAAATCAACAGAGAAAATCACTGGAACGAAAAGCTGATTCTTTGAAAAGATTAAAAAAATTAAGTCTCTAGTTAGGCTAACTAAGAAAAAAAGAGAGAGAATACAAAATACTAATATCAGAAATGAAAGAAGGGACATAACTGCTGTTGGAGGAGGTCAGAGAGGATGTGACTTCCAGCTGACCTGTGAACTGGACCAGGACAATCAGAGGATGCTCACCCACTCCCCTCTATCCTTGGAATGTATATTCTGCCTGTTATTCCCATATTAGGAGCTACTTCAAAGATGCAGCATTCAGAGAGTAACATGTTCTTGAGACCGCCTGGACCATATACATGACTGAACTCCATTACATAAACTTTTAAGATTCTGGCAGGCAGGTGTGGAGATTTACTCATCTTGTGGCAGTCCAAGACAAGCCTTATCATACAAGTTTCCTTGCTTATTAAAACTGCAACCTACCAGCCTGGAGTAGTCTCCTCTTTCTTTATCCTTCCTCCCCATGTACAAGAGCCAATTTCAAATTTTACCTGGTGAACTCCTGAGGTTGCAAACCAAAAACTACAGATTTTGCATAAATTAAAAGGATAATAAAGGAATACCATCAACAGTTCTATGTCCAAAGAATTGATAACCTAGAAGCAAAAGACCAATTCCTTGAAAGACACAATCTACCAAAACTCACACAAGAAGAAACAGACATTTGGAATAGACATATCTACTAAAGAGATTAAATCAATAATTGATGGTTTTCCAAAACAGAAAGAACCAGGCCCAGATGGTTCACTGATGAATTCTCCCAAATACTTCAGGAAAAAAATCATACCAATTCTCTACAATCTCTTTGAGAGGATATAAGCAGAAGAACTGCTTCCTAACTCATTCTACAAGGTCAGCATCACTCTAATACCAAAACCAGAAAAGAAAATTACAGATCAATACCTCTCATGAACACAGATGCAACAATCCTCAACAAAATACTAGCAAATTGAATTCAAAAGAAGTATAAAAAGAATTATGCACAACAACCAAGTGGGATTTACTCAAGGTATGCAAGCCTGGTTCAACATTCGAAAATCAATTAATGTAATCCATCTCACAACAGACTAAAAGAGAAAAATCACATGCTCATATACATAGATGCAGAAAAAGCACTTGACACAATCCAACGACACTGATGATAAAAACATTCAGTAAACTAGGAATACAGGGGAACTTTCTCAACTTGATAAAGGGCATCAATAAAAAACCTAAGCTAAGATCCTACTGAATGATAAAAAATTCCAAGTTCCCACTACAATCAGATACAAAGCAAGGATGTCCCCTCTCACCACTCCTTTTCAATATCGTACTGAAGTCCTTGCTAATGCAATAAGACAAGACAGGAAATAAACCTTCTACAGATTGGGAAGGAAGACATAAAACTCTGCTCACAGATGGCATGATTCTCTATGTAGAAAATCTGAAAGAATTGACAAAAAACTTCCTGAAACTAACAGAAGACTACACCAAGGTTGCAGGATAGAGGGTTAATATAAAAAAGTCAACTGGTTTCCTATATATCAACAGTGAACAAGTGGAATTTGAAATTAAAAACAACACCATTTGCATTAGCACCTAAAAAAATGAAACAGGTATGAATCTAACAAAATATATACAGGCTATATATGAGGAAAACTACAAAGCTCTTATGAACAAAATCAAAGAAGAACTAAATTAATGGAGAGATATTCCATATTGATGTCAAGATATCAGTTCTTCCCAACTTGATCTACAAGTTCAGTGCAATATCAATCAAAATCACAGCAAGTTATTTTATAGATACTGACAAACTTATTCTAAAGTTTATATGGAAAGGCAAAAGAAGCAGAACAGCCAATACAGTATTGAAGGAGAAAACAAAGTTAGAAGATTGATGCTACCAACCTTAAGAAGTACTAAAAAGCCACAGTAATCAAGACAGTGTGGTATTGGTGAAAGAATAAACCAGGATCAATGGAACAGAACAGACAGCCCAGAACATTCATAAATACAGTCAACTGATCTTTGACAAAGGAGCAAAGGAAATACAACAGAGCAAAGTTAGTGTCTTCAACGAATAGTGCAGGAGCAACTACACAAACACATAAAAAAGTGAATCTAGAAACTGACCTCACACCCTTCACAATGACTTACTCAAAATGGATCACAAATCTGCATGCAAAATGCAAAATTATGAAAACTCCTAGAAAATAACATAGGGGAAAACCTAGATGACCTTGAGTATGGCAATGACTTTTTAGACACACCACCAAAGACACAATCCATGAAAGAAATAATTGATAGGCTGGACTTCATTAAAATTAAAATTAAAAGCTTTGGGGAGTGATGTCACCAAGATGGCAAAAGAGGTTATTCCTGACTTCACTCCCCCTCACAGAAAGAACTAACAACTACTCAAGAATCAAGACATCACTGACAGTCCTAGAATACAGGGGTGAAGCTGAAGCATCCATCTACACCACAGAGATCAAGACAACCTGCAATAGAAGGGCAAGAGAAATAGCTACACATTGACTGCTTTGCCCCACCCCCAAGGCAAGCGTAGTAACATGTGCAAAGGTCTCCCCTGAGCCTCTAGTTCCTCCAGTGAGAAAAAAGAACCCATGGCAGGACAAACAGTACCCATTCAGCACGGTGGGTCTCTCTGCGGGGACCACTATTCTGACTGTGCATCACAGGGATTGCAAGGGAGTCTACAGGACTCAATCACTGGGAATCTGACTGTGAATAGAAAAGGGAGAAGGGGCTTGCAACAAACAGCACACAGATCTTTGCAGACCAAGTTCATATCTGCTGCACCCAAGTAATAATCCCAAACAGTGGCTTTGCTCATGTCCGGAACCAAATTGTGGCACACTCTGACCAGAGAACTGCATAGTGTACAGATATGCTTGATTTGGATCCTCAAATGAGGACTTTTGCTAGACCAAGAGCCTGGTTTGTCCATGCCCAGGCAAGGAGCTGAGTCATAGCCTTACCTGCTGTAGAGCCTCCTGGCCATATCTGACCAGAGGGGCTGTTGGAAACACCTGGAAGCTGTGTAGCCCAAGAGGCAGGCGTGCAGAGCTGATCACTCCCAGAGAAAAGCTAGTTCTGGATGTGGAGGGTTCCTGTGCTATGCACAGGCAGAGGGAATAATTCACAGTCAAGGCTGAGGGAAGCTCCCAGACCCTCTCAACCAGAGAGCCTAATTGGGAAATTATGAGGTGCCTGGAGTGGCCCCTCCCCTTTACTCAGGTAAGGAAGCTGAGACACAGCTTGAACCACCCATTGTGGCTCCCAGCCACATCTGATCAGAAGGGCTGGTGAGAACACCTGGAAACTGTGTAGTCCAGCAGCACTTGAGCCAAAAGAAGGGCTGGCAGAGCTGATCGTTTACAGAGCAAAGCTAGTAGACCTCTTTCACCAGGGAATATGGGGCTTGAGTTAAGGCAACAAATAGCTTTACTAACCATAGAGCTGCTTCTCCGAATGCACCTGGGCAAGGAAACTAATTCATAACCCTGCTCATTACTCAATAGAACCACGTGACCAACCAGGGAACATAACTACAGCACATGGGAAACTGCATAGCCCACTGAAAAGTCCTGCTTACCATGGCACTTGAACAGAGAGTATAGTCCATGGCTTTCTCCATCTGCAGGGCAAAACCAGGGGTCTCACCTGACCAGGGAATTTAGTGCACACTCTTGCCTGATTTGGGTCCCCAAACACCAAGCTGTACAGGCTCTGGGTCACATCCTGCTGCCCTGCCAGGGCAAGGGAGCTAATTCACAGCCTCATTTACTACTGAATACATTACCCAATTCTAATCATCTAGTAAGACTGACCAGAAAGAAAACAGCTTGGGGAACCCAAGGGAATCCCCTTAAGACTACAGGCAAATTTCTCAACAGAAACATTTCAGATCAGGAGAGAATGGGATGACATACTCAAAATATTGAAAGAACAGAAACTGTCAACCGAGAATACTATACCTGGCAAACCTGTACTTCAGAAATAAAAAAGAAGTAAAGCTTTTCAGAAGGAAAAGGAGAAGACAAGGAGTTCATCACCACTAGATCTGCCTTACAAGAAATGCTAGAGGGAGTTCTTAGAGTGGAAGTAAAAAGACACTAATTAACATCATAGAAACATAGAAAGCTAGCATAAAACTCACTGGTAATGGTAAATACATAGTTAGAGTCTGTAATTTGTTAATGATGGTGCATAATTCACTTACAACTCTAGTTGAGAAATTAAACAAACACAAACATAGTAAAGCTAACCATAACTACTGTAATCTGTTAATAATTACACAACATAAAAAATATGTAAAGTTTAACAGCAATAATCTAAAATGTGAGGGAAAGGAGAAGTAAAAGTGTAAAGTTTTGGAATTCTACTGAAGTTAAGTTGTTATTAGCTTAAAATAGGGGGTTATAACTTTAAGATATTTTATGTAAGCCTCATGATAACCACAAGGGAAACATTTCTAGCAATTACACAAAAGAGCATGATAAAGAAGTCAAAACATACTGATACCAAAAGACAACAAAACATTAAAAGAGACTATAAGATAAGAAATAAGAAACACGGGGTCTTGTCAAGATGCCAGCGTAAGCAGACTCCGAGCTCATCTCTTCACACGAACACAACCAAGTTACAACTATTTTTGGAAAAATTACCCTGTATAGAAAGCTGAAAACTGGATAAAAAGAAGCCCCAAAACAAGGGACAGTCCTGACTACGGCAGAAGGGGCAGAAATTCCTGCTGGAGAGAAAAAAGTCACCTTTGGGAGCAGCAGAGTTTCTCAGCTGGTGAGGTGGGAGCCACCCTAAGGTATGCACCCCTCCCTGGAGCGGGCTGATACTGCTATAAGCATCTTTCACACCCAGCACAACTGAGATGAGGGGCTTACTATTTGGCTTCGCTGGCTATTAAGTGAAGCGGGGAATGCCCCCAGAAAAGCTATAGGACAAAAGTCAAAAAGACCCAGGTCTTAAAGGGCCCACTTACAAACTCACCCATCTCAGCAACCTAAAATCATCAGAGAGAAGGCTGACAGTCCTTTGATGAAAAGAGACTCACCTGGTGTGCTCTGGGGTATCTCAGTGAGAGGAGGGACCTCTCTGGAGACTGAGACATTGGTGGGGGCCATTGTTCTGACCTGGTCCAGGCATGCTGACACAGACCCCAGAAGACGCCACTGAGGTTCTTCCCCTGGCCTGTTAGCCCAGGGGGCTGCCACACCCACTAGAGTGCATATTTAATCCAGTTCAGCCAGGACAAGCAGCCTGCCCTAGGCACCTACCCCACCCAACAGCAAGCCCACTGGCTACTTGTAGGCCTGCATTGACTGGGTGCCTTGATCCTCCTCAGGCAGGTGAGTGTGTCTGCTTCTGTGGGGCAGAACCTGTGTGAGAACCAGGTGAACTCTGGGGGGCACTGGTGGAGAGGTAAGGGCCTCTGCAGTGGGTCATCGGGATATATGACAGGGGGTCAGGAAGTGTGCAGGGACCAGGACTGTGTTGACGGTGTGTGTGGCCCTGTGGGGGGTGAGGGTTATCAGTCTCAGAAGACCTGTGCTTCACAAATAGTGATAATAAGGATCAGCCCCACCTTCCAAAGCCTGAAACAATTGAGTGCTCCCATGCCTAGGGCCAGCCCGACTCAGCTGCACTCCTAAGAGAACTGACAACAGCCTTGTAGGCCTGAGGCATATAGCAACTGTAAGCCCCTGAGCCTAGCAACCAGCTACACTGGGTATCTACCAATTAACAGGAAAATTGCAACAGGAGTGTGCTGTTAGACCTTGTAGCCAATGGTGCTGAGGCCCCCAAAAGCAGATTTACAAACAGCTGGCCAGGGAAGGAAAGACTAGACTCCCTGGGTACCTGCAGTAAGAGCAACCCGGCCACAGCAGAAGGACACAAGTAGCCCACAAAGGGGTCACCCCTGGATCTTTTGGACTGGTGATGAGAGGGAAGCACACTGCTGGGCCTCGAAAGTCGGCTCTTACATAAGGCCACTTCTCCAAGATCAGGAGACATAGCCGACTCACCTAATACACACAAATAAGCACAGAGAAAGAGCCATAATGAGGAGACAAAGGAATACATTCCAAACAAGGGGACAGGACAAAACCCCAGAAAAAGAACTAAATTAAACAGAAATAAGCAACCTACCCAACAAAGAGTTCAAAGAAAATCTCATAAGGATGCTCACAGATATTAGAAGACAAGATGAACCAAGTGAGCTCATCAACAAAGAAATGGAAAATATAAAAAAAGACCCAATCAGAAATGAAGAATTCAATATTGGAAATGAAAAATTCAATAGAGGGACTCAACAGCAGAGTACAGGACACAGAAGAACAGATCAGTGAGCTAGATGAAAGACAACAGGATATCACCCAAGCAGAACAGAAAACAGAAAAAAGAATTAGACAGAATGAGAAGAATCTAAGGGAACTCTGGGATAATGTCAAGTGCACTAACATTCATATTGTAGGTTTCCCAGAAGGAGAAGAGAGAGATAAAAGGGCAGAAAATTTATTTGAAGAAATAATAGATAGAAATTTTCCTAAGCTAAGGAAGGAAACAGACATTCAAGTACAGGAAGCATAGAGAGCTCCAAATAAGATAAGCCCAAAGAGGCCCAGACCAAGACACATTATAATTAAAATGTCCAAAATTAAAAGAGAGAATCCTAAAAGCGGCAAGAGAAAGGCAACAAGTGACACACAAAGGAAAGCCCATAAGGCTATCAGTGGACTTCTCAGCCGAAACCCTACAGGCGAGAAGAGAATGGCATGACATATTTAAATGCTAAAAGGAAAAAACCTACAGCCAAGAATACTCTACCCATCAAGGTTGTCATTCAGAATGGAATGAGAGATCAAGAGCTTCCCAGACGAGAAAAAATTAAAGGAGTTTATCACCAAGAAACCAGTTCTACAAGAAATGCTGAAGCAACTTATTTAAGTGGGAAAGCAATGACCAGAAATAGGGATAAAAAATTATAAAAAAAAAAAAAACCAATCCACCCTCAAAAAAAATCAGGCGATAAAATCACTGGTAAAGGTAAAAATATAGAAAAAGTAGCAGATCACCCACCTGTGAAGATAAGATGAAGGTTAAAAGACAAAAGTACTAAAATTAGCTACTTCCAATGATAAGAGGGTAATGGACAGACACCCACAAAAGAAGATATTATATATGATTTTAAAAACATAAAATGTGGGAGATGGGGAGTGAAAAAGTAGAGCTTTAGAAAGAGGTTAAGCTAAAGAGTGCATCAACTCACTACAGACTGTTATATACATAGAATATTATATAGGTTCCACATGGTAATCACAAATCAGAAACCTATAGTAAGTAAACAAATAAGTAAGACAAAAGAAATCAAACATATTACTAAAGAAAGCCATCAAACCACAAGGGAAGAGAGCAAGAGAAAAAGAAAGGAACAGAGAAGAACTACAAAAACACCCAGAAAAAGAAAGTAACAAAATGGTAATACATACACATTTATCAATAGATACTTTAAATGTCAATGGACTAAATGCTCCAATCAAAAGATATAGAGTGGCCAACTGAATAAAAAACAAGACCCATATATATGCTGCATACAAGGGACACACTTCAGACCTGAAAACACTCACAAACTGAAAGTGAAAGGATGGAAAAAGATATTCCATGCAAATGGTAAAGACAAGAAAGCAGGGGTAGCAATACTAGTATCAGACAAAATACACTTTAAAATAAAAACTGTAACAAGAAACAAAGAAGGGCACTACAGAATGATAAAGGGAAAAATCCAATGAGAAAATGTAACACTTGTAAATATCTATGCACCCAACATAAGAGCACCTAAATATACAAAGCAATTATTAACAGACATCAAAGGAGAAATAGACACAACACAATCATAGCAGGGGACTTTAACACTCCACTTACACCAATGGATAGATCATCCAAACAGAAGATCAATAATGAAACACTGGCCTTAAACGACACATTTGACCAGATGGACCTAGTGGATATATATATAGAGAATATTCCAAAGAAAAATCAAAGAATTTACATTCTTTTCAAATGTACATGGAACATTCTCCAAGATTGATAACATATTAGGCCACAAAACAACTCTCAATAAATTTAAGAAGATCAAAATAATTCCATGCATCTTTTCTGACCACAAAGATACGAAAGTAGAAATCAACTACAGGAAGAAAACCAGAAAAACCAGAAAAATGTGGAGAGTAAACAAAATACCTATCCTTCTCAAACTCTTCCAAAAATTGAAGAGGAGGGAAGATTCCCTAACTCATTCTACGAAGCCAACATTATCCTGATACCAAAACCAGACAGGGACAACACAAAAAAAGAAAATTACAGGCCACTATCACTGATTAACATCAATGCAAAAACCCTCAACAAAATACTAGCAAATCGAATACAACAATACATTAAAAAGATCATAACATCATGATCAAGTGGGTTTCATTCCAGTGATACGGTGATGGTTCAACATCTGCAAATCTATCATCGTGATACAACACATTAACAAAATGAAGAAAATAAAATCACATGATCATCTCAATAAATGCAGAGAAAGCATTTGACAAGATACAGCATCCATCTATGATAAAAACTCTAAATAAAATGGGTATAGAAGGAAAATAGCTCAACATAATAAATTCTATATATGACAAATCCACAGCAGATATCATTCTCAATAGAGAAAAACTGAAAGCTATCCCTCTAAGAACAGGAACCAGAAAAGGATGTCCACTGTCACCACTTTTATTTAACATAGTATTGGAAGTCCTAGCCAGAGTAATCACTCAAGAAAAAGAAATAAAAGGGATCTATATTGGAAAAGAAGAAGTGAAACTGTCACTCTTTGCAGACGACATGATTTTATATATAGAAAATCCTAAAGAATCCACTAAAAAACTTATAGAAATAATAAACGAATATGGTTAAGTCACAGGATACAAAATCCACATACAAAAATCGGTTGCATTTCTACACACTAACAAGGAAGTAGCAGAAAGAGAAATTAAGAATACAATCCCATTTACAATTTCAACAAAAAGAATAAAATCTCTAGGAATAAACTTAACCAAAGAGGTGAAAGATCTGTACACCGAAAATGATAAAACATTGTTGAAAGAAATCAAATAAGACACAAAGAAATGGAAATATATCCTGTGCTCTTGGATTGGAAGAATTGACAAAGTTAAAATGTCCATACTTACTAAAGCAATCTACAAATTCAAAGTCATCTCCATCAAAGTTCCAACAACATTTTTACAGAAATAGAACAAAGAATCCTAAAATTTACACGGAACAACCAAAGACCCCCAAATACCCAAAGGAGTCCTGAGAAAAAGAACAAAGCTGGTGGTACCACACTCCTGATTTCAAAGTATACTACAAAGCCATAGTAACGAAAACAGCATGGTACTGGCACAAAAACAGACACACAGATCAATGGAACAGAATCAAGAGCCCAGAAATAAACCCACACATTTATGTACAGCTAATATTCGACAAGGGAGCCAAGAGCATACAATGGAGAAAGCAGAGTCTCTTCAATAAATGGTGTTGGGAAAACTGGACAGCCACATGCAAAAGAATGAAAGCAGACCATTACCTTGCACCATGCACAAAAATCAACTCAAAATGGATTAAAGACTTGAATGTAAGACCCAAAACCATGAAACTTCTAGAAGAAAACGTAGGCAGTACACTCTTTGACATCAGTCTGAACAGCATATTTTCAAGCACCATGTCTGATCAGGCAGGGCAAACAAAAGAAACAATGAACAAATGGGACTACATCAAACTAAAAAGCTTCTGCACAGCAAAGGAAACCATCAGCAAAATGAAAAGACAACCTAACAACTGGGAGAAGATATTTGCAAACCATATATCAGATAAGGGATTAATATCCAAAATATACAAAGAACTTATCTCAGCAACAAAAAAACCAACAACCCAATTAAAAAATGGGCAAAAGATCTGAACAGAGATTTCTCCAAAGAAGATATACAGATAGCCAACAGGCATATGAAAAGATGCTCAACATCATTAGCTATCAGGGAAATGCAAATCAAAACTACAATGAGGTATCACCTCACTCCGGTCAGAATGGCTATAATTAACAAGACAGGAAACAGCAAGTGTTGGAGAGGATGTGGAGAGAAGGGAACCCTTCTACCCTGCTGGTGGGAGTGCAAACTGGTGCAGCCACTATGGAAAGGGCATGGGTTATCCTCAGATAATTAAGAATAGATCTACCACATGATCCAGCTATCCCACTGCTGGGTATTTATCCACTGAACTTGAAAGCAGAAATGTATAAAGATACATTTACCCCTATGTTCATTGCAGAATTACATGCAATAGCTAAGACTTGGAAGCAACCTAGGTGCCCATCAAGGGACGAATGGGTAAAGATGTGATATATATATACAATGGAATACTATTCAGCCATAAGAAATGATGAAATCTGGCCATTTGTGACAACATGGATGGACCTTGAGGGTATTATGCGAAGTGAAATAAGTCAGAGGGAGAAAGTCAAATACCATATGATCTCACTCATAAGGAGAAGATTAAAACAACAACAAGCAAACACACAGTAATGGAGATTGGATTGGTGGTTACCATAGGGGAAGGGAGAATGAGGGAGGGCAAAAGGGGTGAATAGGCTCAAATGTGAGGTAATGGACTATAATTAGTTTTTGGGTGGTGAACATGATGTAATCTACACAGAATTCAAAATATATTACAATGTACATCTGAAAGAAATATAATGTTATAATCCAACATTACTGAAATAAAATTAAAAAATTTTTAAATTTAAAAAATAAAAATGCAAAAAAAAAAATAAACAATGGATCTACAAAATAACCAGAAAACAATTAACAAAATGGCAATAGTAACTCCTCACCTATCAGTAATTACTTTAAATGTAATCAAATTAAATTCTCAAATCAAAAGACATAGATTGGATGAATGGATTAAAAAAAAGCTCCAATGATAAGCTGCCTATCAGACACACACTTTAGCTTTAAAGACACACATTGACTGAGAGTGAAGGGCTAGAAAAAGTCATTTCAAGCAAATGGTAACCACGAAAAGCAAGGGTAGCTATACTTACATCAGAAAAATAGACTTTATACTAAACATGGTAAAAAGAGACAAAGAAAGTCATTATATAATGACAAAGGGGTGAATCCATAAAGAAGATATAACAATTGTAAGTATTTATGCATCCAACATTGGGGCACCTAAATACATAAAGCAAAAACTATCAGAGCTAACATGAGAAATAAACAGTAGTAAATACTAGTTGGGGATTTTAATACCACACACTCAAAAATGGATAGATCATCCAGAAAGAGAATCAATAAGGAAACATAAGACTTGAATAACACTATAGATGAAATGGACCTACAGACATATACAGAACATTTTATCGAACAACAGCAGAAAATACACAGTTCTCAAGCACACACAGAATATTCTCTAAGATGGACCATACGTTAGGCCACAAACGAATTCTTAACAAATTCAAGAAAACTGAAATCATACCAAGTAATTTTTCCAACCAAAACAACACAAACTAGAAATCAATAACAAGAATAAAACTGGAAAATTCACAAACACATGGAATTTAAACACTCTCCCAAATAACCAATGAATCAAAGAAGAAATTAAAGGGAAAATAAAAAAGTTTCTTCAGACAAATGAAAAGAGAAACACAACATACCAGAATAAGTATGATGCAGCAAAAGCAGTTCTAAAAGAAATGCCTACATTAAGAAGCAAAAAAAGATCCCAAATAAAAACTTAATTCTACACCTAAGGAACTAGACAAAGAAAAAAAACCAAGCCCAAAGTTGGCAGAAGAAGGGAAATAATAACAGTTACAGCAGAAACAGAGAACAAAAAAGATAACAAAATTAAGAGTTGCTTCCTTGAAAAGATAAACAAAATTGACAAACCCTTAGCTAGACTAACCAAGAAAAAAAGGAGAGGACCCAAATTAACAAAACTGTAAATGAAAAATGAGATATTACAAGTGCTAACACAGAAATACAAAGGATCATAAGAGGTTTCTGTGAACAACTATATGCCAACAAACTGGACAACCTAGAAAAAAATGAAAAAATTCTTAGAAACATCAACTGACCAAGACTGAACCAGAAAGACATAGAAAATCTGAATGGACGAATTACTAGTAAAAACACTGAATCAGTAATCAAAAAAATCTCCCAACAAAGACAAGCCCAGAACCAGATGGATTCACTTGTGAATTTTACCAAACATTTAAAGAATAATTAACACCAATTCTTCTCCAACTCTTCCAAAAAATCAAAGAGAAGGGAATACTGCCAAAGTCATTTTCACAAGGCCAGAATTATTCTCATACCAAATCCAGAAAAGGACAATACTATAAAACTACAGGCCAATATCCCTGATGACTATAGACACAAAAAGGTCTTGATAAAATATTAATGAACTGAATTGAGCAGTACATTAAAAGGATCATTCACCATGATGAACTGGGCTTTATCCCCGGGATGCAAGGATGTTTCAACATCCGCAAATCAATAAATGTGATATATCACATTAGTGGAATGAAAGAATCAAATAATCATTTTAATAGATGCAGGAAAATCATTTGAAAAAATACACCATCCATTCATGAGATAAACTCTTAACAAATATGTTGCACAGAAGGAACATACATTAACGTAATAAAGGACATCTATGACAAGCCCACACTGACACCACATTCAGTGGTGAAAGTCTGAAAGCTTTTTCTCTTGATCAGGAACAAGACAAGGGTGCCAACCCACATCCCACTCTTATTTGATATAGTACTGGAAGACCCAGCTAAAACAATCAGTCAAGAAAAATAAATAAAAAAACGGTGTCAAGCTGGCAGTGTAAGTGGACTCTGAACTCACCTCCTCCTGTGGACACAACAAATTTATGATGACTCTTGGAACAACTACCCCTGAGAGAGAACTGAAAACTGGATAAAAAGAACTCCTGCAACAAGGGATAGTGCTGACTGAGATGGAAGAGGTAGAAATTCCTTTTCTGTAGAGAAAAAAAGCCACATTATAGCTTCAACGCTTCACGGCCTGACAGGAGCAATCTTAAGGTATGAAGCTTTCCCTGGAGGAGTAGGGGATCTGAGCAGGGGAGCATTACCACAACAAGAAGCCTTTGGACTCAGCATAACCAAGACAAGTGCCATAATAACTGGCTTTGCTGGTTATTAACTACAATGGGGAATACCCCCCAAAAAAGCTATCAGATACAAGGGGAAAAAGATGCCTGCTCCTCAAGTGCCCATGCACACATTCACTTGTTTCGGAAAGCAACCTAAAATCACCAGAAAGAATGGTGCACAGGGGCCAGCCCTGTGGTGGAGTGGTTAAAGGTCCGCCTGCTCCACTTCAGTGGCCCAGGTTTGCAGGTTCAGATCCCACATGCAGATCGACTCCACTCATAAGACATGCTGTGGAGATATCCCACATACAAAGTAAAGGAAGATTAGCATGGATGTTAGCTCAGCGCTAATGTTCCTCAAAAAAATAAAAATAAAAGGAAGATTGGCAATGGATGTTAGCTCAGGACGAGACTCTTCCTCACCAAAAAAAACAAGTTGCACAGTTCTTTGGTGCAAAGAAACTCCACTTGATAGGCTCTGGGCATATCTTGGTAAGATGTGAGACTACCCCAGGCTGGGATCACCTCCCCAGGGACTGAGACATTGGCAGGAGCCATTACCGTGACCTAGTACAGGTGCGCTGACACAGATGCTGGCAGACACCACTGGAGAGCTTCATCTGGCCTGTCAACACAGGGGTCTACCCCACCCACTAGAGCACCAACTTAATCCAGCTCAGTCAGGGAAGGCAGCCCATCCTAGGGACTTGCCTCAACCAAAAGCAAGCCCTTGGGAAACCTGTGGTCCCACATAGGCGGGGTGCCTGGAACCCCTGCAGTGGGCGAGTGGATTCGCCTCTGTGGGGCAAGGTGTGTGCAAGAAGTGGAGGTCCTACGCTGGTAAAGTGTGTGGGACATGCGCAGTGGGGCAAATAAGTCCACTTCAGTGGGTCGAGGCATGCGCACAAGGCAGGATTGTGTTGAGGGGGAGTGTGGCCCTGTGGGAGGTGGGGCTTGTCAGCTGCAGCAGACTTGTGCTTCTCAAACAGCCACATAGTGAATCAGCACCACCTTCAAAAGCCTGAAACAACTGAGTGCTCCCATACCTGGGGCCAGCTCCACTCAGGTGCAATCCTGACAGAGCTGACAACAGCAATTATAAGCCACTGAGCCTAGTGACCAGCCATGCTGGGGGCCTCCTCACTTAACAGAAAAACTGCAACAGGAATGCGCTATTAGACTTTGCAGCCAACTGTGGTGGGGCTCCCCACACCCAGTAAAGTGACTGAAGGAACCGTAGCAGCCACATGCATCTGAGCATTACAACCAGCTGGCCAGGGGGACAGCCTAGCCTCCCCGGGCCCCTGAAGCAAGAGCAACCCCACCACAACAGAAGGACACAGGGAGCAACACAGGGGACACTCCTGGAATATTTGGAACTGGTGACAAGAAGGAGCACACCATTGGGCCTCAACTGGGTCAATGAAGAAATCAAAGGAACAATCAAAAAATATCTGATGACAAATGAAAATGACAATACAACATGCCAAAATTTATGGGATACAGCAAAAGTGGTTCTAAGAGGGAACTTTAAAGCAATACAGGCCTACCTCAACAAACTAGAAAAATCTCAAATAAACAATCTAACAATGCACCTAAAGGAACTGGAAAAACAAGAAGAAAGTCCAAAATCAGCAGAAGGAAGGAAATAATAATAATCAGAGCAGAAATAAAGGAAATAGAGACTAAAAAATAAAGTAGAAAACATCAATGATATTAGCATTGGTTCTTTGAAAAGATAAACAAAACTGACAAAACTATAGCTAGACTCAACAAGAAAAAAAAGACAGAAGTCTCAAATAAATAAAATTAGAAATGAAAGAGGAGAAATTACAATAGGCACCTCAGAAATACAAAAGATTATACGAGAATACTACAAAAAGCTATACTCAGATTGGATAGTGTAGAAGAAATGGATAAATTCTTAGAATCATACAACCTTCCAAAACTGAATCAAGATGAAACAGAATTTGAATAGACCCGTCACCAGTAAGGAGATTGAAACAGTAATCAAAAATGACCCAAAAAATAAAACTCCAGGATCAGATGGCTTCCCTGGTGAATTCTACCAAACATTCAAAGAAGACTCAATACTTATCCTCAAACTCTACCAAAAAATTAAAGAGGAGAGGAAGCTACCTAACTCATTCTACAAAGTCAACATTACCCTGACACCAAAACCAGACCAGGACAACACAAAAAAAGAAAACTACAGGACAATATCACTCATAAACATCGATGCAAAAATCCTCAACAAGATACTACAAATCAAATACAACAACACATTAAAAAGATCATACATCATGATTAAGTGGGATTTATTCCAGGAATGCAGGGATGGTTCAATATATGCCAATCAATCAATGTGATACACCACATTAACAAAACAAAGAATAGAAGTCACACGATCATCTCAATACAAGCAGAAAAAGCATTTGACAAGATATAGCATATATTTATGAAAAAAAAAAACTCTGAATAAAATGGGCATAGAAGCAAAGTACCTCAAAATAATAAATGCCATATATGACAAACCCACAGCTAATATCATTCTCAATGGATAAAAACTGAAAGCTATCCCTCTTACGAACAGGAAGCAGACAAAGATGCCCACTTTCAACATTCTTACTTAATATAGTGTTGGAAGTCCTAGCCAGAGCAATCAGGCAAGAAAAAGAAATAAAAGGGCTTCAAATTGGACAGGAAAAAATGAAACTGATCACTATTTGCAGATGCTATGATTTTATATATAGAAAACCTTAAAGAATCCACTAAAAACTTTTAGAAATAATAAATGAGTATGGTAAAGTTGCAGGATACAAAATAAGCATACAAAAATCAGTTGCATTTCTATAAAATAACAAGAAAGTTGTAGAAAGAAAAAATAAGAATATAATACCATTTTAAATTATAAGACAAAGAGTAAAATACTTAGAAATAAACTTACCCAAAGTGAAAGACCTGTACACTGAAAACTATAAAATGTCAAAAGAAATTGAAGACTACACAAAGAAATGGAAGGATACTCCATGCTCTTAGATTAGAAGAATTAACATAGTTAAAATATCCATACTTCTTAAGGCAATCTACAGATTCAATGCAATCCCTACCAAACTTCCAATGACATTTTTCATAGAAATAGAACAAAGAATCCTATAATTTATATGGAACAACCAAAGACCCCAAATTTCCAAAGGAATCCTGAGAAAAATGAAAAAAGCTGGAGGTATCACATTCCCTGATTTCAAAATATAATACAAAGCCATAGTAATCAAAACAGCATGGTACTGGCACAAAAACAGATGCACAGATCAATGGAACAGAATTGAGAACCCAGAAATAAACACAGACATCTATATAGGGTTAATTTTTGACAAGAGAGCCAGGACATACAATGGAGAAAGAAAAGTCTCTTCAACAAATGGTGTTGGGAAAGCTGGACAACCACATGCAAAAGGATGAATGTAGACCATTATCTTACACCATACACAAAAATTAACTCAAAATGGATTAAAGACTTGAACGTAAGACCTGAAACCATGAAACTTCTAGAAGAAAACACAGGTAGTACGCTCTTAGACATGGGTCTTAGCAGATTATTTTCAAGTACCATGTCTGACAGGGCAAGGGAAACAACAGAAAAAATAAACCCAAGTGACTACATCAAACTAAAAAGCTCCTGCACAGCAAAGGAAACCATCAACAAAATGAAAAGACAAATGAACAATTGGGAGAAGATATTTGCAAACCATATATCAGAAAAGGGGTTAATATCTAAAATATATAAAGAACTCATACATCTCAACAACAAAAAAATTAACAACCCAATTAAAAAATTGGCAAAAGATCTGAAGAGACATTTATCCAAAGAAGATATATGGATGGCCAACAGGCGCATGAAAAGATATTCAACATCACTAATTATCAGCAAAATGAAAACCAAAACTACAATGAGATATCACCTCACATTCGTCAGGATAGCTGTAATTAATAATATAAGAAATAACAAGTGTTGGAGAGGATGTGGAGAAAAGGGAACTCTCATACACTGCTGGTGGGAATGCAAACTGGTGCAGCCACTATGGAAAACAGTATGGAGGGTCCTCAAAAAATTAAGAACAGAACTACCATACAATCCAGCTACTTCACTGCTGGGTATTTATCCAAAGAACAGGAAAACATGAATGCATAAAGATATGCACCCTATGTTCATTGTAGCATTATTCACAATACCCAATACTTGGAAACAACCTGGTGCCCATCAAGGGACAAATGGATAAAGAAGAAGTGGTATATGTACAAGATGGAATAGTTCTCAACCTTAATAAAGGATGAAATCTGGCCATCTGTGACAACATGGATAGAGCTTGAGATTATTATGTGAAGTGAAATAAGTCAGAGGGAGAAAGTCAAATACCATATGATCTCACTTATAAATAGAAGATAAAAACAACAACAAACAGACACATAGAGACAGAGATTGGATTGGTGATTACCAGAGGGGAAGAGGGAAGGCAGGAGGGTGAAAGGGGTGATCAGGTACATATGTGTGGTGATGGATTGTAAGTAGTCTTTGGTGTAATTACATGATGTAATCTGCACAGAAATTGAAATACAATGATGTAAATTTGTATAATGTTACAAAACAATGTTACCGTAATTTTTAAAAAACAAAGAAGAGAAGGAAGATAGTTTAGAAAAAAAGGTATCAGAATTAGAAAGGAAGAAGTAAAACTGTCTCTATTTGCAGATGACATAATTTTATACATAGAAAATCCTAAAGACTTGAGAAAAAAACTGTTAGATTTAATCAATGAATTCAGTAATGTTACAGGAAAAATAACATACAAAAATCAATAGCATTTCTATACACTAACAATAAATTTTCTGAAAAAGAAATTGATCTCATTTACAATAGCATCAAAAACAAAAAATTTCTTAGGAATAAATTTAATCCAGGAAGTAAAACACCTCTAATCTGAAAACTACAAGACATTGACTAAAAAAATTCAAAGACATAAATAAATTAAAACATATCCCATGTTCATGGGTTGGAAAAATTAACATTGTTAAAATGTCAATACTAACAAAAGCCATCTGTAGATACAATGCAATTCCTATTAAGATTCCAGTGGCATGTTTTACAGGAGTAGAAAAAACTCTCCTAAAATTTATATGGAACCACAAAAGACCTTGAATACCAAAGGAATCCTGAAAAAGAAGAACAAAGCAGGAGGTATCACACTCCCAGATTTCAAGCTATACTATAAAGCTATAGCAATCAAAACAGTATGGTACTGGAATAAAAACAGATAAATGGACCAATAGAACAGAAGAGAGCCAAGAAATAAACTCAAGCATATATGTCAACTAATATTTGACAAGAGAGCCAGGAATACTCAATGGAGAAAAGACAGTCTCTTTAATAAATGGTGCTGAAATACTTGGATATTCACATATAAAAGAATGAAACTGGACCCCTATCTTATACTACTCACAAAACAATAACTTGAAATGGATTAAAGATTTAAATGTAAGACTCAAAATCATGAACCTCCTCCAAGGAAACATAGGAATAAAGCTCCTTGACGTGATCCTTGGAAATAATTTTTTGGATATGATACCTAAAGCACAAGCAACAAAATCAAAAATAAACAAGTGGAACTAATTAAAAAGTTTTTGTACAGCAAAAGAAACCATCAAAAAAGTGAAAAACAACCTACAGAATGGGAAAAAATATTTGCAAATCACATATCTAATAAGAGATTAATATTGAAAATATATAAAGAACTCATACAACTCAATAGGAAAAAAACAAATAACCCAATTACAAAAGGCACAGATAACCTGAACAGACATTTTTTCCAGAGAATATATATGAAAAGCCAACAGCTACATTGAAAAGATGCTCAACATCACTAGTCATTAGGGAAACGCAAATTAAAACCACAATGAGATATCACTTCACACATGTTAGAATGGCCATCATCAAAAAAACAAGAGATAAAAAATCCTAGTGTGGATGTGGAGAAAAGGGGCCCCTTGTGCACTGTTGGTGGAATTGTAAATTGGTACAGCTACTATGGAAAATAGAAAGGAGGACACACAAAAATATGATCCAGCAATTGCACTTCCGGGCATATATCCAAAAGAAACAAAAACACCAAGCTGAAAAGATATATTCACCCCATGTTCATAGCAGCATTATTTACAATTGCCAAAACATGGATAAAACCTAAGTGTTCATCAACAGATAAAGAAGTTATAGTGTGTGTGTGTATATATATATATATATATATATATATATATGGTATATATGCAATGGAATGTTATTCAGCCATAAAAAAATGAGGAAATCCTATAATTTGCAAAGACATGGATGGACCTTGAAGGCATTATGCTAAATGAAACAAGTCAGAGAGAAAAAAACAAATACTGTATGATCTCACTTATATGTAGAATCTAAAAAAAACAAACAAAACTCATAGAAAAAGAGAACAGACATGTGGTTGCCAGAGGCAGAGGAGAGAGAAACAGGAATTGGAGGAAGGTGGTCAAAAGGTACAAATTTTCAGTTATAAGACAAATAAGTTCCAGGGTTGTAACAACTTAATGACTATAGTTAACACTGCTGTATGATATACAGGAAAGTTGTTAAGAGAGTAAATCCTAAGAATTCTCATCAGAAGGAGAAAATTTTTTTTTCTTCTTTTCTTTATATTGTATCCATACGAGATGATGGATGTTAGCCGAACCTACTGCAACAATCATATCACAATATACATAAATCAAACCATCATGCTGTATGCCGTAAACTCAGACAGTGATGTATGTCAATTATTTCTCAAACAGGGAAAAAAAATTAAAAGCTTCTGTTCTGAGAAAGACAACATCAAGAGAATTAAAAGACAAGCCACAGACTGGGAGAAAATATCCTCAAAACACACATCTGATAAAGGACCATTATCCAAAATATACAAAGAACTCTTAAAACTGAACAATAAGAAAACAAACACCGAATTTAAAAATGGGTCAAAGACACGTCACTAAAGAAGATATACATATTACAAATAAGGATGTGAAAAGATACTCCACACCATATGCCATCAAGGCAAGGCAAATTAAAACAACGAGATACCACTGCACACCTACTAGAATGGCCAAAATCCAGAACACTGACCACACCAAATTCTAGTGAGGATATGGAGCAACAGGAACTCTTATTCATTGCTGGTGGTAACACAAAATGGTACAACCACTTTGGAAGACAGTTTGGAGGTTTCTCACTTAACTAAACATACTTCTACCATATTGTCCAGCAATCACGTTCCTCAGTATCTACCCAAAGGAGCTGTAAACTTACATCCACACAAAATCTGCATACAGATGTTTGTAAGACCTTAATATATAATTGTCAAAACCTGGAAATAACCAAGATGTCCTTCAGCAGGTGAACAGATAAGTAAACTGTGGTACATCCACACAGTGGAATATATTTTATTCAGTGCTAAAAAAGAAATGAGCTATTAAGCCATGAAAAGACAAGGAGGAATCTTAATTGCATATTACTACGTGAAAGAAGACGATCTGAAAAGGCTGCATATGGTATGATTTCAACTGTATGATATTCCAGAAAAGGCAAAACTATGGAGACAGTAAAAAGATCAGTGGTTACTGGAGCAGGGAGAAGGGGTGTAGGCATGGGGGATGAATAGGCATAGCATAAAGAATTTTTAGGGCAGTGAAAATACTTTTTATGATATTATAATGATGAATATGTCATTATACTTTTGTCCAAACTCATAGAACGCTCAACACCAAGAGTAAACTCTAGGACAAACTATGAACTTTGTGTGATTATGATGTATCAATCTAGGTTCACCCTTGGTAAAAAAGTACAATTCTGGAGAATGACATTAATACCAGGGGACAGTATGTACATGTGGGGAGAGAGGGTGTATGGAAAATCTCTGTATCTTCGTCTTGACTTTATTGTAGACCTAAAATTTCTCCAAAAACACAAAATCATTAGCAAAAATTAAAAATAATTTTAAAATTTTTAAAATAAAAAGAATTTCAAAAGCAATAGAAACTGTGCAGAAGAGAAGGTTATGAGTTTTTATTTGGGGCATGCTGAGGTGGAGACACTTTCCACATGTTTTGAGTATATGAGCCTAATTAGAAGGCAGCTAGAGAAAAAGTTTTGGCAATTGTCAGCCTAGGTAACAAGACCATGGATCTAGAAACAAAATAAAATAAAATCCAACAAAATTACAATACTAAAGTAACTAGAATCTCCTGACAATACCTTATTAATCCTTTTCTTAAAGATTCCACTCACTGCACATAACGGTCATCACAGCCAGGGGCAAGAAAGGAAGAGAGCCTTGGGAGACTCTTAGCATTATATCCACTTTCCATTAGGAATATTCTAGGCTTCTGAGGATGAGCTGTGAAGATTCAGGCATAGGGCAATATTCCTTGTAAAGGCAAGTAATATTTATTTTTAGTTTTCCATTACGTGATTATCATAAAGTCAAAATGAATGGAACAGTTTACCTTACTTATTTTCAAAAGGAATGTAAAGATAGAAAAGTTTAAAAAAAAATAAAAGAATGCAAGGGGGAAGATCCAAGATGGCGCCATGAGTAGTCCTCTTTGTCTCTCCCCCTTCGAGTCTACAATTATTTGGACACTTATTGCTTGACGAAGGATATCCAGACAGCATCTCAGGACGTCTGAGATACCCATGCAACTATACATCGGAAGGCGGACGGACTTTCCTCTGGGAGGATGTGGAAATAGGTGAAAACTCTCCGACCCCGACGAGCAGCCTAGTACCTGCAAGTGGCTTTCTTCCAACGAATGCCCCCAGAGGATCTACACACATCTAGGGCAGGAGCGAGCACACAACAGAGGAGCGACGGTGGAAACAGGTGACCAGAACCCTACCTAAACCCCCCGCAATTACTCCTAAACACAGAGGGAAACTTTGGAGTTGCACACCTGAGCCCGCGGGGAGAGTCTCTCCCCGCCATTGACGGGGAGACCCCGCCTGGTGTTCGCAGCGCCCGGAGGGTCCCAGAGAGAGTCGCTGAGGATACGGAGGGCTCCCAGCTGCCGTTGCCCGCCCTGTGGGAGTAGGGATTGCCGGAGATCTCGGAGAGGACCGGGGCTGGGGGAAGTTTCAAAGGCCAGCTCTGCGACCCGGTGGGGAAGCGCCGGAGTTCCACCCGGGCAGCAGACAAAACTCTCTGTCTGCCATTAGCAGAGGGGCCACGCCGAGCATTCACAGCTCCGGGAGAGGCCCGGAGAGAATCCCAGAGGGCGGGGCGACCCCCAGCTGCCGTTGCCCGCCCCGTGGGACTAGGGATTGCCGGAGATCTCGGAGAGGACCGGGGCTGGGGGAAGTTTCAAAGGCCGGCTCTGCGACGCAGAGGGGAAGCGCCGGAGTTCTGCCTGGGCAGCAGACAAAACTCTCTGTCTGCCATTAGCAGAGGGGACACGCACAGCATTCACCACTCTGGGAGAGGCCCGGAGAGAATCCCAGAGGGCGGGGCGACCCCCAGCTGCCGTTGCCCGCCCCGTGGGACTAGGGATTGCCAGAGATCTTGGAGAGGACCAGGGCTGGGGGAAGTTTCAAAGGCCGGCTCTGCGACCCGGAGGGGAAGCGCCGGAGTTCCGCCTGGGCAGCAGACAAAACTCTCTGTCTGCCATTAGCAGAGGGGACAAGCACAGCATTCACGGTTCCAGGAGAGGCCCGGAGAGAATCCCAGAGGGCGGGGTGACCCCCAGCGGCCGTTGCCCGCCCCGTGGGACTAGGGATTGCCGGAGATCTCGGAGAGGACCGGGGCTGGGGGAAGTTTCAAAGGCCGGCTCTGCGACCCGGAGGGGAAGCGCCGGAGTTCCGCCTGGGCAGCAGACAAAACTCTCTGTCTGCCATTAGCAGAGGGGACACGCACAGCATTCACGGCTCCAGGAGAGGCCCAGAGAGAATCGCAGAGGGCGGGGCGACCCCCAGCTGTTGCCCACCCCGTGGGACTAGGGATAGCCGGAGACCTCGGAGAGGACTGGGGCTGGGGGGAGTTCCAGAGACCCAGCTTCGTAGCCTAGGGGGAAACCCTACAGGCTCACAGCAGCCTTAGGGAAAGCCTCTGCTCAGCACCAGTAGAAGGCAGCCAGCCGCCAGCCATAAGGCTGGAAGACCCCAGGGCAAAAGGAGCATAGCTAGGTGAACTAACCACAGACTGTAGAAGATGCCAATAGCTCTCCTGCGACCCACAGAGGACAAGTGAGATTTTGTGGGTGCCGACAGCAACGGAGCAACAAATATAAGTGATCCCACCCCTGGCCGCTGGAAAAGCGCATAACACCGTTGCAGACCCCAAGGAGAGAGTACATCTAGGTGGGCTGCAACAGTAGGCACCAGCAGCCTGAAGCCCCCCTGTGACGGCCCCCACGGCAGAGGAGGGAATCCAAAGGGCCACTGTGGCTACGAGGAGGGGCCCAGGCCCAGTTAGCAACTGCGGACAGGGTTTCTGGTTGGTGCAGTATAAACAGCTGCTCCCCTACCGCAGCAGCTGAAACAAGTGAAAGGAGCAACTAAACTCTATCTCCATGCGGAGGCACAAATCAACAACATCAAGCAATATGAAAAAATACATTAAATCTCCAGAACAGAAAGAAAGTAACAAATACACAGAAAGCAATCCCAAAGAAAATGAGATATATAACCTAAATGATGATGACTTCAAAACAGCCATCATTAAAATTCTCAATGAGTTAAGAGAGAACTCTGACCGACAACTCAACGAGTTCAGGAGCTATGTCACAAAAGAGTTTGATACGATAAAGAAGAACCAAACAGAAATATTGGAAATGAAGAACACAATAGAGGAGATTAAGAAAAATCTAGATGCTCTGAACAGCAGGGCCGATAATATGGGGGAAAGAATTAGCAATTTGGAAGATGGCAATATAGAATTGCTGCAGGCAGAGAAGGAGAGAAAAGCAAGACTAAAAAGAAATGAAGAAACTCTCCAAGAATTATCAGACACAATTAGGAGATGCAACGTAAGAATTATAGGTATACCAGAGGGAGAAGAGAAGGAGAAAGGGCAGAAAGCCTATTCAAAGAAATAATGGCTGAGAACTTCCCAAATCTGGTGAGGGAGATGGGATCTTCAGGTGACAGAAGCCAATAGATCTCCAAACTTTATCAATGCAAGAAGACCAACTCCACGGCATATAGTAGTGAAGCTAGCAAAAGTCAACGATAAGGAGAAAATACTAAGGACAGCCAGGCAAAAGAAACTAACCTACAAAGGAACCCCCATCAGGCTATCAGCAGATTTCTCAGCAGAAACTTTACAGGCTAGAAGAGAGTGGAATGATATATTCAAAAATCTGAAGGACAAAAATCTACAGCCGAGAATTCTCTACCCAGTGAAAATATCCTTCAAATACGATGGATAAATAAAAACTTTCCCAGATAAACAAAAATTAAGGGAGTTCATTGCCACAAAACCTCCTCTTCAGGAAATCCTCAGGAAAACCCTCACTCCTGAAAAATCCAAAAAAGGAAAGGGGCTACAAAACCAAGAGCAGAGGAGATAAGTAGAAGGACAACAACAGAGAGTAGCAGCTCTACATCAGAGCAGATTAAACCATGGGACGAGAAACAAAGGAAACTGAAGAAAACCAGAAAACAAGACACAAAATGGTAGTGGTAGGCCCCCACATCCCAATAATCACTCTAAATGTAAATGGATTGAACTCCCCAATCAAAAGACACAGAGTGGCAGGATGGATCAAAGAACAAGATCCAACAATATGCTGCCTCCAGGAAACACACCTCAGCCCCAAAGACAAACACAGACTCAGAGTGAAGGGATGGAGAACAATACTCCAAGCTAATAATGAACAAAAGAAAGCAGGTGTCGTTATACTAATATCAGACAAGGTAGACTTCAAAGCAAAACAGATAAAGAAAGATACAGAGGGACAGTATATAATGATAAAAGGGACTCTCCACCAAGAAGACATAACACTTATAAATATATATGCACCCAACACAGGAGCACCAAAATTTGTAAAGCAACTCTTAACAGAACTAAAAGAAGACATCAACAACAATACAATAATAGTAGGGGACCTCAATACACCATTAACACCAATGGACAGAACATCCAGACAGAAAATCAACAAGGAAATAATAGAATTAAATGAAAAATTAGACCAGATGGACTTAATAGATATATATAGAACACGTCATCCAAAAACAGCAGGATACACATTCTTCTCAAGTGCACATGGAACATTCTCAAGGATTGACCATATTTTGGGAACCAAAGCAAACATCAATAAATACAAGAGAGTTGAAATAATATCAAGCATCTTTTCTGATCATAATGCTATTAAACTAGAAATCAACTACAAGAAAAAAGCAGAGAAAGGTGCAAAAATGTGGAGACTAAACAACACGCTTCTCAACAAACAATGGATCATTGAAGAAATAAAAGAAGAAATCAAATTTTATCTGGAGACTAATGAAAATGAGAACACGACATACCAAATCATTTGGGATGCAGCAAAAGCAGTCCTAAGAGGGAAATTCATCGCAATACAGGCTCAGCTCACTAAACAAGAAAAAGCTCACATAAGCAACCTCAAACGACGCCTAACAGAACTAGAAAAAGAACAAACAAAGCCCAGAGTCAGTAGAAGGAGGGAAATAATAAAAATAAGAGCAGAAATAAACGATATTGAAACAAAAAAGACAATAGAAAGGATCAATGAAACAAAGAGTTGGTTCTTCGAAAGAATTAACAAAATTGACAAACCCCTAGCCAGACTCACCAAGAAAAGAAGAGAGAAATCGCAAATTAATAAAATTAGGAATGACAGAGGAGAAATCACAACAGATACCAATGAAATACAAGAGATCATAAGAGAATACTATGAAAAACTATATGCCAACAAATTGAACAACCTGGAAGAAATGGACAAATTCCTAGACTCCTACAATCTCCCCAAACTGAATCAGGAAGAAATGGAGAATCTGAATAGGCCAATCACAAGTAAGGAAATAGAAACGGTAATCAAAAACCTCCCCAAAAATAAGAGTCCAGGACCAGACGGCTTCTCTGGAGAATTCTACCAAACATTCAAAGAAGACTTAATACCTATTCTCCTCCAACTGTTCCAGAAAATTGAGAAAGATGGAGAATTCCCTAACACATTCTATGAAGCCAACATCACTCTGATCCCCAAACCTGACAAGGACAACACAAAGAAGGAGAACTACAGGCCGATATCACTGATGAACATAGATGCAAAAATCCTCAACAAAATTTTGGCAAACCGATTACAGCAATACATCAAAAAGATTATACACCATGATCAAGTGGGATTTATAACAGGGACACAGGGATGGTTCAACATCCGCAAGTCAATCAACGTGATACACTACATCAACAAAATGAAAAACAAAAACCACATGATCATCTCAATAGATGCAGAGAAAGCATTCGACAAGATCCAACACCCATTTATGATAAAAACCCTCAGTAAAATGGGTATAGAAGGAAAGTACCTCAACATAATAAAGGCCATATATGATAGACCCACAGCCAACATCATACTCAATGGACAAAAACTGAAAGCCATCCCACCAAGGACAGGAACAAGACAAGGGTGCCCACTTGCACCACTCCTATTCAACATAGTACTGGAGGTGCTGGCCAGAGCAATTCAGCAGGAAAAAGAAATAAAAGGAATTCAAATAGGTAACGAAGAAGTGAAACTCTTGTTGTTTGCAGACGACATGATCTTATATATAGAAAACCCCAAAGAATCCACAGAAAAACTATTAGAAATAATCAACAACTACAGCAAAGTAGCAGGGTATAAAATTAAGGTGCATAAATCAGTAGCATTTCTATACACTAACAATGAACTAACAGAAAAAGAACTCAAGAACTCAATCCCATTCACAATCACAACGAAAAGAATAAAATACCTTGGGATAAACTTAACCAAGGAAGTGAAGGATCTATACAATGAAAACTACAAGACTTTCTTGAAAGAAATTGACGATGACATAAAGAGATGGAAAGACATTCCTTGCACATGGATTGGAAAAATAAACATAGTTAAAATGTCCATACTACCTAAAGCAATATACAGATTCAATGCTATCCCAATCAGAATCCCAAGAACATTCTTCACAGAAATTGAACAAACAATCCTAAAATTCATATGGGGCAACAAAAGACCGCGAATTGCTAAAGCAATCCTGAGCAAGAAAAACAAAGCCGGCGGAATCACAATCCCCGATTTCAAAACATACTACAAAGCTACAGTGATCAAAACAGCATGGTACTGGTACAAAAACAGGTCCACAGATCAATGGAACAGAATTGAAAGCCCAGAGATAAAACCACACATCTATGGACAGCTAATCTTCGATAAAGGAGCAGAGGGCCTACAATGGAGAAAAGAAAGTCTCTTCAACAAATGGTGCTGGGAAAACTGGACAGCCACATGCAAAAGATTGAAAATTGACCAGTCTTTTTCACCACACACCAAAATAAACTCAAAATGGATCAAAGACCTAAAGATTAGGCCTGAGACAATAAGTCTTTTGGAAGAGAATATACGCAGTACACTCTTTGACATCAGTTTCAAAAGAATCTTTTCGGACACTGTAACTCCTCAGTTGAGAGAAACAATAGAAAGAATAAACAAATGGGACTTCATCAGACTAAAGAGCTTCTTCAAGGCAAGGGAAAACAGGATTGAAACAAAAAAACAGCTCACTAATTGGGAAAAAATATTTACAAGCCACTTATCCAACAAAGGGTTAATCTCCATAATATACAAAGAACTCACATGGCTTAACAACAAAAAAACAAACAACACGATCAAAAAATGGGCAGAGGACATGAACAGACATTTCTCAAAAGAAGATATGAATATGGCCAATAGACACATGAAAAGATGTTCATCATCGCTAATCATCAGGGAAATGCAAATCAAAACTACACTAAGATATCACCTTACACCTGTTAGATTGGCAAAAACATCCAAAACCAAGAGTGACAAATGTTGGAGAGGTTGTGGAGAAAAAGGAACCCTCATACACTGTTGGTGGGAATGCAAACTGGTACAGCCACTATGGAAAACGGTATGGAGACTTCTCAAAAAGTTAAAAATAGAAATACCCTATGACCCAGCCATCCCATTACTGGGTATCTATCCTAAGAACCTGATATCAGAAATCTCAAGAGTCCATTGCACCCCTATGTTCATCGCAGCATTATTTACAATAGCCAAGACGTGGAACCAGCCTACATGCCCAGAAACTGATGATTGGATAAAGAAGATGTGATATATATACACAATGGAATACTACTCAGCCATAAAAAAAGACAAAATTGGCCCATTCACAACAACGTGGATGGACCTCGAGGGTATTATGTTAAGCGAAATAAGCCAGTCAGAGAAAGACGAAATCTATATGACTCCACTCATAGGTGGAAATTAGTATATTGATAAGGAGATCTGATGGGTGGTTACCAGGGAAAAGGGGGGGTGGGGGGAGGGCACAGAGGGGGAAGTGGTGTACCCACAACATGACTAACAAAAATGTACAACTGAAATCTCACAAGGTTGTAATCTATCATAACATTAATAAAAAAAATAAAATAAAATAAAAGAATGCTATTCCATGAGTAAAATAACAATACCCGCTGTTACAAGATATGACTGAAATATTGCAGGATAGAGGATGTGGATATGCAAACTAGAGGAAAGATAAGGCAACAAACTCAAGAACGATGTGTCCATGTGGTTGCTAAAATTTCTGCAAGGAATAACTCATAGTCTCACCTTTGCCAAATAAGTGTTTTTTGTTTGTTTGTTTGTCAAAGATAAAGCAGAAGCCTTGCTTTAAGGCAGCAAAATTCACACAGCAAAATTATGTGTTAAAAACTGAAAAGGCACAAAGTAATATAGTACTAAAAATAAATTTCACTAAAATTAAAGGAAAGTTTTCACGAAAGAATTATTGTAGAAAAGCAATCATTTATTATGACAAACATTGTAAAAGAGACTATACGAAAACAGTTTATTTGAAAAGTCAATGAATCATAAGTCGTAAGTCTAGAAGAAAACAAAATGTCCTTTCTTATTGACAGCTGACATACTCATTAACTTGCTAGATTTACTATAAACTTTATTATTAGGTATTCTCTGTAAAGGCTCCATGGAGTAAAAAGGAGTTGCCTGACAAAGAAGAGACGACTATTTCAACATTACATTATACTTTCCCTATGTTTCAGATAGGATATTTAACGTATTTTAGTTTTTACTCCTTACAAATTAACTTGCACTGAATTTAATGAAATTCAATATAAATTCCATTTTACTCTAGTTAAATCTCACTAAACAAATTATTTGGTTTTTCTCCTGCATAGTAGTATATGCACATCAAATACACTTTTTGTGTGTGTTTTACTTCACAAAGAACGTTTTCATTAATAATTTAGTAAACTTAAAAAAAAAGGCAAACTAGTAAATATATATAGAAGTGACAGACACACAATCTTTCTGCAAAATATAAAGAAAATAAAGGGAATACAATTTGATAGGTATATATTTTAAAATATTTAAATACTTTTGGGAACCAAATTAATAATTATATTCTACATATAAGAACAACAACCTCCATAAGAGAGACAAACATTATAAACAAGTACTGATTTCACTTCTTTTGCCTACCGAAAGCACACACATTTCATTTTTTATGTTACTTTGGTTAAAAGTATGCAATAAAATTTTCACATTATATTTATAATAGGCACTCTTCCTTGAACTAAATATCAGGAAACATGGTCAAAGGATTTTTATGTCATTTTAAAGTATAAAGGGAAATCTGGTTTAGGTAATTAAACATTGAAATATTGATATTTCCAGGTAATTTTGTTGGTTTACATATGATAATAGTGTTAATCAGGACTTTACAATGAAACTTCTAATTATTAAGATGGCAGCTTAATTATTAAGGCAGTTACAAAATTCAGAATAATTACTGGAACAACTTTGGTTACCAAGTTAGCGTTTAAGAAAAAAAATCTTGACCTAAGTTCACTAAACAAATTAATGAGTCATAAATATCCACATTATAAGAGGATTCTTAATGATAGGATCATTGACATAAATGCTTTATGAGATTCTCTAAATTTTTTATATCTTATATTCCATCAAGCAGTCTGCCAAACAACCTGTATTTATCATAATTTAAAATAAAAGGACCACTTTTATGAGAAAAATATTTATATGCTTACAGAAATTCATTTAAATTATCACTTGAAATTGATTTTGTTTATAAAATTTATCAAAGTAGCATTAAAAATAAATTTTAATAATACAAAATTATATCACATTAATAGATTAATGTTTATTACTGAGGAAAGAAAGAAACCTCATTAAGTGCCTATTATGTCCAGACACTATGATACTTTATATATACTATCCTATTTCAATTCATATCACAATCAGATAAAGCTGGCATCATTAAAATCACTCCACAGATGGCAAAAGTGATTCTCAGAGTTGTTCACAATGGTTCAGAGTGAGGGCTTTGGAGTCAGGCTTTCAGGAATAGAATCCTGGTTCTGCCACTTAAGTCACTGTGACCTCAAGCAAGTTATTCCATTTTTCTCTCCCTCATCAGCAGAACAGGATTAGATAAGATAATACAATTACAAACAGTGACTGGCACATAGTAAGTACTCAGTAAACACTGTGTGCTACCACTACATGCCCACAGACATCCCCAACACCTAAGAGCAGAGAGTACGAACAGAACACCGGTTTGAGCCTTAATCTGTCTCACACAAGAACTCCTGCCCATTGCACCACAGTCTCTAAGGAGAACTACTTAGTGTAGTTTTCATTGTTTGATTATACAAAACGTTATTTTATCTTGTGCCAGAAAGTACATGTTTTTTTAAAGCAAATTCTTCCTAAGTCACTGAGAGAGGAAGATTTTTGTTTTGTTTTGTGTCACATATAAAATTTATTAACACATGTTCTTAAAAAAAAAAAAAGGAGAGTGCGCCAAATTTAAGGACATGTCATTTGCAGTCAATATATATGATCATCCAAATCAAAGTAAAACGAAATTTCTAATTTATTGAGTCATTCTTAGACACAAAATATGAAAGATATGATTACTTCAAGATTGGAGTTATACTTCTTAAGATAATTTATTAATCATTTATTCATTCTTTTAGTCATTAAATAAATTATTTCTGTAATGTCTAGTGAAAGGCAATTTATTTAATTATTGCTTATCATCTAGTCCAATATAAAATAATAAAATAGTTTTAGTCCCCGAGGAATGAGAAAACATCCAAATAGCTTTCATCACTTGGCAGAATTACTCAAGGTGGCCACAGTACTTGAAAATCAATATGAATAGGATGAAATCACAACAGTAAGTAAATATTGGTCTAATTTACTTATTCAAAAACAGATCACATCAAAAATACTGTATGTGTTGTCACAATATTTATCTACTCCTTCTGTTGATTAAATTTTGTGCCATGATAAAAGCTAACCACACCTTAAAAGAAAAGGCAATAAAAAGTGTTACTCCTGGACATTTAAACATTAAAGTGGTAGCTATAAAAAAATCCAAAACTCAGCTGAAGAAAAATCATCTTAAAGCTTCTAGGCTTTCTATGACTTGGTATTAGCTTCAAAACTTGAGTTAACACATTCCTCAATTTTAAGCCACTGTATCTAGAAAATGAGGAAATAATTCAAAACTAGTTTTCATCGATACAACTGCAATTCAAAATGTAAGTTCTACTTGATTACTTAAGTCATTCTCTATTGTAAATAACATCATTGGTAGAAGGAAGTTCAAATATAAAGTAACATGGCACCTATTATAAAAACCAATTTCTCTAAAATTGATGATATATAATATTTTTTACTATACAACTGTAGTATTAAGAGAAAATCTTGTTGATCACCCAGCCCATTGTCATTATAATAACAAAAACTAGCACGTACTGAGTGCTTAATATGTCAAGCTCTACATTTTACGGCATTTAATCTAAATAACCCAGTGAGCTATTATTATTCCAATTTTGTAATAGTGGAAACTGAAGCACAAACTAAAACACCCAAGGTTGCACTAATAATATATATAAACTCAGGATTTGAACCCAAGTCTAAGGCTATAATATGTAGCCTTCATGATAAAGCAAAGCCCCAAAATTCTCCTGCACAAATAAAGCCTATTTTTTAAAGGCTCCAGAAAATAAGATTATTCCTTCAATAAATAATTTCAATACTAAAGTGCCCTATATAGAACAAAACTCATCAAGGTTTATAACAATGGTATACTACTGCCAACAGACATAAGGTTTACAGAAACAGTAAAAAGTTTCATAAAAAGGGAATATTGAGTAGAGGAAAGTGCACAGAAACGAAAATGCTTCAGCTTGAAACACAGAAGGAAGAGACATAACCTATTTTAGTGTTTAGCTCAATTTCCCCAAAAAGTAATTAAGAATTAGATAATACAGATCTTCCTCGACTTATGATCGGTTATGTTCCAATAAACCCATCCTAACTTTAAAATATCATAAGTCAAAATGCATTTAATACACTTAACCTACCAAATATCATAGCTTAGCCTAGACTACTTTACATGTGCTTAAAACACTTATGTTTAGCTACAGTTGGGCAAAATCATCTAATACAAAGCCTCTTTTATAAGAAAGTGTTAAATATCTCATGTAATTTATTGAATACTGTACTGAAAGTGAAAAACAGAAAGATTGTATGGGTAAAAATGGTTCTAAGTGTATCAGTGTGGCTAACTGGGAACTGCCCAGCATCACGAGAGAGTATTGTACCGCATATCATTAGTCCAGCAAAAGACCAAAATTCAAAATTCAAAGTATAACTTCTACTGAACGTGTATCACTTTCACATCATCGTAAAGGTGAAAAATCCTAAGTCAAAACATTGTAAGTCAGTAATCATCTGCACTGCAATTTTCGTCATGTATTTATTACGCAAACAAATTTTCAAAAAAGTGCATATCAAATTTTCTCTGGAAGATTTAAAAATTTCATATAGATTCTCAATCATCTAGAACAATTTAATATTGATTAAAAATAAGACGATATATCCCATTTCAAGATCTCAATCATCCATAGGAATTTATGATATACCTGTAAAACAAAACATTCTATCAACCCTTGCCCTATAGCTAAGACTGTGTTCTTCAAATAGAAGGAGAAATCCATTTAACAATGTGCCTTTAACATTACAAAAACAAAAAGACTGTATCACTGATGCACACACTTGTCTATAAGGTCACCTTCAAAACTTTAAATAATGCAAGTCTGTATTACTGATATACACAATTGTCCACAAAAGAGCCAACCTCAGACATCAAGGGCTGTGAAACATTTAATGAAAAATATTAGATAAGAATCAAAATAGCACATAACTGAATCATAGGGCAGCCTGGAATTGGGTATGTATTATTATCATTAACGAGGAGAGTCATACCTTTCTTATTATGTTTGCTATTGGCTGTAAACTAAGAACATATCCACTACTGAAAAAGCTGAAGTTATTTATTACAGGGAAAAATTAGGATGAATGATATAAAAAAATTAAAAACAAACAAGTCAAAACGAAAATCAGAATGCTGACCCCTCAAACTGTCTTTTATTTACATGATGAAATAAATATAATTTAAATATCAAAATATAATATAAACAGTAAAATGAGTTTTGAAGACAGGCAATGAAAAATAACCACGTGCCTTGGATGAATGGACCAGATAATCTGTTACATGATTTTAACACTAAGATTTTATAAGGCTATTCATAATGATATAAATTAGCGTGATACTTTTAGTTGGAGCATTTCAAACTGTATAGTCTTTCTAAATTTTCTTTACAAAGCAACAAATTTCATTTCATGTTAAAATAATTATGGATTTAATATTAATTCATAAGGAATATTTAAATTACACATAGAGTTTTCTACTGGCTACTTTAACTTCTTTTCACAGCACTTATTAGGGTTTTAAACTATTGATCATAGTGTGTACTGGTTCACTAAGATGATAGCAAAATATTCTGAATTCAAATCCAGAACTGGGATTTAAAGTTTCAGTTTTCCACTAGGCTGATCTGCCTCCCAATGAAATTATTTAAGATCTCATAGCAAACTAGTATCGCAGCAGGGCATGACCTCAGGATTCCTTTTCACTTCAAAACTCCAATCGTTTTTAGACTATTTTGATATAAAAGAAAGCATGACCCATACATGGGACCTGAACATACAGGTCACATTTATACTTTACATAAAGATGGTCCCAACACAGGGACATTATTATTAGTAATACTAAAAGAGAAGTTTGTTAATAACTAATTTAGATAATAATATGACAAAATCGTGTTACATTTCAATAGACTTTAAATTTTTCCCATTTTAGCTTCATTCACTAGTTTTTCTATCAATTCAAAATTGGATAACCCATGGAGAATTTCACGTATATGTATAAACACTAATGAAACATTCCTAGATTATCATTGGAGTAAAAATTAATGTTACCTAAATAACTTTCCTTTTAAATTCTCCAAGCATAGCAAAATACAGAGTCAAACAGCTGTTAAAATTCACATTTAACTTCTTAAATATATGATTCTAAGATATAACATTAAATCAGTTTGTTGCATGAGGTACTTTTTAATAAAAAGGAAGGAAGCTACAAAAATTTAACATGAAATCAATCTTATTAGGAGATATTTAATTTTCATGTAAACATGGATATGCCACTTTTTAGATTTGGGTTCTCAAACATAAGATATATATATATATATATATATATAAAAGCTAGTATTAATTAATATTGTGCTACTTTTATGATAATAGCATTATAAAATAACACCAGTACTTAAGATATAAATTATGTAACTGTTATTAAATACTATTCTTCCAAATAAACTTTACCCTAGTAATTTTCTTTAACCTGACAGGACAATCCAAACCATGAGTATTTGCAAAGGATAAGGTCAGGACTAACATTCTTTCTCAACTGCATATTATAATCACTATGCTATATCTGCTAAGAATTTTTTATTTATTATCAAGGAAGTCACTCCTTTATGGTAATGAAAATCTAAGAGTCAGGTTTTCTTATACTGTATAAATATATATCTGCCTTAGTCCTAAAGAAAATCTCATTAGCACTTCAAGGATAAAAACCAAATATCATAATACATTTACACAGCACTCAGTATACCATGCATAATCTAAGTGTGAAAAACCATCAGAAATTTCACATTCAAAGAGAACTTACCAGACAGTTGTTTCCACTTGACTGTCATTGAGCTGCCGATTGTCCAGTTGGGCAAAAAGTGGGAAAAGCACTTGAATCCCTCCAATTGAATGAATTGCACTATGAATTGAATGTGTTACTATAGCTTTCACATCCTATGTTCAAAAATAAAAATGTTTATTAAATTTCTACAGCATAATGTTATCACTATTCCCTTGTTCCAAATAACTTTGTAAGAGAATTAAATGAGAGAGACATTTTAAAAGCCCTCAATTATAAAATTTCTGATACACATATAAAATAAAAATTAAAATATCTTGGCTAATCACTTTTAAATCTGAAATTCTTAAGTTGAGAGATTTTTACACTAAAAGTAAGAAGCTATAAGTCAAAAGATATTCTAAACTAAGAAATACTATTAACAAATTTTAACAGAGGTAATTTTTATGTTACAGAACAATACTAATATGTTCTTAAAGCAAAGTACGTTTTTATTTCTGCCTGTTCAGCCAATCAATTTGTTTTATTTCAAACAATATAGAACATGCATGTTAACAGAAATGACAGATTTCCTACTAAGGAGAGAAGTCCAAGGTAAAGTATATTGCCAAAATAAAGGAAAGCAACAAAAATATCATTCAAAAATCTAGAAAAGCAAACAGCAATTGTAGATTTACAGATGAGCAATGTTTAATATGTAAAATACAGACATTTGTTAATGCTGATGAAAACTAACCTACTATTCACTCACCTGGAGCATTAGAGCGTGTGGGGAATGCACAAAAATCGATGCATTTTCCTTTGGTGATGATTCCAGGCATAGCTGAGCATCAGTGGCCTTAGCGTTATACGTAAATGCAATACTACTTGCAAGTTTCCCATCATACAGAACTTGTTTATGATGTTCTGCCAAATGAATATCACTCTCGGATTTAAACTTAAAGGTGCTCTGAAAAAATAAAACTAAATTAAACACTCTTTTTAAATGTAACATACTAAAACTCTAAATTTTTAAAGCAAAGAAGCATTTAAGATAATAAACAATTTATTGTGACCTTTCCATGTGTCAGGCTCTTATAGCATTATATTATTTTGTCATTATCACTTCAGGGCTATCACTTCAGTTCAGCTAAATTTTATTAAGATAAACGTAGTCATATCTTAACATTCACATTTTTATTGTTTTTGATAATTTACAAAATAATTTTATTAGAAAAAATATAAAGCCAAATGATATTAAGTGTAAATAGGATTTTGCTTTAATACTTTATAACATAAATTTAATTTTTCTTGTTGACATTTTCAAAAGTATTTATATAAGTAAATATTGCCTGGCACATGAATTACTTATATAGAAAAAGGACTATCATTTGAGACTATAAAAAATGTTTATAAGCAAAAATATTTATGTCTTTACTATAAAAATGATATCAACATATTGAATGTCAATGCTACTGGACAAAAGTATCACAATAGCCATGCTAAACACAGAAGAGAAGTTCATTAAAACATGCTACCAGTTTATATGAAGGAAAAGAAATAAAGATGTACCAGCTGTAATAAGAAAGGCATTGAAAGAAATGCTTAAAATTTCTCTGTAGATCTGAACTTGACAATGAAAAATAATATTTAACCTTTCCAACAATCATATGACATCAGTACTATTATTATTTTTAATTTGCAACTCTGAAAACCAAATTTGAGAGAAATTAAGATCTAGAAGGGATGGTGCTATGACAAAATGCCAAGTCTTCTGACTCATAGTAAATATTAACAGATTAATAGTGAAGTGATCTGGATTATAATCCAGACTCTGCCATTACTTATCTCTTATTTAGGGTCAAACAAATCAATTAACTAACACGTCTCCAATTTCCTCACTGTAATGTTATAGTAAGATTAAATGAAATGTTCCACACTCAAGTTCTTACAGGAAGCAAATACACAAGCATATAAGTGAAGAGGGCCAAGTAAGGACTTCAAACTAGAGAGAACACGTCCTGTCTATAAGTGATCCCTAGTGCTCAGCTCAAGTAATCATTATACCATGTTGAAAAATTCCATATTTTTCAAAAGAAACATGAAATCTGGATTTTCATTTAAAATCACTAATTTTTAACTTAATCCAAATATTTTAAACCAGTGCAGATCAAACATTTCAGGCCAAATTTAGTCAGTTTTCTACTTCTGGGCTAGTATCTAAAGAGCCTTTCTAACTTGAATCTGAATGCAAACTGTTACTATTAGGCATATGCCAAGATAAGAGCTGCATGGATAATCAAAAATTTGTGTACATTTGGTTATGGATGGAACTTTTTACTTTTAAATGTAAGTATGCTTATATATTTCAATATTAGAAATAAGCTAACAAAATCACACTATTTGGGATCAGAACTTTTGTTCTCTTCTTAATTAAATGGAATGCAGATCATTATCTCCCACCTCAAAGTTTCAAAATTTAATCTTTTTTTATAACTCACAGACTCACTTCCCAAGCTAGAGGTAACAGTTAGATTTAAAATACGTCCTGGTGTAAAGAAAGATTCTACTTCTGTCCTTAGCGTACTAAAGAATAGGTGACAATTACAATAGAAAATTGAAACAAAGAATTAAAAAAAAATTTGAATAAAATTATGTTAACTATATTAGATAGTAATAATGGCAATGTAAAACACACCTAACTACCTTCTTCACTGGTTGCCTTGGTATTGTAAATAAACACTTTAATATGTATTTCAGTAAGATCAGAAATACTCCAAATGTTTAATATTTGTATTTCTAACCCATTTTAAAGTAAAATTGCACAAATATGCTAGATTTTGACTTATCTTGAAGAGTACTCATCAAAAGCAGAATTAAGTATTTTGGAAGAGTAAAACATAGGAGTTAATTTGTAGAAATAAAATTATTTAACTGAGAGAATTTGGAGAAGAGTATAAAGGACAATGTAGACACCAGAGAAGCAGACCAAATAAGAAAGAGGAAAGACTATAGGAGATGGATGAGCCAAGGGCAGAGTTGGAGGTTAATCAAACAGAGCCGGGCTGCCTCCTTATGCTGATGATATTATACAAAGAAAGGCAATGTGTAAATGATGGGAATAGCAATTGGAGGACATGCAACATGTGCTCTATCTAGTCGTTACATTTTAAGGATTTTCTGGATTTGACACTAAAAGCAAAAGCAACAAAAGCAAAAATAAACAAGTGGGACTACATCCATCTAAAACGCTTCTGCAGAGCAAAGAAAACCATCAGCAAAATAAAAAGGCAACCTACTGAATAGGAGAAAATATTTGCGGATCATATATTTAATAAGGGATTAATACCAAAATATATTTAAAAAGTCATAAAACTCAATAGCAAAAAACCAAATAACCTGATTAAAATATGGGCAGAGGATCTAAATAGACATTTTTCTGAAGAAGACATACAGATGGCCAGTAGGTACATGGAAAGGTGCTCAACATCACCAGTCATCCGGGAAACGCAAACCAAAACCGCAATGAAATATCACCTCACACCTGTTAGAACAGCTATTATCAAAAAGAAAAGAGACAACAAGTATTGGAGAGAAGGTGGAGGGAACCCTTGTGCACCCTTGGTGGGAAAGTAAATTCGTACAGCCACGATGGAAAAAGAGCACGGAGATTCCTAAAAAGATTTATAACAAAACTACCATATGATCCAGTAATTTGACTTCTGGATATTTATCCAAAGAAAAAGAAAACACTAACTCAAAAATATATATGCACCCCCTTATTCACTGCAGCATTATGTGTAATAGCCAAAATATGGAACCAACCTAAGTGTCCATCAACGGATGAATGGATAAAGAAAACGTGGTGGAGATATATATACATACACAGACACATACACACACACAGTGGTATGTTCTTTAGTCATAAAAAAAGAAAGAAATCTTGTCCTTTGTAACAACATGGATCTTGGGGACATTATGCTAAGTGAAATAAGTCAGACAGAGAAAGATAAACAGCGTTATGATCTCAGCTATATGTAAAACCTAAAAAAAAAAGACCTGAACTCATACATACAGAGAACAGATGGATGGTTGCCAGCAGTGGGGCATGGGGGAAAGCAAAATGGGTAAAGGAGCTCAAAAGGCACAAACTTCCAGTTATAAATAAATCACGGGCATTTGTAATATACAGCGTGGTGACTATAGTTAATAATACTGTATTGTATATTTGAAAGCTGCTAGAAGAGTAGATATTACAAGTTCTCATCACAGGAAAACAATTTTCTAACTATAGATGGTGTTGGATGTTAACCAGACTTACTGTGGTGATCATTCACAATATATACAAATATTGAATATTTATGTTGTATACCTTAAACTAATACAATGTTATGTGTCAATAATATCTCAATAAAATTGGGGGGAAAAGCTTTAAAATTTTTTTTAAAAATATTGTACTGTCAGTTCTGTACAGGACAATACAAATGACCCACAACTTAACAATGGTTCAACTTAGGAGTTTTCAACTTTATGATGGTGTAAAAGCTATACACATTCAGTAGAAATCGTAGTTCGAATTCTGAACTTTGATCTTTTCCTGAGCTAGAAATATGTAGTATGATACTCTCTTGTGACACTGGACAGCAGCAGCGAGCCACAGCTCCCAGTCAGCCATGAGATCATGAGAGTAAAAACCAGATACACTTATAACCATTTTATATCCATATAATCATCCTGTTTTTCACTTTCAGTACAGTATTCAAACATGAGATATTCAACACTTTACTATAAAACAGGCTTTGTGTTAGACGATTTTTCCCAACTGTAGTTTAATGTAAGTGTTCTGAGCATGTTTAAGGTAGGCCAGGCTAAGCCATGGTGCTTGGCAGGTTAGGTGTATTAAATGCATTTTTGACTTACAATATTTTCAACTTACAATGGGTTTAGCAGGAAGTGACCCCACCACAAGTCAAGGAAGATCTGTAGTTAAAAGCATTAGTTTTGAGCCAGATCTGATGGCCTAGTGGTTAAAGTTTGGCACTCTCTGTTTTGGTGGCCCAGGTTCACTTCCTGGGCATGGAACCACATCACTTTGTCAGTAGCCATCGTGTGGTAGTGGCTCACATACAAGAAACAGGACATGCAACTAGAATATACAACTACGTACTGGGGTTTTGGGAAGGAAAAAAAAAGAGGAAGACTGGCAATAGACGTTAGCTCAAGGCAAATCTTTCTCAGGAAAAAATAAATAAATAAATAAAAGCATTAGCTTTAACACCAGTTAGACTCGAGTTTGCATCTCAACTGTACAACCTACTAGATGTGTATCCATCCACAAGTTATTTACTTCTCATCTGTTACACACCTAACACATAAAATAGAACACTTTGAACAATACCTGGTTCTTTAAAGCAACTCACAACAGTAGCTGCTATTATTACTACCTCCTTTTCTACATAATATTATACAAACATTTTTCCGTGTTAAAATTTTTTTCATAAATGTTACTCATAACATTGACCATAAATTTTACAGAATGGCATATTGCACTTATGATAGTAGACATCCAGACATCTGTGACATAGTGGCTAATGAGGCAAAGCCTCACTGAGTAGTACCCTAATCACCCAAACTGAAATTACTTAATTTCAGTAAATATGAGAAAATGGGCCAGAACACTGCTAAACTCAACAAAACTAAGTTTATCTAATTGCTACAAGAGCAGAGGCACTTTATTTTCTAATACTAATCTCTAAAAACTTCACCAATGTCAGGAATACAGCCATTTCCCATTGAATTTATGTAAGAATAACATTTATATGACAATATCTATTGCTCTTCTCAGACTCACTATGTGACAAGTGTTGCTAATATTAACATGGCAATGACACTGCAATAGTCAATAAATCATATTTCCTGATCTATAATTAAGAGAATGTTGCCACCTGTACATGGTACAAATTTCCCTTCAAAATGAATAAACAATCCATCTGAATTCATTAAAAAAATATACATTTCCAAACTTCTCTAGGAAAATACATAAATAGGATCAATCTATTTTCCTGCTACAAATTTTTGAGAATTCTACATGAATGGAAATCCAAATTCACTATTTTGATATTCAAGGTCTTCGATAACTTGGTTTCAACCCATTAGAATCATCCTCACATTCCACCATAAATCACTCTGCCTACTTTGTATTCTACCATGAAGCCATGGCTGACTGTGGATCAATCCATAAGCACATCCTGTACTCCCTTGCCCTCTGTCTAACATTCTTATCATCACGTCCTGCTCACCTTCTGAAATTTATTTATTTTTCAAGAACCCTAAAAAACTTCCTTTTTTACAAGGAGTTCCTAAATCCTCTGTATCTGGAATTAATCATCCTTCCATAAAACTTTAATAGTACTTACATTATACTCCCTAAATGGTACACATATCAACTTTTAATTATAAACATTTAACGACATAATTATTCTTATAAAGAGAGTATAAGTTTAATCATTTTTAATGTCCAAAGTTTAGAACAGCCCCTTTAATATAATAAATATTGATATATTGTTGAATTTTATTCAATGGCATGCCCTACAATCATTACTACCACCCCTTAACAAGCAAGAGTGTAGAAGAAAGAAAAGATTATGGTCACAGGCATGCCAACAAATGGCAAACGGATTAGAATAGAAAATTTCAATGCATGAAGTGAAGTTAGTACTTCAACATAGTGGAAAATGATTAAATCACTCAAATCTTTAAAAGTTGCCATAATGCCATATATCCAATTAGTAGAACTGCCAAGTACCAGCACTATAAACACTGCAATATTTAAAATACTAAACAAGAGAAACACATCACTGATGAAAACCAATATCAAAGAGACAATGATAAAAGATACACTCTACGGAATGATTTGATTGGAAATATGTGTGAATAATTATAATCTAGTAGAGGAAAACCCTGAAATTTCTATACCACGACTGACATTCATTTGTACAATAATTACTGAGCATCTGAGGATATGGGTATAACCCACTGTCACTTGGCCAACAAAGTCTCAAAGTCTCAAAGAACTGTGTGACCTCTGGGACCTCGCTATTGCTACTGGTAACAACTGCTTTCTGCCAAGGCTCATGGTGTCTCAGACTGTAAATGTGCAGCTCTGCCCTTGGCAAAAGACCCACAATGAACCCTCACAAAGACTTCTGCCCGTATCCCAACAACTTGCTCCTTTTCAGCACCCCCTCCCACAAGTTCCACCTGTTTCAGCAGCTCTGAATCCTGACCTCAACATCTTCAGCTCAGCAGGATCACCCTGCTATGCCTCGCCTCCACCTTCTTGTGCCTCACTAAAAATACTGACCCCAGCCAGAGAGTTGGGGTGACTATTGAACTCATCTTCAATGTTCTCCTACTCTCAAGGATCTGAGGCTGTGCTATGTATATTGAAATGTGTCTAAAAATGGATAGTTTTGTATATTTTGCTGATTTTTAGTTATTTACAGTGGCAGGGCACATCCAGTACTAGTTACTCTATTATGGACAAAATCAGAGGACAGGTTGAAAGCTTTTAAAATTAATTAGTTAAGCAAGAAAGTTTGTAATTGGATAGCACATTTTAAAAGATTTTCTGCAAATTCTAATTTTCATCCCCATAGGAAAAACAAAGCAGTTAAAGAGTACCAATGGATCAAAACAAAAACAAAAAATCACAGTATTTTCAGTTCAATGAACCTATGAGATGTAATCAAGGGAAGCAGATTGTTCCCCACCAAAAGAAACAAAGATCACTTAATCTTTAAGGATTTCAAATTAATCTTAGAAGCTTCATGAGCCTGACTGAGCTAGTTTTAACACTATCTTCTCTATGAAGCATTTCTCAGTTTCCCAATGAGAGCCCTTCTCCAGGATCCCATAAGACTTAGTGTTCACAGATTATATCCTGATCATAACATTCAATAAACTTGACTTTTTTGCTTTTTCTATGTCTTTCTCCCTTATTTGGTTGTCAGCTCTTTAAAGGTAATTTACAGTTTTGCATCTTTCATAATGCCTATAATAGCACTCTGTGCACAGAAATGCTTTAATACATGTTCTCTGAATTGTAAAGTTGTATGAGGAAATTCATCCTAATGGAAGCATTTTAGTTATTTCTCTAGTCATTTTAAAACTACATTTAAATGACTTTTCCATATTCAGGGAAAATTCATAAATTTAGAATAAAATTATCCATTCCTAACTCTTAAGATTAAAAATATACCACCCTATTTCATCTTCTGTGATTTTGGTCTTCCTTCAGGACTCAATTCAATCATAAATCTCATTTTCTACTGTTGCCAAAACCCACTGTTTTTCAGTTTTAGTTTATTTAAATATTTTTCTTTGGCTTTTTTTAAAGGGGCTGGGCCCCTTCCTATATTTATTGCATGTATAAGAGTTGGCTGTTTTGAGAAACACAGCAACCATTAAGTATAAATACAAAATCACTAATGTTCTTTGTCCTAGACTGAACTTCCAAGCAATAAAATTTTTTGAGCTGAAAGTCTTATACTAATATTTACAGGTATCATTTACTTTTTTTTATCTTCAATGAATTTAAGTAAAAAGTCCTGCAAAACACAAAAGATAGGACTCTCTTTGACTGATGGTTACTAGCCTTTAAAAACAATTAGTCTAAAAAAGTTCATTGATTCTTCCTACCCTTTATTTTCTGGACAGAGGGTATTATAACTATGATGCTTAAGAACTCGGAAAACTTGCTTTCTGAAAATATTGACTGAATAAAATACTGAAAACTGTACTGTAAAACACTGTAATTAGCCTCTCCATGTCTGCATTTTAACACTGCTGAAATATATGTGCATTCCGTTGTCTGGAACAAAACCTTTACTTTCATTTTGTTCTTATTGCTTACAGTGTAATCAACAACTTCTAATATTTTCTCTTGAAAGTTATAAAATCTTTTTAGGGAAATGTAATGCAAGATGTCTAATAAAATCTATTCTTATTTGGAAAAATATTGGTCTTGATTTTTTCAGTCCATGATACAAAGTCCATAATTCCCTCCTTTGTTTTATGGGAGTCAAAGAAATTCACATCATAATTGATTAAATCTAACAATTTCAGATTTAAAAAAATTTTTTGATGCAACTTAAGTGACTGTCAACATATAATCTGTTATACAAATATCATTTTCTTATCTTTACCCAATTGTGGTATTTATATTACTTTTGAGTCTTAAACATTATATATTAAGGTATAATAAGCATATTTGTACATAAAAATTAATATTTATTTATTGAATTATTCCTTTGAGAAGGACTTCCAGAAGGAGAATTATTATATAAACTGGTATGAGTAAGATGGGGATAAGAATGACTGTCAATAGGTATGTGGGATGTTTCTGGGGTGATAGAAATGTTATAAAATTGGACTGTGGTGATCTTTGTACAACTCTGTAAGTTTACCTAGAATAATTTTTTTGTACACTTAAAATGAGTGAATTGGATGATACATAAATTATACCTCAATAAAGCTGCCATAAAATTTTTAAAGAAAAAGAGGGTATGGACATATTTTGCACTAATTACATTCAAAGGAGTAGTATACAGCACAGACTTCTTAATATAGAATGTTTCAGTACAGCATCTCAACATGGAATATTACATGTAATGTGTACAATACACATTCTTCTCAAGAACACATAAACAACTAGTAAAGAAAATACATATTTGGGTTCATAAGACAAGCTTCACCAAATTTCCAAAAATTAGAATCATAAAAATAAAATGGATATATTCCTCAAAAAATAAAATTTAAAAAAAAATTCAAAAGTAGGGGCCGGCCCCATGGCCGAGAGGTTAAGTTCACGCGCTCCGCTGCAGTGGCCCAGGGTTTTGCTGGTTCCTGGGTGCGTACATGGCACCACTCATCAGGCCATGTTGAGGCAGCATCCCACATGCCAAAACTAGAAGGACCTGCAACTATGATATACAACTGTGTACCGGGGGGATTTGGGGAGATAAAGCAGGAAAAAAAAAAAAAAAAGATTGGCAACAGTAGTTAGCTCAGGTGCCAATCTTTAAAAAAAAAAAATTTCAAAAATAAATATAAAATGTGAAAACTCTGAAATATATTCAAAAATTTATATTTATAACTTAAAATTTTCATACAAAGAACTCTAGACTACAGCTCCAATGGTGAGTTCTTGCAAATATTGAGGAAAAAAGGAACAATTTTTAAAAAAGAACACTAAAGTATCCCATCCAGTCAAAAAACAAATAATAAGCCCTAGAGGGAAGGAGAGGTAGTAGTATCAAGAAATGAGACAACATATTACCTAAACTGTCCACTTTCCAACCAAAAATTGAGAGACATGCAAAGAAAAGGGAAAGAAAACCCATAAATGGGGGGAAAAGCAGGCAATAGAAACTGCCAGTGAGAGCAAACAGATGACAGATCTAAAAGAGAAAGACTTCAGAGTGGCCATTAAAAATATGTTCAAAAACTAAAGGAAACCACAATTAGAGAAATAAGTGCAGGTAGGATGACAATGTCACATTAAATAGAGAACACTGATAAAGAGATAGATACTATAAAACCAATCCAAATGGAAATTCTGCAGTTGAAAAGTATAACTCAATGGAAAAATTCTGTAGAGGGGCTCAACAGTAGATTTGAACATGCAGAAGAAAGAATTAGCAAACATGAAGATAAACCAATAGAGTATGCAATCCAAAAGCCAGAGAGAAAAAAAGAGTGAAGAAAATAATCAGAGCCTCAGAGAAACGTAGCAAACAATTAAGTGTACCAACATACACAGAATGGAAATACCAGAAGTAGAGAAGAGAGAAAATATTCAAAAACTTAATGGCCAATACTTTCCACTTTATTGAAAAATATTACACATTCAAGAAGCCCACAAACTCCAAGAAAGACAAAAGCAAAGAAATCCCCAAACAGAAAAAAATCATAGTAAATTGTTGGAAGCCAAAGACAAGGAGATAATCCTAAAAGCAGCATGAGAAAAATGATTCTTCACTTAAAAGGGAACACCAATAAGATCAAGTACCAACTTCTCATCTGAGAAAACAGAGGCCAGAATCCAGGGAAATAAAATATTCAAAATGCTCAAAGAAAAAACTTTCAACCAAAAATTTATACCCAGCAAAGCTATCTTTCAAATCTGAAAGCAAAATAAAATACACTCCTAAATAAGTAAAAACTGAGATAATTTGTTGCTAGCTGATCCACTTTAACAAGAAATAACAAAGGAAGTCCTTCAAGCTAAAAGTAAATGACCCAGGGATTGGCTCACGACAATGTTTGCTCCTTTCTGAATGGGAGAGTTAAGTAACTGTTTATATTCAGCCCTTTTTCCTTTTTGCTGCCAGAAAGCTCCCATCAATTCTAAAATTTCACTATAGCAATCATATTGGATTTATAATTTGCACATCTGCATTTTGTTGATTTTCTACCTTTATTTATATTTCATTGGTTTGATTGCCACTCTACTTAATATTATTCTGTTAGTGCTTGAAGAAAGTCACATCAAATATTTTAATGAATAAGGTAAAGAAGTAGGAAAGGAAAGCAGATGCCACAGTAATCCAAAAATCTGAATTAAAGTTTTGCTATGCAAAGCCAACACATGGCAGAACTAGGATGCAAACCCAATGAAATAACCCATGAAAGAAAAAGTATCAGCACAAGCACAAATTCATTTCTAGGGATAACGATATGGACAAAAGATGGTAGCAAGTATTGTCACCTTGACGTAAAAATGACAGTGTTATTCTCATTCAATATTATTATGATTAAGATCACTAAAAACAAAAATATCTTCTAATAAGGTAAATTCAAATTGTCACTTATATGTCCATATAGAACATAAAAATAAAAACAGAAATAGTAATGAGAAAGTACAAAAGCAAAAGAAGAAATATTTTTAATGTTTAGTACTCATTTTCTATAACATAATCTTCACATTGATTAAACACTAAGTTTAAAAAAAACAGCTCTTCCATGCAAGACATGTACTCCTTCAGAATTATAAATACTTTGACTTACACTGTATCATTCTCTCTCAACTCCCAACCATTTGGGACGTCACAATTAACAATGCAATTTAAATAAAATTCATATATTTCCCTAGCTGGGTATATTGCACATTAAAAACAAATTCTTATGTAAATACATATTGCCTAAATATGCCTTTGTTTTGAAAGTTAAAAAACAGGAAGAATATTATAAATCATATTAAATAATTGGTTTTGCAAAATTAGGATACTTACTATTGTACCCACTTCCATATCTATTGCAAAGGACAAGCAAAAGTAAAAGCTAAAATGGAATAATTTCAGTCACACGTAATATTTCATACTATTTTCCTTCTAAATCTTTATTCTTTCCAAGTTATCTCTAATTTGAACAGGAACAGTCATTTCATTTGTTCATTGTATAATTTGTATATTTCAAAATCTGAGATTTCAAATGCCACATTGAGCAATACAGTTTTATAAAATTTATTATTTCAGAATTATATCAACAAAAGCCATGGTTTCAACATTAGGAAACATTCTAAAGAATTTTAAAAGTTCATGAGGGAAAAGTTAAAAAAAGAAAAAGCACCTTTGTAACAAAATGAAACATATAACAACTGAGTTCTAAAATATAGAGATGACTTATAAACCACATTGAAGAAACACTATCACTATATATTATACGGTATCACATTTCACATAGAATTTATCACATACAATTGTATCACATTTCACAGAGAATACATATAAAACCTTCCATAGAATTTATAGTAAGATAGCTATTACTACCTTATATCCAGGTCCTAACTGATGAATTGCAAATATCTGTGCAGGGTTGAGTGCTTCACTGAATACATACACAGCACCAAGTTGACCACAGAAAACCCTATTTGCATCAGCAGTTTCTGAAGATCCGAGAAAGCACTTGTCATAGCTCTATTTTTAAAAAGTCATAAAAAAATCCAATGTATTATTTTGTAAGGACAAAATATATGCAGATACCTGCCTTCATTGTCATGAATACCATAATACATAACGGTAATAACAGAAGAAAGCATCAATTAAGACTTCATGAAGTATTTAAATAATAAAAGCCAGCTAAAGGTTTTTAGGAAAAATAAATCAGTTAAATGTATATGCAAGGGCAAGCAAAACAAACAAGAACCATCTACTCAATAATCATGTGACCACTTTCCAAATTTTATAGTTAAAGGCAGGAGGGCTTATAATTATTTATTTACAAAAGTAAAACTAATTTTAAAACTCTAATGATTTATAATTTTCCATACATAGAGAGATTCATCTGAATCAGAGAATTTTCCAAATTTTAACCATAAACACACAGGGTCTAATTTTTTAAATTCTACCTAATTTCTCCAACATGGATACATCCCTTTATTTCTCCACGCTAAGTCAAGGACTCAAAGAAAATCACTTCCCTTTCTTATATGAGTAGGCATTATGCAGAATCAAACAAACAGTGATGACCAAGGTCAGCTACCTAAAAGAGATGGTAACAGTACTCTCCCTCTGGAGAGTTCAGCACCAAAGAGGCCACAGTTAACTCTACTTTTTTTTTTTTGAGGAAGATTAGCCCTGAGCTAACTACTGCCAATCCTCCTCTTTTTGCTGAGGAAGACTGGCCCTGAGCTAACATCCATGCCCATCTTCCTCTGCTTTATATGTGGGACGCCTACCACACAGCATGGTTTTTGCCAAGCAGGGCCATGTCCTCACCCAGGATCCGAACCGACGAGCCCCGGGCCTCCGAGAAGCGGAACGTGCAAACTTTACCGCTGCGCCACCGGGCAGGGCCGTCTACTTCTTAACTCTCATCTAATACTTGGCCCCACCATCCAGACCAGTAAGAGCAGTCACTGCTCAGTTCCCTTCCCCCATCCTCACAGGTTATTCCAAACCTTAGTACTGATAAGCAAGACACTATATACATATGAAATCCCTTTGATGCCTCAATAAAATAACAAAAAATTTGTGAATAGGTACAAAGACAAACTCCTCATTAAATACCCAATCTTTAATTAAAAGTTTAAGAACTTAAGAACTGACTACATAATGTATGTGTGTTAATGTCCAGGCCTCTGCATCTCTTGGAGCACTATTGCAAATGAATAAAAAATCTAAGTCCTTTCTTCCTTTTTTTTTTTTTTTTAAATACAACTGTAGAGTTAACGACAGTCAACAAGGTCTCTGGGGTTTCTTCCACTCTGTAATAAAAAACTGTCCCCTTTGGAGGGCTGATATGAAGCAGAATTTCATCTGTGTATTCTAATTCTGACAAAATCACTCATAAATATTTACTGACTGTGGGCCAACTATGAGTTTCTAGGGCAGAAAAAGAAAACTTTCCCTATAAAGGAACAGATAGCAAATATATTCAGCTTTGCAAGCCACATGTGGTTTCTTTCACATAATCTTAGGTTTTTGTTTGTTTGGGTCTTTAAAAAAATAAAACAAAACCTTTAAAAATGTAAAAACCAAGATTTTTAGCTCCTAGGTTATACAAAAACAGGTCAAGGGTCACATTTGGCCCATGGGGTGTAGTCTTCCAACTACACTGACCTAGGGAATAAACTATGGACTATGCACACAGGGCTATTTAAGAGAATACAAAACAGAAGAGGAGCCAATCCCCGCCCTCGATGAGATTAACGTCTAGAGAGATGCAGACAATATCGAGAAGTGAACTTTGTGAAAAAGAGGACAGTTTTTATAAAACCAGATATGCTGGAAGGGTTGTACATTATTGGGTTTGGAGGCACTTTTGGCATTAGAGTACATCTTTTACTTTGGCTTTAACAAGCCAGGATGGAGACAGGCGAAGGCCCAAAATAGAGAAGTAAGAGTTCGTGAGGTTTTAACTCTAGATACCCACTTCCAGAATCTGTGTTACCTCCTCTACAGCCAACATGCTGGTTGAAACTATTACTATCTCTTTGTTATTCTTGCAATAAGTCATTTAACTGGTCTCCCTGCTTCTGTCATTGTTTCCCCTCAGAATATTCTCAACACTGCATCTGATTGATGTTTTTAAAACATCACATCACCTGTCTGCTCAAAACTTTCCAAAGATTTTTATGTCAGGTAAGATGGGAAAGTCCAAGCCTTAGGTTTGCACATGAGGCCCTTCATATTTGACCCTCTACTAACTGTCCAACCTCATATCTTAACATTTTTCTGTCCCTTCCTGCCTCTCTGCTCCAGACAAACTGGCTGCTTTGTTATTTAATGAACTTTGCAGTTCTGCCTCAAAGCCTTTGCGCTCACTGTTTTTCACTGAATGGGATATTTCCTCCAAATATCTACATGGCTTTCTCCTTCAACTCTTCTCAGTAAGATTATCTCTGTACCATCTGGCTTCTCCCTTCCCTACACCTACACTTTCTATACCTGTTACCACTTAATTTTTCACCATAGCATTTATCACCATTTATCTAATAAATAATAGTGACTACATGTTATTTATGCATTCTGTTTAAGGCCTTCCTTTCATGTCCAAATGAGGAGTAAGACACATTTTTTAATGCTTGAAATTCTGGAAAGAATAGAACGCTGCATTGATGCTTTTGACCTAATATTTAATAATTTAGCCAAGCAATTTTCCTTTTTTATCACAAATCATGTCTTTTAATTATAATAAATTTAAGACTTAAAAATTCACTTAATAGAAAAAAACTTTCAAAGTAAAACTACTAAGTTTCTACAAACTATTTTATTATTCAATTCATGTTAAACAGTGATAGATCACTCAAATACATTAAAACACAGATTTAAAAAACAAAACTTACATCATTTGTGTTAACATGCCAAGCCATATCACCATAAGACACCAGCTGTCCATTAACATAACATCGAATTTCACTGTTCCTCCATCGATTGTAAATGTGGACAATGCTGATCATGTACCACTTAAATGAAAAAAAAATTTAAAGATATAAATATGTAATGTTTAGTTATCATATTGTCTAAAAAGCAATCATAACATTCATAACACACCACAAAAAATGCTTGAAGGAATATTAATAATCATCCACTACCATTTTCTCAAGTTCCCCCTCCCATTTCTAATTTTGCAGATGAAAGAAGTGACTCCTAAAGAATAAATCTGTGATGGAGACAGATGGTATCATTCCAAACCCTGGAATGAGTGGAACGATACTCCTTCCACTATGCCAAGATCCAAAAATTGCAGATATACAGTTATACTTGTGTTCATTCATTTAATAACATTTACATTGTGCAAGGCACTGCAAAGACAGGCCATAGGTCCAGCTCTCCTCAAATTTATGGTGTAGTGAAGGAGATATACATTAGACAAGCAAACAAACAAAGAATTACAAATCATGATGATTACTATGGGGAAAAAGGAAGTGTAAACTGAGAAGGAATACTTTGGATTGTATGGTCAAGAAAGACCTGTCAAAGGAACATTATAATAGATTATAATAAGATTTAGGTGGTTTCCATTCCATAATTTAGTTTTATTAGATCCAGGAATAATTATATATTTTTAACTTAATAATGTAACATTATTCACTAAGAATCAAAGAATGAGTTTATATTGAGTTCTCATTTTTTATAGTTACTAGGGTCAACAAAAAGCATGTTAAGTGTCTATTTTGATATGCGATGGTTTAAATTTTGTAAAAATTTGTGGATCCAACCCTTAGTCTCTTCAAAGTTAATAGACTAAAGCAAAGAATATAGAAACATTTTTTCTAAAATATAGAAAAATACAAATGATTCATAGATATTACAACAAGTATGCCTTCAGTGATTAAGGGGGGAAAATTAGACTAGTTTCCCCAAAAGACATAAAAATATAAAGCACAAACTTTGTTCTCTGGATTACTTAAAAGTACTATTCAATTATTTCACATATATTTCGAAAAATATAAAACTATAATAGTAATTCTCAACCACTAAAATATTAGTTATTTCAAGGTGTCTGAAATACTTTGAACAAAATTCAATTTCACTCATTTCCATTTAGAAAATAAAAATAGTGCACTGAACAACTCATAGGAGACAGTAATACAAAACATTGTTCCTCAATTATTAAAAAAAAATGTCAGGTCAAACCATTTAACCCTTAAAACACGTCTTTTTTTAAGTTGTTTCATTCTAGGTAATCCTATAACTCTATTTTACTGCAAGCTTAGACTTTGATCAGAAAGCAACATACATGTTAGTCCTGATTAAAATTAGAAGAAAATCTTTAAAGTTAGTCATTTAACAGCTTATGTTTCTAAATATTACAAAATTATCAAGAAGAAGCCATAAAAACGGAGCTTCAAATAAATTTAAGAAAAATTTTATAGAACTTTACATGTATAAGAATTAAAATTCACCATGTTATCCTCATTGAGTTTGACAATTTTCAACCAGAATGTCATCCAGGTAACACAGGAGATACAACCTTTATATTCTGGAGTAAAATTTTTAGAAATTTTAAATTTCTAAATAGAATAGACATAAATAAATGTCTATAAATAGAAAAGGATTTTCTGCTGCCCAAAAAAAAAATTTAAGATAAATAATATTAGATGTATTAGATGTATTATACTTATTGACATACTTAATATAGAAAAGCACTCATTCAACAAATATTTATTGAGTTCTTACTACCATATACTAAAAGAGTCATTCACTCATTCAAAAAATTTACTGAGAGCTTACTTCATGTCAAGTACCCCCCAGATTCTGGGGCATACAAAGAAAGATAACATATACAGCCTCAAGGAGGTTTCACTAGAGAAAAGAAACATGAAAACAATTATAAAACAATGGAGAATATCTAAAATACAGATATCAGAGCAAAAGAAGTAAAGGCTGAGGGTAGAGAGGAAAGGAGAGACAAATGGAGAAGGAAGGCTAACCGAGAAGAATTCACTAAAAGAGTAAACGAAATTTAAGACTAAGCTTGAAGGATGAGTAGGAACTGTTAAGTAAACAAAGGGGAAAGAAACATTCCAGGCAGAGGAACCTTAGTATGGTACATACAGCACAGAGGCTTGACAAAACTTTTCTCAGCGTTTAGCTTTAGCAAGAAAAACAAAGACCAGATTGTAAAGAGACCTACAGGACACCTTTAGTAACCAGCCTTTTGGTTTTCACATAACGTGCTATCACTGAAGAATTCTGAGCGGGAACGTGAAATGATCATCTCCAGAGTTTAGGAAAATAACTGACAGCAGTGAGGAAGTGGGATAGTTAGGCAAATGTGGATAAAGATAAACTTGAAAATTACTGCAAAGGTTCAGGTGAGAAAACCGTAAGAGCCTAAACTAAGATGAAGGAATTGGTAATTTAAAAAAAAAGGGATGAATATAATTAACAGAACTGACTGGAAGTTCTGATATAGAAAAGGAGAGCCTAAGATGGTTTCCCATTTTTCACTTGAATGAGTAGTGGTACCATTAACTAGAGATAATTAATACAGTTAGCTAGCTAATTAGCAAGATAACCAGGTTTGGAGTTACAAAGAGTTTGCTTTTGGTCATAATACACATGGGATCACATGCAAATAAGAAAACAAACAAAAAAGAAATGAGGACATTCCCTTCACCATAGGTAGGCTCCTCATATCTGTTATGGTTGTTCCTGTGGAATAGAGGCAGAGTGTGCCCCGAAGAAGGTGGACAATATCACTGTCATATATCCAAGAAAGACCCTTGAACCTGGAAGGGGGACCAGGCCTTAAAGAAGTGGGAATGGGAACTCTTATACTCTGTCCCTTGTTTTTTTAGAATCTGGACTTTCAAATGGTAAGTTACTCTGACACAAAGATGGAGTCCAGTAAGAAGGCAGGAACATCCCTCTAGAAAACTCCAGCTGATGAGGAGTGAATTATATCTTACAATCTAATTATATAGCTGCACATTTTTTTGCATTTTCTCTTGTTTTTCTTTATCTTTAGAGCAGACTTTATAAAAATGTTTCAACCTCATCTCTGAATATACATATTCTAGCGGATATTAAGCATAGATAGATTTCACAGGACAAAATATTAACAGCAAAAAGCATCCCTCTAATTGAGGCCAGCATTACTGAAGAAGAGAAATTAGTGAAACCTTCAATCTCAGGAAACAAGATTCAGGACTACTAGGATTAGCTGAATCTCCCCTGAGAAAAGTCTCTCTGCGTTACCAAATCTGGAGGTTTAACATTTTGCTTTTTTATAAAAAGAGTTAATTATCTATAAATCCATAGTGCACAAAATACACACAGATACACAAAGAAACTACTTTGAAGTCTGAATCTCCAGTTTAAAAACTGGTCTATTACCTAAACCAAATAAGGTTAGAGAAAGAAGGGGGAAGAACAAGAAAGAGGGAGGAAAGAGAAGAGGAGAAGGAGAAGGGGAAAGAAGTGAAGATGAAAAGGACGAGCAAAACGGAGGAGGAGGTAAAGGAGGGCAGAGAGAAAGAGGAGGATGAAAAGTAATGAAAGGAAGAGAAGCTAAAATTGTAATTAAAGTAACGTTTCTATAAATGTTCTTCAAACATAATTCCTCAGAACTACAACTGAAGTCTCATAAAGTTCATATAAACATCTGCCTTTGAATAATCTTTGAACTAATAATTGTTAAAATACTTGAATATTGTTTTCATAGATGTACAGAAAATTTAAAAGATGCTGCATAATTTCTACATAATATATAGCAAATTTACATATTATACACAAATTATTATATACTATAAATAAATTATATATAGTATATACCAAAATTTTAGGATCAGAATGAAGATATAAGAACGTGTAAGTTGTTGGCATTCTAAGTAACCCTGTTTTCCATTTAACCTGTGCAAAACACTTTCTCAAAAAGCATAAATCTCTCTTAATACTCACAGATAATACTCTAATTCTCTACAACTCCAAAAATTAACTTGTTAGTTTTGGAGTATATATTATTGTGCTAGAACAACAAGAGCAAAGAAGGCTAGTAAGCTTCAGAATTTAAATGCTTACCACACAGCAACAACCTAAATTATTTGTCTTTATTGCCACGACTCCCCTTCTTCTTCCTGCCACACGGAAAAGGTTCTTGGCACACTTATCTACAAAGAAGCACTGACCACAAAGCCCACGCCTTCTTTCTCACTTTCTCAATAGTAATCCCTCATTTATTTCATACCACTGAGAAATAAATTGCTCAATATAAATTAGCTTTCCAGAGGAATGTAACTTACTCCTTTAGGAAACAAAAGGGAGTTTTGGTTGTTAAAGTCATATTTTACTCATTTATCCAATATATATTATTGACAGTCTACCAAGTTCAATACTGTGTAGCATGCATATGAGGAAATACAAAGACGAATCCCATGCACATTAGTCTCAGTTACTAAACAATGCACATATAAATGAATAATAAAGGTTTAAGAGAAATAATTGCCTAGTTACCATAAGACATACTGAAATAATATGCTTTGAGAGAGATTCTATCTGGGGAGTAAGGCAAATCTGGGAAGGAGTCTACAGAAATGGTGTTATAGGAAATGGAACATAACAATGTGGTGGGATTTACAAGACATGTGAGTGAGGGGACAAGTAAATGTATTTCATGCCAGAGATTGAACACTTGAAAAGATAAAAAAGTGAGACATGTATATTAGTTCAGTTTTGCCAGAATAAAGGGTATAAGTAAAAAGCTGAAGATAAAATTCAAATCATGAAGGACTAGGCTAAAAATTTTAATTTATTCTATGGTTAGTGAGAAGCAAATGATTGGTTTGAGCAGTGGAATAATATGATCAGGAATATACATCAGATATTAGTGTGTAAGATAGTTTGGAAGAGGAAGAAATAAAGGATCCAAGATAGAGAGCAATACAAAGAATTAAAGCAGCAGGTAAAGAATTTTTTTTTAAGCATTTTTATTTATTTTTTATTTATTTATTTTGAGGAAGATTAGCCCTGAGCTAACTACTGCCAATCCTCCTCTTTTTGCTTAGGAAGACTGGCCCTGAGCTAACATCCATGCCCATCTTCCCCTGCTTTATACATGGGATGCCTACCACAGCATGGCTTTTGCCAAGCGGTGCCATGTCCGCACCCGGGATCCGAACCGGCGAACCCTGGGCCGCCGAGAAGCGGAACGTGCACACTTAACCACTGCACCACCGGGCCGGTCCCAGGTAAAGAATTTTAAAAAGGAGACAAACATTACACAGATACAACATAGAGGACTTGAAAACTGAAGTGATATAAAGATCAAAAAGGGAATGAAGAACAAAGCTGACTCAAGTCCCCACTATTATGAAGATGGTACACCCTTAACCAAATCAGGGGACCTAAGAACATGAGCAGACTTGGGACTAGAGACGGCAAATTCAGTGTTACATTTTCTGAGGTTGAAGGACCAGAAAGATATCCACATGGCAACACCTCATAGGGAGATAAGAATATAAGAATAGAGCTCTGGAGATATAACAGTGGAAAGCTATCATGAAACTGAATAAAATGTCTGAAAAAAGGTAAGCTCCATAAAAGCAGGGATGTTGTCTGTTCTGTTTACTGTCATATCTCCAGTACCTACAACATGTCTGCTACTTAGTGAATACTCAATACGTATGTACTGAAAGAGTGACATAGAACAGAGCATAGCAAGAGAGAGACATTGAGAGAGTGAGAGAGACAGACACTGCAAGATTATCAACGGTCTGATCATATGCCAAAAGTAAGATATAAAAGTAGAAAGAAAATGAAGACAAGGATAAGAGAAAAGCATTAGGAATCATAAGAAAACCAATAAATGAGAATATTACAGAAGTCCTAATAAGTGAGTTCTAAGACAGTGGGAATGGTGAATTGTGTCATTCTCAACAGAAATATTTAATCAGACCTACCTTGCGTGGCTGAAAATCATATTTTACACAGTGCTGAAAACCTTTCCCTTTGGACTTCAGTGATGTGACTATTAGACAGTTGCCAACAAAATGAGCAGAGTAACCAACTCCTTTGCTAGTACGAAAACTGTAAAGAAAACCGAGAATAGTATAATATCCTCTGATACAAAAAACTTTATATCTAAGGATTATTATGTAAATAAGATAAAACATTATTATAAAAATAAAACTTATTTCCCTAGAGAGTAGAAGGGGTATTACACGTACCAAATAAAGACTAAAACATACAACTAAAAGAATGAACTACAATTGAGAAAAGAAAAGACTATAGAACCTTTAAAAATTTCAATTTAAATATCATAAATATATAAAAACAAATTAATGGCCCACAAAAGCCTACCAAGTATATTTTATCTACCTCAAGACCACCTGGAGCTAGCAAATACAGAAATCATTTACATAGTTAATGTTTTCAAAATCAACTTGCTCTCTGATTCTCCTATATCTTTGAAAATAGCTTACAAATTACAAAAGAAAAAGTCAGAACTAAGTTGGATAAATAATGTAGGTAACCAAGCAAAGGACTATATTTTTAGTCAAAAAAAGAAAAAAGATGTAACTATGAAATATCTATATTGATGCACACTAAACAGAGAAGGACTATAACCCTTGACTCTTAAACTGTATCTGGAAAAAAAAGAAAATAGTGGGGCTGGCCCCGTGGCCGAGTGGTTGGGTTCGTGCGCTCCGCGGCAGGCGGCCCAGTGTTTCGTTGGTTCGAATCCTGGGCGCGGACATGGCACTGCTCATCGGACCACGCTGAGGCAGCGTCCCACATGCCACAACTAGAAGAACCCACAACGAAGAATACACAACTATGTACCGGGGGGCTTTGGGGAGAAAAAGGAAAAAATAAAATCTTTAAAAAAAAAAAAAGAAAATAGTGAGGCAAGTGGCCTAGAATCAACAGCAAAAAATAAATAAAATAAATTGACTTAACTGTGCCTTTATAGTTTTAACTTATACATATTCTATTTAACATGTTGCCTTGACACTAAATATGACTACATATTTATAAAATTGAAACACAACACAAAAGTACTAATTTTATTACTTACCAATAAAGATAAGGTTTATCCTTATCAACATTAATGTTATTTAATGGATCCATACGAAACCAAGTGTTTAGAGTGAAGCCATTCTGATAAGGCCACTTTGCAATAGGAGGCAAAGCAATTGCCTACAAGGCAACAAAAAAAGATACAAAAGTATCAATTAAAGAAGATGTGATAGTAACTAAAGTCAAATATGCCCTTTACATATTCAAAAACAATGAAGGTACCAATCTCAGAAAATCATGGACAAATATAAAAAGTAGCAACTATTATCTTATTAAAATAATCTATAAATATTATTTGTTGACTAGAGAAACATTGCCTTTACGAATACTGCTCAGTTGATGAAGTTTCATCTTAGGTTACACAGTACTTTTCAGACTGTACTCCAAGAAGTCCTCTTCCAGTCTGACCAATATACAGTCTCTTATACATAAGCCCCAGAATTTTCTGTTTTCTATGAATTTATCTTAGGTTTTCAGTAATATTTCATTTGATTAAAGGGGGCTGAATCTTTAAATCCAAAAACAACTGTTAGAGAATTTTAATGGAATCAATATTAAAGAAAGTATTAAGAAATAATGTTCACAATACTGAAACAAAGGAGGGCAAGCATGAGACATATTATTCAGAAACTTAACAACTGAAATTTACGACCAAAGAGGATTCAGATCCACTCCTAAGTAAGAAAGGAATAATACAGAACTCAGTTGATAATAGCAACCAAAAAAAAACCAAAAAATCCCAGCCATTCTAAGGAGAAAATGAGAAAGTGGTTAATTACTTGACTTCCTGGCAAGAAATATCTGAACAGATTTATCTTCCTATGAGCTACCCAAATTCCTTCACATAGAAAATAATTACCTTTATGTTTTATAGCTGATCTGTTCCCCCAAAGAGAGCCTTCATCTTTCTGATAATGACCTTTCTCAAATTAATATAGCTTCCATATTAAAAATCCTCTGCACATACAGTTTGAATTTCTTCATGTTATATAACACACTTCACACACACTATCCAACAAACTCTTTCAATCTTCTCTTCTACTGCCTTATGCCACATTCCAAAATATATCTAAACATACCAACTATTCTACCTGTCCCATTACAGCTCCCCTTTTTGTACATGATTTTGCTTCTGTTCAAAATACTTTTCCAGCAAAATTCCAATTATATCTCAATATCAGGCTAGTATGTCCTTCTTCTGTGAAACTTTCCTGGACTTCATCCCAGCTTAGTTCCTCTTTTCATTGTTTTTCTTCCATAGCACTTAGTACCTAAATCTATAGTAGGTTATTGTACCAAGCTGTTTTTGCATATGTCTACCCATTAGAGTTCCCCAAGAGTATGGAATATAATTTATACTCCCAGCTTTGTGATTTAAGACATAGAAAACATTCAATATGTAGTCAATGAAAAATCTGAGTGTGGCAAAGATTTATAAGTGCTTGCTGTAAAAATAAAAATAAAACACAAACACAAACACATATATACAATCCCAAATAAAGAATCAAATCCTAAAAATAAAGAAAAATTTCCCATACGATGTCTTTTCAGATTTTAATGCTTAAGCAATTAGTTCAGGCAGTATAATTGTCAATATAGCTTTTCTTAACTGCTTAAAAGTGAAATGTTATACTTTATTTTTTAATGTTGTTTGTTAGTAAAATACAATTCTTGCCAAGTTAACTGCTGGTTAATAACTCTATAAATGTCACCAAACCAGATTTCACTTCCTATAGCTGCTTCACAGTACGAAGGCAAATAGGAGAAATATTTATTGAGGACATTGAATAGTAAAGTGAATCTATGGAATTGTATAAATTATTTAATAAATTTGTTACTCTGTTCTTAACGCCTGTGGAACACAATTGGCACAGGGTTAGATTCATGGTTTTCAACCTTTTGCCAAGACCACAATACCCAAGTGCACTTTTACATCAGCAACAGGGGCTCATTACAGCACTGCCATTGGAGCGTTAGAAAGCATTCAGGAGTGCAGCCTATTACTTTCCTTTTCCCCCATTACTCCACATACCCGTGCAATCTCTCATACCCAACCAATGCCCTGAGCACTTTCGGCACCATCAGTTTCATCACCCAGTCTACTGGGCCCTAAATTAGAACTTAAACACTGCATTAAACTAAGAGATACAGGAAAGAATTTGAGACAAGCTGCCCTTCAAGTTTTCCAGACGTACTCTTCCACCAAGAAAAAGACACATGGTCCAAGAGATCACTTGTTATTATCCCCATGTTAGGACTGAGAGAACCCTAAATCACATACATACAGTTGCCAACACTAGTGAACCAAAATACAACAGAAAAAAAAGGAAAAATCTTACAAAAGAAAAGCCTAAGTTGAGTGCTAATGAAATAATAACAGCATTTTGTCTTGCTACAACTGATACCAAACACCTGAAAGGCTCTAAAATAGCATTTCTTCTGTTTCATTGTGGACTTTCAATAATTCCACAGATAAATAAGGATCTTTCTTATGGCCAATCTCTTCAAAAAGACAGTTACCTTTTCTCAAGGATATTCTTTTAAATTTAATGTACAACAGCTAGAATAAATGACTTAGGGACCTGAAATCTCTCATTTCTGGAGGGTACTCAACCTTCTGTTCCTACTCAAGTACCAACCAAAGCCTTCTATACATTGTACATGGCATCCCTAGCCTTTTCATCTCTTTTAAACTAATACATACATCCTCCCTTAATGCACAAATGCTAACTTCATATGGTACTGACTGATGTGGAACCCAGGCCCATTCACTTCCAAATCATTTGTGCCTGATCTCATCACCCATTTCCTGGATTCCTTATATTTTCGTCTAATCCCATGGTGTTAATGCCATGTCCTTTGCAGTACTTCTGTGATTTTGGATTTAAGCTGCCTTCACATTTCCTTCATATTTCCTTCTACAATATTTTGCTACCCACAATTGGATGTCCCTCATTGTGTCCATTGAGTTCAGAGGACTCCAAAATCCATATCTCTCACTGTCTCCTGGTCTAGTTGATCCCAAAATCTAAGTTCTTATCTATTGCAATTTGCAAATTACATGTAATTTGCAAATTTGATGTTAGATAGGGTGCTTTCAGTAAACTATTTCAGTGAATAGAAAAATACACTACTTCCTAAATTAAGCAGATTCACGAAATAGATGATAATCATGAAAGGCAAATCTAAACAGTATATCCATAAAGGTCACAGAGCATATAAAACGCCATCTTACATCTGTCACTCTATAGAATTCAATTAGCTCTCTGAATGAGTAAATGTTACCAAATTGCTCATATGGAGGGAGGCAGCACAGCTCAGAAAGAGGCATCTCCACAACACAAAATACAGTTCAGGAGCCCTAGTATATACCGTATTTCAGAGGGAAAGTAAGCAGTGTCATAATTTTAGTCATCCAAAGGCACTGCTATGAGTAGCGGTTCTGTATGCTCTAGTTACTAAGCCGCCACTGGTTCATGCTCATCCAGAAGCAGACTATCAAAAACACTGTAATGGTAAGGATTTTAAAATCAGCTACTCTCTGAATTTTTCAGCAGTTCAACAGCAGAAGTAACATGCCTGGAAATAAGCCAATCTGTTGTTAAATAAAACATTGAACTTAAAGTCAGGTAAATTTTGGTTCAAGTTGTGACTCTGATTTGCGACCCTGAAAAATACTGTTGAGGCTCAGTTTCTTGAGCTGATGTAACAATGATAATATCATTTATCTTATATAGCTCGTATGCTCAAATAAAATAATGGCTGTAAAGGTTCTAGTTCCTTCCCTGCTCCCTCCTCTATATAAAATATACATACCCTTGATCCAAACTACTCTTCATGAAAATGAGTGATGCAGGGAAAACCAGGAAAGGGGGAGTAAATAGTATAAGTCCATCAAAATCCCCTAAACAAAAACAAATCAAACATAACTACTAACAACACATAAATAAAACTGTGTGTGAGTGAATGTGTGTGTGTGTGTGTGTATGTGTGTAAAATGTGATACATATTGACAGAAAATATTCACAGGTTTCAAGCAATTCATGGTCAAATGGCCAAAAACAGGATGAGTTGCAACCTTACTGAGACAAACTAGACAATTTACTAAAACAGAGTTATTCACTCTGTTTTAGCTAAATTTCACTAATTCATAAATAAGACAGTATCTTGCTTATATTTCTGTCAAAACACTTTGCTCTTCTTTCCCATCCCTTAGACTGAGGTCTACCAAATGTTTGATCAATAGCAGTTTTGAAAAAATGTATTAAAATTATATATATATGTAAATAGAGGCAGTGAAGGTTTTTCCCTTCTAAGTACCACAATGTACATTTTATATGTGTTCTACCCTAACAATCCGATATGCAAAATGACAACTTTCATCTGTAAAGTAATTTTTCACTTTCCTATTTTGATTTCACAATTAGTGGAAATTGGAACTTAAAAAAAAAGGTTAGTAAGAAAATATTAAGGGGAAAAATATAAACTTAGGAGAATGGTTGATGAAATGAGAGATTGCAAGGATATTTAAGTACCAATAATAACCAAAGAACAACAAATACTTACAAGATGTTCTACAACTTATATAGTGTTTAAATGGTATATTATTTCATTACAGATTCACAATAACCCTATTCCATGCTAAAGTACTAACGTGTTACATGAAAGTAAGTCGAGAAACATTACGGGACTAGTCCTCCACAGAAAAGAACTAGAGGATCCAGAAATCAAAACCACTTCTTCTAGCCAAAAACAACACATACTTTCTACAATTCTACCATGTAGATAAAAATGATGAAATTAAGCAGACTGAGAAAGCTTGTTCTTTGACAAGAACAACAAAATGGATAAACTTCCAGTCAGACTGATTAGGAAAAAAAATCCAGTATCAAGAATGAAAGGGGAGGGATCACCACATATCCTATAGTCATTAAAAGGATAATAAGGGGATATGACGAAAAACTTTATGACAATATATTCAACAACTTAGATTAACTGGACAAATTACTGAAAGATATAATCTATCACAGCTCACTCAAAATGAAATAGAAAACCTTCCTGTATCTATTATAGAAATTAAGTTCATAGTTTAAAACCTTCTCATAAACAAAACTCCAGGTCCAGATGGCTTTAATAGTGAATTCTAGCACAGATTTAAGAATAACATCATTTCTACACAAACTCTTCAATTGAGAGAAACGAATACTTCTCAATTCATTTTATGAGGAATAACCCTAAGATCAAAACCAGAAAAAGATACCACAAGGAAAATAGAGCCCCAAATAACTCATAAAAGTAATCATAAAATTTATTAGCAATATGTTAGTAAATCAAATCCAGCAGTATATGAAAAGGTTAATACACAGTGATCAAGTAGTTTTTGTCCCAGAAATGCAAAAGTTGGCTTAACACTGAAACATCAATCATCACAATTCACCACATTATTAAAGATTAAGAAGAAAAACCATATCATCATTTTAATAAAATCAGAAAAAGCATTTGACAAAATTCAATACTGATATCAACATACTGATGATTTAAAAACTCCCATTAAACAGGAATAGAAAAGAATTTCCTCAACCTGATAAAGGACATGTCTGAAAACCTAATGCTAATAACATACTTAATGGTGAAATACTTAATGCTTTCTCTAAGATTGAGAATAAATCAAGAATGTTACTGTTACTAAACGTTACACTGGAAGTCCTAGCCAATGCAATAAGGCAATAAAACGAAACAAAAAGGCATACTAACTGTAAAATAACAAATAAGATTGGCTTTATTCACAGATAAAATTATTAACTTTGTAAGCAATCCTAAGGTATCTTTTAAAAAACTGCTAGGACTAGTAAGCGAGTTCACCAAGGTCTCAGGACATAAGGTCAATATACAAAAAAATCAATTACATTTCTATATACTAGTAAAACACAATATGGAATACTTATGGATAAATTTAACAAAAGATGTTTAAGACCTGCATGCTAAAAACTAGAAAACACTGAAAAACATCAAGAAAACTAAATAATGGGAGAGAAATACTGTGTTCACGGACTGAAAGATTCAATAATGTTAAGATATCTATTCTCTCCAAACCGTTCTATAGTTTTAACACAATGCAATTAAAATCACAGCAAGCTTTTTATAAAATTTGACAAGTTTATTCACAATATATACGGAAATGCAAACAATCTAAAATAGACAATACTAGTTTTTATACGAAGAACAAAGTTGGAGTACTTATACTTCTACTTGATTTCAAGACCCACTGTACAGCTACAATAATAAAGACCATGTGATATTGGCATAAGAATAGAAATATAGGACAAAGGAACCACACAAACATGGCCAGTCAGCTTACAAGAAAGGTGCCAAGGTAATCCACTGTGAGAGCATTGTCTCTTCAACAAACGGTTATGAAACAATTAGATATTCATATGCAAAACTAACAAAAACTTAACCTCCAAGCTTCCCTCATACCATATTTTAAAAATTCACATAAAAAGGATCATTGACCTAAATATAAGAGCTAAAACAACAGAACTTTTTGTAGAAAGTGTAAGAGAAAAAAATGTTGTGACCTTGGTTTATACTGATTTCTAAGATTATGAAAGAATAGGCCACAAAATAAAGAAATTTTCATCAGACTTCATCAAAATTAAAATCTTTTGTACTTTGAGAAATTCTGTTAAGAAAATAAAAAGACAAGCACAGAGTGGGATAAAATACTTGCCAAATACATATCTGACAAATTAACTTATATCCCAAATATATAATGAACCCTTTGGATATTAAGACAACCACTAATGAAATTTGTTTAAAAGAACAGAAGATTTGAACACAAACATCACAAAGGAATATGTACATGAAAAAATGCTCAACATCATCAGTGATGAGGTGATATAAAATTAAAACTATAATGAGATACCATTACAAAACCATTTAAATGCCTCAAATTAAAAAGACAATGTCCAGGATACAGATCAACTGGGATTCTCATACATTGCTGATGGGAATTCAAATTTTTCACTATGGAAAGCAATTTGCCTGTTTCTCATGAAATGAAATGCACACTTGTCATAAAACCCAGCAATCTCACTCTTATGTATTTACTCAAGAGATAAGAAAAAATGCCTGTAGAAGGCCTATATCAAATGTTCATAGCAGTTTTATCTACAATAGCCAAAGACTGAAAACCCAAATATCCATCAACTGGGGAATGGATAAATAAACTGTGGTATACCCATAAAATGTAATATTACTCAGAATACAAAGGAACTGAATAAACTACTGATAAACTACAACATGGATAATCTCAAAGGCATTATGTTAAGTGAAAGAAACCTGACAGAAAAGACTATATACTGTATGATTTTATTTACAGGAAATTCTAGAAAAGGCAAAATTATAGAAACACAAAAGAAATCAGAGGTTGCAAGGAACAGGGGCTGAGGAGAGGGTATTGGCTTTAAACAAAGACAAGGTAATTTTTGGTAATGATGAAATTATTCAAAATCATGATTGTAGTAGTGGTTACACAACTATTCAAAACTCATCAAATTGTACTTGTTAAGTTGGTAAATTTCGTAGTATGTAAATTACACCTTAATATAGCTGACTTAAAAATAAATAAATAAAAATAAACACATGTATTTAAAACTTACCGCAGCACTACAACCAGGGAAATTGAAAAAAGTATCAGGACCATGTCTTTGTGGCATCTGATTAAGAACTGATAATAATTTTACTGCATGTCTTGGCTGAGGAAACAAGAAAAAGAAAAGTCATTGTACAAATTTAGTAAAAATATCTAAAATATCACGTTAGCCACTGGACTATTTTCTAACTAGAGAGAAAATTAATTTGAAATTACTTACTAAACTCTACGAGGAATAATTTCCATCACAAATTCAAGTTTATAGCTCTCTAGAGATAAAGTGTTGAACATTAAGTATTAATGCACTGATATTGAATACTTTTCCCTCTGACCACAGCTTACCCAGATTCCATTTTCTCCTCGAAGCATGCTGAACAAAAGCTTCAATTCCTTGACAGTGATGCTGTAGCTGGCAAGAACCCCCAACATATCAACTAGAAGATCTTCAAAGGAAAATAAAGTTATTCTGAACTCTAGTCATGAGCTGCCATCTGTCAAGGTAATATGCTTTTTGAAAGAGTAAGAGTTATCAATTGTCATTTCTACATATATATTTATATCTAATATAGCTAAATGACCTCATGAAAAGCCATTCAATTAACAATTTTTAAGTCATCACATAACCAAAAAAATTATATTTGAATTTTAGGATTTTTCCCTATCAGATTTACCATTCCAATTAAGTTTCCTTAGCAAAGGTATAAAACAGATTTTATGAGTTCCCAGAATACACAACCATACACATACAAATCTGCTGTATGCAGGGAAAGGTAGGCAAAAATATGCAAAGGTACAACAATTTAACATTATAAATTGGTTATTTTCAAATGAAAAAGTGAGTTGACCATATTTCCTTTTAGAATTATCTTTGCTTAATAAAATATATTCCTGAAATATTCCTTGGCCCATTACCAACAATTTTGAGCACTTACTCCTTGCCTGGCATTATTCCAGGTGGTTTACATGTATTAACTTCACAAATCTTCATAACAAGCCTATGAGGTAAGTACTCTAATCCCTTTCTGAAAACGAGGAAAGTGAGGCATAGAAAACTTAATCACATGGCCCAAGAGCACACTCGAGTAGAAGGGAGAGCCAGGATCAGGCAGCATGGCTCCAGAGTCCTCACTCTTACCCAGTAGTCTCTAAGTGGAAGGATCATTTAAACACATTACTAGTGAAATCCATTACGTTAATGTGTTTGTGTGCATATAAGAGACATGTTAGGTCACAAAATAATAAGAAAAATTAAACACTTAATCTCTGGTCCCTGATTACTTTCTCATCTGTAGATATTGTGAGTTATTACCTCTATCAATCAATCATTCTTTGCAAGGAATTAAGCGTCTAAATATTTATATTTCATTTTCTCAATTTCTAAAGCATTTCCACAGTATTAAAGATACTACATAAATTATTACAATCAATACACAATATACATTCTAAACAATTTATCATCAGTTGATAAAAAATTTAGGATAAGTTCAAATAACTAGCTATTGATCATATAATGTATATTATCCAATATCACAGATTAATAGCTGGAATTTGAGAATTTAAAATTATTTATTATGCATGTATTTCAAAACAGAAATTTAATAGGGTTATTTTCATCAATAAATAATTGACTAATTCTTACTTGATGCCACAATAAGTAAGCAATCCTATGATAAAATTGTGACTGTGGATATGCCATTTTTGAGAGAGATCTTTTGTTGTTGTTAGGAAGATTGGCCCTGAGCTAACATCTGCTGCCAATTTTCCTATATTTTATGTGAGATGCTGCTACAGCACGGCTTGACGAGCAGTGCTAAGTCCACGTCTGCGATCTGAACCTGAGAACCCTGGGCCACCAAAGTGGAGCATGTGAATTTAACCACTATGCCAACAGGGCGGCCCCAAGAGAGATCTTTTAATGAAATAAAATGTTTCATCATTCAAGTAGCAAAAATATTCCTAGTTACTACATATTAGTCAGAAGATCTGTTTCTAAGAAAGAATTCTAGATAAAAATCAAGCATCTTAAAACCCTAAGTTAACATGAAGCAATTTTAAGCAATTAACTGCAATGGCAACCTTGATAAAAGATTTCTTAAAGGTTTACTTACAAACACATTTTTAAAAAATTGACCTTCTATTTCCAAACTTTTATCTCATCTCCTATGTATGTCACAAAAAGTGATCAATAAAAATTGTATTTAATTACATAATTATAATTTTTTATTTATTGTACATATAACCGAGAAGCTCAGTTTAATTATAACAGTTCTTCTTTTCTGTACAACAAGATTTTTAGAGGAGAAAAAACGCTAAGATTATGAAACTCTCTCATCAATTTACTATAAACGTTTAACTACCTTCCAATGACACCTGCACATTAAATGAAAAGTATCTCTTTGAACTTAACAAACTACAAAACATTCAGAGTGAAAACTTAGCGGTGTTTTGGTGGTTACTGGTACTTCACTAGTATTTAATCTAAATTTTAATTTCTCTACTAAAAAGCAAGATACAGATATTTTTATGACACAATGCTTATTAAAATAACAAAGAGTGGAAGTTTTGTGTTGTGGGTATTATTATTATTGAGAAGAAAAACGAATTAAGTAGTTTTATATAATAGAAAATGTGAAGATACAAACTTCTGGGGTACTATCACACTTACTATCACCTTACATCTCAATGCTCATGAATTACGTACCAGTAAACTACTATGTAAGTAATTGCAGCTCATTTCTAAAGTACATTCTATAAAGCGGTAGCTACTTTATTTACAAAAAAAAAATTTAAGGGCTTAAAGCTAGATTTAAGGATTCAAAGATCACATGATGTTCTACATAACATGTGTACATATAAGTTTATACAAATAAATTCCTGTCAAACAATGCTAGAATTTACAGAATTGGTAAAAAGATGTTTTAAGTTTGAAACTCATTTTTCATCAAGTTAACCCTTAGTAACCAACATAGAGAATGTTAAATCATTTTAAATAGAGATAGATGTCACCTATCTCTATATATTTTAATAAACTCTATAAGAAAAACAATTTTAAAAATATTGTTTAAATTTAAGAAGCATTAATCTTTAACCTATTCTTTATTCCATTCTTTCTTGTTTAATGTTTTGTTCTATGAATATTAAAATTAATTAAATGCATAAATCAAATATTATAGACGTTTCTTTGGAATCTACACTACTTTTAAGGATCAGATATAGTATAGTAAGGATTCATGTTAGCACTTTCAGAATCATGAAAACCTTTTTATGTCAGAAGAAACTTATGTTGAAGATTCATGGCTTAAGAAAATCACTATTTCAAACTCTAAACTAATTTTCTGGGAATAACTGTTGCTCTGGGACCACCTTTCAAAACATTTCTACTGAACTTGGAGAGAGGTAAAGGATTTGTAGAGAAGAATCAAAGATTTCAAAATTACTTGAAATAACACATAATAAGCACAAATATTGATATTCTTATCTTGCAATTTCAAACAAATTTTATGCTCTATTTTAATACAAAAGTTTCTCAAAAAAATAACAAAGTAAAATGGACACTTCCAAAAAGTACAATATGATTATTCTAAGGCTTTTAGTACCTCCTGTCATAGTTCATATATGCCATATTGAAGGGCATGGAGCTTGGAGAATTTGGTAAAATGTTCATTATACAGAACTATAATATGTATTGTAATATTTTAATTATGTAAAGGCTTAAATAAATACTACATAGAAAGGTTTTGTTTATTTTTCTGATAGATTTCATAGCACTTATTTGATGTAACGGAGATTTTCTAAAACCTGGAAAAGCAAAATTAGTAATTATGTTTGTCTAATACAGAAGAAGTTGTCTTTCCATTCTTCAGATTTTCCCTTAATATAAAAGGCAAATTTTCCATACCTTTCTATTTATCTATTTCAAATCAAGGTAGCTTCAACAAATCTATATCACTTATAGAATATAAAAAGAAGTACATGAATATTTATAAACATTTAAGTTATACTTTCCTGTCAGATAACCTCATACCTGCTATCATGTCATCTACAGCACTCATTTTCAGCAATACTTGTTCAATTAGCCCAACTTCTGTGCTAGTCTGTAAATTTCGAACACTTTTTCGCAGAATGGCTGTAAACATGCTCCATATTTCTGCTTGACACGTTACATCACAGTGCTCCAAAAGCTCTGTCATGCATGTTATACTCTCAGCATCCTGGATAATAAAGTTCATCTCCAAGTCAAATTCTCCACCAACCAGCTGAAAATAAACAGAAAGAACAATAACTAATGATGACATGGGAGGTTATCTGTAACAATAAAACATAATAATACCAAACATTAAAATAGCAAGAAAGCATATGGCTACATTAAAAAATGTCAAGTCTTCTAGTCTAAAACTAATTTTGATAAAAATTTGAAAGCTATAGATAAATGAAAGGTGCTGTAAGAATTAAAACTAGCAAAGATAAATCTAATTTTTCTAAAAAATGAAAAAAGGCAATTTCAAATCTAGAAGAATAGAGCAAAATAGAGCATATGACTAGTGCGTGGGATTCAGGACAAACTCTTGTAAAAAAAGGTTCAGCTCGGGCCAGCCCTGTGGCCTAGTGGTTAAGTTTGGTGTACCCTGCTTCAGTGGCCCAGTTTTGGTTCACTCATCTGTTGGCGGCCATGCTCTGGTGGCAGCTCACATACAAAAAGAGGAAGATTGGCAACAGACTTAGCTCAGGGTGAATCTTCCTCAGGAGAAAAAAAAGGAGTTGGCTCTTAAAAGTGATAATCACCAGAAGATGCAGAGTTCACTAAGGGTAAGTTTTAAGACATGAAATTCATTTTCTTTTGCAATGTTATTACCAACCTGACAAATAAAAGAGATGTAACAGAGTAAAAATAGCTGGATCTAATCTCCATACAGAAGATAAAGAAATATGAAACATACTAGCAAACTTACAGTGAATGCTGAAATGAGACAATCAATGTTAAAAATGTTTAAAAGGGAAATATCTAATATCTTGTAATACTTAAAAAAAAAAAGATGTGAATTGGTAAAGAAAGTTGATTTAATGGCAACACATTTGACTTGTGACATTGTGCTAAATGAGTCAAAGGTACGACTGTCCTTCTCAAATGCTGCTTTAAGTATAGTGATAGACACACCCAGAATAAAAGACATAGTATAATGATACTCTTATTCTCTATTGATCAAATCACATGTTAATTATTATATTCAGTTATGAGTACCATTCTTAAAGAAGAACACTGACAAACTGGCTATCTTTTTGGTCTAGATAATGGAAAATTTAGGAGACAATAATAGCCATATACAAAACGCTCGACAAATTTGAGGTCATTCATTCATTCATTCATCAATAAATATTTTATTTATTAAAGACTAGAACTTACTGTTCAAGGGAACTAGGGATATATCCATGGACGAGAAAAAGCCCATGCACTAATTAGGTGCTAAATTCCAAGAATAAAGATTTGTGTATGTATGTATGCATGTATGTACACTCTATTCCAAAAAAGGATGAAGTTTGCTTATAAGTTACATAAAGCATAAACGAAGACATAAATTGTGAGTAGTTGAGAAAGAGGAAGCAAAGGAAAAATAAGATTACAGACAGATAGGGACTAAAAATTAGATTCGAAAAGTAGAATTCATTTTCCATCAATGAAAGATGTTCATTAATAAGGATGGATAATGACATGATATGGTATAAATAGGATAAATAATAATAATGCCACCACCTAACCTTACATGCCATTTAGTACTATTCTAAGTGCTTTACGTATATTAAATAATTTAATTCTCACAATGCCTTATGAGAAAGAAGCTATTATTACCTTCATTTTACAGATAAGGAATAATAAGCATAGAAAGTTTAAGTAATTTGCAAAAGATCATAAAACTAGTAGATAGAAGACCCAGGCTCAAAACCCAGTAAGTCTGTCTTCATACAAGTCCATATAAGCACTAAAATCTCATTTAAGAATATTTTTAAAGTCTCTACAATTTAAGAATTTAAAACCGAAATATTTTTTTTTTTTAAGATTTTATTTTTTCCTTTTTCTCCCCAAAGCCCCCCAGTACATAGTTGTGTATTCTTCGTTGTGGGTTCTTCTAGTTGTGGCATGTGGGATGCTGCCTCAGCGTGGTCTGATGAGCAGTGCCATGTCCGCGCCCAGGATTCGAACTAACGAAACACTGGGCCGACTGCAGCGGAGTGCGCGAACTTAACCACTCGGCCACGGGGCCAGCCCCTAAAACCGAAATATTTTCAAATTGTAAAATATTATATTCTGTGTATATTTTTCACTGTAACAGCTCCAAAATTCAATTTTATAAGAAACAGCCCTTATGCTAACTACTGACCTAGATATTCTCTCTGGTTAAAGGGTGGTTTTACTTCTGTGTATGAAAAAACTCCAACTCCTCTTACTATTTCCGGTTTATTAAAAAAATAGCTACACAAGTGGTTAAGAGAGAGGCGCTGAATTCAGACTTCCTGGATTCAGACTTTAGTTGTACCACTCACTTGTGACCTTAATGACGCTACTTCTCTAAGCCTCAGTTACTTCATCTAAATAAGGGAATAAAAAGTTCCTACCTAATAGGGTTGTTGTGAGGATTAAATAAAGTAACTGGGTTATAAGCACGTAGGAACAAAGTCAGACATATAGTTAGCATTCAGTTAAAGTTAGCTATTTCAGTTCTCCTATAACCTCAGCTTTGAGCTAAAAAATGTACTCACCCGATCACGTACATCTAAAAGTACCATGAAGCGGCCAGCTTAAGTCTTATGTTTCCAGCAAGGGCTAAATTATTGTGGATCATGAACGATCTTAGATATTACTTATAGATGAATCAAAATCAACTAAAACACCATTTTCACCATGCCATGGTCTAATCAAAGAACTGCTTACTTATTCATTATTCTATGTCCAACTGACTTCTGTCACTAAGATGAACCTTGAAGACCAGTGATTTGCAACTAAAATGTTCTCTAGAAGTGAATCATAGAGAGAAATAAACAGGTTTGAAAACCAATGATGTGAACACATACTGATTAACAAAATAGAAGTAGAGGGGCTGGCCCCGTGGCCGAGTGGTTGAGTTCGCGCACTCTGCGGCAGGCGGCCCAGTGTTTCGTTGGTTCGAATCCTGGGCGCAGACATGGCACTGCTCATCGGACCAGGCTGAGGCAGCGTCCCACATGCCACAACTAGAAGAACCCACAACGAAGAATACACAACTATGTACCGGGGGGCTTTGGGGAGAAAAAAGGAAAAAATAAAATCTTTAAAAAAAAAAAAATAGAAGTAGATACTGAGGTTTAAGCCTATGAGCCTCTGAATAAATCTGTGTAAGAAATCAGCATACACTGAAATGGGAGCACACTGAAGAATTTTTTAGATTAATCTCCTAAATGAGTTGTAAGCATTTAGTAGACTCTGGTGTGACCAACAACAATTATGGAATGTGTAAATAAGAGAGATGGGCTCAGTGGGAAGAAAAAATGTTACTGCACAAAGGGTACCATCAGCTTGCCACCAAGACAAAAGCCATTCATCAAGAGGCAAGATGGTGGGGCTGGCCCCGTGGCCGAGTGGTTAAGTTCGCGCGCTCCGCTGCAGGCGGCCCAGTGTTTCGTCGGTTCGAATCCTGGGCGCGGACATGGCACTGCTCGTCAGACTACGCTGAGGCAGCGTCCCACATGCCACAACTAGAGGAACCCACAACGAAGAATACACAACTATGTACCGGGGGGCTTTGGGGAGAAAAAGGAAAAAATAAAATCTTTAAAAAAAAAAAAAAAAAAAAAAAAAAGAGGCAAGATGGTGGCAGAGAAAGGGCATTTTATTACGGCTTGCTAGCAATAGGGAAGATGGCCGACCAATGTCCAAAAGAACCATCTTAAGGGGGGCACGGAATCTTGAAGCAGTTAAATAGGCCAGCGGGTTACAGAGGAGGGGTTAGGAATGTTGACCTTCTGGTGTTACAGAGTGGGAGTCACCACATCAGATCTTTCAGTTTTCTCTGATGATGGCTACCAGCACAGACTCTCTGTTCAAGGGTCATCACATTCCTAAGGAACACAAAAGAATGAAGTTATTGTCTTATTGAAGCTGGGAGGTACATGCACAAGCAGGGGTCATAAAATCTCCAGAGCAGGTGGATCTCCTGGAGGGTGCATATCCAGCTGGATTAGTTAGTCAAAGGTCATTCAAAGTTACAATATGGTTTCTTTTTCCACAATATGGCTTCCCTTATGTCAATCTTGTGTTGAGTCGGTATCAAAAACAGTCTTGCTTTTGGCGCCAGCCCAGTGGCATAGCAGTTAAGTTCCCACACTCTGCTTTGGCAGCCCAGGGTTTGCCAGTTTGGATCCCAGGCATGGACCTACGCACTGCTTATCAAGCCATGCTGTGGCAGGCATCCCATATATAAAATAGAGAAAGATGGGCATGGATATTAGCTCAAGGCCAATCTTCCTCAGCAGAAAAGAGGAGGATTGGCGGTGGATGTTAGCTCAGGGCTAATCTTCCTAAAAAAAAAAAAATAGTCTGCTTTCAAAGGAATTAACAATTAATATGTGTAACTCTAACAATCAGGCTCTGTTATGTGAAACATAAGCTTCCATCTTTTTCACAGTTGAAAAAACAATGTCCCTTTCTACATATCGTTCAATTACAAAAGATTACAGTTATGGTTCTCTGATTTCTTTGCCAGAAGTCCTAAAAGCATTTATTGTAGATGTTGTAGAGTGGGCCTATGTTTTCAGATGGTCTTTCTAATCTTTATTATAACTTTTAATACATTAGTGTTAATGTGGCTAACTGCTTATGAAACTATCATTCCAAGATCAGGAAAATATTTATTCTCCACTCATAAATGGGTGGTTCAATATTTATCAACTAACGTATGTATGAAAAAGTAGAAACAATCAGCTTTATCATTTAAACAATTCTCTAACAAACTTATGAGGAAAAGGCATAACTGTTCTCACAGAAGGAAAGTGCAGATAAATGAGATTAAGCAATATGACCAAGGTCACACATAAGTAAGTGGCAGATCCAAGATTCTAATCTACTAGAAAATGCACCTAAACACCTTGCTATGAAGTCAGAGGTGTAGACTTAAAAACACAGACGAGCTGTGTCACAGGGGCTCTTTGTAGAAGTCAGCATTTTATGAACAATGTAGGGGTAAAAGGAGGAAAGACAAAATGATTTCTGTGGGTGAGAAATGAAACATCCAGAGGTAGTAAATCACAATAAAGGAAAACAATGAAATTATTTAAAGTTATGTCAGCAAGAAAGAAGATGCTGAAGGTTACATTACAGGAAAATTAGCAATAAATACTAAAAAAAAAACACCTCAAAGGAAAACATTCTAAAACGCAATGAAAGTAACACAATGAAGCTAAAAAAGCTAAATTAAAAAAAAGCTAAAATCACTGTTACCACAGTATAAAAGAGATTTATAAATCAATTGAGACTTCCTGTAAATCTGAACATGTCATTGTGACACCCTATTTGCACAGTTAAGGGTGTTCTTTTCCTCCAGGCCTTCTCCTTAAAATTCTAAAAAGTGTTGCCACCGTAAAGAAGAGTGGTCCATCCACAATGTGCTGCCTACTCAAGAATCAGTCATAAGCGAATTTATATAAAATATCATAGCTGAGCTTTCTTAAAGAAATAGCTTTTATTTACATACAGTAAATAAAATTTTCTATATAAAAATTTGTAATATAAAATGCTGAGGGGGCCAGCCCCGTGGCCAAGTGGTCAAGTTTGCATGCTCTGCTTCAGTGGCCCAGGGTTTGGCCAGTTCAGATCCCGGGCACGGACCCAGGATCGCTCATCAGGCCATGCTGAGGTGGCGTCCCACACGCCATAACTAGAAGGACCCACAACTAAAATATACAACTATGTACTGGGGAGTTTTGGGGAGAAGAAGGAAAAATTTAAAAATTTTAAAATGCTGACTTGGGAAAATACTGTCTTCTCAAAGTACTAAGGTTTATAATTACTAGCAATTTAAGCATCTTTTGCTTATTTTTTAAGTACATAGTTTTTAAATATCTTTATTTTGAAATCTTAGATTATTAGTTAGGATCATATGGGATAATTCAGTGCTTATCAATTAGATCAAACCAGACAATTATTAAACATTTGGATTTCTCTGCAACTTATTCTTCTGGCTAAACTCTAAACTAGATAACACTGCTTATAATGCCAGAATTTAACATTCCAGCTTCAGTTTCCTCTACTATTTTCTAGTTACTGTTATAAGGAACGTGTCTGCAATGTCATCTCTCACTTCATCTAAAACTCTTCATATATGTTACCCCCTCTGCATGACATAGGGTTTTCTCCCAACCCTTAAATGTTAACTTTCATTAAACTTCCAAATATAAGTTTATATATCACTTAATCCAGAAAGCCTTCCTAGAACCCACAAAGATGGCCTCTCTCTGAACTCCCATTACAACCCATGCACACCAAAGCAATCATTGCATGATATCAAGATGTTTACAGATTTCTATCTTCCACACTACAATAAGCTTTGTAAGGGTAAGGACCATTTCTATCTAATTATCCACTATATCTATACCACTAGCACACTGCCCAAGCCCATGAAAATTATTCAACATTTAACATGATGTGGGAAGATAGGAGGACAGGAGCAAGGGAAGAAGGCAGGCAGGCACACTTTACTAACTCATGGTCGGTCATAAAGTTGTAAGCCAGACTTTCTACTGTACTCTACTTTTCTCCTTCAGCAATTAATTGATCTTATTGCTATATAACTTTTTTAATGCTCCAGGAATGATCACAAAGCCAAAGAAGATGTTTTCTCATTCTTGTTTACACCCCTCAGTTGCCTTACTTTTTCCTCTATTACAACTTGGAAAACACATAAGGTTTCACAGGCAAAATTCAGAAGACTTGTATACTTGATTCAATAAGACACTAAGTACACTATACACAATTTTTAGTTGTTAAAATCAGGCGTAAATATATTTCACTTCCAGTTTCTAATTATTCTCAAGTGAAATCAGTTTAGAACACCTTCCTTTGAAAAAGAATGTTGCGAGTGACATCACCAAAACATGGCAGAGTTGGCAACTCCAGAGCTATGACCTCCCTAAAAAACTAATGAGCTGGCAAAAACTGTCAGAATCAACTTCTGAAGAATTCTGGAATCAAGTCAAAGATTTACATCAACCAGGGGAAGACTCAGTGAAGAAGTAGCTATTACTTTGTGGTGAAAACATTGCCCCACCACAATCGCCCACATCCCAGATTGGGAACAGTCATGAGGATGGCAGCCTCCACTGGTGATGAGGGTTGCTAGTTCCAGAGGAAGCAGTAGGGACCTTATTCTCAAAGAATTATGGTTGCACGTCTCAACCTGTCTGGCATCTCCCTCAAGGACAGGCACAAAGAATTCTGTTTCACCAAACTCAGAACATCACTGGGCCTAGGACACTTTTGCTGAAAGCATTTAAAGACACAGATACTGGCTGCAGCAGCCTGGGGCAAGAGACACCACTTGAGACAAGCAATAGACAGACCTGGAAGCCTAGGAAGGAAGATGTAGGGAAAGGTAGTATGTGAGGGTAAAAGATCTTTTTAAAGCTCTCATGTATACTGGGGAATCAAGAAAGCTACATGCATGCCCAGGGTAGGCTGCATGTTCAGAAGAGGCCTGAAAAGATCCTAAGCTTCCACTTGTAGCTGGCCTTTAGGCTCTATACAAGTTGGAAGTAAAAGCTCAGGCAGAGTTGTAAACAGCCTCACTAAGCATTGAATGAGTGACCCAACACAGAGCAAATCTGCAAAGATGCAGAAGTATTTTTTTCCTTTCTTTTTCCCGTCCTTAGCGCTGAGTATTTAACTCTGTCAAAACATCAGCTGACCACTAAACTAAGAGAACACAGACTTCGATGACTACACATGACAGAAAGCACAGACCTTAGGAATATAGTTTAGAAAAGTCACTAAGCAAACAACCACCACCACCCACAATAGCAACAACAAACACAAGGGAGGGGGGAAAGAATCTGTTTTACAGAGTTTCTACCTTGTAGTACTCAAAATGTCCAGTTTTCAACAAAAAATTATGAGACATGCAAAGAAACAAGAAAGTATGACCCATCTGTGGGAAAAAATCAATTTAATGTTCAAAACTTGATAACTAAATTTGTCTTGATTATCTCCTTCCTCTATTGTCTTCCTGCTTACATTTTGTTTTCTTTCTCTTAGTATACAGATGTCTTTTACTGTAGGCCAAACAAATTACTTTTAAAAGCAGATAATCTAAATTATAAAGCTCTTGAAGTATTAGTAATTTATGTATATAGCCTCATGTAATTCTCATAACTCTGTGAGATGAATATCTAAAACAAGAAAATTGAGGTTAGCATAAGTTAAGTAACCTACCCAAGGTCCCAAAGCTAGTATCAGTATCAGAATTTGTCTTTTCTTATCAATAGCATAAAGAATTAAGAAGTGTATCAATACCAGATAGAGCACCCTCAAGACATAAATATACACCTCCACCAGTCATCTAACCTTCAAGATATGCCAGTAAACATTAGCATGCATAATAAATGATTTTTATATAAGTGTTTAGTAAATAACAGGAAAGTACAATTTGGTCATGAACATAATAAAAGTTAATATCCTAAACCCAGCTGACAAACTAAGGCAAGAAAAATAGAAAATTACTTGTTTCCCATTTCTTTCACACCAGTCCTCTCTGCAAGCAATTCACATTGGCAATCTTTCTGTGGTATAGAAATAACTATACCCAAGAGTGTAACAAATGCTGCCACAAATACAGACCATAAACACTCTAGGGAAGGAAGGAGAAAACAAAGGGAGTGACTATCACGCAATAAGCGCCTTCTTTACAACAGATTTTAAACAACATGTAGTTTATGAAAAGCAGTATAACCACTTTTATAATTGCTTTATATGACTAGAACAAACAGATATTATAAGTATATCTGGCTGCTGGTAACCGAATGAGGAGTAAAATGAAGTGAAAATTTAAAGTGTTGATTGTCAACCACTGTATGCCTTTAAATGCTAACTCCTAACCTAACACTGAAAACCCTAATCCATTTCATAAATAAAAGCAAACAAAGACATTTGCAGACAAATAAAACCTGACAGAATTCACTGCCCACAGACTTTTGCTACAGGAAATATTAAAGTAAGTTCTTCCAGCAGATAGAAAATGATCCTAGATGGAAATTTGGAACAACATAAAAAATTTAAGAATGCCAGAATTGTTAAGTCTGTTGTTAAATACAAAAGACTTTTTTTTCCATTTTGTAAACTCTTTAAAAGACAACTATGTAAAGCAAAAATAATAACAATGTATTAAGGGATTTATAATACATGTGGAAGTAAAAACAATAATAGCAAGAGCACAAAGGTCAGGAGAGAAGAAATATAAGCAAACTTTTAAAATGCTCTTACCCTATACTTGAAGTGATATATTATTTGAAGGTGAAGAGTGATAAGTTAATGATGCATATTGTAAACTCTAGAAAAAACACTAAATGCAAAAAAGAAACAAATACCAAAGACCTTAACAGCCACCTCACTGAAGAAGATATATATATATGGCAAATAAGCATATGAGAAGATGGTCCACATCATATGTTATCAGGCAAATGCAACTTAAAACAATAACGAGATACCACAACACACCTATTAGAAAGGCCAAAATCAAGAACACTGACAATACCAAATGCTGACAAGGATGTGGAGCAAAGGAACTTTCATTCAGTGCTGGTGGAAATGTAAAACAGTACAGCCACTTTGGAACACAGTTTGGTGGTTTCTTACAAAATTAAACATACTCCTACCATACGATCCAGCAATTGCACTTCCTGGTATTTATTCAAAGGAGCTAACAATTTATGTCCACACAAAAATCTGCATAAGGATGTTTACAAAAGCTTTATTCATAATTGCCAAAACTTGGAATTAACCAAGATGTCCTTCAGTGGGTCAATGTATAAACTATGGTACATCCACACAACAGGATATTATTCAGTGCCAAAAAGAAATGAGCTATCAAGCCCTGAAAAGACATAGAGGAACCTTAATTGCATATTACTAAGTGAAAGAAGCCAATCTGAAAAGGCTATAAACTGTGTGATTCCGACAACATGACATTCTGGAAAAGGCCAAACTATGCAGACAATAAAAAGATCAGTGGTTGCCAGGGGCAGGTGAAGGGAGGGATAAATAGAGTACAGAGGATGTTTAGGGCAGTGAAAATACTCTGTATGACACTATAAGGGCAGATACATGTCATTATACTTTTGTCAAATCCATAGAATGTATGACACCAAGAGTAAACCATAATGTAAACTATGGGCTTTGGAATGATTTTATGATGTATCCATGTAAGTTCATCACCTGTAATAAATGTCCCACTCCTGTGGGGGATGTCAATAATATCACAGGCTATGCATGTGTTGGAACAGGGTTTATATGGGAAATCTCTGTAAGTTCCCCTCAATTTTGCTGTGAACCTTAAACTACTCTAAAAAGTTAAAAGTCTTAATTTTAAAAAATTATTATTATTATTATTATTGGGGGGGAAGATTAGCCCTAAGCTAACATCTGTTGCCAATCTTCCTCTTTTTGCTTGAGGAAGATTGTCGCTGAGCTAAAATCTGAGACAATCTTCCTCTGCTTTGTTTGTGGGATGCTGCTACAACACGGCTTGTTGAGTGGTATGTAGGTCCGCACCCAGGATCTGAACTCAGAAACCCCAGTTCACCGAAACGGAGCACATGAACTTAACTACTATGCCACTGGGCCAGCCTCTAAAAAAAATTATTTTAAAGAAACAAATAGGTACAGTTGATAAATCCATTGTAGATGTAAAATGGAATCATGGGGACGGCCCAGTGGCACAGTGGTTAAGTGTACACATTCTGCTTCGGTGGCCCCAGGTTCGCTGGTTCGGATCCCAGGTGTGGGCCTATGCACCACTTGTCGAGCCATGCTGTGGCAGGCGTCCCACATAAAATAGAGGAAGATGGGCACAGATGTTAGCTCAGGGCCAGTCTTCCTCAGCAAAAAGAGGAGGATTGGTGGCAGATGTTAGCTCAGGGCTCATCTTCCTCAAAAAAATAAATAAATGAAGTAAAATAGAATCACAAAAAATATTCAACTAATCCAAAATCAGACATGAAGAAGGAAAACAAAAAATGAGATTTGATAAAATGCAAAGATAGCAAACTGAAATGTGGCCATATTAATAATTACAGTAAATGTAAATAATCTAAAATCACCATTTAAAAGGCAGAGATTACAAGAATGTATAATATATAGCAAAATCCAACCACATCTATGTATATATAAAAAAAAAATCATAGAGGTCAGCAAACTTTCTTAAAGAGCCACATAGTAAAGATTTTAGACTTTCAGGCCATATGATCTCCATCATAACTACTCAACTCTGCATTTGTAACTTGAAAGCAGCCACATACAATACATAAATGGCAAGGTATGGCTGTATTCCAAGAAAACTATTTATAAAATCAGGCGGCTAGTATATGGGTTATAGTTTGTTGATCTCAAATTAAAATTATAAAGAAACAAGTTAAAAGCAAGAGGATGGAAAAATATACACCAAGCAAAGACAACTGAAAAGAAAATTGTGCAGCTATATCAGCCAATGTCAGACAAAGTAGACTTCATAAAAGAAAAATAACCCGGGACTTTCCATAAGGAGAAAGGGACTGATTCATCAAAATGACACAGCAATCCTAAACATGAATGCATCTAATAAGAGAGCTTCAAAAAAGCAGGAAGCAAATCCTTAAACAAACGAAAATAGAAATAGACGAATTTACATTTTTAGTTGGAAATCTCAATGTTCCTCTCTCAGTAACTGGTACATTAAATAGACCAAAAAAATCAATAAGGATATAGAAAACTTAAATAACGTTATCAAACAACTTGACCTAATTGTTATGGAGGCATATAAAACCATCCAACAACAGCAAAAAACATGCTCTTTTCAAGTGCATATCAAATTTTCACCAAGATGAGAATACCCTGGGCTGTAAAACAAATCTCAGTGAAGTATAAAATTCTAATCACAAGAGAATTAAAATAAAAATCAGCAAAAAATAGACATCAGGAAAAAAATACCAAAATATCTGGAAACTTGCTGTCAATAACCTGTGGGTCAAAGAAGGCATCACCAAAAAAATTAGAAAAAAAGCTTAACTGAATAAAAATGAAAACACAACATGTCAAAATTTGATATAACTAAAACAGTGCTTCAGGGAAATTTATAAATGCTAACAAATAAAGATTTCAAATCCATGACGTCAGTTTCCAAATTAAGACACTAGAAAAGAAGAATGAATTATATCTAAAATAAGACAAACAGAAAATATAATTAAAACAAGAGAAAAGTTAAAGATATTAAAAACAGCAAAAACAAAAGAGAAAAATGATGAAACCAAATGCTGGTTCTTCAATTTATCTATCCAGATGAATTAAAGGGGTGGTGGATGGGGTAGGGGTGGGGGGACCTGGGAAAGGCTAGAGAGAAATATAAATTAGCATTAACACAAATAAAAGAACCATCACTACAGATACTACATAGACTAAAAGGATAATCGGTGACTTTTCTAAACAACTTCATACCTATAAATTTGACAACTTAAATGAAGAACAAATTATTTGAATGATATAAACTACCACAGCTTAAGGAGAAATAGACAATCTAAACAGTCTTTGTCTATTATAGAAATTAAATTTGTAGTTACAAACCATCCTACAAACAAAACCCCAGATCCAGATGATTTCACAGATAACTTCTATAAATTACTTAAGAAAGAATTACCATCAATTCTTCCTGAAATTTTAAAAAGAGAGAACACTTCCGAATTCATTTCATGGGCCAACAATACCATGATAATAAAACCAGAAAAACATATCAGAGAAAAGAAAACCATAGCAAAATAACTCTCATGAACATAGATACAGAAAAGCTTAACAAAATATATATCAAATGAAGTCTAGAAATTTAAAAAAAAAAAAGAATTATACATCATGATCAAGTACATTTTATACCAGCAATGCAGATTTAGCTCACCAATCAAAAAAATCAAATGATGTAATTCACCATATCAACAGACTAAAAGCCAAAAGCCATATGATCATCTCAAAAGATAGAGAAAAATCACTTGACAAAATTCAAAACTATTTATTATAAAATCTTTCAGCAAACTAGGAATATAAAGGAACTTCTTCAAACTGATAAAAAGTATCTCTAAAAATTCTATGGCTAACATCATACTTAATGGTGAATGACTACAGCTTTTCAGGAATAAGCCAGTGATGTCCTTTCCAACCACTTCTATTCAGCATTATCCTGGATGTCTAAGCCAATCCAAATGCTAAGAAAAACAAATAAATAAATAAATGGCATACATATTGGAAAGGAAAAAGTAAAACTATCTTTATTTACAAACCTCATAATCATCTACAGAGAGAACCCTAAGGAATATACTCAAAACTTTCCAAATTAATAAAGAATTTTACTAAGTCTCAGGATTTAAGGTCAATATACAAAAATTGATATTTCTCTTTATCAGCAAAGAATAATTAGAACAATAAATTAAAACTAAAACTAGTATCTTTTAAAATAGCATAAAACATGAAACATTTAGAAAGAAATTTATCTAAATATCTGTAAGGTCTGTACATTTAAAACTACAAAACATTGCAAAGATTTTTTTTTTTTTTTTTGGTGAGGAAGATTAGCCTTGAGCTAACACCTGTTGCCAATCTTCCCCTTTCTGCTTGAGGAAGACTGGCCCTGAGCTAATCTCTGTGCCAATCTTCCTCTACTTTGTATGTGGGTCACCTGCCACAGCATGGCTTGATGAGTGGTGCTAGGTCCACACCTGGGATCTAAACTGGTGAACCCTGGGCCACTGAAGTGGAGCACACTGAACTTAACCACTACGCCAAGAGGCAGCGCCCAAGATTTCTTTTTTAAAAAGAGAGAAAAGAAAACTAAAACCTAAACAGATATAGAAATCTACCATATTCAAAGATTGGAAGATGTTAATTCCACCCCAATTTTTAAACAATCCAAGTCAAAATTGTGACTTTTTGTTAGAAATTCACAAGAAGATTCTAAAAGGTATATGGAAATTAAAGGGGCCTATAATAGACAAAATAAATCTGAAACAGAAGAACAAACTTCAGATGCCCTAAACTACCAGATTTATGACACTACAAAAGTCACATAAATCAAGACAATGTGGTCCTGCCAAAAGAACAAACAGATGCATTAACAGAACACAACAGAAAGTCCAGTTACAGACCCACACAAATAAAAAAACAAATCAATTGATGATTGATTGTAAAGAAGTCAAGACAAATAATGGGGAAAGGACAGTATTTACAAATAGTGAGGAAAAACTGGACATCCATATGGCAATAAATGCACCTTGAGTTCTTACTTTACATCATTCACAAATGTAAGGGTTAAATCTATACAACATCTAGGAAAAAATCTTTTTGACTTTGGATTATGCAAATATTTAACAGGACACAAAAAGGCAAAGTGCATAAGAAAAAATTGATAATTTGGACTTCTGAAAAATTAATATACTATTAAGAGAATGAAAAGACAAACCACAGCCTGAGAAAAAACATTTGCAAATCACGTATCTGATTAAGGACTTATATCCAGAATATACAGAGATCTCACATCTTGATAATAAAAAAGATAAACAACCCAATGTTTTTTAAATGGGCAAAACATCTAAACAGGTATTTCAAAACAAATATAAAAATGTCCTATAAGCACATGGAAAGATGCTCAACATCATTTGTCATTAAGAAAATGCAAATTTAAACCACAGTAAGCTACCACTATACACCTGATAGATTCAAATAAAAAAGACTGACAATACCAAAAGTTGAAGAGACTATGAAACAATTGGAACTCAAACACATTTCACGTGTGAATAAAAAAATGACACAGCCACTTAGGAAAACAATGTAGCAAGTTTTTTATAACTTAGGAAAACAATTTACTCATATATCCCAGCAATTCTACTCTTAGATATTTACCCAAGGGAAATGAAAACATAGGTTCATGCATTTTTACTAATAGTCTACAAATGGAAACAACCCTACTGGAAAGAAGACTCTCTTGCTTAATTCTAGTTTCATTATTTAACTAAAAACTTGCTCTGAAGCCACTGAGAACAAAGCACCATACCAGATCTCCACATGCTTTTGCCCCTGCCCCTTTCCACTGCAGCCAGATGATCTTTTTTTCTTTTTTTGAAGATTTTAGTTTCCCTTTTTCTCCCCAAAGCCACCTGGTACATAGCTGTATATTTTTAGTTGTCGGTCCCTCTAGTTGTGGCATGTGGGACGCCGCCTCAGCATGGCCTGAAGTGCGGTGCGATGTCTGCGCCCAGGATTCGAACCGGCGAAACCCTGGGCTGCTGAAGCAGAGCATGAGAACCTAACCACTGGGCCACGGGGCCGGTGTCCAGATGATCTTTTTAAAACATAAATGTCACTCCTCTAGCTGAAAGTCTTTCAATGGCTTCCCACTTCTCCTGTAACAGAATCCAAGCTCTTTCCCATAGTCTGTAAAACCTGAATGCATCTTTGTGTCTACCTCACCAATTTCATCTCACGTTGCTCTCTCCTTTGCTGATTACAGGCTCCAATCACTCAGATTTTGACCAGTTCCTCAACAGACCTGTGTCCCCCAAATCCTAGGCCTTTGGCTCACCATTCCCTCTGTCTGCAGTGTTCTTTCACTGGCTCTTTGCATGCCCAGGTCTTTCTCATATTTCAGGTCTCAGTTTGAGCTGCCATTTCTTCAAAGAGACATTCATTGGCTACTCCACCTAAAGTATGTCTATATTTCTATTATTATTCTATATCAAAACACATTATTTCATTCATAACACTAACTACAATTTATACTTGATTTATGTGTATATTATTCGTCTCTCATAAAAAAATAAAAGCTCCTGGAAGGTGGAGTCCTAGTATTGCTCTCCATTATATATCCTAGTGCCCACCTCAGTGCCTGGTGCATAATGTTATGACTTTCACACGAGAGGTCCAAGAAATTCAAGTAGCTAATCAATCAATTACCACAAAGTATATTTCCCAGTTACTTCTATTAATACTTAGATTCTAACACAAAATAATATACTCCATTTTTCACCATAAAACTTAAAGATCCCTTCACAAATAATCTTCATTATATATTTTAGTGTGCATGGATCTGTATATATACATATATACACATATACACCCATACTCATATCGGCAGTGTCTATTTACAAAGAAATTATATGGAATCATTCACATCAAAGTTTAACTCACAAAAGCCATATGAGAGCACAATGCATTTCATTTCTAACCTTTTAAATTTTAAGTGTAAATAATAATTGAATATATGAAGTTTTTAAGGGTTGACTGCTTTGATTTATAACTTTATTCTACTTATTCACCTCAATTTAACTGTAACTGTGTAACAAATGAAGACTTTTAAATACATGAATAAAAGATAACCAAAGATTATGTAATAAGAAAACTAACATCTACATTCTATTCTATCTGAATCTCAAAATTCAGTCATAAATATACCTGTACGCAAATAAAATCTGCACACATAAATCACTGTTATACATTATGTTAGTCAAATAATGTTATTATTTAAGCTAATAGAGCACACAGAAGAATTTTCATAATATGGGTCTTTATACATGGAAAAGTTTTAAAATGCAGAATTTAAATTCTAAAATATTTTTGCAATTATAATTAATCTTCATAATGTTGTTCTTAAGGCTTATTTTCTCATAATTTTTGGGTTTTTTGGGCCACATAAATTAAATCACATTCATTGTTTTATCGTTTAATATGACATGAGTTGTGCAGAATAATATACTGCTTTAGTTCACATAAAGGAAAACTAAAAACTAATACTGCAAAAGAATGAAAAGTAGTTAAATACACTGTTTGCTGATTTTGGTATTTTTTTTTTAAGAATGCCTTAGATCGAATACAGAAACCAACATATCTCATGAACAGCTGGAATCATACCACATAAATAAAGATCTACATTTTTAAAGTAAATTTTGTGCACATATGAGATGGATGCAATAAAGCTTTAGTTCGGAAAGGAAAACAAAAACATCTAAATAAAAAGAAGTAGGAAGTAGTTATTTTTATTTTATGTTTCATTATCACTTTGTTATTCACGTCTTACATGATTAAATTATTTTGTAATTCTAGAACTCAGAAATAAAAAAATTCACTAAGTACATGTACTACTTGGTTCATTTTACAAAAATAAACCATTATTAAAGTATATTAATCCAAGTCATGGGTTATCGGTAGTCAGCTACTACCTAAAGCACCCTTAATAGAACAACGTTTTTGAACTACTCAGGGTTTCACAGGCCTCACCTCTCCCACGCTTTTCTTTACAATTTCCTTCCCATGGAATAACACAGAGTCTATATTATGGATGAGCAATTAAAAGAAAAAATGCAAAAACAAAAAAAGTTTTAACTAAATATAAGAACTGACTTTTAGCAACACAGAACACATACATACAATATGGACCACACCCTTCAAAACTTCAACTTCTTAGAAAAGGACTATCATCCATTCTAGGCTATTTGATAAAAGAATTCCTGACAGTTCTTCCATGAAAATAACCTATCCCTTAGGCACAGAATCAGAAGCAAACCTAACGCCATCCAACTTTCCCTCTCTAGTTCCACTCCGTAATATCCTAAGCAGTCCCTTCTTTATACAGTTTCTCTTCTTTCCATAACATGAAAATTTATCAAGTTCCCTACCAGAAAATAAAATAAAAGCTAATTAAAGCAAAGTGATAGAGTCCGGGAAGATACTAATTAAGGATACCACTTACCAAGAAGGAAAGAAACAATTCACTAGCACAAGGCTAAAAACCATTGTTTTACTTTTAAATTCTATGTAAAAAATGGTTTTTACTGACCCACAATTGATCACAGCACAAATCTCTGGAGCCAGGCCAACTTAGGACCAAATCCTAACTCTGCCACTTAGTAAATTCATGACTTGGCAGTATAACACCACCTATCTCACAGGAAGTTGGATGATTAAGGAAGTTACTTCATGTAAAGTGTCTAAAAGTGACCAGTTTAGACTAGGTACTGAATAAATGTTAAGTTTCCCTATTTTTCCAGTACGAGATGGGCAAGAAGAAGAAAATAAGGAGAAAAACTGACTGGTTCACATGGGAATAATATCCATGACTTTAACTTCATTAGCACTATGTGCTGATCAACAGATCTAAATGACAAGTGGTTAATATTACTAAATATCAGAGCAACATTATTTCAAAAACAAAAGCTTAGAGATAGTAAAAAAATGACAAAGAAAGTGTTTGTTTTGCTTTTCAGAAAAATACAAAGACACATTACATACACAGGCCTAAAAATTACAATATCATAACTGTTAAGGATTAAGCCTAAGTAAAACATCAGCTAGCCTACAATGAATAATCCCTGAAATGAAGATACATGCCTAAACTCAGCTTCCACAAATATTTCTTAGAAATTCTTAAGCATAAGATCAGTATGTAGTTCACACAGGAATCCCCAACTATGGGCAATTACTTCAGTTTTCCTTGATCTAGTGCTTAAACTATATACAGAAATCAATATCAAAACAATTCTTACTAGAAATAAAGTTTGTATTCTTATGTCACATTTACAACAACTAATATACCATATAATTACATATAATTCAGTTTAATATTATACCTATATCAAACAGCTGTTTTTACTGTTTGAAAATTAAGTCATAACAAATAATAGCAACAATCTATATAGTATTCAGGATGCGAGAGTCAATTACACTTTTACTGAAGGGGATCAGTTATGCCGCCCTAAAATATGCCACTTTGGCACAAGGATTATTTTAAACTGAAAGTAATTAAGAATCAACAGATACAGGAAGATTTCTCTGACCTTCCTTTATCTGCCTAAAAGCAGAGCATATATTTACCTTGCAAAAGTGGCATAAATATCCCACCTTTCCTGTCCTAGGATGAGAAGAGCAACCCTTATCACTGAAGAGAGAGAGCCTGCAAGAAGATGAGTCTGCATAAACAAACTTTACTAGAATTACCCTTATCTCTGAAGAGAGAGAGAGCCTGCAAGAAGATGAGTCTGCATAAACAAACTTTACTAGAATTACCCTTATCTTCCATTAGTTCTCCCATGGACTTCCTAGTCACGTACCCACAATGTATCATCCCTTAGAGTCTACACTCTCTTTCCTTTGTTAAGAAGAGTATATAATATTCACCTGATGAATATGCCCATTACCCAAGTCACGGTAAATGCTGTGGTGAAGGGGGCCCCTTTCACATAGACACCCCATATAACCTTACTGCTGCAAAACTGAAATCAATGCTGGAAGTTTTATCAAATGTGCTGACTCAGCTTCCCCTTCTGGGTCATATAGATGCTAATAAAAACACTGGTTAATTAGAGAATGGGAAGAGGCTGAGGGAAGAGTCAAAGGACTCTTTCCAACAAGGTAAAAATTTTCAAATGCTTATTAAGAAATACAGTGAATAAAGTGAATATTGACAGAGGTGAAACAAAGAAGAAACATGAAAGGGACAGTCATGGGACTCATCCCAGGAGGACGGAAACCTTTACATGGTTATTAAGAAATGGGATGACTAGGAGGTCAGCCCCACTGCCCAGTAGTTAAAGTTCTGCACGTTCTGCTTTGGCAGTCTGGGTTCACAGGTTCGGATCCTGGGTGCAGACCTAACTCCAATCATCAGCCATCCTGTGGAGGCATCCCACATACAAAGTAGAAGACTGGCACAGATGTTGTCAGCTCAGGGCTAATCTTCCTCATACACAAAAAAAGAAATGGAATAAATAAAATGGACACTGACGGGGTTAAAACAGGTTTTAATACAGCACTACCTAAGGTCGGGTGGGCCAGAGACCCCTCTGCTGGTACCCCAAGATTAAAGGCCCCAAACAAATCTACCCTGTTTATCTCAGTTTGAAAAAAATTTTAAAGCCAGAAGAGAAGATTGCAATGAGAAACCTGACCTGCAATACCTGGGGACAGTGGTTAGGCAGATTAATCAAAACAAAGGTTGACAAAAGGGCAGGGTCCCTTAACTCAATCCCTCACTGGAGACTCAAAGCCTTTTGCACAAGAGTGGGGAAAATGATTAAGGGGGTGGAAAAGAGAAGTTTCCAGGACTCCTTTATACAAAAGTCCCACAAACTGTGGTACGAAAATCCATTGGTGAAGCCCTGACTTGGGCTAAAATTAGATTAGAAGATAAAAATGTAATAGATGGCATGATATATTTATTATATGAAAGTTGGAATGTTTAAGCAGGTACTAAGAAAATAGGTTGTATCAACTCTACCTGAATGTTTTATAGAAATGAATATTATTTCTGAGCTGGGGAACACTTCCCCCAATCTAGTATTGTAAAACCAAAACCTGTGGATGAAGTCCTAATAGAAGCTACAGTTAGGAACGTAAAAGTTGATGGAATTACAGTAAAGGTCTGTGTGGAACAGAAGCTGGAGTGCTGGTAGGGACAAATTCTCTGTGTAATAGCCCTCTGTGGAGTGTAGACTGGGGCTTATGGCAAGAGCCTGAGTGCCTCCCAGCAATGACTACTGGAACTTTGGACTAGAGAATTTCCATTTGAGGGGCATTTACTACCTTGCTATTAGACATTATTCATCGAATCTACCCCTATGACTGAAGGACATAAAATGATCTTGAAATCTGAAATAGACACAACATCTAGGAGGATGTCAGAGAACCACTCTAATGGGGATGGCAGTGCCCGGAAAAATAACCTAAAAAAAAAGATATGCTTTATATACAGGATCATGCTGCCCGGGGAATGCAAGGAGGAAATTCTCAGGAGCAGGGAGCCTCTTCTCTCCTAAGACTGACTCTGGAACTGTATGGAGAGCTGCTGGATTCTACTGCCACTTGGACAGTGCCCTATAAACAGTCCCTGACTGACCAACAAAGAGCTGCTTGGTTTGTGGATGGTAGTTACAAGGTGAAAAGACAACATCTTGTTTGGAAGGCCACAACTCTGATTGAAGAAGGTAAAAATAGATCAGCCTCGTGTGCTGAATTGCATGCTGTTTTACTAGCAGTGAAGGAAGAATTGAACAATAAGCCCTTATGTTTGGGTTTTTACTGACTCAAGGGGCAGTGGCCAATGGCCTGGCCCTATGGTCAGGCAGGAGAGCAATGGAAACCTGTCCTATTAAAGGGATGCCCTATATGAGGCATGGCCTTACGGAAATCACTATGGGAATCTGAGGGGTGCATTAGAGGAGGCCATATTGATACCCATCAGAAGAACTCTCTTCCTTATTTAGAAGGTGACTAAAATCAAGAAGCAGATATCCCCATGGGCTCCCTTAAGTTGGTCATTTGGGCCCGTGAAATGAGCAGACATGGGGTTGCTGCAGCAAAGCAGAGATGGGCTGGATCTAGACATGTTCCTCTTGTAGCCTCTGAGGCACAAAATGCCAATAAGAACTGTTCTGCTGGCCAACAGAGGCAGAGACTGAAGATGATTATGCAACAAATTCCCTAGAGGGAAGGCCTTCCTCATAGCTGGCAAATCAGTAGCCCTGGGGGCTACAAACAGGTCTTGATATCCATAGACACTGACTCTGGACCGGGCTTTGCTTTCCCAGTGGTAGATGCCAATGTTCAGAGAGCTATAAAAGAACTAGAACAGACAACACTGCACCAATTTGGAGAGCTGACAGTCATTTCTTCAGACCAAGAAATACACTTTACAGCCCTAATGTCCAACAATGGGCAGAGAGATATCCTCCTCAGAATAATAGTTTGACAGAGAACTGAATGCACAATTAAAGCAGTGGTTGTCTAAAACTGAGGGAAATAAAAGAATGAAGGCCTGGCTTACACACCTTCTCAAGTGTGTGCTCATACTCAAAAGATATAGATACAGATATACAGATCTATCTTATAATCTATTTAAATGTTTACAGAGTATCTAATATATACTAAATGTTTACTCAATTGCAGGTGGTATGATCATTATTAGCAGTTATTTTTTCTTAGTCAAATCTAAAGTTAGCAGGTATATCTATCTTACTCCCAAATAGGACAGACCCATAGCTTATTATTTTGTTTTCCTCTACACTTCCTCTCCCAACTCCCATGTAATTTTTTTCAATGATATTTAGATTTAACAACATGTTTTACTGCTTTCTTTGTATATCATTACATCCTGTATCCCACTATTTTATCTTGGGTCACTGCTCTTCTTGCTAGAGCACATCATTAGTAATTCCTTCAGGAACGATCAACGGATAGGATAGTTTCTGAGTCCCTGTATGCCTGAGATTGTCTTTATTTCTACCTTATTCTAAAATGTTAATTTGTCTGGATAGGACATTTCTAGATTCAAAGTTATTTTCCCCAGCCCTTTTATCAGTGCACTGTCTTATGGAATCCAACGTTGCTGATAAGAAATGTGCTATCCATCCGATTCTCAGTCCTCTACAGATAATCTGTTGCTATTTTAAATACATGTAAATAGAGAGAGAGAGTCAAAAAGAAGACAGATGCAGACATCTCCATGAATGGCAGGCATCACAGTTCAATTTGCATTGCCCTGATTACTAGTGAATATGAGCACTGTATAATGGTTAGGAGTCTGGACTTTGAGATAGACTGCCTGGGTTAAAACCTAGACACTGACACTTCCTGGATGTATAACCTTAGGCAAGTTACTTAAACATATATCTGTGCTCAGCTTCCACATGTGTAAAGTGTGAATAATAACAGAATCTATCTCATAGTCTTGTTGTGAGGTTTAAAGATAATAGTTGAACAAATTCAAATCCATGATGTTGAATCCAAAACGAAAAAAAATCAGAAAAACTCACAAATAGGCTTCCATTTTTATAAAGCTTATTTTTAAAAAATCATAACTAAGTAACAAATGGTTGAGGTACACATATTTTTTTTTAAAACATGTAAAAATAAAGAGAAGAATAATTATAATAGTCACAAAATAAGTTACTGTAAGGAAGATAAGGAAAATGAGAGTGGGAAGTAACATACAGGGAGCTTCAACAATATTGCTGTTATTCTAGATCACAGGGTGGAGGGTGGTTCATGAATATTATTTTATTATTGAGAATGGGGACTGCATGAGGAACAGAAGATAATTACCAAATGCATAATATCCAAATTTATCTTATCACAGCACACCTGATCACAAGTCTCCACATGCATCAGAAAAAGTCTGAGAGTATATATACCAAAATTAAAACATTAAAAAAATTACTGAGAGACACTAAGAGCCAGATAAGACTGAAGAACATGAGTTTCTAATAACTCAATCAATATGATTATATGATTTCCCCCCAGCATTACCAGGCATACTTACAGCTAGTATAGAGAGCGTATATATATATGCTTTTATGGGATCATCAAAAAATGAGTGCCAAGGTTAAATAAGCAAAGGCTCTCACATATGTGCATAACTGAAATAGGATGGATGTGAATTTGGTAGAAAGAATGAAGTAAAGAGATTTAAGAAACCAGATGTCTCAATGAAGGCAAAAGTCAGGTTACTGGGAATGGAACACAGAAAGATATATTGATACCAGAACAGGTAATTACAACATTCAAGATTTTGTGTGTGTGTGTATGATTGGCGAACATCTCTTGCCAATATTCCCTTTTTGCTTGAGGAAGATTGTCACTGAGCTAACACCTGTACCAATCTTCCCCTATTTTATGTGGGATGCCACCACAGCATGGCTTGATGAGCAGTGCTATGTCCAAACCCGGGATCCAAACCTGTGAACCCCAGGCTGCCAAAGCAGAGCACACAAACTTAACCACTACACCAGTAGGCTGGCCCCCATGTTCAAGATTTTTAAAACAACAATTCTGATGATTCCAAAGTTTGATGTCTGGCCATATATGCTGGTTACTAAAGCGGCATGGAAATTGCTGGAACAGGAATGAAATGAGAGGCCTGCTATGCAGGGAACTTTTACCTGTGAGGTGAAAATTATCCATGATGCTTAAGAGAGAGACAGACCACAAAGTAAAATTGTAAGCCAGGTGGCAAAAGTCCTTGAGGGATATATTATAGGTTAATAGGTAATGGCAAAAGTATAGGAATAAGTGTGACAAAGCAAGTATAGCAGAGATTTCAAAGTGAGAAGGAATTGTTGAAAGAAGGTGATTTTAAAAACTGATCTAAAAACAAAATATCTAGAGAATGCCAAGGTCTTTGCTCTTCCTGAGGTACAGTGAACTTGAAAGAATGAAAAAGTACTTAGATTTCAGGTAAAGAGGTAAAAGAGAGTACTAGAGGGGAAGAGTAAGAATACAAGGAAACTTTTCTATGGAAAAGGAGTCAATGATGG